>NC_062283.1:72644922-73844922 GCF_902655055.1 Lutra lutra | reverse complement strand
AGTTACTTTAAAAAACACTGAAATCAGTTCTTCAAATAAAACTTCGTATCTTATTAAGGAAAAGGAAAAAAAAAAGCAAAGTATTTCTCTGGAAGAAGAGAGGGTCACAAACTCCTGATTCTTCACCCTTTCCCATGAAAGCCCCTGAAATGTCTCCAAGGAACATGGTTTAAATACTGCTGCATCTGATCCAACTCCCTAAGCTAACAGCAGAGGATCTCTCCAAGCACCATAGTTTCAGAGTTGACTAACCATCCCACAGCTAACCTGTTTATAGGAATACACACTGTACTCACCTCCTGCTAAGCCTACCTCCACGCACCTCCCCAGATAGTGATCTTCCTTGGGTTCACACTGACCTCACTGCTTGCCTTGCTCTTGATGCCTAAGAACTTGGTAAATATGTTCCTCATCTTTTGATTTGGTGTCCTTCTGTGGAATATTTCACCACAACACTAACCATAATTTTCATATTAATAAAGGACTATCAAATTAGAAAGAAAATACTGTTGAGAAACTATTCAAGAAACTATTCAGAAAAAAGTTAGTATATGCCTTAACATGTATTCACCAAAATTTCAAGACAAATAGTCAAATGTAAAATAAAAGTAAAAGCATCAAATGAAGAGCTAAGATAAAATTGTAGTTGAATATCAGATCTCTACACGAGACAGGATTTTGTAATCTTGGAAGTCAAGATTAAAATTTTTTACTATACAGAGTCTAAGAAATTTCATACATAGCAATGTTTTAAAGTTTAAAATCACATAATAAACTAAAAAAAAGAGTCACAAAAAAAGAGAGAAGTGGTTGAAATTTTTATTATAAAAAGAGCTCTTAAAACACTAAGACCTCGAAAGAGCAAATGGCAAATGTCATAAACAGTCATTTCATATAAGAAAAATGCCATAAGCATATCCATGGAAATATAAATATATAGTATTAATGTCTCTATTAATTTAAAAAGTATAAAATAAAATGAGAGTTTTACCTATTAAAGCAGTAATAAAAATGTATCAAATATAATTCTTGCTAGGTTCAGAAAAGCCTTTAAAATATTCTAACCTTTGACTCTAATTCTCTTTATATATATATATATATTTTTTTTTTTAAAGGATTTGTTTACTTATTTTAGAGAGAGAGCACACAAGCTGCTGGAGGAGTAGAGGAAGAGAGAGAAGAGAATCTCAAGCAGAGTCCACACTGAGCATGGAGTCCCCGACACAGGGCTCGATCTCACAACTCTAACATAATTGACCTGAGCCAAAATCAAGAGTTGGTCGCTCAACTGACTGGGCCATCCAGGTGCCCCAAAACCTTTGACTCTAATTCTTAAAATTTATCCTAAAGAAACAAATCTTAAATTTAAAAAAAATGAGCAAAATTGCTCATTAAATGTTACTTGTAATAGCAAAAAAATGAGAAAAATACTACTGTTCAACAGCAGAAGATTAAATAAATAATGGAGCAAATGCTCAATGACATCTAAAAAGATTCTGTTATGAAAAGACAATCTACTGATTGGGAGAAGATATTTGCAAATGATATATTTGATAAGAGGTTACTATCCAAATATATGAAGAAATTACACAGACAAAAACCAAATAATCCAATCAAAACATGGGCAGAATAGACATTTTTCCAAAGAAGACATAAGATGGCAAACAGATAAGTGGAAGATGCTAGACACCACTAATCATCATGGGACTGCAAATCCAAATCACAAGGAAACATCACCTCACACTTGCTACCAATAAGGATATGGCATAAAAGGAAGACTCACATACTCTAGAAAGAGATCACAAGTAGGCAGAGAGACTGGTGGGGTGGGGAGGCAGCAGGCTCCCCACTGAGAAGAGCCCCACCTGGGGCTAGATCCCAGGACCCTGAGAAGATGACCAGAGCCAAAGGCAGAGGCTAGCCTCACATACTTTTGATGGAAATGTCAATTGATACAGCCACTGTGGAAATAATATGGAATTTAATTCTAAATAATTAAGAATAGAAATACCATTTGATCCAGTAACTCCACTACTGGTACTTACTGGTACTTACCCAAAGAAAATGAAAACACTAATTCAATGTTTTTGCAACATTATTTACAATAGCCAAGATATAGAAGCAACCCAAGCACCCATTGTTAGATGAATGGATAAAGAAGTTATATAATATATGTAAATATATATATACACATATATATATATAAAATTTATTTCATATATATATATATTTCATATATATATATTTCATATATATATATATACATATATATATATAATATATAAATAAATATATATTTATTTCATATATATATATATATATGAAATGTTACTCAGCCATGAAGTAGAATGATATCTTCTGATATCACGTGACAGTGAGATGGACCTAGAGGGTATTATATTAAGTAAAATAAATCAGACAGAAAAGGCAAAAACCAAATAATTTCACTTAAATGAGGAATCTAAAAAAAAAAAAAAAAAAAAAAAAAAAACAAAGCAAAAGAGTAAACAAACTAACAAAAAGCAGAAACAGACCTGTAAGTACAGGTCTAAATAAACTGATGGTCGCCAGATGGCATAAGAGTGGTGGAGGGATGAGCAAAAATGGGTGAAGGAAGTGGGAAATACAGGCTTCCAGTTATGGCATGAGTAAGTCACAGGCATAAAAGATATAGATAGGAACATAGTCAGTGATAGTGTAATAGTGTTGAATGCTGAGGATGGTAGCTACAGCTGTAGTGAGCATAACATAATGAATAGACTTGTTGAATCACTATGCAATACACTGAAACAAATGTAGCACCATGTATCAACTACATTTCAATAATAAAAAAATTTAAAAATTAAGAGATTCTGTTAATGCAAAAATGGTTACATTTTATGATTAAGTAAAAAACAAAACAAAACAAAACTAGGGGCATCTGGGTGGTTCAGTCAGTTAAGCTTATCTGCTTTTGGCTCAAGTCACGGTCTCAGGGTCCTGGGATGGAGTCCCGCCTCTGGCTCCCTGCTCAGTGGGTAGTTTGCTTCTCCCTCTCCTTCTGCTCCTCAATCTCTCTCTTTCTCTCAGTCTCTGTCTCAAATAAATAAATAAAGTCTTAAAAAAAATTGAAGGATGTAGGTTTCCATATAAAAACTATCACTAATATTTTCAAAATAAAGGTAAACCTATTTATAGATTTAAAATATTAAAATAAAATCTCTATATTTAGTCATTCTTCCCTTTGGATATTGAGATTAAATGAGTTTTTTTTCTTATTATTTTCTGTTAACTTTTAAATTTCTTCTAAAATTTCTTTAATAAATTTTCCTCACTTTTGTAATTTTGTTGAATATTTTTTGGAAAAGACAAAGGCTGTAGTTACAGTGCAAACAACTAGTGTTCATGAGGAAAGAATGACAAAGAAGTTGGGCAATCTGAAGGTTTCTTGATCGTCATAGTGATAGAGTATGCTGTAATGAAGCTTATCTTGTCCTTTAATTATAGATTTTTGTATCAAGCTGCTAGCTAGGCAGAAAGTAAAAAGGACTTTCTGAGTTCACATGAAATAGAGGTCTCTGGCAGCTTGAATGTCCATCTCCTAGTCCCCTCTACAAGGCCATTTGGGACAGCAGAGTAGTTAACAGTATGCAGATGTGGTTTCAGATCTTGACTAGGCCACTTACTACTATTGACTCTGGTCAAGTTACATAACCTCAGTTTACTCATTTGTGAAGGGAAGATACTAATAATGATCTCTCAGTTTTGTTGTGCAAAAAAAAAGGGAATATTAATATGCTGAGGAGGTAACTGGATGAGCATAGAAAAAGAAGGAAGAAGTTTGATATGAATGGTTAACTTCAACTAATGCATGTTTCCCTAGCAGAGATATACGTCTGGTGTAGAATTAGAGAGTTGTGTGTGCTATGATTGTGCTCAGGGATTAGCAGTCAGTAACTTGGAGGTGTTGTGTTTATTACAATGTCAGACAAATGTGAGGCGCTGATGGTAACCGCAGAGAAAAAGACAGAAGAGGCTCCTGTTTTCATGAGTACAGTATATGTAGGAAGTCAAACACTGAATCATTCAGTCTATGTTGTGATAAGAGAGCAAGGTGCCATAGGAGTATAAAATGAGTATAAAAAGAGAAAGTTTCCAGGAGGAAGCAAGATTTCAGCTGAGAACTGAAGGATGAGTAGGAGTTAGCTGTGTGAAAGAGGAAGAGGAATGTGAATTGGGCAGAAGGAACCCCATCTGTGCAAGGACCACTGCTGGGAAGAAACTGAGAGCTTCGGAGGTGCTGGGAAAAGTCTAGAACAGCTATGGCTCAGAGAGCTATGTGGAGCAATGAGACAAGAGCCCAGGTCCAGCTGATGTAATGTCTGAGAGGCAACCAAAGGATTGCAGTCATTATTTCCATAAAGACAAAGGGAGCCAGTAAAGATTGCTTAACTGGAAATCTATCTTTCCTTCCCTCTCTTCTTCTTCTTTTTTTAATGTTAATAATGCTCTAGACTTTTAGCAACTCTGTGGTGGGGACACATTCTGACTCAACCTCACAAGTTTATATCATCAAATTCTTGGAGTTCTGAAGGTTACTTACAGTGTGTACCCACCTAGCTACTCTAGGAACTGAATTTATTTGAAGGGCTTCTCACCTTGTTTTCTTTTCATATTTATACTGTTCTTATTTTCTAGTCCTTGTCTACATTGTTGAACTTGGTATAAGACACTAGACTTGTTTTCTAATCGCCTTGTGATATACAAATTGACATATCATTATTTCACTTATTACAATTTTTATAGAAGTGGAAAACACACATACACAAAAGAAAAAGAAAACACAAAGGTAGTGTTTTGACACTCTGAATTTGACTGTACTGGATCTTTTTTTCCAGCATTCATTTCCCTCGAAAAAAATTGTCATTAGTTACTGCTTTCCATTTATCGAGGACTTACTGCATGTCCTATCTTCTTTTTTCATATCTCATTTAATCATCACAACAACCTTGCAGAAATGAATTTTTATTTTTGTTTATAGTTGGAAGACTGGAGCTTAGCAGTTATACAGATCTTGTTCAAGGTCACACGTGGATAAATGATAAATACTAACCCAAATAGTCTGTTTCAGTTAACCTGTGCTGCTGTCAGCTTCAAAAATTCCAAGAATCATAAATTTAAATTTTTTTTAAAAAGTATTTCTGGATAGACTCTCAAAAAAATTCATGTTTGAAATTATGGGCATTTAAAAGTGTGAAAGGAAAAGTATTCTACTCCTCAGACCTCTAGCCCACAAGCAAAATATGCAAAATCTGATCATTGATGAAAAATACATGTTACTTGCTAAAAATGGAAATAAATGGTAAAAATAAAAGTACACCATGTCCAAACCATCAATATAGCTTAACCCTAACATATGGTTCTATTTATGGTTTGGGGAGATACTAAAAATAACAAGAAAGGGCATAAGACTTGTTTAAAGCACCATGTTATAAAAATGTGTAGTATATAAGGATGAATACAAGACCAAATCTTATTTAAGGCAGCAAGAATTTTTTTAGACAACCTTTTCTTGAAATTTCCTGTCTAATTCCACTTAAGTCATTTTTGCTTGACATATCAATTCACCGCACAGCACACTTGTATTGATTATCTGAGGTTTGTGAACACTTTTCAAGATGCATCAGAGTTTATGTTCTACAAATACTGGAAATTCCCCAGAAGTCCTGGGACTTTTGGAAAATCTTAAGACATTCATGCTTTTAATTCTTGAAACCATTCGCAGCCTTAATGCAATGTGGCTTTTAAAAACAGCGCTGGCATTTAAAACGTCATCTTGCATTTAGCCACAAATTTAGAAGATTGTTAAAAATACTTTTTAAGGGGCACCTGGGTGGCTCAGTGGGTTAAGCCTCTGCCTTCGGCTCAGGTCATGATCCCAGGGTCCTGGGATCAAACCCCACATCCGGCTCTCTGCTGGGCAGGGAGCCTGCTTCCCTTCCTCTCTCTCTGTCTCCCTCTCTGCCTACTTGTGATCTCTCTCTCTCTCTCTGTCAAATAAATAAATAAAATCTTTTAAAAAAATACTTTTTAAATGAAAAATAAAATACAGTCTAAAACCTGAACCAATCATTGGGTTATCTTTGTCGCCACAAACTGCAGATCTTCCTTGACTTATGAAGGGGTTAACTCCCAATAAAACCATCTGCAGTTGTAAAGACCATTAAATCGAAAATGCATTTAGTCCATCAAACCTATGGAACATTATAGTTTAGACTAGCCTACCCTAAATGAGCTCTGAACACTTACATTAGCCTACAGTTAGGCAAAATCATCTAACACAATGCCTGTCTTATAATAAAGCATCAACTATCTCATGTAATTTATTGAATACTGTACTGACAGTGAAAAACAGAATCACTGTTATGGGTACAGAATGGCTGAGGGTTTACCTTCCTGATTGTGTGGATGACTGGGAGTTGCAGCTCTGCCCAGTATCACAAGAGAGCTATGGCTAGCCGAGGAAAAGATCTAAATTCAAAATCTGAAGTACAGTTTCTACCGAATATTATCACTTTTGCACCATCATAAAGTCAAAAGTCCTAAGTCGAACCATCATAAACTGGGAACCATCTGTATGGGCTTTGCACATTGAAAGAGTGAAGGTTTTTTTTGTCTTAATGATTTATTTCCCAAGCTAAGGTGCTACTGTAAACCTGCAAAAGCTATAAATTCCTGTTAACTAACCACACTTTTTTCTTTCAGAGCTACTCTTTTTTCTTACAGTATTAGTGTATTTTATATGAATAGATTCCCACACCGAAATTTTTCTCTAATTCGGCATTACGTGGAATACATTATAGCTTCTTTATCTTTTTTTTTCACTCACACATAAAAGCTAATTATCGTAGAGAATCATCAGTTTCAGAGCCCAAGCTTGGCTATAATGCTGACTAAAATTGGTCAAATGCCAAGGCACCCTGGTTCCCACATTTGCCACGTTTGGAGTTTTAGATAACCATCACCTACAGCTCTTCCACTCTTTAATTATACGTGCTGCAAGTCCTCCAGACAAGTGAGGACCAGAATGAAGATGAAAGTCAAACGAGTATTTTGATAGTTTTAAATGATAGTCTTTAATTACAAATGTTAAACACCTGCTAGATTATTCCAGAGTTACTACTGAAATGTTTAACTTGGCACTTGTTTGTTAAAAAGTAAGTATTTGTGGGAGCAAGGAAAAGGTATATAGGATGAAAGGAAGTGTTTGGTGCCATAAATTAACAAACACCTAATAACAATCTAGCAACAAAACTCTTCTACATATGCGTAAGAAATAGAACGGAAGGAGTCTGATAGGAGCTTTGGTCATTTCATCCATTTTATCTTCAATTGCAGATTCAGTATGGAAAAATGACAAAACTGAAACTTCAGCTATGAACAAAACCTGAAAGAGTGTGTGTGTGTGTGTGTGTGTGTGTGTGTGTACAGCTGTGACAAACCAGAAAACTGACGAGAGGTTAGAATGAAGAAATGAAGAATGTGAAAATGGAGAAGAAATGTGACTTAAAGTTCTACACTGAAATTCCCACAATCATATCTAATTTATTATATCTGCTGTCATTTTTTCATTTTTAAAATTATGAATTATAAAATTATAAATTATGATATATTTTATATATATATATAATATATACAGAAAGTAATGTAACAGGCAATTCTCTGTTACAGTTTTAACATTGAATTATAGATGGCAGGATGTTGGATATAGTTCCATTTAATTTCCAAATTACTTTGGTCTCACTGAAATTTGAAACTCATGAATGTAAAGTGGCTCTCCTCCCTGGGGTATTTTTGAATTACCTGCCCCAAAAAGGCAGTCATTGACAAGCTTGGCCAAAATATGGGAAGTTGGCTCAGGACAAACACTGTCTTTAACTAGTTCTCCTGTTGTTCTATCTTTGAATAAACCTTTATACAGTTGAGTAGCTTGGACGACTAGAAATTAATATGGTAGAGCACTATGAAGGCCAATGTAATTCCAGTTGCTCTGAGTTGAGGAAAATTTGAACTAGAGCCACAATCACATCCAAGTCTTCAAGGACAATGACCAATTCAACTTTGGGACTCTGGCTGGAGTCTAGGCTTCAAGTCCTGTGTTAATGAATCGCAACATTTCCCCCTTCATTCCCTGGAGTTCTTTGAGTTAACCTCAACCGTAGTCATTTTCATAGAGTTTAGGCTTAAGGTTAGTTTACATTTTATTTGAGGAAGCTTTTCTAAATTAATTGTTTAGAATTAATAAATATGCCTGGATATATGAAATACGTAACTCTGACCCAAGTTTTTCAAAGCAGAATAAAGTCTTACACTTCACTTACTTTTAAAATAAACTTCAGACTTTCTGCTACTATAGCAACTAAAAACTATTTTAATGTCTATACTAATTCCGATTGAATTTTGTGAAGAGTAACCGACAAGACATTCCAGCACGAATGCCCAACTAGGCTCTAGTTCCATGTTGCATGGAGGCCGATGGCTCACTGCATTAAATAAGGACTCTGACCCAGGCTTTGCTTTCCAAGTGGGTGCCTCTTCAGTTTTGGTATTCAGCAGGAAAGTGTGTAGGCATTGAAATTACTCTATCGTCATAGCCCAAATAAGCATTTGGTTGTTTGGAAGAAACATCCGGACACCAGAAGAAATGACGACTTAAAATTTCGACACTTCTGAAGACCAGGAAACAAATGCAAAATCTTTCCTCCAAATTAGCTTTCTTTACACGATACTCTTTATTCTTGTTGAAGCAATGTTTCTATGGTGTTTGTTCCGTTGTCTGCTCTTGAGTTCTGAAAATTGCCAGCTGCGAATGCTGACATGCCAAGGGCTCAGCTATATTTGCCCAACCAAGAAAAGGTAAAAACAGAATCTCAGAGCCAGTAAAAATTATAAACATGTTTCTACACTGTTAGTGTGCTGTTTATAAAAAGAACTCACTTTAAGACTTTAATAAGACCCCAAATTTCATTATTTTGCTCTCCCTCCAAGTACAAAGCACAGATGTTTTGGCATGTTGGAATCTGAAGTTTGGAATTTTTAGGAGAGGCGGTGTGTGGGCAGAAAATGAGCATCCTGGGCAGGCTGAGGGTCAGCAATTTTCTCAAAATAAGGTAAAAGAACAGCCCATGGCCTGGAAACTTTATAATAGAAACTCACAGGGGTGAAGACGTTAATGCACTGAACCAAATAAGGACACTGGACTTCTTCCCAATTATCTGAAGACACTGGACAATCATAACACTTTTAAAAACAAGCAGCATAAACTTGCATATAAAATTCTGAAATAAACCAATGGTAAGATAAAATATATAATTACCTAACAAGAGTAGAGAATTTCACATAAAAGCAGAGGCTTTGTTTAAAAGTAAGTTTCCTAATGTCTATAGTATATGAAATACTGCTGTTAAGACTATGAAAAGTAACTTGGGCAGTTTAGGTTCCTTGTTCCTATTCTAACATGACCATCCTCTCCCCCATTTCCATTCGGTATTAAACTTTTCCCCTCAGCAAACTCTACAACTACCCTGCCCAATATGATACTAGCCAAATGTGGCTCTTTAATTAAAATTTAAATTCATTCATTTCTTCAGATTCACTAGCCACTTTTCAAGTGCTCAATAGAGGACATGGCTAGCGGCTACCATAGTGAACAGAATAAAACATTTCCACCACCATATCAAGTTCTACTACTTATAGATTAAAAATGTTGATTTTTTTAAAGATGGAATTTTATGCAAAAAAATAAGTATCTAATATTTACGAAATGAAACCACATAGTTTTCTCATAATTTTTAAGCACAACTCAAGTTTTAGTTAAGGAAAGCAGACAGCCAATTAAGAGTGGAACATCTTTTTTTAAACTTCGGGAAGAGTTCACCCTGTTAAGCTTCCTTGGGCCGGAACTGTGGGGCCATTCTTAAAGTTGCCACTCCTTAACAATGTACCTGATATATAGTTAGTAGTGATTTCTTTCGGGAATGAGAACTTCTCAGATGTATCTATACATTTACAAAACTGTGTATATTTATAACATGCCTATTTTTAATAAATTATGAAAACTTTTAAGTTGGGAAATATTTAGAATGAACTGTTTCTGAGAAGTGTAATTTGCCCTTCCTCCCACCTCCACACAGCTCTCTCAGAAACCTATGTCATACTTGCACCCTGCATCTTCAACATTCAGTGGTTTAATCATTTGTCCATCAATATCCTGTGACCCCGGCACGTGCAGGACATAGAAACATTACGTAAGTCATTCGTTTCTCTATTCCCTATAGTAACTGCAAACACATACATGTGGAGAAAACTTGCCTCTCCCATCGGTTCCTCAGCCAGCCAAATGATAATACCTGAAGAAATGCTGACATTACCAATTATAATAATTGACTGGGAAACTGGTTATTAGATAATCCTTTGATTTTAGGTAGATCTTGCAGCTTTTGCTCATAAAAAAAAAAGCAGCAACTGAACTGGACTCGATTATTTCTAAATTAGTAATTATCTTATACTCTAATAATCATTTGCTTTGTGATAATGGATATGCAGATTTTTAAAAATTAAAGAACTCTCTTGAAATATGACTTAGGACTATTACAAAGACTCCCATTTAAAATTACAGAAATACTATACATTGCCCAAAACTGTTCTACTCCCCCTGAACGTTTCAATTCGGGGGGAGGAGGGCGCGGTGTGAGTGGTAAGGGAGTGTTAGGAATTTCTAAAATCTATCTTCTGTATTTTCACAATGTCTTGGAATAACAGACTCATAGATCTACTTCATTCTTTTGTTGCAGAGCATAACCATACTTACACTCACTTGTTCTTATTCTTTTATCTCCAGGAGGCTCCACAGCTTTAAAGTATCAAGCCTATCTTTTTATGCTTACTTCTGTCATGTGAGATCTGAAGTACTTCACATTACCTTATTTTAAATTTTATCCCACATCTCATTCATCTTACATTCCAAATTCAACAGTAGGGTACTTTATCTTCTTCTCAGTTGGACAAATACCCAAAATGTTAACATCGATGTTGCACTGAACCCAGTATTTTTTAAAGACTCTTGAAACTTGTGAATCTTATATGCCTAAATCACCATCATCAATGGAAATGTCTTTTGTAATAATGAATAGATGTATCACAAGGTTTAAAAATCACACAGGGTATAGAGGCTATCCTTATACTAAATTAAAACTTTATTGAATAAAGAACATTCTCCAGAACACATGATCTGATGGACTAGGTCTACGTTACATGCAATGAAGCTGAAGATGACAGTAGTTTAACATGGAATGTCAAACAAACGAATTAGTGTTTTTCATTGTACAAAACTGTTTTATGTAGCTGACATGCAAGGAAAGTATGATCCTCTACATTTTCACTAATCATCTCTGATGAGTTTTAAAAAGGCATTGGAAGAAACTAGTGGATTTCTTTAGGGTATATTTCAAATAAATTAGTTACATGTGTACTACTGAAACTCTTTCAACCTCTCTTGCATTCCAAATAAAATCTTAGTGCAAACATCAAAGTTGCTGGTCACTCCAAAAGACTGTCTAACTCATAACAGAATACAAGTTCTTAATGTGTATTAAGTAGGACAAAACCAAGAATACCAGTTACTGCAGAATTCATTTAGGCACACTTAAAAGCCCACTCTAAGCATTTCTTCTAAGTGTCTCACATTAATTACTAAAGCCTCTTTACAGTACTAAAATTCTATCATTCAAGCATCCATGATTACATTTCAGAAGAAAATCATCCATTTCAGCAATAGCATTACTGCTGTATTCTAAAAAAGAGAGAGAAAAAAAAAAGGAAAAATCATAATTAACAAAACCAGTATCCACAATAGGATTCATAGGGGAAAAAAACACTTAAGGGAAAAAAAGAAGTATGCTTTACTTGCACAGTAGGAATTATATAATGTAAACACCATATTGGCCCACACCACAAAAATCCATGAGAAAGGCTCAAATTTGAACACTGTGTGTGCATTATTTTCAAATCTGTGTTTGTGAGTTTATACTGCTCTGCTTGTACCAATACATGACAAATAAAACACACTCTTCCACACACATACACATATAAGTGATTGTTAAATATTGAGCATGGCTTGCTTCCCTGACTCTAATTCAAAAAATGTTAAGTGATATCCCAACTGTTTTAAAAATGTTTACAGAAATCATTAAATATATGTGAACAGCAGTTGAGGAATGATGAAAAAGTGATGGCATTAACAGGATGCATGTAAAAAAAAAAAAATGTACATATGACTGGCTGAGATTTGAAAATGCATGGAAAGTCTTCTTCTGTGGGCCTTGTCTGAACCTTTAACTGATACCAAGACGAGAAAATAGTATGATAAGTCCACGGACACCTGGAGGGTCAGGCCTAAAACGCTTACTTTCAAAGTGCAAATTTTAACAATGGAATGTTTTAGCAGGGATATAAGGACAATCTTCCAACTTTTTCTTGGTAAAATGAAATAAGATGTCCAAGAAGTATTTTTTTTCCTGGCCAAAGTTATTTCAGTTTCATGGTGAAACAAAAACAAAGTATTTAACCAAAAAGATCACCCACTCTTTCACATACACAGAACTATTCTGGGGAGGGGGGGAGTGTATGGGAGAAAAAGCCCTTACCTATGTATCACCTAATGCAACTTATATTTAGAACTTAAGTTCTTTCAATCAACTACATTAAATACCAACTTGTACCTCCCTTATCCCCTCCCTCTCCACCCACCTATCCCAAACACCCCCAAAGAACCCAGGTATTCTAATGTCTTTGTGTTTTCTAAGCCTCATGATGAAGGCTGTTGAGTACCACCTCCACTGGGACAAAATGAACACCTAAGGTGCACTTTCTACAGCACCTTTTCTCTTCTCCACAACTGAGTGGAATCTCAATGCTCTCAAGCCTGGCTCTAGATCTCCAGGTCATCAGGCCGAGGTCGGCTGCTGGCACGGCTGCTGGCTCTGCTGGAAGGCCGCTGGTCCACAATGGCTAGTGGCTGCAGTTCGTGACCAGTAGCTAGTTTTTTAGAATTCTGGTTGTCATCAGTGAAATCAAAAGGCTGTGCATGGGAGTTGGAGATGGTGCTTCCTGCCTGCCCCATTCGATTTTGTTCTGCACTGTAATTAGCCCAGTTCTGCTCACTTGCTTGTTTGTTGTAATTGCGGCAGGAAGAATTGTTTCTGTCTCCAGTAACCAGCTTGTACCCAGGAGGAGACATGGGTGAGAGGGGAGCCGTGGGTGAGGAGCAGCCATTGAAATATGCGTATTTCGGAGATCCACAGTCTTTGGAGGGGCTCAGTGGGCCAGTGGTGGCATGGTAAGGATCGCTCTTCCCCTTCACACGATCCTTGACACCCTTGAAGAAGACATAGAACAGCTCGATGATGTTCAAGGCAAGAGACACCAAAGACACTACCAGCATGAAGATGATGAAGATGGTTTTCTCCGTGGGGCGAGAGAGGAAGCAGTCTACCTGATGAGGGCACGGATCTCTTTTGCAAGTGTAAACAGCACTCAAGCTGAATCCATAGATGTACCACTGGATCAGCAAGAAGGCCACCTCAAAGACAGACTTGAAGAGGATACTGATGATGTAGGTTCGCAGCAGGCCCCCTCGCATTTTCACCTTGCCGTGCTCTTCAATACCATACTTGAACTTCTTTATTTCAATCTGCTTCAAGTGCATCTCCACATTGACACCATCCGTCTGGGCAACTTTGAGTTCCTCCTCTTTCTTGTTCAGTTTCTCTTCCTTCCGCATCACGTAGAACACGTGAGCCAGGTACAAGAGTGTGGGAACAGACACAAATATGATCTGTAGGACCCAGAAGCGTACGTGAGAGATCGGGAAGGATTTGTCATAGCAGACGTTTTCACAACCAGGCTGTTGAGTGTTACAACGAAAGGCAGACTGCTCATCACCCCAGGCTGACTCAACCGCGGTCCCCAGTAGCAGAATTCGGAAAATGAAAAGGACAGACAGCCACACCTTCCCTCCAGCGGTGGAGTAGGCTTGAACCTTGTCAAGGAGTTTGCCTAAGGCACTCCAGTCACCCATGTTGCCTGAGCACCACCTGAAAAGAAACAAAAAGACAACATGATCATGGACTACAAATTATCAGTTAAAATGTACAGCTGTTTAAAGTCAATAGTCAAAATATTACAAAAGATCTCATATCTTTCTATCACTTTACAAAAAAAAAAAAAAAAATTCTAACACTTCCTGTCCCATTTTCCCCTGCAAATAAGTCTCACAATTTTCCTGAGACACAGTATGGCTTAGAAGCAGAGTTGACATGCCCAGTAAGCTGCAATCTCAACTTGCAAAGATATGTTACTTGCTCAACCACTGCCCCACCATGTGACTTGAGAAACTGTCTATGCTAAGTGCCTCTGCTTATTTTATCCGTCTGATAAATGAAGACAATTCTTGCCAGGTAGGCTTGTGTCTGGATGCATGCCTAAGCAAAATGCTGAAGGATGGCGTTCAAAAAGTACGGGTGTTTAAGAAGTGGGATAAGAATACCCATGAAAACACACACACACACACAACCTGTTTCCAAACCTCAATCTTATTTATATAGCATTTTATTCCTAATTGTACTCTGAACTGTTTCCCCTTGCTATTTCAGTTGTATTCTGTGCATATTCTAGATTATGATCATTTACACTTGTTTCTTCTTAAGCAGTGACTTATGTAGTTCAGAAGTCTGTCTTCTGCACAGAGAAAAGTATGTTGTACTAAAATACACCATTTTGACATAATGTGTCATTATGGGCAGGAAACTACTTTCAAAAAATTGAAGATTACATGCATATCACTTTTTTTTAAAAGATCTGTTTATTTTAGAGAGAATGCGTACGCGTTCGAGTTGGGGGAAGGGCAGAGGGAAACAATCTTGAAGCAGACGCCCATGGAGTGTGGAGCTCCACATGGGGCTCAACTTCCTGACCCATGAGATCCAGACCATAGCTGAAACCAAGAGCCAGAGGCCTAACCCACTGAGCCACCCAGGAACCCCGGCACATCACATTTCAAGTAAAAGTTCAATGTGTCTCAATACTAGTTATAGCCTAAGGGGCGGGGGGGGAGCATTTTAAAGTGTCATCTCTAGCAAAAATGACTGGCCTTTCATCTTTTGACTGCTATACGCTTTCAAGTTCCTTGATGGGGCTTTGGACCCTCATCCTATACATGAGATTTCACTTTGTCAATACCTAAGCCTAGGACTTCCCCATTGCTGGGGATAAGAAATGGACCCACGTCTGTGGAGACCACAGGGATCTCAAAAGTTATTTAGCTAATTCAATTTATGCTTCTAATTGCCAATAGCTCATTTAACTGATGAAAGTTGAACTCTTAAAGGTATAGGAAATACTCAGCTATCAACAGAGCCACAACAAGACTTATGATCCCAAGGCTAAGGATTTCCAATGCACCACACTGGTTTTAAAATTATAGTAAAGCTGGATTAAGGCTAGAAATGTTTTCATGCTTTGATACAATCTTAGCAAGGGCTGAGAGTTGGGAAAAAATGTGTGACATTACATGTGGCAGCCACAGAGACTATAGTTTAATTTTCAGCAGAGTATTAAGTGGAGAGTAAAAAAAAAAAAAAGATGAAGTGGTCAAAGATTATTTAATAATCAAAAACAAGCAAAGACTTTCTAGGAGCTCAGTAATGAAATTTTAAGTAGTGCAACTGAAAGCAGGATTACACAGGCTTCGGAAATACATTCATTATCTGAATACGAAAGTTTCTCATCTGGTACTGAATTATGAGCCACCTTCTCCTTGTAGGAAGTCAATGAAATCCAAGGGAGTCTTTTTGCCCCCCATGCAACATTACATTGCCATTTAATACCTGCACCTCTGGGCTGCAGAGGCCAGAAAAAGTGGAACGGAAATCTGGCCTGGGATTTCCTGGATGGAACAAAGAGATGGCTGATCCATAAAGCAAAACTATGTACCAGCTATCTAAATTAGCAGCTGATGGGTGTCTTTGATGGCAACCAAAAGACTGGTGCCAAAGAATGCTAAGGGAAGAGTGGGAGGTGGGTGAGCAGGTCACAGAAATAATACTTTTCCAATGGTCATAAAAAAGGGAGCTTCCCTTCTACTTTTGGGAAGGGCCAGGCCATTTTAGATTCTGAAGTGACATGTTAATGAAACTGATATAAAAAGAGAAGTCAAAAAAGAACAAAGGCGTATAAGGTTGACAAAGAGAGTCAAGGGAAGGCTCTAAGTGATAGGGAGTAATTTAGCTTTGATGGACAGTTTGATGGTGAGAGGACGTGAAAGGAAAAAACCTATATTTAGTAGAAACTACTACCCTGGGAATGAAGAAGTACAGTCCATGAGGGTCAAACAAACACAACAGAATTTTTGGAGCTTTATCAATAGATAGTTTCTATGTGATGATGTGTAAATTGGCCTTAATTCTGTTTGCAGAGAATTAGAGTATTTTGCCAGTGTCATCTGCTTTTGCTCAATACTCCAACTGCAGGGAGGGAAGGGGGACCGCAAAAACAACTCTAAAATGATAAACTGTCTGCATACATCTCATCAAATTCACTCAATGATCAAGCTCATGTATTACTGGGCATACTGAGAGGTCATTTTGGTGTTTCATGTTTATTCAAGGTTCAAAGTTAAAATAAGATTATGTAGAAGTTCATGGCAATTAATTACTAAGCTTCAGTATATTCTATGGAAAATAAAACTTGACTTTCATGTAATTCTGAGATTCCCAAAAATACCCCACAGTGCCACAGTATGTGATTTGGGTCACTGAGCAGTTAGTTCACTAGGCAGTAGTTCTTTATTAATATACCAGCAATTTAACTGCAAAGTTGTCTTTTCTTTAAGCACCCACACAACTGCCATTTGCATTAATGAGTTCTACTCTTTCAACTGGATGAGATGAATTATCCAATTAGACACCTAGTATGCTGTAACCAGTCATTACCACTATCACAGAGACCATCAGATAATGTTTAATGTAATGGTTAAATGCTTGTGATCTTCAAGGAGAGGTAACAAAAATAGTTACCTTTTCTGGTAGGTGTTCCCTTTGTTGTGAGTCAAAAGTTCTATCGACTAGCTGATCTCCCCAACCCCATTCATATTTTCATTTTTCCAGGTCTTAGTCAATTAGTGTCTTTTTATAAATACTAGGCATAATTTTATGTTCACAGAATCCTGGCATTGATTTATAGACTATATCCTGAATTCATATTCACCAGTGCAACACACGTGTATTTTTTACATGTTACATGAGAAGAGCACAGAAGTGGAGTCAGCTGAATGTTCCTAGGTTGCAACTTTGTAGGTAGAGTAAGGTCTTAGTTAAGGAGTTATACAAAGTTCTCATTAGAAGCAAATGCTGAAGCATCCTCCTTCTGTCCTCTGTGCACTGTATTAGGTCACATTTTCCTTTGTTCTTCACAGCCCTCTAAACTAGATGTCAAAAGCCACAGATATCTGAGTACGACCTGTCCGGAAATTCCTGAACCGCATCACAATCACTTGGTAACATTTGTTAACAAACATACATCCCTGGCACTCGCCAGCTTGATGGAATCCGATTTTGGTGAGGGAGGAGTGCTGGGAAATTAGTTTGTCTCTTTTCTCTTTTGTAAACAAATGCACCAGGTTATTTCTGAAGTTTCAGGCCAGGAGGCAAGCCAAGGGTTCCTTGACATTTTCGGTGCTCTCTTGTTCAAAATATTTAGGATTGGGGAAATGTCAGAAGAGTAGAAAGAGACAGAGTTTCTAAAAAGGCCAAAGGGGTGGCCCCAGGTCAGGCGCAGAGGCTGTGTGGGCACCTGGGAATGAAGCTCACCCTTCACCTCTCCACCTTGTGTCACTCCACTTCCATCTGACGCTCCCCAAGAGCACAAGGACTCAGACACTATATTTAAAATGAAAAGAAAGCTTCAATTTCAAATTTCTTTTGACTGTCCCTTTTGCCAGAGCAAATCACCACACCAAAGCTGTAGTCAAGTTGTTTCACATCATAAATATACTAAGAACTTAGGAAAACTAGAAAATATTTTAATTTCAATTTTGAAGAATTTCCCAAGGGACAGCTGTAATGAATTTAGAGTAGGGACTTAAATAATGGTAAATAGGATTGTTAAAAACAAGTGAGACTTGACATCCATCATCTTTTTATGACTGAAGTAAGCACTTCAAGAAGATAAAGAGAAAATAAAATCTTGAAGGCTAAAATGTGTAAGAAAGGACTATGTAAGTTCCTCGTAAAAATCATTATATAGGGGTGCCTGGGTGGCTCAGTGGGTCGAGCCTCTGCCTTCAGCTTGGGTCATGATCTCAGGGTCCTGGGATGGAGCCCCACATTGGGCTCTCTGCTCAGCGGGGAGCCTGCTTCCCCCCTCTCTCTGCCTGCTGTTCTGCCTACTTGTGATCTCTTTGTCAAATAAATAAATTAAATCTTTAAAAAAATCATTAAATAGAGCTATTTGGGAAAAAGGGTAATTCTGTGTGTGTGTTTAATACACTAAAACCAAAAAATTTTGAGCCCCTAAACTAAAATGTAAACCTCCTAATGTTTTTCTATTAACTTTTTAAAGAACCCCTGTCCCTTGCAGAAAATGTCTTTGAGGGGGCTCAGTCCTGACCATTCCTCTACAATTACAACAGCCAGATGTTCCTTGGTAATACTCACATCCACACATAATTAACATAACCCACATTCATTCTGTCAGCAAATACTACAGGCTTTATCCTCCCCCCAAAACCCAGTCTGACGGAATCTCACCACCATCCCTGCTCCTAGCCTGATCTCGGCCATCGTCACCTCCTCAGGTTTCAGGTCACTAGCCTAGTCACCCTGCTTGCCAAACCATTCTCCTCCAACAGCCAACCTCAAGAACAAACAAGCTGATCTATCTTGCTCAGCTCTGCTCCGTCTTTGTGGTTCACCTCCTCACTTCTGTAGGTCTCCACTTTGGTCTCACTCCAGTCTGGGCACTTCCTATTCCCTTTGTCCTGTCTTTTGTTTGTTTGTTTGTTTGTTTTGTTTTGTTTTTTGTTGTAGGGTTTTTTTTTTTGTGGGGGGGAGTGTTTGTTTGTTTTTAATGGTCTTTAGCTCTATTTGATATATTATATATATTTACCTGTTTGTTGTTTATCTCCCTCCATGACAAGGATTTAGTACTATCCTGTTTCTCTCAACTGGAATGTGAGCCCCATAGGGTGTTCCTTTGTCCACTGCTGTCTCCAAAGTACTTAAAAGAGGAGACTCTAAATATGTACCTATTAATTGAATTAAAGGTGGCCTGTACCAAAAAAAGGGGCAGGGCACCAGGTTCCATTCACCAGTGTTGTTTACTACCTCTTTGGGATTTTCTGACATAAATCCAAAATTTCTGAAGTTTCAATTTAATTAAATAAGAGAATTTCATAGTAAAAACAAAAGTACTGTCAGCATATCACGTTATACAGACATTAAATTTCTTTCTTTTCTTTTTTAAAGATTTTCTTTATTTGACAGAGACCACAAATAGGCAGAAAGGCAGGCAGAGAGAGAGAAGGCAAACAGGCTCCCTGCTGAGCAGAGAGCCTGATGCGGGGCTGGATCCCAGGACCCTGGGGTCATGACCTGAGCTGAAGGCAGAGGCTTTTTAACCCACGGAGCCACCCAGGCGCCCCCGGACATTAAATTTTCAAGTGATAATTGCTAAAACTGAAAACTGTCTGTTGAAACAGCATGCTTCAGATGATTCCTGAACAGGCAATAAGGACTGATATAAGGAAAAAAGATTCTTAAACGAAGAGCCTCTTGAATTTATTATGTGACACCACAGTAATTTGGGATTCCTGCTACACTGCGTCAGGTATCACAGATGTTTACTCAATCTATTATGTCATTACAGGTTAAGATTGTAAAACCACCACCACCACCACCACCACCACCACCACCACCACCACCACCACCTTGTGCCGTCATCCCCCCATTCTGCCGTATTCTCACTCTGATTGCACTACATGATATAATCATTACCAAGAATAACACCAGAATCCCTTGCAACAGAAGAACGGGCCTACTTAATCTTGTTTTTATTTCAAGAACGACAGATCTTGAGGTAGGCCTGGGGCTCTGAAGGGGGAGAGCAACAGCTGAGAACAACCCTGGGTGACAGGGCATCTCAGTGTAGCCATCTATGCAGGCAATTAAATTGGGTACCATGCCAAGTATTCCCTGTTCATCAAATAATACACAACTTTGCTTCCTTATACCTGGGCAGTTAGCCTAACTCTGTGCTGTTATCAAACCTACTCCATTCAAACATCTATTTTATTTACAATTCTGCTTCATGGTTCCCTGATTATCCATAGATTCCTCTGTAAAGAATGATACCATTTTATTTCCTCAGGCATATGATGCAAGGCACAGAACTGCGTGGGGTTTTTTGGGGGGGGTTGGGGGGAGACAACCTGTCTTTCCTTGGTTCTTACCACTGTTTATCACATAGTCAATCAACACCAACATCCATGAACAGTGAGAGGAGATGGATGTTGGAGGGTGAGGAACTCTAAAGACAGAATGATGCCTACCAGAGAGAGTCAACACCCTGCCCCAATTCAGCAGCTACCACTCAACTCCCCACCAAGAGAAGTGCCTCATGGTCACTTCAGGGGTGCTAAAGAAAAACCCTAAGCCAGAAGCCACAGGCAAAAGCCACGTTCTTCTATTGTGATCTGATGGGCTTAAAAAATGTAATTTCTCTCAGTTCTTGGTGTTCCCCTCCACTCACCTCCAAACTATTTCTATTGAACAGCCTGGTTATTTTGTCATCATGTAAACACACCATTAGGGTACTCGCAAGTGTACTGATTTATTTTCTTCAGTGAGCACTGAGTAAGATAACACGCACTTAAGAGCTCTAAGAGCTCAATAAAGTTTAGTTATTATTCTTTAAAAGATCTTTGGATATAGATAAAGCTCATTTATTTTCTTATCTTGAAATATTTTCTTTAGCAAAACAGCAACTAGGAAATGATTAACATTTTCCTAATGGTGATCAAAATTGGTTTTCAAGACGCTCTTGTAATGAGTACAACATTGCAATCTTAGCAATCCCATACAGATCTGTGGGAAGGAAGAATTTACCCTTTATCAGCTGATAAGGAGGAAAAAAACACAAAGAATGTCTGCCTGTCTTTATTTCTACTTGAAGGCATCTTCCCCAAATCATGGAAAGTGCCATATCCTTTAGAATGGATCTGGCTCACAGATATTGCTAAAAACAGACCAAAAAAAAAAAAAAATCTCTATCACTCTGAATTTTAAGCATTCCATAAAACGTTTTTTCTAGAAATTACTTAGAAAGCTAGGGAAATTTGGATATAAAATTTACAGAAAATTTTAAGGCTAAAGCTAGTGATACACATATCTCACTATGAGTTGTTTTTCATTCTTGCAAAAGATAGTATGTACACACACAGCCAAAAGGCGAATTTAGACAGGCAAAGCGAAGACTTTAGACAGTTATCCCAAGGATCAAATATATATATATATATATATATATATATATATATATATATATATATATATATATTCAATTAACCTCCCATGAAGGAGAAACCCTGGGGATTTTTTTTTTTTTAACTTGACTTACCTATTTTGAATATTGACCCTAATGATAAAACACTGGATAACTATCCTTCCCTCCAGAGCTGAACTGCTGTCTGTGGATAAGCTTCAACAATCTATTTCAACAACCAAGAGTCTTGGAGAGAAGTCAGAACAACAGGAAAGGTGGAGTAGAAGGTATTAATCACTGGTGACTTTCCTATCATTCCCTTCCCTCCGGTATCATATATAAAAGGCTCTGAGGCTTCATACCAAGCTACACCTCTGGATATTATAAAAGAAAGGAAGGAATGCACTGTATCATGAGTTTCCATCCTTCTCTATGCAGGAATTAGAAACATCTAAGTAAGAAAACAACTCTCAATATCTGCAAACACACCCTTTCAGATGCTTGCTACAGAGTATCTTTGAAACCTTGTTTCCCAGAGCAGGTCAGCAATGCAGGAATCAATTACATATTAAAGGGTGAAAAACTGAGTGAATGGGACAGCTGTGGTGATCAACTCTGAAAGGCATTAGAAATGTGTGGAACCTGTGAAAGAAGTAGGAGCACAACCCTAGCACTGCCATTTTCCACACAAAAGACAGGTGACAGCTATACTCTGACTTTAGGAAGTACAAAGCATCACACATACACACTGCCACGACAGAACCTACTCCTGCTATTGGTGTAATTTTCAGTCAATTTGGCCTACCTAGAAAAATCAATTACACTTCCCGGGAGGTATTTTCTACCTAACCAATTTTTTTTCATTATTTGAGATGAAATTAATTTAATGAAATCTTTGCATTACCACAGGCTTTTATTTTCAACAATCCTTGTACAAAAGTAAAAACTAGGGGCACCTGGGTGGCTCAGTGGGTTAAAGCCTCTGCCTTCGGCTCAGGTCATGATCTCAGGGTCCTGGGATGGAGCCCCGCATCGGGGTCTCTGCTCAGTGGAGAGCCTGCTTCCTCCTCTCTCTCTCTCTGCCTGCCTCTCCGCCTACATGTGATCTCTGTCTGTCAAATAAATAAATAAAATCTTAAAAAAAAATTAAAAACTAGGCTTCTTTAAGAAATATCAATCCATTGGGACGCCTGGGTGGCTCAGTTGGTTGGACGACTGCCTTCGGCTCAGGTCATGATACCCCGGTCCCGGGATCGAGTCCCGCATCGGGCTCCCAGCTCCATGGGGAGTCTGCTTCTCCCTCTGACCTTCTCCTCGCTCATGCTCTCTCTCACTGTCTCTCTCTCAAATAAATAAATAAAATCTTTAAAAAAAAAAAAAAAGAAATATCAATCCATTGTTCAAATTCCAACAGGGCTTTTGGTGATCAAGTGTGTCTAATTTTCAGAGGGTGAGAGGAAGCATCTTTTTATTATTAACTTGGTTGGTGAAATAGAAATTAAACCCACCTCCAAATAAACACTTCTACCAAAACGGAGCAGCTCTCCCTTTCCCACCCCCACTTTGCACTTCTAAAGAGAAGCACAGGCACGCCTCAGGGTGAGGATGAGTACAAGGTGGGTCGGGGAGATGGTGATAAACTTTATCAGAGACGCTCACCAAACGTTTGGATACTTAAGAAGTTAGTGTGAGCAATCCGCTGCTCGGAACTCAAGGTTTGAGTTTCCAAATTCTCTACTGATCTGCCTTTGGACACGTCATTAGCTTTTTCCTCATTTCATTACAGGCAGACACCCCCCCCCCCGTCTCCCCACCCCCATTCTTGGGAAGTTTCGAGAACTTCTAAGAGAGTTACAAGTGCAATATAAATAAGCACGGTAATTCCCAAAGTACTCAGATTGCCTTACCAAAGTTTACACAGTAGGATGCAACAAGTTTAAAAGAAAAAAGGAGGGGGGGAACGGAAGGTAAATTAGATGGACACGTTTAATTAAATTAATCGTTTGCTCTTCTTTAACCATTTGGCACGCAGTCCATCCGCCCCTGCTCCTCTCCCCCTCCCCTTCTTTTACAGTGGCTACCGCGGACCTGAGCCCGATTTGGCTGGTAAGTATTTCAGGGAAACGTAGCAAACCTCAACAAACCCCGGGGCTCGGGCAGCGCAGGAGTCCCCGGCGAGCCCGACAGATGCTAAGATGGCAGAGGCGCCCCGAGCCCCCCCACCCCCGCCTCCGCCTAAGCTTTCATTTTTATTTGCTTTTCAGCATTCGCCGGTGCAAATACTTCAAACCTCAGGGTCGCACCAAGAATTTAAACTAATTATTTTGGCCTGTGAAGTGTGAACAGATAAAATCCTTAACGGGCACGAAAATGCACGGTTGCATTTCTGACTAACAGAAGGAGTGTTACCAACAAGAGCATTTAAGAAACTGAACACTTTAAAATAACAAATCAACGTTAATCACTGCCTACAAGGAGCACCCAAGCAACTCCAACCCAAAGTTGCCCTACAGTTCTGAAGTCTGTTATAGGTTCGGACAGGCGTTAAGAGGGGTCTCGGGGCGGAGGGGGGAGGCTAGCTCCCCCTAAGGCTCCGCTTAAGAAATTTTGTTCCATATTCTAAGAGTTTCAGTCTTAGGAGACGATTTTGGAAATGCACCCTGGCATTCACTTTTATTCTAAACTTCTCTTCTTCCCTTCTAATGCTTTTTAAGTAACCGCCACCCATTCAAGGGATTCGTCTGCTGAATCGCCAACGTGGTCGAGTAAAAAAAAAGGTGGCTCTCCTGAGGGTCTAGTGTTTCCATCGTGGTTGCTAACACAAAATAACTACTTACTGTTGCTTTAAAAACCTCAGTATTACAACTTTGATTTTTTATCTTTTTGTTTACTGGGGAAAATTCAAGGAAGGAACCACGTGGAAGTCAAGTAACCCCAAGGTCTTAACAAAGCACTTTGTTAAGAAGTTTGCTTGGCCGGGCTATAGACATCAATCAGGATTTACATATGAAAAAGCAAGAAGTGTAGAATTCTATAGCAAGCAAGCTAAGCAAATTTGCACTCAGATTTTTGAGATGTTGTCAGTCAAATCCCCAACCCAGGCCCCAACCGTCCCCCCACCCCAGTCACAAAACACCTAGGCTATTATCCATTACCAGAAAAAGTAAAATTATACTCTCAAATGAAGAACCAAATATCTAGTAAACTGGTGCTTTATTCTAATCGGAAAGGTCTGGATCTTATTTTACCTGTTGCATTACTGTTAGAAACTTTTCAACAGTTAAGAAAATACTGAACGTTCAATTTTAAATTTAAAACTAGAGACACATTTTTAAGTACATCATTCCACTTACAGTATCATATCAAAGCTACAGTTAAAACATTTTAAAACTTTAGAAAACTTTTACGTGTAGAAAAAGAAACGAATAGGTAAAGTTTGTTTTGTTCTTTTTTTAACTTACTCTTTCTCTTAAAAGAAGTAGGCACGCCAAGTGATTGAACTCCTTGGAGGATGAAGTAAAATGAAAAAGCAAGTTCAGGCACTCAGACCTGTCTATTTAAAGTTTAAAAGTCTGCTGCTGTTTGGTACTTTCTTCACTCCTTCCCCCTAATGAAAGAAAAGTGCTGATACCTCGTAAAAGCTTTTTTCTAATTGGAGCACAGAGCTTTTAAAAGTTTCAAGCCACTGACTCAACGAGGAGGAGGGGCTGGGGAAGGGGAGGGGCAGAGGAAAGGCGGGGAGGAGAGTGGAGAGGAGGCCGGTGAACGTGGAAGGGTGGGGGAGAAAGGGCACGGAGGAATAGACAGGTTGAGATCAAGTTGTAGTTGAAATTTGCTGACCAGAAAAATGGAATAGCATTAGAGACGTGAATGCTATTACTTGCATTTACTCTTTATAGATAGCAATTACTGGTTTTAGTTAGTGATTGTTTCACCAAAAGTCCAGGAATAATAAAAAGTTCTGTATTTTATATTATAATCTTTTCCTAAATTATATATATTGTATATTTCATGTTGCAGTAAATAAAAATGGTGGAACAGAGTTTAGCCAGTGCAAACTTGTTTCATATTGGCCAACGTGTGTGAAGCTAAAGGTAGGTGTGAGTTTGATGATCTAATTCCTTTCCTCTTGATTTAAGTAGGGACAATTAACAAAGGAACCAGTGGGATGGGAGAAAGACATTGCAAAAATGAACTTATGTGATGGTATGCCCATCCCAAACCTACTTTCCAACCCCACTGACTGCTTTGAATTTTTACTCTTTCCTTCAGTTTAGCAAAAACTAGATTTACATTTACAAATGTATTATATATAAAAGTTTTGACTTTGAGATCATGGTATCTGACCTCTACCAAATCTTTGAGGAACTGAAAATTTATAATATCTCAGTTCCATTCATGGCAATGCATTAAAAAATAATGCACTTGCAGTGAAATATCAGGGTTTTTTGTTGTTTTTTTTTTTTTTAATGAAATACCCACATGTATGTTTGCATTAAGTGAGTCCCAAAAACTATTGACCCTCCTGGTGACTATCTCCCTCTCCAAAACCAACTGCAGAGTTTTCTGACCAGTGACAGAACTGTGCATATAAATTTTATGTTAATTTTCCTCCACTTCTCTCTTTAGCACTTTGCATTAGGGTTTACAATGGCTTGAGTCATGTTGCCTCATTCTTAGAGTGGGTAGCTCCTTTGAGGACTCCCTAGATGCCATACCAGAGGGCTGTGGTAGGACAATTCCCCAGAAAGAGGCTTCAGTGATGCTCTTGAAGTTGGGCAGGGAAATCTCTTGGCCCTTATTTTTAGGAAACAAAGCAAACTCATCTAGCTTGAATATTCCTCACTCTTTTCACACTTCATACAAGTACCAAGAAAAAGGAGATGGCAAATATTTCCTGACAGATGGCTTTCCCTAAATATACTTTCATTAAAATGATTATGAAACACCTTTTAAAATGTTATTTTAAGACCAATTTTGCTCTCAGTTGTTCGGCTATACTATTTCCAAGGTACATTTTTCTTTAAAGTCAAAGAAGGTGAATAAAGAAATAGAAATTATAATCTGACTTTCATATCTCCAAGCTCAGCAACCCATGAATATTGTTTTGGTTTTATATATATATATATATCATCCTATCCTTCACATGAGTCTATTGTGTTGTCCTAACTAAAAAATATTGTTTTCAATTTAGAAAACATTCATGAAAATGTGATTTATTCTCTTTATTATAAGAAAATCTGTTTCCCTCCTTTAAAAAAAGAAGTCTGTGCTTCATTTATTTTACATTACTGTTTCACTTTATTAAAATTATTTATCAAGTACAATTACTATTTATCCATTTTATTTAAAAATTTTCCTAAAATGCTAATTCAGAATTGCATGATGGAAAAGTTGTGATTATTTTATAACAAGCTTTTTTTTTTTTTTTAAAGATTTTATTTATTTATTTGACAGAGAGAGACACAGGGAGAGATGGAACACAAGCAGGGAGAGTGGGAGAGGGAGAAGCAGACTTCGGATGGAACAGGGAGCCTGATGCTGGGCTCAATCCCAGGACCCTAGATTCATAACCTGAGTTTAAGGCAGATGCTTAAGGACTGAGCCACTCAAGTGCACCAACAAGTTTTTTTAAACAACAAATTGCGTTTGTTTTCAGTTATGTTTTGTTAGGTGTACAAAAGGATATTGATGCTTAAGTATTCTACTACCTTTTCTTTTTATTCTATGCCTACATGACCAACCTGAAATAAAACTAAGGATATCCTTATACCAAATTAAGTTTTTCATGGATATCACTTGAACCATTTCCTAAGCCAAAGGGATTAGTCAAAGCATGTGCCAGTAATTAAATATTCTCTTAACATATAGAATATACTGTATCTTTCATTTCTAAAATGATTTTCACACTCTATGTGATTTTCTCTTCTTTTGGAATAATTCTACCAAAATATGATCCTATAAGTGATAATACTCGAGGGGAGTTGGGTTACTCTGAATGGCTTCCCTGTTAGAACGCTGACAACCAGTTTTCTCTCGTGAATACTTACCAGCTTCTCCAAATGCCTGGTAGAAACTCCTATTTTACTTCTTACTCTAGGCTGATGAGTTACATTTTGACCAGTAATGCAGTTTTATTTTATTTTTAAAAAGATTTTATCCACTTTTGAAAGAGTGAGTGAGAGAGAAAGCACAAAGATGGGTAGGGGCAGAGGGAGAGGGAAAAGCAGACTTCCCGCTGAGTAGGAGTCCAACGTGGGGCTCAGGGCTCCACCCCAGGATGCTGGGATCATGACCCCAGGATCATGACTTGAGCTGAAGGCAGAGGCTTAACCGACAGCCACCCAGGCACCCCAGTCATGTACTTTTATAAAGAATCTCATTTACCTGACCTTAGAAGCTTGTCTCCATTGAAATATTTTGTAAAAATTGTGGGACAGATTCTTTAAAATGTTTTCCTCATATTCTCAGAACACTAATGCCATTTCATCAATGTAAAAACTGACTTCCCAGAACTGTATCTTCTCTGATTGCTAGATCTTATCTGTGTAGAAGAAATGGATGCAGTCTGATTTGCTAGTCGGGCAATACTGCTCCTGAGGGATGAGGGGACAGTCACTCTGAGTTACCATCATCTGCACAGCTTCTTCAGGCACCATATGGGCCAGGCTTAGAGTCTGCCATATCCTTGTTGGTATGTGGGTTGAAAAATGCACACTACTGGCACAGTGGACAGTATACTCTTTTTCAGAACTGTGAGGATTTCTTAATATGAGAACAAACTGCATATTTGGATTTTTACCTTTATTCCAAAATAACAATTTCTGGAATTTTTAAAGAGATCAATGGATGGATTCATTTTTAAGGACTCTAAATGCCTATCTCACAAAAACTGTGATGGATTACTCTCGTTCATTCAAAAATAATTGGTGGCTGTAGATTGGAGATAAGTAAGGAGAACACTGTACTGGTACAGGAACGAGTTATAGGAACCTGAACTGGGGTACTAGGAGTAAAGGAAAGGAAAATAGAATTATCAGAATTTGATGACAGACTGAATGAGGAGGACAAGGGAGAGAAGGTGAGGAAACAGAGTTTGGAGTGTCGATTGGGAAAATGTTACACAAAAAAGGAAGTCTGGATTACTAACTGATTTGCTGAAAGATATAACAATTTTGATTTGCAGTAGTTTAGTATGAAGAAGTGAAACATCTAGGTAAAGATATCTCACTGGAAATTTAAAATATTGACTGTGGAATTCAGGTTAAAATTGTTGTAAGATTTGGGATTATACACATAGAACTGATGTTTGAAAACAACAGGTACAGATGAGATTACTAAGAGATATGATGATTTAGGCTATGTGCCAAAAAGCCACACACACAGCCCGAGTGGATTTCCTCATTTAATGTAAGCAAATAAAAAAGAATGAAAAAAAGAGGCACGGTAGAATCTGGGAAAGAGAAGGGTATTTAAAATGACCACAAGGGCTTATTTGTAAGGAAATATCACGTAAGTACTGGGAGAGTTTCAACTTTGAAAAAAGGACAGTTATTCCTTCAAAACAAGAGTGAATGCAGAGCATAAAGAAAAAAAATGTTTTGAGGTGAAGAGTATGAGCACTAGGAAGCTGGAGTTTGAAGAGAACTTCTTAAAGTGGTGAGGTTACCCGCTTACTACAAATGAAGAATGAGTTGAGTAGAGTTGAAGTTTGCAATACCTCTTGGGGATTCAGAAGACACCCATAGATGAATAAAAGGATTATCTAAAACAGGGGGGGTCTAGGATGATTATGTACTGGAGTAAAATAACGTTTTATAGATTTCCTTTCATTAGCATCAGAATAAACCTTTCTTTGCACCAAGTTTCCATTTTTATCTAATAATTAGTGAATAGTAAGGAAGCAGAAGTTAATTTGGACCTCAATAGTATGCAAGTTCAAAAATACTCTACTTAAATTGGTAAAACCAGCCATAAAATGTGTTCTTAATGTGACTATTGATCAATCATACTTCCTTTAGAGTAGTGAAGATTTCCCAACATATTACTGACTTGTGCTAGAATCCTTTTTCAATAGATGTATTTTGGGGTCTGACAATTTGCTTCATAACTCCAGAGAATTCACTTAACTGAGACCTGCTTCCCATTTATTTAGCATTCTACCAAACTTGAGAGAGATTTAAGGATCAAAGTATGTCTCAACCTGGGTAAAATCTGAACTTATTTTGATAGATGGCCCATCTCTATCTCCAAGTGAATCTTACTGTGAGACTACAGACAAAAAAAATAAAATTAAAAAAAAAAAAAGTCAAGGGAAGAACTGTTTTGTTTTGTTTTATTTTGTTGAATGGGAAAGAGACCCAGCCAGTGGATAAATATGTCTTTGGCTCCACCTTCTGTACAAAGTGAAAATGAACATCATTGGAAGTAACTGGTAAATCATTTAATATTTTCACTTAAAAAAAAATTTCACCTTTTTAAAACTAAGCTTGGTTCATTTTTATGATCATTTTTGAATGTTTATATTCCTTCATGCAGAAGTATTTCCTAAGTCTGAGGAACTGTGCGAAGTGAGGATATTTTAGTTATGCAGTGAAAGCAAAAACAGTATTAGGTTGAAATTCATTCAGCTTTAGAGTTTTCTTTAACAGAAGTTTGAAAAAGCAACCAAATAATTATTGGAAAAATAATAGTTTTTTTTCTTCTTAAAGGAATATGTGGGTTTTTTTCCCTACGGTTCTACTGGGGTTGCTATTTTTTTTTTTTTTAAGATTTTATTTATTTGTCAGAGAGAGAGGAGAGCAAGTGAGCACAGGCAGACAGAATGGCAGGCAGAGGCAGAGGGAGAAGCAGGCTCCCCGCCAAACAAGGAGCCCGATGTGGGACTCTATCCCAGGACGCTGGGATCATGACCTGAGCCGAAGGCAGCTGCTTAACCAACTGAGCCACCCAGGCGTCCCGGGGGTTGCTATTTTTAAGCGTCCTATTAACTGTGTGCCCTCTTAAGAAATTACAAGAAGCAAAGCTAGAAGTTTTGGATCTGAAACTATTGATTTTGTGCATATATTAATTTATATTAAGGAGACACAATAAGGCATTTAGACAGACTGACAGTTGACTATTTCCTCTTACAATTTAAGTCAGCTAAAGCTCATCTAACAAATGAGAAAATATTGTAATATTTTAGGCAAAAAAAATTAACATTATTTACTTAATTAAAATCATTCAGCAAAGTAGTTGTCTCATCAATGTAATCATTCACTATCATTTTATATTTGGCATTATACTGAATGCAGTACAAATTTGGAGAACAGAGAGCATATTTTATAAGTGCAGGTGATTCCTTTATATGAAAAATGTTTGCAGTCAATCAACGTGAGCAAACATAGTTATAATAACAAATGCATGAACAAAATTATTCACATACGAGTTAATGCCGAAGAAAAGGAAAAGCCAACATTGCTTCAGAAGTCAGCCAGATAAAAATTCCCAAACGAAATATTTATATGCTTGGTTATAGCACCACTTACTAAAGTCATTAAAATGCCCTTCTGTTGTATTTCCGTCTGCTTTGGTGTACAGGGAAAGGTACCTATGGGCAACTTTATATAGTACAAATTTTTAAGAAATGATGTTTCATTAACACTGACCTCTACCTCTGAAACTAATACGTTATATGTTATTACATTTAAATTAAAAAATCCCAAAAGAAGAAATTATGTTTCATAGTAACTACATATTCTGTATGTAGTAAAAATATTACAACCCACACAACTCTAAGAATGACAAAATTAACAAACTCTTTAAGACCTTGAGAGAGGGGCACCTGGGTGGCTCAGTGGGTTAAAGCCTCTGCCTTCGGCTCAGGTCATGATCTCAGGGTCCTGGGATGGAGCCCCGCATCGGGCTCTCTGCTCAGTGGAGAGCCTGCTTCCTCCTCTCTCTCTCTCTCTCTGCCTGCCTCTCTGCCTACATGTGATCTCTGTCTGTCGAATAAATAAATAAAATCTTAAAAAAAAAAAAAGACCTTGAGAGAGCCTCCAGTTTCTTATTAATTAATTATTTGCTGCTAGATATGAGTGGTACTTTAGTGGCAGGTGGTTAGTGATATAAAAATAAGGTCCAAAACTGTTGTAGCAAATTTAATATGTTTGGAAGGTGCAGGTGACTTTCTAAACTCTTGAAGATTCATATAGTCACCTACAATAAAACACTAGAGGTCAGAGGCAGACAATATAAAGTCAGGATACTACCACTGGATAAAGTAGAACTTAAGGATGGTAAAAGCTCCTTCAGACTGAAATCATCTCCCCTAGCCATTCACTATGGAGGGGAGATTTTCCACCATTAAAGTTCTACCCGTGCATGGAACATTTTTCCATTTCTTTGTGTCTTCCTCAATTTCTTTCATGAGTACTTTATAGTTTTCTGTGTATAGATTCTTAGTCTCTTTGGTTAGGTTTATTCCTAGGTATCTTATAGTTTTGGGTGCAATTGTAAATGGGATGGACTCCTTAATTTCTCTTTCTTCTGTCTTGTTGTTGGTGTAGAGAAATGCGACTGATTTCTGTGCATTGATTTTATATCCTGACACTTTACTGAATTCCTGTACAAGTTCTAGCAGTTTTGGAGTGGAGTCTTTTGGGTTTTCCACATAGAGTATCATATCATCTGCAAAGAGTGATAGTTTGACTTCTTCTTTGCCGATTTGGATGCCTTTAATTTCCTTTTGTTGTCTGATTGCTGAGGCTAGGACTTCTAGTACTATGTTGAATAGCAGTGGTGATAACGGACATCCCTGCCGTGTTCCTGACCTTAGCGGAAAAGCTTTCAGTTTTTCTCCATTGAGAATGATATTTGCGGTGGGTTTTTCATAGATGGCTTTGATAATATTGAGGTATGTGCCCTCTATCCCTACACTTTGAAGAGTTTTGATCAGGAAGGGATGCTGTACTTTGTCAAATGCTTTTTCAGCATCTATGGAGAGTATCATATGATTCTTGTTCTTTCTTTTATATTGTGAAAATGTCTATGCTACCTAAAGCAATCTACACATTTAATGCAATTCCTATCAAAGTACCATCCATTTTTTTCAAAGAAATGGAACAAATAATCCTAAAATTCATATGGAACCAGAAAAGACCTCAAATAGCCAAAAGAATATTGAAAAAGAAAGCCAAAGTTGGTGGCATCACAATTCCGGACTTCAAGCTCTATTACAAAGCTGTCATCATGAAGACAGCATGGTACTGGCACAAAAACAGACACATAGATCAATGGAACAGAATAGAGAGCCCAGAAATGGACCCTCAACTCTATGGTCAACTCATCTTCGACAAAGCAGGAAAGAATGTCCAATGGAAAAAAGACAGCCTCTTCAATAAATGGTGTTGGGAAAATTGGACAGCCACATGCAGAAAAATGAAATTGGACCATTTCCTTACACCACACACGAAAATAGACTCAAAATGGATGAAGGATCTCAATGTGAGAAAGGAATCCATCAAAATCCTTGAGGAGAACACAGGCAGCAACCTCTTCGACGTCAGCCGCAGCAACATCTTCCTAGGAACATCACCAAAGGCAAGGGAAGCAAGGGCAAAAATGAACTATTGGGATTTTATCAAGATCAAAAGCTTTTGCACAGCAAAGGAAACAGTGAACAAAACCAAAAGACAACTGACAGAATGGGAGAAGATATTTGCAAATCACATATCAGATAAAGGGCTAGTGTCCAAAATCTATAAAGAACTTAGCAAACTCAATACCCAAAGAACAAATAATCCAATCAAGAAATGGGCAGAGGACATAAACAGACATTTCGAAGCAAAGAAGACATCCAGATGGCCAACAGACACATGAAAAAGTGCTCCATATCACTCGGCATCAGGGAAATACAACTCAAAACCACCATGAGATATCACCTCACACCAGTCAGAATGGCTAAAATTAGCAAGTCAGGAAATGACAGATGCTGGCGAGGATGCGGAGAAAGGGGAACCCTCCTACACTGTTGGTGGGAATGCAAGCTGGTGGAACCACTCTGGAAAACAGCATGGAGGTTCCTCAAAATGTTGAAAATAAAACTACCCTATGACCCAGCAATTGCACTGCTGGGTATTTACCCTAAAGATACAAACGTAGTGATCCGAAGGGGCACGTGCACCCGAATGTTTATAGCAGCAATGTCTACAATAGCCAAACTATGGAAAGAACCTAGATGTCCATCAACAGACGAATGGATAAAGAAGATGTGGTATATATACACAATGGAATACTATGCAGCCATCAAAAGAAATGAAATCTTGCCATTTGTGACGACGTGGATGGAACTAGAGGGTATCATGCTTAGCGAAATAAGTCAATCGGAGAAAGACAACTATCATATGATCTCCCTGATATGAGGGAGAGGAGATGCAACATGGGGGGTTAAGGGGGTAGGAGAAGAATAAATGTAACAAGATGGGATTGGGAGGGAGACAAACCATAAGTGACTCTTAATCTCACAAAACAAACTGAGGGTTGCTGGGGGGAGGGGGGTTGGGAGAGGGGGGGTGGGGTTATGGACACTGGGGAGGGTATGTGCTATGGTGAGTGCTGTGAAGTGTGTAAACCTGGCGATTCACAGACCTGTACCCCTGGGGATAAAAACATATGTTTATAAAAAATAAAATTAAAAAAAAAAAAGTTCTTCCTGTGGATTAAGACACTGGAATCCTTAAGCAAGTGACAAATTACCTATGGGCAATTTAACAGAAATTAGTTTATCATTGTACTTACAAAGAGAGCTTCAAAAATCTGGGGATATAAATTTGTATAGGAATAAGCAATCAAAGGATCTACAAACTGCACAACTTTTATGTTCTTTTTGGCATATAACTAGTGACCATCATAAAAGACTGAGGTTTGTTAAGGCTATTCCCCATGACATTAGTGCCAGATTAAAATAAAAGCTTTTAGACCAAGGTCAGCCTCACATTTAGACACTTACCTCAAGCACTTAGTAGTAAGCAGGCACTGAACATTTTGTATAACTTGCTTTGTATTGTTGGAGGCCACGGCATGGTTGGAGTCGAGGATCAAACCAGGCCCTGACTTGTGTCTCCTTCAAAGTCCGGACACCTTGAGAAGGTTAAGGACGGGAAAGTTGAGTACACTGAGAAAAGGGTCTGTGCTATGTGTCGTGCGCTCGCCTACGTGACTTCCCACACACTCCCCCTACAGAAGGGAACAATATGGTCAGGGTCATGAATTCTTAGTTGGTCCTTGTTCTGTACCTCCTATAACCCACTCCCTGGTCGATTGTCTTGCTAATGGCTTTAGTGAAACTACCTGACCTCAGGAGGTTTGCTTGTAGTTATTGTAAATTTGTTAAGAAACTTGGGTCATCTGACTAGGTACTGATGTATTACTCCTCCTATTCTGGTCTGCCTTATAAATGATTGTAAGATGTGGAATAAATTTGGCACTGTTGGACATCATCTTCAGTGTCCCTCCTGCCTCCATCTCTTTGTCTCTTAATTTCTTTTCACAATCCTCTTAGTCCTCACGTTTTCCTGGTGGATTTGTCGCACTGGCCGTGACAACTAGTGCCCGAACAGGGACTGTGAGACGTTTCAAGGGAGCGCGCAGGTACAGGTAAGTGTACAGATTTTGGTAAGAGGAAACTGGGCCGGAGGGCGACGGCAGGAGTAAAATAATATGGGGCAGTCTCATCCTGTGCAACAGGAGGATCTTTTTGTTACGGCATTGCAGGTTCTTTTAAAGCAGAAGGGGTCTAAGCATTCAAAGAAGGCTTTACAGCAATTTTTTGGTGTGGTGTCTGATCTTTGTCCTTGGTTCCCTAAAGAGGGAACAGTAAATTTACAAATTTGGCAGAAAGTAGGGCAGGAGATTAAAAATCAGTTGAAAATTAGAGGACCATGTGCTTGCCCTGAAGGAACCATGAAAGTTTGGGAAGATATTCAAGAGACTTTAGATCCGCAACATTCTATAGAATTAATCTCTATAGCTTCTTCTGATTCTCTTTGTAATTTGGCCGTAGATGAATTAGAGAATGAGTATGAACATCTCAGTGCAGGTTATTTCTCCTGAGTTAGTTGCTGGGCCATCCCTAGCAAAGGGGACTCTGACTTTATTTCTCTTTGTTTTTCCTAATAGATGTGGGGTCTTCTCGTTTACCCATTTCCCGTGTCAATGACTATAACCGGAGCCAACTGTGGTTAATCTAACTCAAGACAGAGACCGTAAGGAATATTCCCAAGCAGCTGCCGAAACTTTGTTTCGGGGAAGTTTCCCTGTCTTCTCTGGCCCGACTTGGACAGCTTAACCCCTCCCCCTTGCTGGCAGGGAAAGCATGGTGTCTGCTCCTCTCTTGGAGCTGGTGAGCTCTAGAACTGGGAACCCTTCCTCTGCCTTCTGGTGGCACTTTGTTCTGTTCTTCACTGTTGAGAAACAAGAAGAGCGCCCCCTGGACCTAACACCCCCACTCCAGATCTTCCCACCGTGTCTCAGGTAAACATTCGAAACAGAGTGGAACCAGGTGGAATGTAAATCAGTATTTGAACTAAGTTAAGTTTGTTGGGTTAATTAGGGTAAACATGTCTTTTGAGTTAACAGTAGTAAATGTGAAACTTTATAGAGTTTTTACTTAAAGTCAAATAAGCTCGTGTTATTTGTTAAAATCTGTGTTAGAATCTGTTGGTTAAAATCTGTTAGCAAGGAGATGACTAAACTGATGGTTAATTGTCTGTCTCCAAAGTTTTAATGGGTAATTGTTAATATAGCTTTCAAAGTCTTTGCTAACCTGAAACTTTAAATCAAATGGGATAAAATGCTAGAGCGGTTGCTGGTACTAGGTTTGTGCTTTTGAAATCTGTTGGTAAACATCTTTTGTGCTTAACTGAATTCTGTTGTAACAGCCCCAGGGCTACTGTCTGAGCTAGACCCATTCGTAAAGAATGGAAGGGGAGACTGATCACCTCCCATTAGCCAGGGATACCCAATGGGAAGGGTGTCCAACCTGTTTGAATCTGAAGAGTGCCTGACTGTGTGAATGTGTCTGTATGGCTCCACCGCTTCGGCTAGGAGTCTGAGTGGGCTGCACCCTGAGTCTCCCGGGGCGTCATATGGCATAACGGTCATCTACTCCACAGAGTAGCCTGGTCCGGGGTTTATACGGACAGACATTAGCTAAGACGCTCCTAAGTTCCCGCGAGGGATGCAAGCAGGACAGCATCTGAAAGATCCCCCTCCCTTTGTCTATGACATCATTCACGATGGGAGGAAAAACCAGAAAACTCACTGTCCTAGGAAGAAATAAGAGGAACTAGATGAAGGTTTGTGCTTTTGGCTTCTTACAGCAAAGAAAATAAGAATATTTAAATATGTTGGTAAGCATGGTTTGTGCTTAGCTGATTCGTAAATTGGCATTTAAAGAATTCTGTTGGTAACAGTTCACAATTGGTTTATATTTTGTCTTCAATAGAGATTAAGAGGTTTCTGAGAGTACAAAATTCTGCTAACGGTAAGGCTGATGGAAATGAGAATGCAACCCTGTATGGGTGGATCAGTGGCCCTTATCTTCAGAAAAGCTGGCAGCTGCGGCTACCCTGACAGCAGAGTAGCTGCTTTTGGGTCATTTAAAGGAGTCCTGTAGCCTTTGGAATACTCCTATATTTGTGATAAAGAAAAAATCAGGAAACTGGAGATTATTACAGGATCTGAGAGCTGTAAATGCTACCATGAAACCTATGGGAGCCCTTCAGCCTGGTTTGCCTACACCATCAGCTATTCCTCTTCAGTATAAATTAATATTAGATCTAAAAGATTGCTTTTTTACTATTTGAATGGTTCACTTTTACTATTCCTAGTACTAATCATAAGGAGCCTGCTAAGCGATATCAGTGGCAAGTGTTGCCCCAAGGTATGGCTAATAGCCCCACCTTGTGTCAAGGGTTTGTTTCTCATGCAATTGCCCCGTTTCGAGTACTATTCGAACCAATGGTTTATTGCATACATTATATGGATATTTTATTGGCAGCTGAAACAGAAGATATTTTACAAAGTGCTTTTGTCTTTTTAATTAATCAATTACAACAATATAATTATAGCTCCTGAAAAGGTACAAAAAATGGAACCGTTTGAATATTTGGGTTACATCATTGAGAATAAAAGAATTCGCCCTCAAAAAATTTCTTTAAGAATGCAATCTTTACGTACGTTAAATGATTTTCAAAAAATTATTGGGAGATACTAACTGGATTAGGCCTTTTCTACATTTAACAGCTGATGATATGAAAACTTTATTCGATATCCTAAAGGAAGACAGATCTCCTCCTCCCCTCGAACCTTAACTGAAAGCGCTAAGGCAGCATTGCAATTAGTCAATGATAAATTGTCAGAAGCGCAACTTTGTCAATATGATCCTACCACGCCGATATACCTAATATTGTTAATGCCGTCAAAATTACCCTTGGCAGTGATATGGCAAATTCAGGGACCCCTGAAATGGATCCATTTAGCACTCCATCAATTGCACATTATTACAGGACAGATAGAATTGTTAATGCAAATGATTACTAGGGGTCACCAGCAAATTGTTCATATCACAGCTAAAGAACCTGATTTTTTGATTTTGCCAATGTTAACTATTGATCGTGTGCAGACATTCAAATTTAACCTTGATTGGCAGATAGCTCTTTCTAATTACCCCGGACAACTGCGATATCATTTACCGGCGGATAAGTTGTTACATTTCTTTTCCACCGTTTCTATTGTCATAAATGATCCTATTCAGACAAGTCCTCTTGCTTCTGCTATTAATGTTTTGTAGATGCTGATAAAAGAGGACATATTGGCATTTATAAATCTTCTCATTTGGGTCATGAGTCTTCTCAAGCATTTTATGCCACCAAATCTGTACAGAGAGTTGTTTTAAAAGCAGTACATTTAGCCCTGGAGAAATTTTCTGAACCGTGTAACTTATACAGTGGTAGCCATTACGTAGCACATGCTGTTCCTTTGTTACCAACTGCTTATATTCTTACTAATGATGAGGAACTTTTTCATCTCTTTATGAGTTATTCAATGTTTACTGCAAAAAAGAGCTAACCCTATTTATATCGCTCATATTCGAGCACATACTAACTTGCCTGGACCTTTAACTGAGGGTAATGCTATTGCAGATGCATTAACTCACATACAATGGTGTTAACTACGAAGTTTGAGCAAGCCTCTCAAAGTCATGCTCGTTTTTCATCAAAACACAACGGCTTTACATAAACAATTTCGGGAAACTAGAGAAGAAGCTCGACAAATAGTTAAGAGCTGCTCTACTTGCCCTATTCGTCATCCCCAGCCAACTTATGCTGTGAATCCTCCAGGCTTAATGCCTAATCATTTGTGGCAAATGGATGTAACTATTTTTCCCCCTTTTGGAAGACTTTAGTATCTCCATGTTTCTATTGATAGCCTTTTCTGGATTTTTACATGCTACGGCACACTCTGGGGAATGCTTTACTGATGTTCAAAATCATTTGCTTTCAGCATTTGCCACTTTGGGCATCCCAAAAGCAATAAAGACAGATAATGGGACTGCCTATACATCTCAAGCTTTTCAAACCTTTTGTGCCATTTTCGGCATGGCACACTCTACAGGCATCCCATATAATTCTCAGGGTCAAGCCATTGTTGAACGTGTAAATAGTACTCTTAAATCCTATCCTAAAAAATTAAAAGAGGGTGAGATACTACAGGGAACAGTGATATACTCTCCTCATATGCATTTAATTTTAACTCTTTATATTTTAAAAATTTTTGAATGTTGACGATATAGGTCGCACAGCAGCTGAAAGCTTTTGGCATCCAGACTTTTCTCCTCTTCCTTATGCTAGGTGGAAAGACCCCCTGACAGGCACTTGGAAGGGTCCTGATCCTGTTCTCCACAGAGGGAGGTTTTGTTTGTGTTTTTTTCCGCAGGATGAGGACACCCCACCCTGGATGCCAGAAAGGTGGTGCCGAATCCTCAGGTCTCCAAGAGAGGATGGCTTGCTTCACGTTGAACAGCCCGAACAGACGGAGAAGACGTCTCTCCCCTTACAGCTGGAGGGATGTTTCATGCAGAACTCTGGAAACTGGTTGCTGCCCTGGGCTGGGGCCAATCGGAGTGCAAATAGCCAGGAGTGGTTATACTGCCACAAAAGACTATAATCTGACCTTGCGGGCCTGTGTTCCTGGACCTTTTTTACTGTTAGGGGGTCGGGATCAAAAGTTCTCATCCATTTTCCAAGGGGAACATCTATTGTATAATATCCATTGTGACCATTGTGTGTTAACAAATTGTCTACCTGTGTCCCTGCCTTCGTCAGGCACAGGTCCCATGATAGTGTTTGTAACTATGTGCTCCTCCCGGTGGAAGTGGAGGATCCCTGGTATGCCAATTATGGGTATCGATTAGCGTTAGAACTACAGGCACAGGTAAAATGAGTTAAGCGCTTCGTAGGGTTACTTACCGTTGGAATTAACTGTATTTCTTTAATTGCTACGGCTACTGTTTCTACCATAGCTCTTTCACAATCTGTACAAACTGCCACACATGTGAATTCTTTAGCCCAAAATACCTCTCACGCCTTGGCTACTCAGGAGCATATAGACCAAAAAATTTTAAGCTGGTTAGAAGGATTGGAAGAAGCAGTAGAATTTTTGAGGGGGCAATTATCAGTGTTAAGATCTCAAACGACATTTTTGTGTCACTCTTTGAAAACCTCGAACTATTCTTGGGATGCTGTTAAACTTCATTTGCAAGGAATATGGTTTCATAGTAATATAAGTCTAGATCTTACAGAATATAGGGCATTCACAACTAGATGTACAAAATCCTGCTACTGTAGTATCTCAGATTTCGGATGGGCTGCACAGGTTTAATCCTGGAAATATAATGAAATACTCCTTTTGGATTTTTATCATTATATTCATTGTCTTGGCTATATTGATTCTGGATGGGGAGTTTCCTTGTTTCGTACAGGACAACAATGACTGCATGCTCAGGCACAAATTCATATGCTTGATTTATTTAAAAAAGAAGGGGGAGATGTTGGAGGCCATGGCATGGTTGGAGTCGAGGATCAAACCAGGCCCTGACTTGTGTCTCCTTAAAAGTCCAGACACCTTGACAAGGTTAAGGACAGGAAAGTTGAGTACACTGAGAAAAGGTCTGCGCTATGTGTCGTGCTCTCGCCTACATGACTTCCCACATACTCCCCCTACAGAAGGGAACAATGTGGTCAGTTCTTAGTTGGTCCTTGTTCTGTATCTCCCATAACCCACTCCCTGGTTGATTGTCTTGCTAATGGCTTTAGCGAAACTACCTGACCTCACGAGGTTTGCTTGTAGTTAATGTAAACTTGTTATAGAAACTTGGGTCATCTGACTAGGTACTGATGTATTACTCCTCCTATTCTGGTCTGCCTTATAAATGATTGTAAGATGTGGAATAAATTTGGCACTGTTGGACATCATCTTCAGTGTTCCTCCTGCCCCCATCTCTTTGTCTCTTCATTTTTCACCATCCTCTTAGCCCTCAGGTTTTCCTGGTCAGATTTGTGGTGCTGGCCGTGACATTGTATTCTTTATGAAGTCTCAGCTTTGTTCTTTGTAGGTTCTGAGACCACCACTTCACATGAAAAGAAGTGACGATATTCCAGAAACAGTATGCACACTGTAATACAAACACTTGGCCACTCGGTATTGTCCAAACCAATGACTGCAGAACAAAGGGTCCAGTAACTAGTGTCTCACATCTTGTTCATGTGAAATTATAGCCAAGGTACATTAGTTGAATATCACCAAGTTCACCAAGGAGAGCCTATTTCTAACATTCATTTTGCTGTTTAACAAGGCACTAATTTCACCAGTGAAAATCCGTATCTGACAATTGGGATGCTAATTAACAAATGTCTGGTGTGTTTCAAGGACATGGATACAGAAGCACTTGTAGTTCTCCCTGAGGGGGCCTTTCTGATGCATATTTGCCACCCACCCCTAGACCTAGATAATTCTTGATCATTATCCAGATTCTACATGTAACTTAAACCAACCAATACACATATTTATAGCACTGTATCTTTGCTGAAATTTTAAAAAGTGAATCATAAAACAGGAAAAGTATGTATTCCTTGTATAGTACAATTTAGTATACTAGAAAAGGGACTTAGTTTCTAGATTCCTGATGGTAAGAGAGGATAAGAGGGTAAGAGAAAGCCAGGAGTTGAAAGGAGATGCCAGAAGAATTGGAGGATATTAATAACATAAGGGATATTTTAACAATTTTACATTTGAATGGCCCCATCTCAAGTTATGTATTTATTCCTAAAAAAGTCATGGATATTTTAAATGCTTTTAGTTTAAAGTTAATATGTATTCTTACTACCTCATGGACTTTATACTTACTTTCATAAGTAATTTGAATCCTACAGCATGTAAAGTTCGGATTTACTCATATTCAGTGGGTTTTCCTTCATGTTCCACACTGACCATCTCCACCCCGCACCCCTGATATTTTCCCAACCCCAGATCATTTGTGTTGAAATACTAGTAGGCAGGTTATCATCTGACTTCTGACCTTACAAGCAGCAGAAACAGCTGGTATTTTGATATTCTCCTGACAATCTTGTTTTATAAAATTCCTAGTCTAAATAGCAGACTTGATATGTTTGAAAAGGTCAGGTGACTTTTTAGTCTATTAGAAATTGGTGCAGTATTGGATGTAATTCATTCTAGTAATTTCCCTTCTGTAATTTTAGTAGTTCTTTTATTTTCATTCTTGAGTAAAACACTAATGGTTTTTAAATATTGAAATTTAAAATATTAAGGTGTGGAAAGTAAAAAGTCAAGTTATGATTATAATAGGCAATAGAATATTTTTTTAATTCTGAAGCCTTAATAGAGACAATAGATGTACTCCAGTGATGTAATTCTTGTTTCATGGATTTGTATATAAAAATTTTTAGTAACTTACTTGGCTTCTTTGAAATAGCTTAGCCAAAAATTAACAAGTCAGGAAATGACAGATGCTGGCAAGAATGTGGAGAAAGGAGAACCCTCCTACACTGTTGGTGGGAATGCAAGCTGGTGCAGCCACTCTGGAAAACAACATGGAGATTCCTCAAAAAGCTGAAAATAGAGCTACCCTACGACCAGCAATTGCACTACTGAGTATTTACCCTAAAGATAGAAACGTAGTGATCCGAAGGAGCATGTGTACCTGAATGCTTATAGCAGCAATGTCCACAATAGCCAAACTATGGAAAGAACCTAGATGTCCACCAACAGATGAATGGATAAAGAATATGTGGTGTATATATATACAATGGAATACTATGCAGCCATCAAAAGAAATGAAATCTTGCCATTTGTGATGACGTGGATGGAACTAGAGGGTATTATGCTTAGTGAAATAAGTCAATCAGAGAAAGACAATTATCATATGATCTTCCTGATATGAGGAAGTAGAGATGCAACATGGGGGGTTTGGGGGGTAGGAAAAGAATAAATGAAAGAAGATGGGATCAGGAGGGAGACAACCATAAGAGACTCTTAATCTCACAAAACAAACTGAGGGTTGCTGTGGGGAGGGGGCTTGGGAGAGGCTGGTGGGGTTATGGACATTGGGAAGGGTATGTGCTATGGTGAGTGCTGTGACATGTGTAAACCTGGCGATTCACAGACCTGTACCCCTGGGGATAAAAATATATGATTATTAAAAAATTAAATTAAAAAAAAAGAAATAGCCAGTGGGAAAAAGACTACAGTTGTGAATCAGACCTTTAGATTATGCCCATCCATAGAAAGATAGCATATTGCTTGTTTAGAGTAAATTCTAAGATATAGCCAACTTTAACAGATATTTTAAATGAATCAACTGCCAAACCAGATAGGACATAAAATAAGCCTTTTAGACCTTAATTAGGCAATGAAAACTGCAGTTTTGGATTCAGATTCAAGAAACAGTTATGGAGGGGCGCCTGGGTGGCTCAGTGGGTTAAACCTCTGCCTTAGGCTCAGGTCATGATCCCAGGGTTCTGGGATGGAGCCCTGCATCAGGCTCTAGGCTCAGCAGGGAGCCTGCTTGCCCCTCTCTCTCTGCCTGCTGCTCTACCTACTTGTGATCTCTTTGTCAAATAAATAAAGAAAATCTTAAAAAAAAAAAAAGAAACAGTTATAGAAAGACTATTATGTCTTTAGTATTTCTGTGCTTTTATCTAAAGTCAACCCTGATAAGTCAGATTCATTTGGAAGGGCTTCCAAGGTCCTTAAACATGAAGACATGCTAAAGCCAAATTATAAAACGCTTGGTACACTTTAATATTTAAATTAACTAGTTAATTTTAATATATAACCCCATAAAGCTATCTAATTTTACTATTCATATCACAAATTATAAGATATATTTAAAACAATATAAAATTATCTAATAGTTCATCATAAGGCAAGGTGAGCCCGTAATATTAAAAGGCTTTTGATTACATTCTTCTTTTCAAATGTCAGTTTATCTAATCCTATGTGTAACCTTATTTGGAAATGATATCAAAACTCCACAGTTGAGGCCTTCCCAGGTGAGAAAGCCAGACTAAATCGCCCTTCTGATAACGCTCTTTCTGTTTAGCTCCTCCTCTGTGCCCTGGCCTCTTAGTTAAAGGATCTGGATTCCAGGCCAGAAATTGGAGCTTCTCCTTTGCCATTGACTTGCTAGTCACTTTTGCTTTGGATTATTCCTTGACTCTTTTTTCTACCAACTTTTTGATGTGTAATACACCTATAGAAGAGTGAACATATCCTAAATGTGTAATTTGAAGGATTTTTGCAAATCAGATACATCTATTTAACCAGCAATCCTATCAAGAACTGGAAAATTACATCAGCATTATCCCCATAACTTTTCTTGAAGCTCCTTTCTTTCATTAGTTCCCCATACTGATTACCATAAGGGTAATCACTATCCAGGCTTTCTTATTTTTCCCTCTTCTCTTTAATTAAATAGAATTTTTAAAAATGCGCTTTTTTGTTGTCTGGCTTCTTTCAGTTTCATCTATATCACTATAGACAGTTATAGGTCACTCATAATTATTGATCAGTAATATACTCTTGGATGAAATACCACAGTTTATTTTTTTCACCTTTAATGGACTTTTGGGTAATTTCCAATTTTTGGATTTTACAAATAAAAATCTCTGAACATTCTACGTCTTTGGAGTTTTATGTCATTTTTTACTGATTTGTAAGACCTTTTATTTATTTAATGGGTCCTTTGTCAGTCAGTATATTATGAAAATCTTTGCTTCCTCTGTTTGCCTTTTTACTCTCTTAATGGGTTCTCTTGATGAAGAGAAATTTCTAAATTGTCAATTTTTGCTTTACAATTAGGACCTTTTGTGATCTTTTAAAGAAATCCTTGCCATTTCAACTAAAATCAAGATACTCTCCAATGTTTCCTTCTAAAAGTTTTATTGTTTTGTCTTTCACCTTTAGATCTGCAATACCTGGCATAAAGTAGGGGTCAAATTACATTTTTGTCAATATAGAAATTTAGCTTATGCAGCATCATTTATTAAAAAGACCAGCCTTGGGGCACCTCGGTGGCTTAGTTGGTTAAATGTCTCCCTTTGGTTCAGGTCATAATACTAGGGTCCTAGGACTGAGCCCCATGTTCAGTTCTCTGCTCAGTGAGAAGGCTGCTTCTTTCCTTCCCTCTGCCCTTCCCCTTGCTCTCTCTCTCTTTCCCTCTCAAATAAATAAATAAAATCTTAAAAAAAATAAAAAGACCATTCTTTTTCCAATGTACTTCAGTGTTCTCTCAGTTGTCAATCAGCTGACTCTATATGTCTGGGTCTTTTTCTCTAGTCTAGGTCTATTTTTCTTTTCTAGTCATATATTTCTATATGACTATTCCATTGGTCAGTTTGTCTATCTTTGTACAGATAACACATTCTCTTAGTTACTAATCTTTTATGAAAGTTCTTGGTATATGACAGAATAAGTACTGCAGCTTTGTTCTACTAGTTCGGATCATTGTCAGCTGTACTTCGCCCTGCATCTTCATATTATTTTTTAAAAATCATCTTAATTTTCACATACATGCAAAATAAAAGATGAATTTAAAAAAACTGCTAGGATTCTTATTGTAGCTTTTCGTTCTTTATTTTGCCTTCATTTTCAAGGGTATTTTCACTGGATATAGAATTTGGGGTTGACAATTTTTTTTGTTAAGCACTTGCATGCATCATGTTCCACTCTTTCCTAGCCTCATAGTATCTGAGAAATGAACTACTAATTGGGTTATTATTCTTGTATATGTAAAGTGTTATTTTTTTTTCTTGTTGCTCATAAGATTTGCTCTTTGTCTTTGGTTCTCAATTATACAACTATTGTAACTGAAAATTTCTGTTTTTCATCAGATTTGGGAATTGGAGACCATTACATCTTCAATTTTAAAAAGTGGGTTTTTTGTTGTTGTTGTTTTGTTTTGTTTGCTATGCTCTCATTCTCATGTCTATTTTGGACTATGATATATATAGAACTATGTACTATCATCTAACTGGTCCCAGAGGCTTTGTTCAATTTTTTTTCTCCCTATTTTCATATTGAATAATGTCTTTTGATCTATCTTCAAGTTCATTTGCTTTTTCTTTTGTCATGTCCATTCTGCTGAGGTCCACCCATTGATTATGTTTTTTAACATATTATATATTTTTTGGTTCTAAAATTTTCTTGTTTTTTCCTTTATAATTTTTATTACTCTGCTGAGATTTCATAGTGTTTTATTCAATTGTGAACATATTTTGTTTTACTTCATTGACATTAGTTAAAATAGCCACTTTTAAACTATTAACTTTTAGTACTAACACAGGACATCTTAGGGCTACTGTTAATTGATTTTCTTTTCTATTGCAGTGTGTTCCATTTATCTGGTTTTTCTTATCAGGCAATTTTAAAGTATATCCTAGAAATGATAAGTGTTAAGTTTTTGAGATTCTGGATTCTGTTATTTTTCTCTGCTGTGTGTTATTTCTTTTGTTCTAGCCTGCAATTATCTTATTGGAATTTTTTGTAGGGTAAGATTATTTTAGAACTGAACTAGGACAGCTCTGTGTTTGTCTTAGGGACATCTGAAAATCTGTCACCTATACTTGGCTAAGAAAAGATCAGTGAGCTAACTAATAATTTATAATATGCTGTTTTAAGTTCAAAAGTCCCCTGCAGGCACCCAAGATTGACTTGTTTGTGGATGAATTATACCTGGCATGACCAGTTAAACTTTTGGCCTTGGCTTTTATACCTAAAAGAACATTAAAGGGCCCACTGAAAATTTCTGGGTAGGCCTCCTGAAACCAAGACTTATCAGAGAAATCCTGGCAATTCAATCCCAAGATGAAATACATACTCATTTTGTAAGAATGACAGAGCCTGGGGAGCTGTGTATGGAGATTTCACATACCCTTAGTGTTGTTTTTTGTATTGTTTTTTTTTTTGCTTTCCCAACCCCTCTGACCCTTCTCTTAAGCCATATATCCTTTGCCTTCCATAAATGTCTTACATGAGTGTGCTGTGGAGTCTTGTAAATCCTTTCAATTAATTATTTAACCTGATAACTGCTAAAATTGAACTGTTAACTCTGTTTCTTGGGTGGCAGCATTCAATTACTATTGGCCAGGATCCTTCTAACTGTTCCATACATGTGTGATTAAGGTGTCAGTCAAAGAAAGATATGGGCAGGATAAATTTGAGCAACCCCTTTCTGAGAATTTTTTCCTTCCAAAATGTACCTACCCTCTTCAATGGTCAAAGTTTTCTGAGCTTCAATTTTTTGATTCACCAGGCTGTTTTCCATCACAGCCCCAGTTCTTCTAGCATCATCTGCACTTGGTCTCCAGCTGAAAGTTGCAAAAAATGAGAACTCACTTGATGGAACTCCATTTTTCTAGACAAGTACATAGTCCATCTTATTCTGTTTACTCACCAGTGCTGTAAGTAGCTCCTATTTGTATTAGGTCTAGATTTTATGTTTTTTTCTGTGGAGGATTCAGGCTGATTTGGTCTTACTCTATCATTATTGGAAGTGGAACTGCTCTCATGAGATTTTTAAACTACTGTCTTTTAAAAAAAGTTGTTTTAAAATGAAAAAAAAAATAGTGCTATATTTTAGTTTGTTTGATACACAAGATTTATTCTGGAATGAGCTAATGGAATGTTTGGAATCAGAGAATTTAAAGGAGAGGCTGTCCTATCCTAAGAATGATTATGAATCCATTTGGTCAGAAAAAAATATTTTACCAAAGAGTAAAAGCTTCCTCAGTTGTCTGCTAATTCTAGCTAAGTGGTCTAATGATGTATTTGACTCACTACAGTCCAAGCATTATTGCATAATGACAAATAGATGCCAGTTATATCTACGGGGAAAAAAGAAGCTTGCTATATATAATACCTGAATATAAACCTTTCTTCCTTTTCACTATGTTATTATACCTTCTCATTTAATCCAATGAGGTAGGTATTGTATATCTGTTTAACAGATGATCAAACATATTCTGGGAAATTAAGTAACCTTCTCAAAGTCACAGTACTAAATGATAAAGCCCGGTCTATTAGATTTCTAAGTCTGAGCTCTTAGTTATATATTATAATACATGATTAACTACTGTGAGTTAATTGGTATTTATAAGGATGTGTATGTGTGCACGTGTGTGTGTGTGTGTGTGTGTGTGTGTATGCTTTTAGTATATTTTTAGTAAGCGATATTCCTGGCAGAGGGAAAAAGAGTACTATTGAAGGATAGTACCCTGGAAAATGCTAACAACTTTATAAATTTCTTGTCCATAATGGTATTAAATTTATCAGCAAATGAATATGGTTTTTATGAGGCATGTAAACAAGTTTATATTAAACCATAATTGTTCAGTTTTCTTTAGTATATTTAAAATAACTTTGCCCTATAGTTAGTACCTCTGGACGCACAATTACATTTCATAGTATTGTAGGAAGACCTGTAAGGCAGACTGGCAAACTATGATCCACAGGCCAAATCCTGCCCACCATTTATTTTTGTAAGTAAAATTTTATGTTGTTATTTTATTGGAATGTAATCATGATTATTTTTGTATTTATTGTCTATGGCTGCTTTTGAGCTATAATGGCAGAGGTAAGTAGTTGTAGCCAATACCCAATGACCATCAAACCTAAAATAGTCACACTCTGACTCGTAGCAGAGACAATCTGCCAATGCCTACTCTTAAAGTATCCTTGAGATTCTCAAATTTTTCTTAGTTTCCCATCCTCCACCTTCTTTTTTTTTTTTTTTTTTTTTTTTAGGATTTTATTTATTTAGTCATGGCAGAGACAGAGAGGGGCAGAGGGAGAAGCAGGCTATCCACAGAGCAGGAAGCCTGATGGGAGACTGGAACCCAGCAGAAGGCAGATGCTCAACCGACTGAGTCACCCAGGTGCCCTAAAACTTCGCATTTTATTAATAAGGTATTTGAGATCCAAAGTGGCCTAGAAAACAAATGAATTATATATCTAGGACTAGAACTTTGAATAATTGTCTTTCTTTCTTTTTCTTTTTTTTTCTTTTCTTTTCTTTCTTCTTCTTCTTCTTCTTCTTCTTCTTCTTTTTTTTTTTTTTTTTTCTTTTAGGCTCATGTTTATAGGAAGACATGGTTCTCTGATCTCTGTGTGAATTTTATTCCGGTCTTTCTCTAAATCATTTCCCACATGATGAATTAGGTTTATAAGCTGGGGAACTATTTCCTTCAGGTTCACAAACACAGAATCAAATCACAGAACAATCTGTTTTAAAAGGCTACATTTTTACACAAACAGTACATGATTTGGCAAGCTAATATTTAGAAGACCAATGTCAGTGGGTAGAAATAATTTGTTCACTTTATACCTGCTTTTCTTAAGTTACCTAACCTTCATATTTGCTGAAATTTTCAGTGTGTAATTGACCTATCTAAAGGTGGTTGCTGGTTATCATGCTGATTTCCAAAGCTTTCAGACTGATAGTAAAACATTTCAGAGAGCTAGCAGTGATGTATTTAAGAAGAAAAATACTGCTACAAAAGGTGTCCTTCTAATGTAGTATGTGCATGAATTTGCCTTTTCTGTTTCCAAACCATAAGCTCTTATCTTAACATTGATTCCTTCTAAAAAAACAAATGAAGGAGCACCTGGGTGGTTCAGTGGGTTAAGCCTCAGCCTTCAGCTCAGGTCATGATCCCAGACTCCTGAGATCAAGTCCTGCATTGGGCTCTCTGCTCAGTGGGGAGCCTGCTTTGCCCTCTCTCTGCCTGCCTCTCTGCCTACTTGCAATCTCTCTGTCAAATAAATAAATAAAATCTTTAAAAAAAAAATGAAGATTTGGACAGAAGACTTCAAGCCCACAATTTTGTGTATATATGCTAAAACTCCATCTTTAGGCACATATCATGATAATGGAACATCAGATGCTGCGGCACAATGAAAAGCATTTTTATCATTAAAATATTATCTGAACATTATTCACAAAGGCTTTTACTTATATTGTTGGAATCCCTCTAACTTTAAATAGGCTCTAGAATTGGGTGCCACATTTGCAGAATATGACATTTAATTGGTGAACTTTATTAAATGCAGACGTTTGGGATCTGTGGGAACAATTGCATGTATCTTAAAGATTTAAGGGTCAAAATTGTTCAGGGGGAGAATGATGAGGGAGCAGAAGGCTCTCTGAAGACCCTGCAACGTCCCGCCCACCACTCCTGGGTGGGACCTGTGTGACGTTCTTCCAGGAATCTCCCAACTATCTTAATGTTAATCCCTTGTTAGAGGGGAAAACAACCTTAACTTGACAATGGCACGGCCTCTGGTATCTTGTAGGTCTTCTTTAATCCTTTTAAAACATCACTTTTCCACACTTCCCCCAACCCCCAGCAGCTCTTTCTGCCTGTGGATCCTGTCCCCATGCTTTAATAAAACCACCATTCTGCACCAAAAAATAAAATAAAATAAATAAATCTGATTGTGAGTTTGGAGCACAGCAAAGTCCCTCTGGTATTGAGGAAACAGTTTTCATCTGACAATCTAGAAAACTGAGTTCCAATCTTGGCCATTCTGTTAAGGTATAATGTGTCCTTGGATAAGTCACTTCAGTATCAAACAGGGTAAAAGCCTGCTTTTGAAAGTTCTTGCCTTTCTCCAGATCATGCAGATAAAGTGTTTAATACAGTACGTGGCACATAGTAAGAACTCAGTAAAAGTTAATTTATTAGACGACTTATGATCATTATTAGTACTGATACCAAAATGACTTAGAACTATAATTCAGGATAATAGACATACAATTTTACCCCTACAAAACCAAGAAAGAGCTGGCCTTGTTCATTTGTTCATTTAGTCTTCCATTTATTTTAACAAATAATCATTGTTGCCTGCCAGGATCCAGGCACTGCACTCCCATTGCACAGAGGATACAGTGTTGAATATTATGGAGTTTCCGACCTCAGGAGACTTATATCCCACTGGAAGATAAAGACCAAAAAACTAACTCCATATGCCTATAGTTTTCCCTTTGAAGTACAATCACTTTACTAAGAAAATAAACTGACAATACTATGGGGCAACTCTAGAATCCTGTTCTTCCCTAACGAAACACGAAGTATTGCTCATGCTCAAACACTCAACGAGGGAGAGAAATAATGGCTCTTTTCAACAATTTGCCGTATCATTTTGGCATTATCACAGAATTTATATCTACCTTGTTGAAAGAATAGTAATCAAGCAAGCTGCTGCTTTTATTTAAAAAAAAAAAAGGCCTAAACACTTGGTAAAAAGCCATTTCACTCACTTCCACAAAGATAATAATAATTTCCATTAGATAGTTTTATCCCTTTTCTTGAGTAGTGTGGTACATACTTATTAAACAAGTTTGTACTTTTGGAGAACTTGTTGCTGTGAGAGTAGTTTAGATAAAATGAGCTAGGAGTGTTCAGTTAAGCTCCCCTCGGTCTGATGGTACTCATTGTCTTTGACATCTAGAAGAGGTTTTATAATCCTTGTTGCTATAATTTTAAAGACTTAATAAAATTGTTGTTAATAGCTTTTTCATCATTTAAACTGCCTTCCCTTGAGAATTCCATTACTACTTCTGAAAATTCCTTATAAGAGTATGGGGAATTGGGAAGGAGGATAAGAAATGTTTAGATGATCATGAACATATACAATATGAAAGGTTATTTTATTACAAATAAAATAAAGAATATTGAGAAAGAGCCAGTTAAGATTTGGCATGCTTATTGTTCTATACACTAAAACTTATCTTTTCTACAAGGTAAGTTAAATGGGAATATAGAGTGAACATGCTTGCTTTTCCTATCAGCTCTCTCTTCTTCAAGTTTGAATTAGAGAGATTTCCCTAGGGGGAAAATATAGTTCCTACATACACAAAGTGAAGCAATAGATTTAAAAAAAAAAAACATATTTGTAACATAGAAAATAAAAGTTAGAAAAACCTAGCAAAAGATTAATTTGGATTACATAGAACTGCATCAATAACAGTAATAGATAAATAGGCAAAGTATAGTAACTAAAAAATCAAAATGATTAACACATTTAAAAAATTACCACCACTAGTAGTTTAAGAAATGTGGATTAAAATAAAATAGCATTTTCTCTATAGAATTAGTGGAGATTATAAAATAGCAATATGAAACACTAATAACAGGGTGTGATGACGCCACTATTCAGTGCTTCTGTGTGTAAAACTTAGTTTTTTAAAAGTAACTTATAAGGGACATCTGGGTGGCTCAGTTGTTGAGTGACTGACTCTCGATTTTGGTTCCAGTAACGATCTCAGGGTCCTGAAACCAAGCTCTGCATGACTCCAAAGCTCAGCATAAAGTCTAAGCTCAGCAGGGAGTCAGCTTGATAGACTTTCCCTCTGCCCCTCCCCCAACTCACACACGCTATCTCTGTGTCTCTCTCTCTCTTTCTCAAGTAAAGCTTTAACAAAAAGTAATTTAGCAATAAAACATCAGTCTTAAACATTTTACATTTTTGTATTAGTGTGGTCTTGGAGGGTTGCAAGAAAACCATACTGAAACCATAGTATACCTGCTTAGGTCAAAAGGCAAATCATATCCTAGTTTCAGGATGGAATCTGCTACTAAAATTATGTTCTTAGGAATCTCTAATCTCTTAAAACTAATTTCTGGGTTTTCTCTATCCTTTGTGTTACCTTCATACCAAGGCAAGCTCTCTCCAGTGATGACTAGAAAATTGGGCTTATCACACCTGGTTAGCAAAATCCCTAAGGAAAGAGGACGACTTTTCCACACTAGTTCCTGGAAGAACCCAAGAGTGAGTCTTCTTGTCTGAGTTGGGCCTGACATTCAGTCCTGAGCCAGTCACTGTAGCCAGGAAAGTAGATGCCCTAATTCCCAGCCTGGAGTCCTATACGCACCTTGGAACTAGGAATGGACTTGGCTTTAACCTAAACATCTTGGGATAGATGGTGATTCTCCAAAGGGAGGTACTGTCACAAAAAGGAGGGGAAATTAAAGCCAGTTAGGAAAAACTAAATAGTTATTCTAGGGATGCCTGGGTGGCTCCGTTGGTTTAGCATCTGCCTTCAGCTTGCGTCATAATCCAGGGGTCCTGGAATAGAGCCCCATGTCTGGCTCCCCGGCTCAGTGGGGAATCTGCGTCTTCCTCTCCTTCTGCCCTTCCCTCTGCTTGTGCTCTCTTTCTCTCTCTCACTTTTTAAATAGAATCTTAAAAAAAAGGAAAAAGTTACTCTAGTACAGTTTCGCCCTTTAATAACATTGTGACTCAATGCTATGAAATAATAGATGAAGATTTACACTTCTTTTTAAATTTTCTTTTAAAGATTTTATCCATTCATTTGTGGTGGTCGGGAGAGAGCCAGCGACCACAAGCAGGCGGAACAGCAGGCCGAAGGAGAAGCAGGCCCCCCCGCTGAGCAAGGAGCCTAATGCCCTACTTGATCCCAGGACTCTGGGATCACAACCTGAGATGAACGCAGATGCTTAACCTACTGAGCCACCCAGGCATCCCCAGATTTACACTTATTACAGCTTAAGTTCTTTTATTTTTTTAAAAGATTTTATTTATTTATTTTACAGACGGATCACAAGTGGGCAGAGAGGCAGGCAGAGAGAGAGGGAGGAAGCAGGCTCCCTGCTGAGCAAGAGCCCGATGCGGGGCTCCATCCCAGGACTCTGGGATCATGACCCGAGAGGAAGGCAGAGGCTTTAACCCACTGAGCCACCCAGGCACCCCTATTACCGCTTAAGTGCTAAAGCTTTAGCAAAAAAACAGAGAACAACAACAACAAAAACCTTTGAGCAATCGTATTGTCCAACAATAGGGAAATTGTAAGTTAAGAAATATAAAATGTTTTGGGGAGTCATTAAAATGATATTTTCAAATAGTTTTTAGTGCTTATGGGGAAAGGACATTTTATAATATAAAGCCCTAAAAGCAGAATATAAGATGATATATACAGTACGATCCCATTTGTAAAAATTGCACAGGAAAAAAACTTAGGAAAATCTATTAAAATAATAATTAGCCCCCAAAAACCGCTGGAATTCATGTATTCATAAAACAAAATTTTTTTAAAGATTTTATTTATTTATTTGACAGAGAGAGAGATCACAAGTAGGCAGAGATGCAGGCGGAAGCAGGCTCCCCGCTGAGCAGAGAGCCTGAGGTAGGGCTCGATCCCAGGACCCTGAGATCATGACCTTAGCCGAAGGCAGTGGCTTAACCCACTGAGCCACCCAGGTGCTCCAAACAAACACTTTTGAAATGTCTATTTGATGGCATGAATTTTTATTCTGAACTGAAAGGTATACTGCGTTTCAGTTGAAATTCTAATAACCCCACTTAAATCCTTACGATGTTCAAAAGTCATTGCACGGCATTTTCAGGTACACGGCCTTATTCAATATGTCTCTCATGAAATCAGTTGTCAGTTCTATCTGCTCCATGTGAGTATTTCTGCAGAAGCCATAAATAAAATTTGTTGATTGACAGAGTGATTCCTTTGTTCATTCATCCAACCACCTATGAATCGTTAGTGGGATTACAAAATAACCCCTAAAGGAATTTCCTAAAATTGGGTAGGTAAAAAAGCTTATAAATTATCATGGGTCAGTGAACAGGTTTTTTCAATGATTACAATATGTTAATTATACTTTGCTTTAAGTAAATGAAGAGCTAAATGAATGTCAGCATTTCTGTCAGAGCCATTGTGTGTGAAGTGGTTATGCTCGTATACAGTAGCATTCAACTGCAATCATAAAAATCATTTATGTGAACCATCTTTCTGTACAATTTTGGAATTATTTAATCTTATTATGAATGTTTAAATATATTATTGGTGTTAAATATACTATAGATACATTACATATATTCAGAGTTCATTTATTTTCTGCACATTCATTTATGAATAATTTTTATTCATTCTGCTGGCTCAGGTGGAATAAAGGGTTACAAAGTTTTCAGTTCAAAGGATTTTCTGGCAAGAATTCATGGCTGCCATCCCCTGAAACTTCAGCTCATGAGAGAACTTTATTGGGGGAGGTAATGACTGCAAGGCTCAGAGGGGATTGCTGTGGCCAGCTTTCATGAGGAAAAAAAAAAAATAGGCAGAGGTTTCCAGAGCAAATTCTGCTGGAAGAGAATGCAGAATGACCTTGAAGGCCAGCTGGAGGCAGTAATCTTGATTGTGTAAGGCTGACAGGGTTAGTATGTAAGGGTGCTGGGTGATGGTGAAGAGATTCAACAGATAACAAGAGAAATTTTCTCTCAGTTTTACTGTAACCCTTTTTTATTAGTACTTATTATTTAATTTATTATTAACTTGGGATGTTGATTTTATATGTATTGGAATAATTATTTTGGAGTTAGATACATGTTTTTATCATATATCACTTCTAGGCGTGTACCCAAAGGAAATATAAGCAAAACATGCTGATTAAAATATTATTAAAACCTCCTCACACTCAGTGTCCAATTCTTTTGAGAGATTCAGAGTCACTGATACCCAGTTTTTCCTTAAAATATCACTCTTTATGCCGTTAACGTATTTGTGATTTAGCATATTTAACTTTTTAATTGTGAAATATAACATATATAGGAAAGAATATATAACATTTATCAATACAGTTCAACAAATAATTAGAAAATGACCCCCTATGTCAAAAGAATGTTATGTGTACCCAAAAAGCCTAGCATGTGTTCTGTCCTACTCCTACTCCTTAGAGTAACTACAGTCTGTTTTAATGATAATCATTTCCTTGCTTTTCTTGCATTTTTACCAACTGTATTTGCATCTGCAGCTCCCAAACCCCTACCCACCCCATCCTGCCCCCACCCTTTCTGTATTACAATTGTTTCTGAGTTAGATCTCAAGTACCTGGGTGTCCCCTTAAATGATAAAGGGGGAGGAGGGGCAGTAACTGGTAGATGGTGTTGAATATGGTCCCTATGAAGTCAAATCAATCCAGAGCTGCTGGAGGATTTAAGGTCACTGATTTATATAAATAGGCTCTTCCTAGACTTGAGATCAAGAGCTAGTTAGTCCATTCAGTCTCTTGGTTAAGAGTCTGAACTAAAGGGGCACCTGGGTGGCTCAGTGGGTTAAAGCCGCTGCCTTCTGCTCAGGTCATGATCCCAAGGTCCTGGGATCAAGTCCCACATCGGGCTCTCTGCTCAGCGGGGAGCCTGCTTCCCTCTCTCTCTGCCTGTCTCTCTGCCTACTTGTGATCTCTGTCTGTCAAAAAAATAAATAAAAAATATTTAAAAAAAAAAAGAGTTTGCACTACATAGTAGAGTATGCCACTAACCTGGCCTCTGATTCGATTGTCTGTGATAACCGTGGAAGACTGTCTATATAGGGTCACAAAACAGGCAGATTTGTGCTGCAAAGACCCGGGGTAGCTTCTGAACAGGCCAGATGAGAGGCACTGCGCGCTTCTTACTTTGGCTATGAATGCAAAGCAAGAAGGTGACGATGGCTCCCTGTCTAAACCCAGAGCTTAGTGTGTCCAGATAACTTAAGAGTCATTATATCTGCCATTTATTGATGTCAAACACCATTCTTAGTGATTTGCATGCAATAGTTCACTTTGTACTAAACCCTATAGGATAGGTACTATTAAATAGATGAACAGACTTTTTTTTTTTTTTTAAACAAATGAAGGAGCTAAGGCTTTGAAAATTTATTTGTACAAGATCGTACAGTTAGTAAATGTCAGTTAGTAAATGTCTGAGCTCAAATTCATGCTTAAACTTTCAGGGATGGTTCCTAAAATGCTGAAGGAACACAGATGAATTACACTTGATAGTGGTAGGTTTTCATTTCCATCTTTATGAAAAGTGACCTCATGTGCTTTCTTAAAGTTTTATTATGTTTCCAAAATACATTTAATTTTGGAAGTTGAGGGGACAGGGCATAGATAATATGTTCAATACCGTACTCAAATTCCCATTACCACCCTCCTACTGAAGAATGGGGAATTTTGTCCTTGCAGCTGCATTTACAATGTTTACCACGAGAGGGAGGAATCAGACCATGGAGAGTGGCAGCAAGTCCACTAAAGACCACCTTGGCCGCTTCTTGCTCTTCATTGGCAGCTGAAGTAGAATGAGTGTGAAATTGGAGAGGGATTTGTTAATAAAAACAGAAGTCTTCTTATTATCTGGAAGAGATGATTTCACAACCCCTGTAAAGAGAAGAGTCAGCTCCTGGAACCTCAAAGTGAGAACGGTTAACATGCTTAGTATCCTAAATTTGAGGATCCCTAATAGTACTCTAGAAACCAGTAGCACTCTTCCCCCCAAACTATGATAATCAAAATGTCTCCAGAATTTGCCAAATGTTCCCTGGGGCAAAATTGCCTCTGATGAGAACCGCTATTTTAGGGATCCAAAGTGTCCTGAAGACTCCAGGTCTCAAAGATAATAAAAGATCCTTCCTTCCTGGTGAATGGGGAATATGGGGCTCTTCTTGGTCTGGGGTTTCACAATTCAAAGCTATGAATAGAAAGGATAAGGCTAGTCCCAGTTCATAAAAGAAGTAGAGACAAAGGATAACAGCACAATGCCAGGCAAAGTGGTTAAGAAAGCAAGAAACAGCTTGAAACTTTACAATTATTGGGGGAAAGGAGTAAGAAATCAAGCAAAGGAATGAACTAGAGATGATGTTAGGGAAGAAGGAGTTATCACGCTCAAGAAACAAAGCATTCCACAAGAGCAGACCTCTTATGAGATACGTGCATGGATGGGGGTACAGCTATTAAATTCTTAGAGCCAGTTAAAATTCTTCTTTCCAAACCTCCTCTTTGAGTATTTTCTTTCTCACTTACTCATACTCTCATCCCTTGTTCAATCATGCCAGAAACCTTGGAGTTATTCTTTAATTTAAATATTAATTTTTCTATCTGTTAGAGATATCCAGGACCCATGAGACCTTGGTTACATTGAGGGTTGTAGGGAACACTGCAGTAGTCTGGCAACAACTTCTTTACTTGCAAATATGGTGACCACAAACAACTCAAAAGAAATTTAATCAAGAGGAAAGAACTAAACTCATAATATACAACCTACAGAGTACATGAATTTGAAGTGCTATGTGTTCTATAATGCCATAGAGAGGCTCTTATACTTCCAAGAGCTCTGTTTTTGACAAAAGTAATATCATGGCTCCTGGGTCTTGACACCAACCGGTCACTGTTTGGCGGTTCTGGTAGGTTCAGGTCTACTCTCCGGTACAAGTAACTCTGTCTAAGCTATTCATTCACTTCTTCAGAGGTCTTTTGCTGAAAGGATGATATATAGATCCATCCCGCCTAGTGATGAACTCTTTCTGTTGAAAATTATGGTTTCCTATACTAAGCCAATAAAAACCATTAGAGGGCATTATTATTATTATTATTTATTATATGTAATTAATATTATAATAATACACACATTATTATTACATATTATGCTACATTCAAGGGCATCTGACTCAAACACCTTCACATTGTTTGCTGGAATGGGTCATAGTAAGCAGGACTTGAGAAATGTTTATTAATTGAATGTATGAAGCTATGAATGAATGCTATAAGTAGTGAGTATAGACATGCATACTAATATTGCATAATAATGAATGTATTATTATTATTAGTTGAAGCATCCAATCTACAAGGGCTCTGAGTATTACCTACTAACAACTCAAAGCTTCCCCTTTCTTTGTCCAGAGAATTGCTTTAGATCAAGTGGTAGCCAGGAACCACGCCGCCTATTTTGGAGACTATATCCTCCCAACCTTGGCCAATGACAAAGAAATCCAAAGGTCAGCCCTTTTGTGTCAAGGTGAGTCAAATTTGTGTTGTAACTCATGTTCCAGAGCTTCTCCATGGGATCAGACTGAAACTATTGTTCAACATCCTTGATAAGCTTCATTTTTTCCCCTGCCTTATTCTTCTGCCTTCACTTTGCTTCTCCAGAGAAGACTCCCCCAATAAAATGGGAATTTCCAACTCAGGCTCCTCTTCTATGGACACTGAAGTTGTTTTGAAGTCACTACCCTTATCCCACTTTAAACTTTCTTTTAAGCTCAGTGTTAGCCATGTAACTCCTTGGGTGAAAGTAATGTAATAGTCAGATCTCAGGACTGGTATTGGTAGAATGGTAGAATATTATAGCTGAAAAAGAAATTAGCTAGCTTACATTCTTATTTTACAAATGAGTTCGTTGTAGCCCAAAGGCAAGATTTTCTGAAGGTGATACAGTTAATGACTAGCAAAGCTGGAACAGAATCAGATTTCCAATCTCCCATTTTAGGGCTTTCTCCAAACATCTCTTCCTATTAGTCACTGTGCTCACATGAGGGAATCTTAAGTTGGGTGCTATCCAAGCAAGTTGGAAGAAATGGCTTAAACTCTCAGCATCCTTGAAATATTATTTTACATATATGTTAAGAACAATGTGACTGTAGGATGATTACTACCTAGATATTTATAGTTTTAATCCTCTATAAAATTTTACTGAATTTTCTCGCTAGGGCTAAATAAATTAATAAGACAAGATTACATTTTCAAGAAGTTTTGTAGGGGAGGCTGTCAAAAGAATAAGGGGGCTACATTAGTGTTACAGGAAATCTGTGGAGCCAGAAAGGCAGTAATTAATCTCATTTGGCAGAAGAGGGGAAACCTCCAGAGGAGATAACATTTGAAATGGTTTGTGGAGATTAGACTTTTGATACGTAGAGAAGAGAAAAGGCTGCTGTAGATAAATGCAATGGAATGTGCAACAGCACAGGTAGGAAAGTTTGGGCTGTGGAAAGCCTTTCTGTGTGGCTGAAGTAGGTACTTCTTGAGAAGAGAGACTAAGAGTTTGTGTGAATGGAATTACTGTGAAGAGTGTGGAATGCCATACCCAATGCTTTGTCTCTTAATTATAATGCCTCTCCATTCCTTCCCCAATTTTCACCTCCATAAATTGTTTATATTTTTCTTTAGTTCTCATGGGGGTATGGCACCATGATGAATGCTTCCTGGTATGCGCTTACATTAAATTAGAGAAGGCAGAGAGGAGAAGAAGCCTGCAACTTTCATCTCCATCTCTTTTTTTGGGCATTAATGAAGAGAAATAAGATATACAATTGGGAGATAAAATGGTAGCTTCAACAAAAAGATTAAACTGTCAATCCCTTAGCTAATCAAGAAAAGAAACTAACATATTGAGCATCTAGGATGACTACTAAATTTGTTAAGCACTTTAGAATTGCCTAATTTAATTCCCACAAATTACTGCATGAGATCTATAGCTGTAATTACCACGAGTATAAAGATAAGAAACCGCAGGCACAGGCATTCGGTCACATGGCCAAGGTCACAGCCTTGATGTGGAACGCTCTGTCATCCTTTCATCTGTGCCACAGGCTTCCCAGGAAACACTAACGGTGCACACTGAGTGGCTGGAAGTACAGCATCTGAGAGTTAGCCACTGGAATCCTAGGGGTTCCTTTTATAAAAGAAATAATTGAGAAATTAAAAGAATTAAAAGAGGAAAAGGGGGAGGAAAGACAGAAAGAGTAATAGAGATAGGAAAGGAAGAAAGAAAAAGGGACAATAAAGATAAGTTTTAAAAACATTGGGTTGATTATAAATATTCTTTCTACCAAGGTATTAAATATATAAATGCATCACATATTTCAATATATAATGGGGGAAAAATCCCCAAAAAACATTTGATAGTTTAAAATATAGATGTACATATATGCATATACCTATTTTGATGTTTGTTTTACATAGACTTAAATTATGAAGTAGAGTTCAACAAAAAGAAGACCTTGAATGGAACAGTCACAACCTTTGGTAATAATGTAAATGCCTTTTAAAAATTCACCAACTAAAATGTTTTAAGACTATTCCCAACAAAATATCATTTACATTTCAAATCCATTAAAATCCTTTATTTTTCTTAAAAGGATATATTGAATCATTTTGAAATGCTCTCATCCATATGTATAATAATGATAAATAATTTATTTCTTAAAACATTAGTTTTTTCCCTGTGGATTAGCATTGCTAAGTTAGACTTGGCTCTGGAATGCAATAGGAAATATTAAATTTCAGATGCTCAGAGGAAATTTTCTGCCCATGCATGGTGGATAAACACACATTATACTATTTACATATATTGTATTTCTTCTCTCTCCCACTAGGGAAAACAAAGCTTATAAATTATATTTATACTGTTAGCAATGGAGTCTTTGTGTAGTGAACCTTACAGAGCATCAGGTGTTTTTCTCCTTGGGTCCTTAAACTGAAACTTAATTGTCCCATGTCACATCTGTTCACATCAATCACATTACATTATTTTCCTTACAATGTGTTCTTCGAGGTGATATGATTGATGTGACTAAATGTGATGGATCAAAAAGGTCTGTTAGGCACTTCAGAAAATTTCAAAATCTCAAGCCTGCAAGCCAAGGAATCTCTGTTGATGCATAATTCAGTATAAAGTTAAATTTGGAAGGGCAATACAGTTCATCAGATTAAGAATTTTTGACAGTGATTCTTGACAAACTACTTTTTGATGATAAAGAAGAGAATGAATAATTTGCTAGGGCAGAGTCAAGGTTAGGGAGTTATTACCTTGTTGTAAATCACATAAATTCAGGGATGAATCCATGTGGAAAAGAATTTGCAGTTGGAAGACTCTGTTTTGAGTCCCAGCTCCTCATGTTCCAGTTACGTGACCTTGGAGATATCGCTTTAATTCTCTGAACCACAATTTCTCATCTGTATCATCTATCACGGAGAGTATCATGAGAATAACAGGAAAGAATATACCTAACAGAACACTATAAATTACTAAGTATCATCTCAAGATTCCACAGTTTTGTTAAGGTCTGCACTGAGTAGGAATCAAATTATTTTAAAACACAGAAAGAGTAACAGTTAAAGTAATTAGGTCTTTGATGCCCAGGAGCACCTCCAATGTAAAAGGAAGTAAGTCATGGAGGAGGAGGGGAATGCCTTATGTTCAGAATCCTCATGTATCTAATAACTACTTATCTGTTTGACCACCCATACATTGAAGCAGTTGTCCAAAGTCTGAGAGATCATTCTTGGTGATTATGTTCTCTTGTCAGTTGATGTATTCTCCACTTAAATTTTCACCAAAATTATATGGTCATTATAAACCTTAAATTGGGAAAATTGTATCACTATTAATAGAAACTTCCAAGTAGGATTGTGGCTTGGAATTTTCTCTTTCCTACATTCCATTCTTTCCAAAGACATCTGATCAGATTCTGTCATTGACTTTGGGTTCCTCCTTGACTTGTTTTCATAGGTAGCCTGTTATAAAATAATCTTTTAGCTATAATTTAGCAGTAACTTTTTAGCTGTCTGTAATTTTTTATTATTTTTTAAAAAGATGGTTTATTTATTTATTTGAGAGAGAGAGAGAGAAAAAGCATAAGTGGGGGGTCAAGTTGGACAGGGACAGAGGGCGAGGGAGAAGCAGACTCCTTACTCAGGGGGCCCCGATTCTGGTCTCAGTCTCAGGAACCCAGGCCTATGACCTGAGCGGAAGGCAGATGCTTAACAGGCTGAGCCACTCAGGCACCCTATGTAACTGTAATTTTTTTAAGCAAACTATATCTGTAATAAACATCAGACACATGGGCCTAAGCCGACTAAGGAGCTGTATACTAACTAGAAGTTGGAGCTGAAGGAGGAAAGGTAGTGACTGGACAGTCAAATGTAGGGATAAGAGTCCTTGCTGAGGAATCAAGACACTTGTATTTAGCAAAGAAGGCCAGCTTTCTATTAAGGTCAAGTGTGGTTAAAATTGCCCTTCTTTTTGCAGCTTTAGCTTTGGCAAAGACACTTACATTGTCTGTGCTTCAGTCCTTCCATGGACGACATCTTCTGCAACTTAACTTCTGTATTGTGAGGTAGCAAATTGACTCCACTACAACTAGAGTGCGCAAAGTAAGAGCTTTAAGTCTCCTAGATAGGGAGAAAAAAAATCAAAACACAAAAAAGCCTCTATAAACCAATTTTAACGCACTTCAACTTGAAGCAATAGGGTCCTATAACTTAATTTTTCTCTTTCGGTAAAAACCCAGTTTATCTTGCATTATTCATAATCTTTCAGGATTCTGCTTCATTTTTGGGTTCCTCCCCAGTGACACGTTTCTGGGAAAAGGGGTTATTGGACCTTAGGACATGCAAAGAATTGAGGGAAACAGGATCTCCTTAGCTTCAGCTTGGTCCTTAGGAATGCACTGGCTGGTTTATTTCATTTCTGGGCTGTGCCCACTTTTGAAATTCAGTGCTGACAATTATGACAATGAGTTCATTCTCTCTCGGTCTTCAACTCAGTGAGGACCTGATGTTCTCTTCATAATGACTTGGTCTCAGCTTGACACTCCTTAGTGCTATCTAAACTTATAAACTCTAGTCAGAGTGCTGTGTTCTTCAATCTCTAGCTTTGCGAACACTCATCCTTACACAGTAGCTGCTTCTGACAAGCTCCCAGCTAGAATTTGGAGTTGCCGCCAAGTTTACTTGGCATGGTATGTCTCTGGTTCTGAGAGGTGGGTCTCCTTTCAGAGTTCCAAAGAGAGAGAAGAAACAGGACTCTTGCATTTGAAATTTACCCTAACTTGCCTTCTCTGGGAAGGAGATTAGAGAAGGTAGATCAGGAGCTACATGTTTTAGTTCCCAGACTTCCTTTCTCTCTCTTCTGTCTTGAAAACCACCCCCCCACCATACCCAAGGGGACGACGGGCTTTCCTTTTACTTCCTCTATATCATATTTTCCTTCTACAGTAGGACTGCAAGACATCCTAGCTATTATAAGTAGAAGAATATTTTTTTTTTCTACTCTGTGGGAGAAATCCTATGATCTGGTCTATCAAATTGGATGGATTGGGTTATTAAATGTCCAAATAATATTTGTTAGATTACTATTCATTATTTGCATTATTTAGACCATTTAAATAAAAATGAGCTGAGCCAAAAGTAAAATATGAACACCTTATCTTTCCACAGAAATGTTTTTTATGTGCCATTTTTTTGCTTTATTGTTTTTCTTAGAGTTCTAGGTACTTCTTTTTAATTCAACCATGTGTCAATCTGAGTTTCATCAGGAAAAGAAGAAATCATTTTCAGTATTCACAATAAAGGGAATTTAACATGTAGAATTGGAATGCGGGCAGAAGCTGAGAAGCTAAAAGAGTGTAGTGTAGTGGAGTAACTAAAAAAATTAGCAAAAAGTTACTAGCACCTCTAGGCTAAAGCGAAAAAAGAAGGTGATATTGCTGTATACCAGGTTCTGAAGCCACGGCTTCCATGTCCAAATAGAGCTGGAACCAATAAAGAGACACTAATATTGCTAATGAAGCTGCCCAAGATAGAGAAAGAAGAAAATAAACCATCTGATTTTTCTCCCTTTCCTCTCCTTTAAATGGTCACCAGTGGCTAGTCATAAGCTTATTGCAATGGTCTGAATGTTTGTGTCCCCGTACTACCCACATGTTAAAATCCTAGTGATCTCTGATAGCACTGGGGAGAGAGCAGCCTTTGGGAGGTGATTAAGTCATGGGGTGGAGCCCTCAAGAATGTAATTTATGCTCTTATAAAAGAAGTCCAAGAGAGTGCCCTTGTCCCTTCCACCATGTAAGGACAGAAAGAGGGCCCTCACGCAACTATGCTGACACCCTGGTCTTGAAGTTCTAGCCTTCAGAACTGTAAGAAATAAATATCTGTTCTTTATAAGCCACCCAGTCTGTTTTCTTGCTCTAGCAGCCTGAATAGACAAAGGCACACAGTAACATAGAGGCCTCTGAAAGTCAGTCTTCAAGGGCCATCCCTCTTAAAATACAGAGTAGAGCCAGGGCATGGCAAAGAATGCATTAGACAGCAAGCAGGACCAGGAATGGCACAAACCACTTTTCTAAAATTCCTCTCAGCATTTTCTGATGCACTAGGGTATGTAGTCATTTCATCTTTGGGAAGCAGTCTTTCCTGAGGGTTTCTGAAGTCTCTTACCAGCTCTAACTGGATTGGACATCTATGAGTCTTGGCTGGCAGTGGTCATCCTGGGATCACCCTGCACCTGAGGATTCCCTTTGTCTTTCTCCTGAGCTGGGTTTTCTATTTTCCTTAATCCCATCTTTGTCCTTCTAGGTTTATCTGTTCAGTTGTTCAAGTATATTTTCTAGTAGCTTTCTGAGAAATGGTAACCAGGAAGTATATTTTGAGGAGTTTTTTTTTTTTTAAGATTTTATTTATTTATTTGACAGAGAGAGATCACAAGTAGACAGAGAGGCAGGCAGAGAGAGAGAGGGAAGCAGGCTCCCTGCTGAGCAGAGAGCCTGATGCGGGACTCGATCCCAGGACCCTGGGATCATGACCTGAGCCGAAGGCAGCGGCTTAACCCACTGAGCCACCCAGGCGCCCTATTTTGAGGAGTTTTATGCTGTAAAATATCTAAATATTTTTATTCTCTTCTCATGCTTGATTGATGGTTTGACTACATATGGAATTCTCAGCAATAATTCCATACATACCACAATATGTGCCAACTTTCCATTAGAATTTTGAATGTGTTATTCTGTTGCCTTTTATCTTCCACTGGTTATTGGAAAGGCTAAAGGCATTCTTTTTTTGCGCGGGGTGTGTGTGTGTGATTTTGATTGCTGAAATGGGTAATACGTGCATGGTCCAAAGTTCAGAGGCAACAAAAACGCTAACTGAGAAAATGAAAGATGACATCAGCTGCCTCCATTTCGACCTTAGTCTGTACTTTCTAATTAAGTTCCTTCTTTCCAGCTTAAGTCAGACAAAAGACCCAGTAGGCAAAGCATCCCCTGATGGAACCAAACCTAGTCTTTCAAGCAATGAGGACTTCCCCAGGCCATCAAGACCCTGAAAGACTGGGATGAGTGGGTGGCTCAGTCGGTTAAGCGGCTGCCTTCAGCTCAGGTCCTGATCCCAGTGTCCTGGGATCTAGTCCTGTATGGGGCTCCTTGCTCAGTGGGGAGCCTGCTTCTCCCTCTGCCTGCCATTCCCTCTCCTTGTGTGCACATACTTGCTCTCTGACAAAGAAATAAATAGTGACCTTTAGCTTATATTTTCCTTACTTTATAAATCTAAAAGTACTTCCAGCACTTCGGAGACAGTTTTTGAGACGTTAGTCTACTATCTTCCTGATGATGGCTTCACTGAAATAAATCCCTTTCTTGTTTCATACCACTTGTCTCTCTGCCTTTGGATTTTGTCAGAGGCAAGTGGCTGAAACTTGCCTGTTTGGGAACCCCAGAGCCAGGTGCTTCTGCATTCCTGGGCCCCAATTTCAAAGAGTAAGTCTTTCTCACATTCCTTTCCCCAAGTCAACTGGTTTCCTATCCTCAGAGTTGCAAGCACTATTACCAGCTTCTAATAATCTCCAACTTCTGAAGATATTCTATGTACATGCATATTTACATATCAGTTTATCAACACAAATCTTCTCATTTGTATGTGAGTATGTGTTTTAGGTATTGCACTCTGCAGAAATCAGACATCTTTTCCCAAGATACTGGTTAAAAGTGAGGCGCTTTAATATAATGATTCATGTTAACCTAGGTCATTTATTCATTGACATATCATGAAGTCTCTGTCATAGATTGTAAGTATTTGTAGATTTCTCAACAAAAACAATGGTTCCATTAATTTCAAAATGTTATCTGTTCACTCTGGAGAGAAGAGTTGATACATAGACCTTCATATATTCTTGGTTTCATTTTTTTGAATCTACTGAATGCCTTCTTTCTGGTACATCTTTACTCCCTTCAGTATAACCTAGGAATTCTCTTCACTTTTCTTATTTGTTTTGTCCCATGTGTTCTTATTGGTTTAACTTCTCTTATGATTTGAACTATATTTTTGATATTCTTCTGTTTCTAGCACAGAGCTTCTAAAACCCTAGGAATTTCCTGGATAGAAAGCCATCAAGGTGTCTTTTTTTATGTCAATGAGCTGACTTTTGGAAAGCTGCTGAATATGGTCCTGGTTGCCAATGGAGTCAATCACGTGATTAGAGGGTTGGAACTTTCAGTGCCCCTCTCCCCCCTAGCCCTCCACAAGGGGAGAGGATCTGAAGGTTGAATCAATTATCAGTGGCCAATGATTTGCAGTCAAATGCTCTGCCACTGAGCTATACCCCTGTGGCCAGTGATCTGATCAATCATGCCTAGATAGTGAAGCCTCCATAAAGCCCTAAAGGACAGGGTTCAGAGAGCTTCCAGGTTGGTGAAGACATGAAGACATGTAAATGCAAGGAGAGCGGCATGCCCAGAGAGATCATGGAAGATTTGCACCCTTTCCCCATACCTTGTACTATACATCTCTTCCATCTAGCTATTCCTGAATTATATTGTTTTTAGATAAAACTGGTAATCTAGTAAGAACAAATGTTTTTTTGAGTTCTCTGAACTGCTCTAGCAAATTAATCAAACCCAAGAAGGGGGTCTTTGGAACCTTCATTCTATAGCCCAGATCCTTGGTCAGAAGCACAGGTGATAACCAGGACTTGTGATTGACATCTGAAGTAGGGGTGGGTGTGCCTGAGGGAGGGTGAGGGCTGAGCCCTTAACTTGGATCTGATGCTATTTCCAAGCAGATAGTGTTAGAATTGAGTTAAACTGTAGAAACCCCAGCTGTTGTCAGAGAATCATTGGTGATCTGGGGGAAAAACCCACAGGTTGGAATTGTCAAAACTTTTATTTGACCATTTTTCTAGTAACTTCCTGAAAGGGTGAGTGGGTTAAATTCTTTCTTGGCCATGTATAAAAGTTTATCTTCCTACTCAAATAAGTATAATATGAGAAAAGATTTTCCTTCAAAATTTAAAGACATTGCTCCATTCTTGATGTTTAGAAGTCTAAACCCATTCTTACTTTTTGTGCTTTGTATGTGAACATATTTTATTTTATTTTTTTTTTAAGATTTTATTTATTTTGTGACAGAGAGAGAGATCACAAGTAGGCAGAGAGGCAGGCAGAGGGGCAGGGGAAAGCAGGTTCCCTACTGAGCAGAGAGCCTGATGTGGAGCTCCATTCCAGGATCCTGGGATCACAACCTGAGCCAATGGCAGAGGCTTAACCCACTGAGCCACCCAGGTGCCCCAGAACATGTTTTATTCTTAAGACGCTCTTAGGATCTTCTCCTTTTTTTCCAGTGTTGGAAAGGGATGTACCTTGATGTAGTGCCTTCATCCATTTGCTTGGCCAGTGTATGAGCACTTTTAATCTAGAAACTCTTCAGTTCTGGGTTTTTTTTCCCCTTGAATTATTTAATTTTGATTTTTTTTCCCCTTTCTGGTTCTTTTCGCACTTTTTTGAATTTCTTGTTTTCAGATATTGGGTTCTCTGGATTAGACTTCTATTTTATTTTTTTAAATATTTCTTCATCAATTAATTCTTTATCTTCTAAAAATGGCTTCAATTTTAATTTTAAAATTATTTTAAAATTTACTGTCATATTTCTAATTCCCAGAGCTCTTTTTGCTGTCTGAATATTTGCCTATAATAGAATCCTGTCTTGTTTTGTATCTGCAATATTATCTCTTTTCTCTCAAATGAGATTTGTGCTAGTATTTGGGGGGGATGAAGAGTTTTTTTCTCCATTTGCTAAAACTAGTTTTTTTGTTTTTTTCCTATTTGTTTTAGGTCTTTCCTTAGGAAACTTTCCTATTAGAGGCCTTTGCCAGATCCTTGGTCAGGCAAATAAGTGTAGGGGATTAGAAAGCTGACTGGGAACTGGGCACATGGCTGTGCCTATGAACTCTGTAAGTCTATAAATGTTGAGAGATTTGTTGTAGGGGTTAGACCTAAATAAGTTCGAGAGGAGCTATAGAAATAGCTTGTAAGGAGGTCCTGGAGTTGAAGGACTGGCAGATCAGTGAACTCCCTAGCAAGTTCTTCCTCAGGCACTAAGAAACACAGACAAGTTGGAATTTGTAGGGGAATCTAGGAAACCAAGTATGTCCAGGCATCAGAATGGGACTACAAACAGGAGCTCAAGAAGAAGTCTGTGGGAAGCTATTATCTCTGGACGGTTTCTGTAGGTTTGTTGCCTGGTGTCTGGTAGTAAGCCTGGGAATGCTCTTTGTTACCAGGGCCTACAGTTGAGAGGAAGTGCTAGACATGAATTTAAGGAGAGGGGGAGACAAGCTGGAACCTGTAAGGCTGCTTTTAGGCAATAGGCTTGAGCAATGGAAACTTGAGCATGGCAAAAGGACCCACAAGGATCACCAGGCTGAATGCAAACAAGCTCATTAAGCAACCCACCTGGAAATATCTATAGGTCCCAACTGACCAATTAAAACCAGGCACAGGTAATCTTAGGAACGACCAAAAAAAGGAAATTCCATATGTCCCCCATTCTCCTTCATTCTGTCCTATAACTGTGGCTCCTCACCACTGCCTTCTGGCAGACAGTCTCCGCTTTGCTGTCCTGCCTGCTGCTCCTTTGTGATAAATTCAGTAAACTTCAACCTCTTCTGTTCTGTCTTGAGTGAATTCTTTCACCATCCATGCTGCCAGCCCCCACCCAATTGGAATGTCCCACATTTGATGGCCCCCCCATCTGATCAGAGCACCCCACAGATCCTATTAGGAACTTTTCACTTCCTGGCATGATATTTAGCTCTGATTATTTAGAGAGTAATGACTAGCTTAACTTTTGTCCTTAAATTTTATGCAAGTTTTCTCCTGGCCAGTTCTGAGAACCATACAGAGAAGGGGAAATATAACTTCCAACTTAGACAAGCTGGCAATAGAACAACACAGCATAAGGACTGTGAATTTAATTATAGGATCTGTCTGAAAAGTTTGATCTCTCTTTCAGGGTTGGTCCAGTTCCTAGAGAAGACTCTATTCATTTCTGGCAGAACGGGTGACTTCGTAGGTGTCTGTGTCCGATTTCTAAGGGAGGAGGAAGTGAAAGGAATGGCCTTATCCTTGAGTGTGCAAGTATTCATTTAACATCTCTGTTTTGAGTATGTTTTTCCTGCCCCAACATTGGTTTCCAAGTCTAGAGTCCTCTGTTTGTTTCTTCAGAGAATATATCCCCAAGTCATAGCTGGGATCATCTCCATTTTTAGTGGCCTCTTGATTGCTGATTCATGAACTTTGGGGCAATTCTTTGACTTAAACCAGGTTCTCCTCTTGGCTCTTAGTTTCCTCTTCTGCTAGTTTAAGATTAATTTTTCTCAGGTCTGCTAAGTCATTTCCTGCTTATATATTTGCTTTCTAGCTTATAAAATTATATAGCTGTTAATTTTGCATCTATTCTCCCTTTTGTGAGTTTATACTCTTAAAAATTCTTTATTATCATTTTAGTATGATTTTTAAAAAGGAACAGAAATAGAATCACATGTTCAGTGTGTCATCTTTGACTAGGAGTACACACAAATTTATTTTATCTATTTGGAAGTAAAAGTGATCAGATTAAAAAATTCATGTGGCCCATGGTGGGAGTATTCAGATAGAAAATGAAAGCTTGAGCACATATTCTGGATTTTTTTCCCCCTCACTACTTACTCTACCTATGGAGTAATAAAATAACCAGATCTGTGAGTTGACCAAATCAAGAAAATATATCTGAAGCCACTGTTTGTACCAGAATCTCATTTATTTATTCAACATAGATATTTTAAGCAAGTATAATATTTCAGGCACTGTTTTGGTGATGAAGATACAGCAATAACAATCAGGAAAAATCTTGCTCTTATATAGTTTATATTCTAGTAAACAGAGACAGATAATATGAAAAATAAGGTGATTGCTACAAAGAAAAATAAAGCAGGTTAAGAGAACAAGGGAATGGGTTTTTGCTATTTTTACATAGAATGAATAGGGCCAGCCCTTCTGGGAAGTCACCTTTGAGCAGAAAGCTGAAAAAAGTAGAAGCAGGGAAAGAGATTTCTCAGTCGATGGAGCAGGGCTGTAGGACATAAGGATGTTAGATGGATCCAAAGAATTTTACATTGGTAAGGTTGGGATTGTTGGTGGGTTTGAGGGGCGAGGTTTCTTAATAGGATCACTTGTTTGTTCCTTCTTCAGTCACACCTATGCCCTCATATGTGCAGGACTGCCCAGAGCATGAGGATTTTGGAAAAAAATTCATTTTTCTTAGTGCCAGGCAAAAGCTGAGTAAAGAAGCAATGGTAGAAGAGATGGCCCATATGTCTCTTCAAGGCTTAGTGTGAAATCCAGCATTTCAAGCAAATTTGTGAGTTCTGTTGAGGAAGGCTATGTTTCCAATGGCCTGTGCCTAGAAGGAAACAAGCTAAACCCAGCAATCCCAGAAACAAACCACTGAACTGATTAGTTCACTGTCTGTATGGTAAAACATATGTAAAAACTTACACTCAACAGAACTACATAGTCTCATATTATATTGGCAATATTTGTAAAAATTGATCATATACTTCATCGAAAAAAAAACAATGTATTTTTAACAGAGATTTTTATAGACCACATTTTCTAATTATGATTGTAAAAAGGTTAGCTATTTTTAAATCAATAAAAACTCTCCAAAACATCCATTTGATAAAAAAAAATAAAAGGAAATCACATTATCAATCACTGATTACATAGAAGTTATTGAAAGAGATTATACTGTGGGGATCAGCTAGAACTGCTTTCATGAGATGAAGTCATGAAACATTTCTATTCTTATTTAAAAAAAGAGAAAATTGTCTTAGTTTGTGTTCATCCAAAAGCAGAGCCTAAGGCAAAGTGTTGGAGGCAAAGAGTTTATTTGGCAGAAAGTAGGAGTGTGGTAGCATGGAGAGCAAGAAGAGGAAAGAGGAATAGAAGACAGATATAAATAAGGAAATAAGGTATGTGATTATAGTTGCTGCTGTCAGCAATGAGGCTCACCATGGCCTCCCGAAAGACATTCACCCTTCTCTCCCCTGTAGTTCTCTACATACGCAGTTTAATTTAAAAGTCAAGTGGTAGAATAAATAATGAGGAGCAAATAATAAAAATATGAAAAAGAACAATGATGGAGAAATTGCTCTACTAGATATTAAGCTTGGCTATAAAGCCACTGTAACCAAATCAGTAAGGTATTGGTATGAGAAGAAATAACTAGTAAGTGTAACAGAATAAAGAATTCAAGGGGCGCCTGGGTGGCTCAGTGGGTTGAGCCGCTGCCTTCGGCTCAGGTCATGATCCCAGGTCCTGGGTTCAAGCCCCACATCGGGCTTTCTGCTCAGCGGGGAGCCTGCTTCCTCCTCTCTCTCTGCCTGCCTCTCTGCTTACTTGTGATTTCTCTCTGTTAAATAAATAAATAAAATCTTAAAAAAAAAAGAATAAAGAATTCAGAAATAGAGATAAGTATATACAGAAAATTAATATAATAATGATATATCAATTAATGAATAAAGGATTATTTAGTTAATAAGTGGTGTTACGGGTTATCCACCTGAAAGCAAACAAACAACAGAATAAGACCTCTTTTTCATCCCACATGTAAACTAAATCAAAAATTGATTAAGGTCTAATGTTAAAGCAAAGATAAATGTTAGAAATATTAGATGAAATTACAGAAGAAAATTTATATATAAAGTTGCATTTATATATAAAGTTGCTCAGAGGCTCTAAGTAAGACACAAAGTAAAAGTGGACATGTTTGTCTACTCAAAATTAAAAACACGTTTTATAGCAAATAGTACCCCAAGTAAGTTCCAAAAGATAAAATTAAGGAAAATATTAGTAGTAATAATTATAATAGCAACTAACATTTAATTAGCACTCTCCATGGACCAGGCACTGTTCTAATGCTTTACATATATTAAATCATTTAATTCTCATAATTACTCTTTGCAATAGGCATGACATTTAACGCCATACTATATGATTTAGAGAAATTGTCTTCTTAACACATAAAGATCTCTAAATCTGTTAAGAAAAAATAGACTATCCAATAAGAAAAAAAAGTGGACACAAATTATGAATGGGAAAACACCCAAGAGGAAATCCAAATGATTAATATATACATGAAAAGATGCTGAATCTCACTATTAGTCAAGGAAATGGAAATAAAAGCAAGAATGCAATAGCATTTTTCCATTTATCAAATTGGAAAACTCTAAAAGAGAGACATCTAGCTTGGTGAGGATGTAAGGAAAGAGTTACTGTCATACATGCAATCATTTAGTTATTGTCATACATTCAATCATTAGTAAGAATGCTAATTTCCTACTTTTTGGAAAGTAAACCTGGAAACTCCATTTAAATTAGAAACATCCATATACCACAGGGAAGCTACTATATAGAAATAAAGGCACAAGTATAGCAGGCTACCTGTAAGAGATATTTAGTATAGAGAGGGTAAAAACTGGAAAACAACCTAAGTAGGTTCCATAGAGTTTTGATTGAATAAACTCTATTGTTTTCATAATATGGAATTTTGTGACATTATAAGAAGAGCTGACACTGTATATATTTATCTGGAAGGATGTTCGTGTGTAATGTGCAATGACGTGATAAGTTAAAATTCTAGAGTAATATTGTAATATGATTCATTAAAAAATCCTAAATATGTGTATATATGTTTTTATAACATGAAGAATAATATGAAGAATACACACCTTACTGTTAGTAATAGTTACCTGTGGGACAGAGGAGCAGTGTGATAATTAATGCTATCTTTGTTTATGTCTTTATTTATTTATTTATTTTTAAAGATTTTATTTATTTATTTATTTGTCAGGGGGAGAGAGAGAGAGTGCGCACACAAGCAGGCAGAGCGGCAGGCAGAGGCGGAGAGGGAAGCAGGCTCCTTTCTGAGCAAGGAGCCCGATGCAGGACTCGATCCCAGGACCCTGTGATCATGACCTGAGCCGAAGGCAGTGACTTAACTGACTGAGCCACCCAAGGCGTCCCTGTTTATGTCTTTATTAGTTTACCAATCACAACTGGCACGCAGTTCTGTCATTAACTGTTCACATGTTATAATAAAAATTGTTCACAATTTTAAATTATTATTTTGGTAAAAACATTTAAAAATATGTTAAATCAGAGAAGGCTACCAGTGCTTGCAAAATAAATTCAACTAAACACACACAGTGAGATGTGTACTTTTTTTCCCTAACAAACTTCATTTTTCAAGGAGAGCTTAGATTTACGGAAAAATCCCAAAGTTTGTGCAGAGACTTACCATACTTTTCATTCAGTTTGCCCTATTATCAACAACTTAAATTAGCATGCTATATTTATTATAATTAATAAACCAATATTGATGTATTACTATTAACCAAAGTCTATACAAATATACAAAGTCTTCATTCAGATTTTCTTAGTTTTTTACCAAATGTCCTTTAACTGTTGCAAGGTCTCATTCAGAATACCACATTTAGCTGTGACAATTTTGAAGTCACAGTATTGGTTAGGTATTTTGTAGGATGTCTCTCAGTTGTCATTTTTCTGATATTTTTCTTACTATTTAAACTGGCATTATGGATTTTGAGAGGAAGACTACAGAGGTAAAATGTTGTTTTCATTGTTTCGTATCAAGGGTACATACTGTCAACATGACTTAAACTATTGATGTTAACCTTGATTGCCTGGCTGAGGTATTTTTGTCAGGTTTCTTCACTGTAAAGTTAGTTTTTTTATTCTCTCTTTCCGTACTGTAATTTATGAAAGGAAGTCACTATCTATGCACAGCCCACACTTATGGAGTAGGAGTTAGACTCCGTCTCCTTGAAGGCAGAGTATCAACATAAATTATTTGTAATTCTTCCATATGACAGATTGAGAGATTTGTCTCTTCTCTCCCATTTATTTACTCAATCTTTAGTTTATATTAGTATGGACTCTTGGGCATTTATTTTATACTGGGTTTTAATCCAATGCTACTTTGTTTTTTTGTTTCAAATGTCCCAGTTTTGTTGATTGGGAGCTCTTTCAGCTCTTCCATGTCTCCTTGACATATCCCCATCACTGTGAGTTGTTGTTTTATTTTGAGCACTTCCTTACTTTTTGACACTGCAAGATGATCCAGTTCGTGTTTTGTCTGCACCAGTCCTAGAATCAGCTATTTATCCAAGGATCCTTTTGTTTTTACCTGGAGAATGACCTTAGAAACCAGATCTATGTGCTAGATATGCTCTTTGCTTTTTCAGTGTCATTGCTTCTTTCCTTGCAACTGATAGAACAAGGAAATATATATGTGTATAGTATATACAACTACTATATGTATATAGTTACAACCAGTGTATACACACATATCTATAAATATTTTTTTTGTTCATTGTATTAATAATTATGGTGACCATTTATTGAATATCTACTCTGTACCAAGCACTCCTCTAGACTATAATTTATATGATTTCATTCTCACCATGTTAAGAAGTGGATAATAATATTCACCATTTTACATTAAGAAAATGAGGCTCAGGGAAATTCCTTGCCCTGGGACACACAAATCTTAAGCAGGGAAGTTGGATTCAGAGTTAGATTTGTCTGATTTCAAAGCCCACTCTCTTTTTACCACCTCTTGCTTTTCTGGAAGACGGCTCTAAAATATATTTGGGACTGTACTTGAGTGTTATTTGGTGAGTTATCTTCGCATGTCTATTTAGATCGTAGCCTCCTTAATATGAAAAGATTGAGTCCTCTTCTGGCTTAGGGCTTAGCAGAATATACAAATTTTTTTTTTTTTTTTTTTTTTGGCTTGAAAGACCCAGGGGTACAGGTCTGTGAATCACCAGGTTTACACACTTCACAGCACTCACCATAGCACACACCCTCCCCAGTGTCCATAATTCCACCCCCCTCCCAACCCCCCTCCCCCCATCAACCCTCAGTTTGTTTTGTGAGATTAAGAGTCACTTATGGTTTGCTCCCTCCCAATCCCATCTTGTTACATTTATTCTTCTCCTACCCCCTTAACCCCCCATGTTGCATCTCCTCTCCCTCATATCAGGGAGATCATATGATAGTTGTCTTTTTCCGATTGACTTATTTTGCTAAGCATGATACTCTCGAGTTCCATCCACGTCGTCGCAAATGGCAAGATTTCATTTCTTTTGATGGCTGCATAGTATTCCATTGTGTATATATACCACATCTTCTTTATCCATTCGTCTGTTGATGGACATCTAGGTTCTTTCCATAGTTTGGCTATTGTAGACATTGCTGCTATAAACATTCGGGTGCACGTGCCCCTTCGGATCACTACGTTTGTATCTTTAGGGTAAATACCCAGCAGTGCAATTGCTGGGTCATAGGGTAGTTCTATTTTCAACATTTTGAGGAACCTCCATGCTGTTTTCCAGAGTGGTTGCACCAGCTTGCATTCCCACCAACAGTGTAGGAGGGTCCCCCTTTCTCCGCATCCTCGCCAGCATCTGTCATTTCCTGACTTGCTAATTTTAGCCATTCTGACTGGTGTGAGGTGATATCTCATTGTGGTTTTGATTTGCATTTCCCTGATGCCGAGTGATATGGAGCACTTTTTCATGTGTCTGTTGGCCATCTGGATGTCTTCTTTGCAGAAATGTCTGTTCATGTCCTCTGCCCATTTCTTGATTGGATTCTTTGTTCTTTGGGTGTTGAGTTTGCTAAGTTCTTTATAGATTTTGGACACTAGCCCTTTATCTGATATGTCATTTGCAAATATCTTCTCCCATTCTGTCAGTTGTCTTTTGGTTTTGTTCACTGTTTCCTTTGCTGTGCAAAAGCTTTTGATCTTGATAAAATCCCAATAGTTCATTTTTGCCCTTGCTTCCCTTGCCTTTGGCGATGTTCCTAGGAAGATGTTGCTGCGGCTGAGGTCGAAGAGGTTGTTGCCTGTGTTCTCCTCAAGGATTTTGATGGATTCCTTTCTCACATTGAGATCCTTCATCCATTTTGAGTCTATTTTCGTGTGTGGTGTAAGGAAATGATCCAATTTCATTTTTCTGCATGTGGCTGTCCAATTTTCCCAACACCATTTATTGAAGAGGCTGTCTTTTTTCCACTGGACATTCTTTCCTGCTTTGTCGAAGATGAGTTGACCATAGAGTCGAGGGTCTATTTCTGGGCTCTATATTCTGTTCCATTGATCTATGTGTCTGTTTTTGTGTCAGTACCATGCTGTCTTGATGATGACAGCTTTGTAATAGAGCTTGAAGTCCGGAATTGTGATGCCACCAACTTTGGCTTTCTTTTTCAATATTCGTTTGGCTATTCGAGTCTTTTCTGGTTCCATATGAATTTTAGGATTATTTGTTCCATTTCTTTGAAAAAAATGGATGGTACTTTGATAGGAATTGCATTAAATGTGTAGACTGCTTTAGGTAGCATAGACATTTTCACAATATTTATTCTTCCAATCCAGGAGCATGGAACATTTTTCCATTTCTTTGTGTCTTCCTCAATTTCTTTCATGAGTACTTTATAGTTTTCTGAGTATAGATTCTTAGTCTCTTTGGTTAGGTTTATTCCTAGGTATCTTATAGTTTTGGGTGCAATTGTAAATGGGATGGACTCCTTAATTTCTCTTTCTTCTGTCTTGTTGTTGGTGTAGAGAAATGCAACTGATTTCTGTGCATTGATTTTATATCCTGACACTTTACTGAATTCCTGTACAAGTTCTAGCAGTTTTGGAGTGGAGTCTTTTGGGTTTTCCACATATAGTATCATATCATCTGCGAAGAGTGATAGTTTGACTTCTTCTTTGCCGATTTGGATGCCTTTAATTTCCTTTTGTTGTCTGATTGCTGAGGCTAGGACTTCTAGTATTATGTTGAATAGCAGTGGTGATAACGGACATCCCTGTCGTGTTCCTGACCTTAGCGGAAAAGCTTTCAGTTTTTCTCCATTGAGAATGATATTTGCGGTGGGTTTTTCATAGATGGCTTTGATAATATTGAGGTATGTGCCGTCTATCCCTACACTTTGAAGAGTTTGGATCAGGAAGGGATGATGTACTTTGTCAAATGCTTTTTCAGCATCTATGGAGAGTATCATATGGTTCTTGTTCTTTCTTTTATTATTGTGTTGTATCACATTGATTGATTTGCGGATGTTGAACCAGCCTTGCAGCACTGGAATAAATCCCACTTGGTCGTGGTGAATAATCCTTTTAATGTACTGTTGAATCCTATTGGCTAGTATTTTGGCGAGAATTTTTACATCTGTGTTCATCAAGGATATTGGTCTGTAGTTCTCTTTTTTGATGGGATCCTTGTCTGGTTTTGGGATCAAGGTAATGCTGGCCTCATAAAATGAGTTTGGAAGTTTTCCTTCCATTTCTATTCTTTGGAACAGTTACAGGAGAATAGGAGTTAGTTCTTCTTTAAATGTTTGGTAGAATTCCCCCGGGGAAATCATCTGGCCCTGGGCTTTTGTTTGTTTGGAGATTTTTGATGACCGTTTCCATCTCCTTACTGCTTATGGGTCTGTTGAGGCTTTCTATTTCTTCCTGGTTCAGTTGTGGTAGTTTATATGTCTCTAGGAATGCGTCCATTTCTTCCAGATTGTCAAATTTGTTGGCGTAGAGTTGCTCATAGTATGTTCTTATAATTGTCTGTATTTCTTTGGTGTTTGTTGTGATCTCTCCTCTTTTATTCATGATTTTATTTATTTGGGTCCTCTCTCTTTTCTTTTTGATAAGTCTGGCCAGAGGTTTATCAATCTTATTAATTCTTTCAAAGAACAAGCTCCTAGTTTCGTTGATTTGTTCTATTGTTTTTTTGGTTTCTATTTCATTGATTTCTGTTCTGATCTTTATGATTTCTCTTCTTCTGCTGGGTTTAGGGTTTCTTTCTTGTTCTTTCTCCAGCTCCTTTAGGTGTAGGGTTAGGTTGTGTACCTGAGACCTTTCTTGTTTCTTGAGAAAGGCTTGTACCGCTATATATTTTCCGCTCAGGACTGCCTTTGTTGTGTCCCACAGATTTTGAACCGTTGTGTTTTCATTATCATTTGTTTCCATGAATTTTTTCAATTCTTCTTTAATTTCCTGGTTGACCCATTCATTCTTTAGAAGGATGCTGTTTAGTCTCCATGTATTTGGGTTCTTTCCAAAGTTCCTCTTGTGATTGAGTTCTAGCTTCAGAGCATTGTGGTCTGAAAATATGCAGGGAATGATTCCAATCTTTTGATAATGGTTGAGACCTGATTTAGGACCAAGAATGTGATCTATTCTGGAGAATGTTCCATGTGCACTAGAGAAGAATGTGTATTCTGTTGCTTTGGGATGAAAAGTTCTGAATATATCTGTGATGTCCATCTGGTCCAGTGTGTCATTTAAGGCCTTTATTTCCTTGTTGATCTTTTGCTTGGATGATCTGTCCATTTCAGTGAGGGGAGTGTTAAAGTCCCCTACTATTATTGTATTATTGTCAATGTGTTTCTTTGATTTTGTTATTAATTGGTTTATATAGTTGGCTGCTCCCACATTAGGGCATAGATATTTAAAATTGTTAGATCTTCTTGTTGGATAGTTCCTTTGAGTGTGATATAGTGTCCTTCCTCATCTCTTATTGTAGTCTTTGGCTTAAAATCTAATTGATCTGATATAAGGATTGCCACTCCTGCTTTCTTCTGATGTCCATTAGCATGGTAAATTCTTTTCCACCCCCTCACTTTAAATCTGGAGGTGTCTTCAGGTTTAAGATGAGTTTCTTGTAGGCAACATATAGATGGGTTTTGTTTTTTTTATCCATTCTGATACCCTGTGTCTTTTGATTGGGGCATTTAGCCCATTAACATTCAGGGTAAGTATTGAGAGATATGAATTTAGTGCCATTGTTTTGCCTGTAAGGTGACTGTTATTGTATATTATCTCTGTTTCTTTCTGATCTACTTCTTTTAGGGTCTCTCTTTGCTTAGAGGACCCCTTTCAATATTTCACGTAGAGCTGGTTTGGTATTTGCAAGTTCTTTCAGTTTTTGTTTGTCCTGGAAGCTTTTAATCTCTCCTTCTATTTTCAATGATAGCCTAGCTGGATATAGTATTCTTGGCTGCATGTTTTTCTCATTTAGTACTCTGAATATATCATGCCAGCTCTTTCTGGCCTGCCAGGTCTCTGTGGATAAGTCTGCTGCCAATCTAATATTTTTACCATTGTATGTTACAGACTTCTTTTCCCTGGCTGCTTTCAGGATCTTCTCTTTGTCACTAAGACTTGTCAATTTTACTATTAGGTGACAGGGTGTGGACCTATTCTTATTGATCTTGAGGGTGGTTCTCTGAACCTCCTGGATTTTGATGCTTGTTCCCTTTGCCATATTGGGGAAATTCTCTCCAATAATTCTCTCCAATATACCTTCTGCTCCCCTCTCTCTTTCTTCTTCTTCTGGAATCCCAATTATTCTAATGTTGTTTCGTTTTATGGTGTCACTTATCTCTCGAATTCTCCTCTTGTGATCCAGTAGCTGTTTGTCCCTCTTTTGCTCAGCTTCTTTATTTTCTGCCATTTGGTCTTCTATATCGCTAATTCTTTCTTCTGCCTCATTTGTCCTAGCCATCAGAGCCTCCATTTTTGATTGCACCTCATTAATAGCTTTTTTGATTTCAACTTGGTTAGATTTTAGTTCTTTTATTTCTCCAGAAAGGGCTTTTATATCTCCCGAGAGGGTTTCTCTAATATCTTCCATGCCTTTTTCGAGCCCGGCTAGAACCTTGAGAATCGTCATTCTGAACTCTGGATCTGACATATTACCAATGTCTGTATTGATTAGGTCCCTAGCCTTTGGTACTGCCTCTTATTCTTTTTTTTGTGGTGAATTTTTCCGCCTTGTCATTTTGTCCAGATAAGAGTATATGAAGGAGCAAGTAAAATACTAAAAGGGTGGCAACAACCACAGGAAAATATACTTTAGCCAAATCAGAAGAGATCCCAAATCATGGGGGGGGGGGGGAGAAAGGGGATAAAAAGAGGTTCAGAAAGAAAGAAAGAAAAAAAAAATTAAAAAAAGAAAACCTATAAAGAAAAAGTATAAAAAGGAAAAAAATATATATATATTAGATAAACTAGTTAAAAAATGTTAAAAAAGAAAAGGGTAAAAGTTAAAAAAATTTAGCAGAAGAAGAAAAAAAATTGAAAAAGAAAAGAAAAAAAATTAATTTAACTGCAAGGCTAAAGAATCATGGGGAGAAAGCCATGAGTTCCGTGCTTTGCTTTCTCCTCCTCTGGAATTCCGCCGCTCTCCTTGGTATTGAAACTACACTCCTTGGTAGGTGAACTTGGTCCTGGCTGGGTTTCTTGTTGATCTTCTGGGGGAGGGGCCTGTTGTAGTGATTCTCAAGCGTCTTTGCCCCAGGCGGAGTTGCACCGCCCTTACCCGGGGCCGGGCTGAGTAATCCGCTTGGGTTTGCTTTTGGGAGCTTTTGTCCCTGAGCGCTTTCCGTAGAGTTCCAGAGGGCGGGAATGAAGATGGTGGCCTCCCAGTCTCTGGACGGGAGTAGCTGAGAGCCCGGGGCCCCACTCCTCAGTGTGCCCTCAGAGAACAGTGCCCAATGACTCCCGCCACCCTGGCCTCCGGCCGCGCTCCGAACTGACTAAGTCTGCGACCGGTTCAAGGTAACCCCGAGCTGAGAGTCACTCCTTGGCTCTGTCTCTGTAGCCGTCTTCCCCGTTCTAATACCTGTGAGCTCTGCGACACTCAGACACCCTCGATCCTTCTGTGACCCTGTGGGACCTGAGGCCATGCTGACCCCGCGTGGGCTTCACCCCAGTTAAGCCTCTGGAGCGATGTCCCTCAGTGGAACAGACTTTTAAAAGTCCCAATTTTGTGCTCTGTTGCTCCGCCACTCGCCGGGAGCCGGCCCCTCCCCCCGCGGTCTATCTTCCCGTCACTATGGATTCACTTCTCCGCCAGTCCTACCTTGCAGAAAGTGGTTGATTTTCTGTTTCTAGAGTTGCTGTTCTTCTTCTCTTCGATATCCCGTTGGATTTGTAGGTGTTTGTAATCTTTAGATAAGCTATCTAGCTGATCTCCCGCTCCCTGAAGTCGTCTCAGCCTGCTACTTCTCCGCCATCTTGACTCCTCCCCCTATAAACATTTTTATATTTAACCATCTATATCCATATTAGACCACATGTGAGTTCATTCTGATTCTCCAACTTTAATCCTTGACCAAATGATCCTTCTAGCCTCCTCTACTTGTTTATTTGTAAACCACACTCCAAAAGTGAGACACTTCGCTCCCACTATCTTCTATGTTATTTTTCCAAGTCCAGCATATATGGATAGCAGTATTAGAATTGTTAACTTACACTTCTGTGGAGAAAAAAAAATTATCAACTAGAGTATTGTGCTTATGTACAGTTTCTTTTGCCTTTAGTCTGATACACTCCAGATAGTTCTAGAATTATTAGTTATTAGTTCTAGGTCAGTACCTCACCTCTACCTCTACACTTATTTTTCAATTTGTTAACTTTTGTCTATTTGTTTGTTTATCATATTAGATCTACACTTGCATGGGGTCAACGTTTGGAGAATTTCAGCCACAATTTGGTAGTTTCTGTACAGTTCTAGGACTTTTTAAAAATAGAGATAGTTTCCATTTGGGGGTTGGTCTGCTTGTTGAAACTGTTATTTCACAAAGGGAAAAATAATAGTTAAGTCTTCAAAATACAGGCATCAGCCAAAAAGTCTCATTGTTCCTTTATTCTATCTCAAACATAGTGACAAGCAGTATTGAGATATTACCTGCCCTGTTCCTACCCTCTGCTTGAAGGTAGGATTCTTTTAATTTTCCATGGTTTGGAGTTCCAGAGAATGGGAGTGAATGACAAAAGGCTTACTCAACCCCTATCGCAGAGTCTCTACCAGCAGGACTGGGTTAATGTCAGAAGGGATAAAGGTGTTCCACACTCTTTTACTGCCTCCCCCAGGGAGGAAAGCATGGGCCCATGGTGAGACCTACTCATAATCCTCATTTGGGACATTTAAAGCCAAGCTTCTCTTTATCCTTCAAGAAAAAAGAAACAAAACAAAACAAAACTGGATTGATGCCTAAAGAAAGGTGCATTGAGCTAAGGACTTAAACATTGCAAGAAACTCTTCCCCAGCTGAGTTACTACCTTATTTTCTAGGAAGGAGCAGTGGATTTTGATAATTCTTTGAGTAAGAACAACAGATAAAAATCATAGTCCATTAATCTCACCTACTTCTCATATGGAGGGAAAAAAAGCATTACATGATGGTGGCAGATATTTTGAGTTCCCCAAGTTAGATTTTTCTGAAGGTCTCCCATAACACATTCAATACTCCACACTAAAAAGACCATTCACTGAAAAACCCCACAAAATATTGTCAGAGTCATAAACAGCTTTGTGGATGAACTCATCCACATATTAAAAAGCTCCTGGGTTTTAAATTCCACATTTAGGGAGTCCTGTGGAACTGCACAATAGGATGGTTTGGAAATCAGTCTAGCCTATGTAGGTGATTCGGGGAACACTCTCTTAGAAAGGTTACTAATGCTCTCATCAGTCCCAAAATAGGCCTATAAGTACCATACTTTGAAGTGACTTAGATTATTCCATGAGAAAGTCATTTTCTAGGCAACTCCCTATGGAAGTGGTCATTTTATTTCAACACCCACAGAGATAATCCTGGTAAAGCCTCAGTGTAAGTCATCCACAGGAGAATTATCTCTTCGGATGATGAGGGAAAGATTTCTCCATGTGTGACCTGTTAGGGTTGTTACCATGGTGATCATTGGATATATTTGTCTACAGACTGATCTTATTAGTGACCTACTGGGACCATTTCTACATTTCCATGACATGCATTTCTCTTTAAGATGACCATGAATTTTAACTGATAATCTGTACTCTAGGGCTTACATCCTTCACCCTATTATGCCTCTAGAGCAACAATGAAGAAGTCTGAAATAACTTTCTCAGGAAGCAACCCAAATTCAGCAATAGGATTTGTATTTATCAATTTTGTCAAATATATACATTATGTGTTAAAGAAATTACAATATATAATACATAATTTATCTACCATCTCTCTTTGCAGACAGATTTCATCCTTTTGTACTATACATGGGCAGACGCTAGGTGCTCCTAGAAGCCCTTAGCCAAATTTTCCCTTTATAAATCTGAAACAACCTGACACACTTTTTTTTTCCTTCACTTAAGAAAAATATGCAGAAAAAAGTGACTTGCTTTTTTAATTCTTTAGTAAGTCACACCAAGATTCATGTGTGTATTAGCCAGTAGTGGAAACAATGACAGCTCTAGCCAGAAAGCCAGATAAGTACATGGCTTAGGGTAGAACATGAGCAAAATACACTATAAAACATATTGTTTTTATTATTGAGAATAAGATTGTTTTGAAATTCTGAGTGTGAAAATTGATTTCCTTATATATATTTGTTATTAATTATCAAATGCTTTCACATTCCATTTTTTTCCTATGTGGGTAATTACCAGTAATATGCTTTATAGTTTATAGATTAAATATACAAACCTTGATTAAAGAGATAATATAATACAGAGGTTAAGAAGGCAGGTTCTGGAACCATACTGGTTTCGAATCCAGCCCTACTACCCACCAGCTCATGTTGTGTGACTTTGAGCGTGTTATTTATCTTTTTTCTGCTTCAGTTTCCTCTTTGGAAAAGTAGGGGAAACCGAGTTCTACGTCATTGAGTTGTATTATTAATTCATACATGTCAGCTGCTTAGCACAAAGCATGGCACAGAGTAAGCATTTAATAAATGTTAGTTATACATTATTGTGGACCTATCATGTCACAATCTGTTTTAACTTGTGTGGTTTTACACATTTACTCATAAAGTGTTTGGTACTTGTAACCACATAGGAGCTACAGAATATATCTCAGCATCCTAATCATCTAGTTTAACACGTTACAGCTCATAACAAAACTTGGGAGAAATTGAAAAATAAGACTAATTTTCTTTGAAATTACATATTAACTATCCACCACTAGTGGAGCAATAATGCATAATCTATATCATAATTCATATAAAGTAGGACCTGATTGCTCTCACTCTGAAATTAACCTGAACATGGTATATAATTAGAAAACAAACACTGAGGGCATTATGCTAAGCGAAATAAGACAATCAGAGAAAGACAATTATCATATGATCCCACTGATATGAGGAATTTGAGAAACAAGATAGAGGATTATAGGGGAAGGGAGGGAAAAACGAAACACAATGAAACCAGAGAGGGAGACAAACTATAAGAGACTCTTAGTCTCGGGAAACAAACTGAGGGTTGCTGGAGGGGACGGGGGTTGGAGGGATTGGGGGGGTGGTGGATGATGGATATTGGGGACAGTATGTGCTATGGTGAGAAAATAAATAATAATAATAAAAGAAAACGCACAGACACAAAATAATACAACATCCCTAAAAACATGGAAAGCAATTTCTCTCCCCCCAAAACACCAAAGTTTCAGCAATAATAGACAACAGAATTTCTTTAAATACTTTTCCCCACTTACCTTCTTAGAGTCCTGCATCACATGGTAGAGCAGATCACCCTAAACTGTGATCCTCAGAATTCCTCCAAATATCCCCTAAAGCCAGATGGATTGATTTTAACTTCTTGTCCTCCTTCTCTTTATTTTTTTCTTCCTTGCTGTATTTTTCTTCTTTAAGCAACTCTGCCATTCCAATTTAAAGCCAACTAACTAGCTCAAACTCTGTTCAATTCTGGTACTCTGATCTATACTACAAAACCCAGGAATTTAAGAGGCAAAAAGCATTATTCATAGTGGGCAAGGAAAGAAAGAGGATATGAAAACATTTTAACATTTTTTCCTGCAACAAAAGGAGTGTAAAAAAGGAAAATTATTAGAATATGTGATAATTAATACAGCCATACACTTACATAAATTTTTAGAATTTATTTTTCAACCTTTGCTTATGTGTTAGTATCTACTTGGCAAAAATAAGTATGAAAAAATTGCTGTAAGTACAAATCATGCTTCTTTAGACATATGGGAAGCTTTGTAAGACTTCGGTCTATTTCTAGAAAAAAATGAAGATGAATTGATTTTAGTTAAAAAGTAATAATTCATTACATCTTAAAGTAGTTATATATTAGTGGGTGTTGTAATTAAGTTATGTGCTTTGGATAGCGTCCTTTGTTTTCCAAAAGTTAACAAAAATAATAATAAAATTCTGTATCATCAGGATATTTAGTTGAGTTACCCTTTTTGAATCTTTGAATCACTTCTTGAATCTCTGATCATTTTATATCTCTTTGTTTAAAACAAAAATAAGAGAATGGGGAAACTTAAAAAAATGCCTTATCAAATGGGTTTTAAATTCAGTAGGAAGAATTTCTGCTAATTTGAAACACGTTATTAGAACCTGGAAGAGAAAAGAGGGTCAGACTAGCAACACTGGATAGTGCTCAGTTTAGTAAATCTTATTTTCCAGTTTCCTCTGATATAGCTTATTGCTGATATGTCCTTTTATCATGACAAAGTAGAATCAGAAGTGGATAATTGGTACAACATTAAGTTATTAACCAAGTGATAAAATGTTGATTGCTTTATACGACTTACTGCCTAAATATACCTCTAAATCAGTTTTTATTTTCATTTTTTTTATTTTTAAGATTCTATTTATTTATTTGAGAGGCAGAGAGAGCACAAGCAGGGGGGAGGAGGAGAGGGAGAGGGACAAGCAGACTCCCTGCTGAGCAGGAAGCCTAATGTAGGGCTTGATCCCAGGACCCTGAGATCATAACCTGAACTGAAGTCAGATGCCTAACTGAGTGAGCCACCCAGGCACCCCCCCAAAATCAGTTTTTAGATTAGGAATAATTTTTGAAATACTATGTTACAGATGGTGTAATCATTGGAAAAATGCTTGAAGTTCAGGGTGCCTGGGTGGCTCAGTGGTTAAGCCTCTGCCTTTTTGCTCAGGCCATGATCTCAGGGTTCTGGGATCAAGACCCTTATCAGGCCCTCTGCTCAGCAGGGATCCTGCTTCCCTCTCTCTCTGCCTGTCTTCTCTGACTACTTGTTGAATCTCTCTCTCTGTCAAATAAATAAGTAAATAAAATCTTAAAAAAAATAGAAAATGCTTGAAGTTCAAATGAAGATAAATCAATAGTTGAAATATGCTTCATGTAAAAATCTAAAGATTTCATCCTAGGGACAAAACTGATGCTTCTTTGGTTCACATTTACAAAGAATTTATTAAAGAATTAGTACAGGTTTCTCTGAGCATTCATTTGGATATTTAGAAGAAATTATGAGCTATGTTGTTATGTTCTACCACAGGGAGCCGTTTTCCTAAAATACATTGATCTTCTGAATAAAACAGTACACAATCACCAACAGACATATGAAAAGATGCTCATCACCACTGTGAGGGAAATGCAAATAAAAACTATGATGAGATATGACTTCACACCTGTCAGAATTGTTAAAAATCAACAACACAAGAAACAACAGGTTTGATGAGGTTGTAGAGAAAGGGGAACCCTTTGCACTGTTGGTAGGAAAGCAAACTGTCGAAAAGAGTATGCAGGTTCCTCAAGAAGTTAGAAAATAGAACTACCCTATGAGCCAGTAATCATACTACTGGGCCATTCTACCCAAAGAATACAAGAGCACTAATTCGAGGATACACACACTCCTATATTTAGCAGCATTATTGTACAATAGCCAAGATTGGAAGCAGCCCAAGTATCCATCAATTGATGAATGGCTAAGAGGATATATCTATATCTATATCTGTATCTAGCTCTCTCTCTATATATATATGGGAATATTACTATTAAAAAGAATGAAATTTTTGCATTTGCAATTACCTGGACGGAGCTAGAGAGTATAAATGCTAAGTGAAATAAGTCAGGAAAACACAAATACCATAAGATTTCACTCATACATGGAATTTAGAAACAAACAAAGTGGAAAAATTAAGAGAGAAACTCTTAATTCTAGAGAATAAACTGATGGTTACCAAGGGGAGGGGGCGTGGGATGATGGGTTTAATGGATGATGGGGATTAAGGAGTGCATTTACGATGAGCACCAGGTGATGTACAGAAGTGTTGCATCACCATCTTTACACCTGAAACTAATGCTGTATGTTCAACTGGAATTAAAGTAAAAACTTAAAAAAAAATAAAGCATTATACAATCAATAGCAAGAGCTTTTGAACCTCAGCCTCATATCTGACTTTTTGCTACAGATTATCACACTTTATTCAAAGTGTGATAACACTTAACATTTAGGCATCAAAAAGAATTATATGTCTATGCTTTTAATTTTTAAGATTAATTTATTTGGGGGGCATGAGTGTGAGGGGCAGAGGAAGAGAGACTCTTAAGCAGAGTCCATGCTGAGGGTGTAACCACATGGGATCTCAATCTCAGGACCCTGAGGCCACAGTCTGAGCTGAAACCAAGAGCCAGATGCTTAACCAGCCACACCACCCAGGTGCCCTTTGTTCTGGCTTTTTGCTGTAGAGAACAGTTTAAAGTAGACGAAAGGATTAGACATTTGGGAATATAGTAATCATTTAATTATTCACTGCGTAACTTATTATTTCCATAACAACTGCATATTAGCTTGGGTTTGTGTGTGTGTGTTTTTTGTTTGTTTTTGTTTTTAGAGAGGGAGAGGGTGGGGAAGGGACAGAGGGAGAGGGAGAAGGAGAGAGAATCCTAAGCAGACTCCATGTCCAATGCAGAGCGCAATGCGGGGCTTGACCCACAACCCGGAGAGCATGACCTGAGCTGGAATCAAGTGTCAGTCACTTAACTCACTGAGCCACCCAGCTGCCCCTATTAACAATTTTTCATAGTGACTATAAGTAGTGTTTTATGTTTAACTGTGAGGAGTTGGCCCAGAAAAAAAATTAATGTTGTTGAGCGGGAAGATAAATTCTCATTTAAGCACTTATAAAATCTAAGTGATTTAGAGAAAATTCTGTTACACTTAGTCTAGTTGTAAGATAATATTAAGATGCATTCTGCAGGGCTATCCTTAATTCTTGTTAGTGACATTTAGCAACTTCTGAAGACATGCAGCATATAAATTGTTCCATATTATGGTCCTCACCACAAAAATGTACGTAGGATACAAGTAAAAACTCTTCTATTGGTTGTTTTTTGCACCCATGTGTATTTATGCTTTGGTAATATTTAAGGCAAAGGGAAATGAAGAGTTCAACATAACGTGTAGGGAAGCAAATTCTCCACTGCCAAGATTAATTATGTGTTTTGTTTCTGTACAAAATTACAAGAGCAAGATATGATGCAAGAGCAGGCAGGATCCTGGTTGCCATTTATTGTTTACCCACAGGTCGCTGCAATTGTCTGCCCTGTTTTGAACTATGTATATAGTGAAGTAGCTGATCTGCACACTATTTTCTTCACTGAGATTCTAATCCTTCCTTTGGGTCTCTCTAATGTTGCTGAAGAAGAAATCACTAGCCTTAAAAAATTTACCCTGAATAAGTACTAGCTTGATATCAAAGAGTAGAACTACACTTTTGGTAGACATAGGCTAACAGAGGCTAAGCAACAGAAGAACATATAAAATGTGTTTGTTTCATTGGTTTGCTAACTTGGGAAGTGGAATATTTCTAGATGACTGGCTATTGGACAAGGTAGAGAATTTTAAAGGCTTTATCAAAGATATTATGAGTTACTATTATTATTCTTATTTTTCAGATTTTATTTATTTCTCAGAGAGAGAGAGAGAGCACAAGCAGGGAGACCAGCAGGCAGAGGGAGAAGCAGGCTCCCTTGTGAGCAGGGAGTCAGATGTAGGACTCAATGCCAGAACCATTGGATCATGACATGAGCTGAAGGCAGATACTTAACTGACTGAGCAACCCAGGCAACCTGAGGATATTATGAATTGTTAACATTCTTCCCCTACCTCTCTAGCTAAGAAAAACTAATGAAGATTTGGTAGAACAATTACATAACATTAGGTAGGAGGATTTGAGAGAACAAATTTTATTTTACTTTTTGTTCTTCTTTTTCTTTTTTTAAACTATTTAAAACTAGTGAGCTCAGCTATTTTTTTTAAAGTGCTTTTGTGGGGGTCTTGATTTTTCACTTAGTAAGTGGATGACATTTTGTCTCTTAAAAACCCTTTCTATTCACATGCCATGCCTTGTAGCTTTCTTTAATTCAAGCACATAAAATACCATGCTATCATTCTTTTTCTAGGTCCACTACAGTCAATCAAAGTTATGGTGAGAATCAGTGAACATCACTGTTGTATTCTATGTCTTTTTTGACATTTGAAGTAAAGTCTAAACATGATTGTGAGAAAACTACATACGAAGCCTGTATGACACCCATGACCTATTAAAGGTACTGAGATTTTGGATTCTATAAGTATCTTTGTGGTCTGTGAAATCTAAAAGTGCTAGGTTTATCATAATTTTACTCAAAATACTTCCATGCTCTCCTGGTTGAGGAAAAAAATATGGTTGAGGAAAAAAGACTCAGTAACATTTTACATTTTACTGTTAATTAAAACATTCAGGGTTTATATAGTTTTCTTTGCACAAGTAAAAATATTACTGTAGGCTTTTTATTAAAGATATTTTGTTTGGATAAGCAAATCCATAAATATTATTGACTCAAGGAACGTTAGTTAAAGTTGGCTGACTGCCAAGAAACCTCATAAGACAGCACTACCTTAAACAATTTACTGCAGTCTGACTTCAGGGTCTGACACAGTGTTTCAGGTTTTTAAAATTTTTAATATTTTTGTCAATGTGCCACAGTTGAAAAACCAGAATTGACTCAATGTGGATCAGCCCTGCAGGCTATGGGGGAATCTCATGGAAAGAATTTCATGATGAGGAAACAAACCTCAAGAATGGAAAGTGAAGGAATTTTCTAGTTCTCTTTCTTTGTCCATACTTCCTATTGAGTATTTTGAAAATTTTCCTCTTTGAAGACACAGTCTTTTTATCTTCTCTCCTTTTGTTTATATTGTTGAAGTTAACTTACTAATTTACAAAGAGGAAAAATAAGTCCCAAAGTCCAGTGCTTTGGTTTCTCCAGTAGGCAAACTTCAGGTAAATCAAATTATTTAGTTTGGTAAGCATGGAATAAGATTGGGTGAATATGTATGTTTATATAACTTTCCAATAGTAGCCCCTTCTTTGAAATTTTATCCCTTTCAGAGCTCTTGTTGAGGTGATGGGCCTGGGTGGATATGTTTGTATCATGTGATACCATGAATGGGTAGACAGTCTATACATAGACGTAATCATTCAGTCTCAATGTTTAAAATTTGAACCAAGGGACACAGACACAAACACTGTTTTGGAAAATGTGCCTACTGGATTCTTCTTGCGAAGTAAGTGCCAGAACTGGCTCCTTGGAGAGCCTAAACAGCCAGCAAGCAGAAGTTGTAAGGGAAGAAGAGAGGTTAAGATTAATCTGCAAGGAGAAAAATGAAGCAAATATATAAATCTAAGTAGAGACAAGGATCTTTGTGGTCCTACAAAGAAAACGATTTACAGAGTGATGGCCAGACTTTGAAACCTGGTCTTGGGTTCTAAATTTGTTTGCTTCAAATTTTCTTGTTGCCTCTGTGTAGTGTTTTCATTTGATCTACTTTGGGTGAATTTCTGTACTTGTAGCGAATATGACACACACACACAGACACACACACCCACCCACACATACCCCTCAGTATTTTTTTATGTTTCAAAGTGGAACATGTATTTTTAATTTTAAAGATTTTATTTATTTATTTGACAGAGAGAGAGCACAAGCAGGCAGAGAGGCAGGTAGAGAGAGAGGAGGAAGCAGGCTCCCTGCTGAGCAGAGAACCCGATGCGGGGCTCGATCCCAGGACCCTGAGATCATGACCTGAGCCGAAGGCAGCGGCCTAACCCACTGAGCCACCCAGGCGCTCCCTGGAACATGTATTTAAAAACCAAATAGTAATACAGGGCTTCTAATGAAAAGTAGCAAGTTGTCTGTGGCTTCATTTCCTCCTCCCTCCCAAATAACTTATCTCCTGAACAAATCATTTTCAGCTCTTAGTTTACTTTAGGATTTACTTCTATATTTCCAAAACTTTTGTTCAAATTTCTATTTCTCATTCTGTAAATTTTAGCATTATAAATTGATTTCCTATTATGAAAGCAGAGGATTTAACTGCCTTTTACCAATTGCCATCCATTCACCTAATATAACATCATCATAATTTTTGGTGAAATCAGCTTTTAATCTTTACATTATTATGACCATAGTTATGTATTATCACTGTGTACATATTGCTCACTGCTGAGATATGAATTGTACAATAGTTACATTTTCCTTTTAGAGTTAATAACTGCCTCATTTTGGGGAGGTTTAGATTTTTATGTAACTATCATTAGTTTTTCCCCAAACTCTATAACAAAAATCCTAAAAAAAAACCCTTAAGTTTTGACATAGTTTAAAAATCAGGAAATCTGTCAGCTTCCTTTAGATTAGAAAAATTGCTCTAATTTTTTCCAACATGATTTTTGCAAAGACTATTTTTCCCATTGAGTATTCTTGGCTCCACTGCCAAATATTAGCTGACTTTATTGTAAGGGCTTATTTACAGGTCCTTGATTCTGTTTCTTTGGTCTATGTTGTCTATTTTTATGCCAGTACCATGTTGTTTTGATTACTATATCTTTGTAATATAATTTGAAATCACGAAGTGTTATGCCTTCAGCTTTGTTCTTCTTTTCTGGATGCTTTGGCTATTCTTCTGATCCATGAACATGGAATACCTTTCCACTTGCTTGTGTCTTCTTCAATTTTTTTTCATCAAAGTCTAATAGTTTTCAGTGTACAAATCTTTTACCTCTTTGATAAAAATTTATCCCTATTTAATTGTTTTTGATGATATTGTGAATGGGATTTTTTTCTTTATTTCTTTTTCAGATGTTTTATTTTAAGTGTATGGAAACACAGCTGATTTCTACATATTGATTTTGCAGCTTGCAACTTTACTAAATTTCCTTATTAATTCTAACAGTTGTCTATGTGTGTGTGCGTGTGTGTGTGTGTGTGTGTGTGTGTGTGGAGTCTTTAGTATTTTCTATATATAAAAGATCATATCATCAGCAAAAAAGATGATTTTACTTCTTTCTTTCCAACCTGAATGCCTATTTTTGGGGGGGTCTGGTTGCTTCAGCTAGAATTTCCAGTAGTATGTTGAACAGGAGTGGTGAGAGTAGGGACTGAAGCACAGTGGTGCAGGCCAGTGACAGAAGACAGGGCTGGGCCGGATCAGGGCCCATAAGCACATGTGGGGACCCTGGCTGTTAGAGTGCTCTCCCATGTTCTTACAATCTCCTCCAGGCATGTGCATTACAGTGTATGCTAATGACAGGTGTCAGGCTGGCAATGTGCAAGGACATGGCTGGATGCGCTCGCCCCAAAAGTACATGTGGTAGGAGTCAGCTGCAGGGGTGTAGGCTGTCATTTTGCAGCAGGGCAGCTGTCGAGGCCTGGGCTGGCTGTCGCTGTGGTTTCCAGACTCTAATAGGGGGCTGGCATCAGGGAATACAAATGCCTGGAGGACAAAAGCTAATGAAAACTGCAGAGGGTTCTCCGTGGCAGCAGTACTGGCTATTAGTTTCTTCAGTAGTAAAATCTGCTGTGTTAGTCTGCAGAACAGGTCACTATAAACCACAGTCTCTCCCAATGTCTGGCTGCTATTGGTAACCCCTGCTTTTCTTCCTTGTCCCTAGCTGTATCTGTAGTTTCTATATGTCTTAGTTTTCTGGGTCTGGAAGAGGTGAAACCTAAACAGGACTTTGGTGCTCCCAGAGTATGGGGAAGCTAGATGCTTACCCTGCTTCTCCTTTCCTGGTAAGGGGGAGCTCTTACTAGCTGGAAAATTGCCTCTTAGCACTGAGCAATACTAGCTTGGGGGATGGGATGATGCTTGCAAAATGAGGTCTTATTTCTCTTTTAGTGCAGTTATTCTAATTTTTTTTTCATTCCTCTATGTTGCTAAAGTGGTTGTCAGAGCTTTCTCACAGCTGTTTTTGTTTGTGGATATCTAATTGTTAATCTCTTAAAGGATGGAGGCTGGGGTCTTACTCCAGTCTATCAATTCTGCCATTCTGATACATCTCTTTCCCATTATCCATATTACTCCCTCACCTCTCTTATCTGTTCATTCATTCATTCATCCATTGAACAAATATCCTAGAAAGCTATGTGCCAGGCAGTATTAGGGATACTGTAGTTCTTTCGATGAAAAGGAGATAATGTCTCTGACTCTATAGAGCTAGAGTAGTAGGATGTAGTAGGATGTGGAACTGGAAATTGCTACTGAGACAACTATTTATAATAGATAAGACATTCCAAAGTGAAGTAAAAAAATCATTATTAAAGTTTTTAGAGAGTTGAAAGTTTTTTTTTTAATTTGATTAATTTGTTTATTGGAAAGAGAGAATGCACAAGAGAGAGTAGGAGCAGGGGTGGGGGGAAGGGAAGAGGAAGAGGGAGAAGCAGGCTCCTGCCCTGAGCAGCGAGCCCCACGTGGGACTCGATTTGATCCCACGACCCCGCCATCATGACCTGAGCCAAAGGCAGATGTTCAACCAACTGAACTACGCAGGCATCCCAAGGGTTGAAAGTTTTTGCATGATCCCTCACTGCTCAGGAAGTAATCAGACTTTCTAAAGACTGGAAAGAACTTTGTGAAAAATGATTATGAAATGATATTAAGTTTATTTTTTTTAATATAAGGTAGTCAGTAAAAGATCTCTCTTTGTTTTCCTGATATTTGGGCAGAGAGCTGAAGTGAAAGAATCAGCTACAAGTATATGTGAAAGGAAGACTATTCAAGCGGGAGGAACCAAAACACAATGGCCTGAAGAGAAGAGAATGCTTACTGTGTTTTAAAAATAGCAAGGAAGACTGTAAGTATGGGAGTGACTAGGGGAGGGTGGAGGAAGACTAGATGGAGATGAAATTGGAGAGAGAATTGATGGTGTCCTGACTTGGGGTGGTGTCACTGGATGTGCTAAGAACTGGAGAAATTCTGGACATGACTGATAGTGGAGCAGGCAGAATTTCCTGATAGCCTGAGTGTGTATGGAATATAATGTTAAGAAATGAATCAAGGATGATTTCAAAATTTTAGGCTAAGCAATTGGAAACAAGGGTGGGTCCTTTACTTAGGTGGGAGAGAGAAGCAGAGTATTTTCAAAAAGTTGGCTTTGGGGGCCTCTGGGTGGCTCAGTGGGTTAAGCCTCTGCCTTTGGCTCAGGTCATGATCCTAGGGTCCTGAGATCAAGCCCCACATTGGGCTCTCTGCTCAGCAGGGACCCTGCTTCCTCCTCTCTCTCTCTCTGCCTGCCTCTCGCCTACTTGTAATCTCTACGTGTCAAATATATAAATAAAATCTTAAAAAAAAAAGTTGGCTTTGAAAATACTTTTCAAAAGTATTTTCAAAAGTTGGCTTTGGAAATGTTAAACTGTGAGAGTCCTATCATCTATATGAATGGAAATGTTCAACAGGCAGTTATATATAAGAATCTACAGTACAAGTGGTATGTTAGGGCTGGTGATAAAAGCTAGAGCGTCATCATAGTATACTTGGTGTTTAAAATCATGGATCATTAAGTCTTTTTTATTTTTTTTTTTAGATTTTTGTTTTTATTTATTTATTTGACAGAGAGATCACAAGTAGATGGAGAGGCAGGCAGAGAGAGAGAGGGAAGCAGGCTCCCCGCTGAGCAGAGAGCCCGATGCGGGACTCAATCCCAGGACCCTGAGATCATGACCTGAGCTGAAGGCAGCGGCTTAACCCACTGAGCCACCCAGGCGCCCGGATCATTAAGTCTTTGTAGGGTGTAGCTGCTTGAGTTTGGTGAGCTCTATCTTCTGACTCATTTCACCTTCTAAAACAGAGTTTCTCTCTCTCAAGTTAGCGTGCCCTTGACATCTCAGTAAACTCATGTCTATATTCCTTGCACACCAGACTTTTCCTCTGAATATATCACCTTATGTCTGATGAGGACTGATTTCAGGATGAATCCTCACTTACATTCAGAGGACACAAAAACGTTCTTCCTGTCTCTTGCTGCATAAGGAAGCTTGACTTATCAAAAATCCATTATCAGTAAACTCACTCAGAACACAAATAAGGCCTCCACCCAACTCTTGTCCTCTTTTATATATAGCTTGACTTCTCGATAATTCTTATCTACATGAGCCATAGTATTCTTAAAATATGCTTCCTTGCATAGGATAAGGTGAGATTTCAAGCCAAATCTGTACCCACAACTGGTAACAATTCTTCCCAGAACGGTTGGCTGTCAGAGTAGGTAAGCCCTCACTATAGTCTCCACATTTGAACAAAGCAAATTCTCTGTTATTTCTTCTCAACATTTTCTTTGTTCTTGTGAATTTATGGCTCTTATGGCTCTTGTATTTCCTCATCATCATTTTAGTAGGATTTCTGGATAGAGTAGAAATAAATGCATGTGTTCAAGTTGCCATATTTAACAGGCCAAATAATTTTACATAATAAAAATTCATGGGGGTGCCTGGGTGGCTCAGTGGGTTAAGCCTCTGCCTTCAGCTCAGGTCGTGATCCTGGGGTCCTGGAATTGAACCCCACATCAGGCTCTCTTCCTCTGCTCTCTCTCTGCCTGCCTCTCTGCCTGTCAAATAAATAAAATCTTTAAAAAAAATTCATAAAATTTTTTCTATAAAATGTTTCTGTATTATAGGATGTTTCTAGTACATGTACAAATGTACATCATCCAGGTTACCTTGCTTAATAGCAAAATAAGTTTCTTGAAATGATGAAAAAAAAAAAGGCTTTAAAAATTACTTAGTGCTGGAACGCCTGGGTGGCTCAGTGGGTTAAAGCCTCTGCCTTCGGCTCAGGTCATGATCCCAGGGTCCTGGGATCGAGCCCTGCATTGGGCTCTCTGCTCAGCGGGAAGCCTGCTCCTCCCTCTCTCTCTCTGCCGGCCTCTCTGCCTACTTGTGATTTCTGTCTGTCAAATAAATAAATAAAATCTTTAAAAAAAAAATAAAAAAAAATAAAAAAAAATTACTTAGTGCTTAGTGTTGATAGTCTAACAGCACCTTGACATTTTACTATAGCTTTGTAATTCACTAGAATATTGTGAGTATTATTGGGTTATATTAGCAATTTTTTATATCTATATTAGAAACAAGATTATTAAATTTTCAGAAAACCTTGAGTCATCAAATTCTGTTAAATCGATTACCTTTTGGGACACCTGGGTGGCTCAGTTGGTTAAGTGTCTGCCTTTAGCCAGGTCATGATCTGGGGTCCTGGAATCAAGCCCCGAGTCAGATTCTCCCTCTCCCTCTGTCCCTCCACCCTGCTTGTGCTCTCTCTCAGGCTCTCTGTCTCTCTCTCTCAAGTAAATAAAATCTTTAAAAAATATAGATTATCTCTTTCAATTCAAATTTTATTTTAGGATCTTGATATCTTTAAAACACATTTTTCTAATGCTTATATTCCATATCAACAGGAAAATACCTGGGAAATGAAAGAATCTGACCAATTTTATTGTTGAGATACATATCAATAAATTTGAAAACTGCCACTAAAATATTAAATATTACAGAACACAGAGGCTATTGAAATCTTTATACAAAGAAACTGGCCTGGAAAACAGATTTCAAAAGTAATAAAGGTATTAAAAATAGTAATAAAGGGATAAATACAGGCATGTGAAGAATTTAGACTATTACAATTTTACTTACATAATGCAAATATTATATGCCAAGATTAAAGGAAAATCAACAAAACTGCTATCTTTATATGGATAAATAATTGAGGAACTGAAAGATATCCCCAAACACATATTTTTATCTTATTTATTTATTTGAGAGAGAGAGAGAGTGAGAGAGTGAGAAAGACTGGAGTGGGGTGAGGGGTAGAGGGAGAAGCAGACTCCTGCTGAGCAGGGAGCCCGATGTAGGGCTCCATCTCAGGATTTGATCATTTGATCATGACCTGAGCCAAAGGCAGACACTTAACCAACTGAGCCACCCAGGCACCCCAAACACAGATTCTTAGAACTGTATGGAATTATTCAAGGTGGTATGTAGCATCTTGTCTAATTATTTGCATACATGTCTCCCTTACATGGTACATGTCTTTCTCACTGATTTTGAGCCGAATATAGTAGTCTTGTCTTACCAATTTTATTGCTTACTGGTCTTAGCATAGCATGTAGCAAAGTACCTCGCACATGGCAGATATATATATGTTTGATTAGTAGATGGCTAGTGAGTAATTTTATGGAAATGATCAGTGACTCTGAGAGAAGAAACCAAGTGCATTTGCTCAACTACCTTCTTTTTGATTTTTAGTCTTAGCCTATGTGTAGGATGTATGCGCTTTTCTCTCCGCTTTCTTCTGTGGGTGTGGCCTGTTATTTTGTAGCTATACAAGTGACTGGGCAGGTAAAGGCAAATTTAGTGATGTAATATTAGCAAGCCTGTTATGACATATATATGTTACATCTTCAGTTAACATTTTTTTTTCCTAAAGATTTTATTTTTAAGGAATCTCTACCACCCAACATGGATTTGAACTCACAACCCAGAGATGCTCCACCAACTGAACTAGCCAGGTGCCCCTTTCAATTAACCTTCTAATGAAGTTGATGTTTATCCCTAGCTATCTGACTCCTATGTTGACCTCTCAGTTCTGATCTTGGGTGGGAAAGCGGGGAGCTATTTATTGGGCCCCGTGTACTATCAACATTTAAAAAGGCATTCTATTTATAAAATGAAACATTTAAGAAATGTTTCCTGGGGATCCTGGGTGGCTCAGTTGGTTAAGCATTTGACTCTTTTTGGCTCAGGTCATCATCTCAGGGTTGAGACTGAGCCCCACATTGGGCCCTGCACTGGGCATGGAGCCTGCTAAAGCTTCTCTCTTTCCCTCTCCTTCTGCCCCTTCTCCCCCACCTCTGCTCACTCTCATGTGCTCTGTCTCCAAAAACAAATTGGAAAAATAAATAAAATAAATAAATAAACTGAAAGTATATACATTAATAAAAATCAAATAGTATAGTACGGCTTATAACAAAAAGCAAACCCTTCTGCCTCATTGCTGCCTCAACTCCATTGCACTTCAACTTCTTAGAGGCAACCATACTCAAATGTTTGCTTTTAATTATCTTGATAGTTTTCTTATTAGTTCAATATAATACAGCTATGTCATTTTTTTAGCAACTTATCAACTTTAGAGATAGTCCATTGGCTTCTTTCTTCTATGGTGCCTGAGGATTTAGTACACTTATACTTCCTGTACTAAGATCTTGTTAGGTCTAGCATTATATATACTAATATCACAATTGTGGTAGAAGAAATTTTCACACATAATTGTGAAATGTACATGTGTACGTATTGACAAGTACATAATCATGCCTTTAAGATTAGAGAAAATAAATACTGAGTGAATATATACATTTTAGGTTAAAATTTTTCCACTTAAAATGTGAATATTTCTAAGTATTAAACATTCACAGGAAGCATTTTTTTTTTATTTTTAAAAGATTTTATTTATTTATTTATTTATTTGAGAGAGAGCAGGGGGAGAAGAGAAGTGACAAGCAGACTCCACGCTGAGTGTAGAACCTGACACAGGGCCCCACCCTCAACCTGATCCCATGATCCGATCCCACCACACTGAGATCACCACCTAAGCTGGAAACCAAGAGTTGGTTGCTCAACTGACTGAGCCATCCAGGTGCCCACGAAACATTTTCAAAATGGTTGACATTAATAACATATGGCTGCACCATAATTTATTTAACTTTAGGAGGTTTTCCAATTTCTTAAAAATACAAATAACCTGTCTGTAAACATCCTTATAATAAATCCATTTTTGGAGTAGATTCCTAGAAATGGAGTTACTGAATCAAAAGTTCTTGATACATATTGCCAGTTTCCTTTCCAAGATTTTGCCCATTTGTACAACTAATAAAAGAGATTACTATAAAGGAATACCATAGAAGAGTATTTATTTTGTTGCATATTATTCAATGCTAAATATGTACATGCTCTAAAACTATGCTAATTTTATAAATTTAAAGTGGTTACCTTGTTTTAGTTTGCGTTTTTTTAAAAAATATTGCCAGTGTGGCTGAAGATTACTTCTTGTGTCCTATTATTAATTATTACATAACATTTTCACTTCTTAATTTTAATATTTCACTATATCACTAATTTGAATTTTCTAATATTCAGAGAAGTACTTTATAAATTACTTCTTGGTTTTAATATTATTGGCTATTCTTTACACTCTAAAAAATATCCCATAGGAAAGCAATGTTAAGTATTAACAATCTTATTAAAAGTTTACAGTGATATAAAATTTAGCTGCATGGCTAGTTATATTTATTTTGCATTTCATTATATACGGTGGGTCATGGAATTTCAGTAAAACTTTTTGTTATTGAAATTTGTGTAATAGTCTTTGCATATTACTGCCATCTTTAGGTAAGACGGTTTTTATACGTTAGAAAGCCATTGACAATGTTTATTATGCTTAATGTATTTGATGCTTTATGAGCATTGTTTTAATCTTGCTCTTTCCCATGGTTTTTCCATTTACTTTTTTTCATTTGATTGGGATGGTGTGGTGTGTGATGTGTGTATTTTGTGTAATTTGAAAAGGAATCCCTGTAGTAAACTATGCTTAGGAGAGGTAAGCAGAGGAGACAGCAATCCTTTCCCCTGTATTACTAACAAAATTCACATGGTAGCAACTGATAAGCTCAGGCTGAGTCAACTGCCTATGTCTGTCTGGGGTTGAGAAAGGGAGCATCTTCCTTACGTGATTCAGAAATGAGAGACACATAAAACAAATATAGTGTTATATGTCAATTATACATCAATTTTAAAAAGAGGAAAAAATTTTAGAAAATGAGAGGCTATTTCCCCCAAATTTGTGACAAGGTAGAGAATTCTATAGTAAAGAAAAAAAAATAGCAATTACCTTATTTTTTGCTAAAAAATTTTTAGTGGAGCCATTGTCTGCAGGATAAAGTTTTATTCTTATGATATACTATATAATCTTGGTTTCTAATATTCTAAATGACTATATGTTTTTGAGAATTAACTATCCAAAGATTCCTCCAACTTGTTTCCCTACTGAGTTCTAGTACACTTGGGCTAATCAGGGAATGCATGAGCCTTGAAATTAATTACTCATTCAAGTCAATTAGTATTTTTTCCTGGTGGGTTGGAGGGAATCCTGGACAAATTAATATCATTTTATAGGCATTCTGATTTGAGTTTTCAGTACACTATATAAACACACCAATTAAACATTACTTGAATTATTTAGAATAGTGTTTGGTAAAACAAAAAGCACCTTAGAAATATGTAATAGCTCATTGTTATTCATTATTATATAACCATAAATAGTACTATGTAGTAATAAGTTACATTTCACTTGGTTTTGAGTATCATTCTTTTTTTTAGGATTATGTATTTGTTTGAAAGAAATGCTTCTATTGACAGAATGGTATCAGTCACCACTGGCTGATCTTATTTTCATTCCATTGGCTTAATATTTCTCAGTTTTGAACATGTCTAGGAATATGAAATTATATGCTGAGCACTAAAGCCAATAAGGGCAAAGGAATGTTATGAATAACCTATGAGTGATATAATTCACTATTTGTTTAGCATACTCTAATTTTTAAAAATTGGTAGTTATAGGTATGTCAGAAGATAAGAGATCATGTCAAAGGTGAAAGCTTACAACCAATAGGTAGAATTTGACTAGTTGAATAAGTACAAAAATATTTAGTCAGTCAGTCATTTGTGGGAGTTTAAATTGTGTTCTTGTAGAGCACTATTCATGGATGATCAATTTCTTTCCCAGATTATATGGTGCTGCTTGCCACAGTGGTGGGTTTTTGACTTGCTCATCTTCAAATCCACATTCCTACTATGCCTTTCTATTCTATAAAAGTTGTTATACTATCAATGATGTTTTTAGACTCCTTTGCAGCTTGTTCTTGTTGTGCATTAGTTTCTGCAAATTAAGTGCACTTGAATAATTTGGAAGGTAACCCAAATGTTTTATGTCTTTTCTTGGTTGTGTGTGTGTTGGTAAACATGGTCATGGAAATGTAACATTTTCTGTAGTAGCATTTCACAATCTTATCTCCAGTTTCCTATGGTGTTTGAAACAATTTCAGTGGAGATGGTGGCTGTATTTCAGTGCTCAGTAAATGGCTCTGTGGGATTTAATGGGCATTTGTGCAGATCATAATGGCTTCCAGACTTGGGTCTCCTATCCTTGAATTTGGCTGTTGCTCTGTGTTCACAAATGAATAGTTCCATGGTAGTTCAGAAGTAGTATTTTTACTGCAGGATCAGTTATGTAGTGCTCTAAGAATAATTTCTGGAGTCTCCATAATTACTGAGTAATAGCTCAGTAATTAACTGTCTAATAACTCAGTAATTACTGCCTTCCTAGTAATTTTGTAAATTCCTAAATACCTGTACTTCTTAAAATACCTAGAGTTTCCTAACCTGAATTGTGCCTGATTTAGCCCTTTACTAAAAATGTGTACAACTTGGGAAGTCAGAACACTATTACCACAGGGATATGTGGCAGATACTGCTAGCTATCCACCAATATCTATTCTTTCTTCTCTTAGTAATTGAAGCCCTTAGTTTTTCTTAGTGAGTCAAAGACTTCACTTCTTATCCCTGCTGCAGCCACCAGTGTTCATATAACTGCATCTTAGCTAATGAGATGTAAACAGAAGTGATGTATGTCACTTTCTGGTGATGCTTTTGCCCATTTCTTTTCTCTATAGGCTGAGAAACAGATGTAGTCATGGAAGGTGGAGAAGCCACCTTGGGCCCAAAGATGAAAAATTCTTGATGATGACAAAGCTGCCCTACCAATCTGGGATTTACTACATTTGGATGGCAATATAAGAGATAAATAAGCTCCTTTCTTGCTTAAACAACTTTATTTTTGCTCCTCCCCCCCTTTCTTTTACAGTGGCTTATATTGTAACCTAAACTAATACGAGATATATATGGACTCTGAAATCTGAAGTCAAGTCTGAAAATGACCAAATGTTACTCTATTAATAGGTATTATTCCTATGAACATATGCCATATATTTAGAGGAATGACTTAGAGTAGCTCATCTATAATTCTTATGTAAAAAAACCTTTGGCTGTGGGCTGGTAATATGCTTTTAAAACAAAGAGTTGGGCAGAGTATTTAAAAACTGTGTTAAATCAAATCTTCAAAAGCAAATGTTCCGTTATACTTGAGAGTGAATGTATTATAACCCTGCCCTCAAAGAGAGCTTCTTTTTTTTTAATTTTTTAATTTTTTATAAACATATATTTTTATCCCCAGGGGTACAGGTCTGTGAATCGCCAGGTTTACACACTTCACAGCACTCACCTTAGCACATACCCTCCCCAATGTCCATAACCCCACCCCCCTCTCCCAACTCAAAGAGAGCCTCTTGTCTTACTCACATACTGTTAAAAGAATTGGTAGAATTGGACCATAGCTCAAAGACAAAGTCAGAATATTCTTTAGGCCAAATTAGGTCGAATCAGTACCTATATACAGAACCCTGTATATAGGGAAAAATAGATAACCATACTAATTCAAATTCTTTATCCAGATATTAGAGCATACCTTCAATGTTAAACACTTATATTTTGGGTAAATGGCCAAATGCCACATGAGACTTCTGGAAGAATTTTTCATTAGGAAGACTTTGGTTTTTATATCAAATGACAATATCCTTCTGGGGAAAAAGCAAAGTTCACTCTGAAATGGGAAATCCCAGATATAAAGAAGGCTTTAATAGCAATGTTAGAGATTTATATCATTTCTTTCTGATTATTGTCTAGGAAAAAAAGAGACAATTTCAAAACTTTAAAAGTTTGAAATGATTTACTCTTTTATTAGATTATGTAAGATGGACCTGACCAAGTTCTATGAAAACATTCAATTCAAAGCTGTAGAAATGGGCAACAACACTTTCCCCAAATTTAAGGCCTTTGTTAGTCTTTTACATTTGTTATTTCATTGCAAGTCCATGAGTCCCAAGCACCTTTTATGCTCACAGTATAGCTTTTGTTTTTAGTCAAAGCAAACATGTAAAAACCATGTTTTAGGTAATTGACCTTGCTCCTGGGGCCATGCATGTTTGGAACAAAACTCAGTGCCTTATCAAAAGTCCACGGACATAAGGAAGACCAGCAGTTTATGCCATCATCAGAAACTCATCCTATTAGGAACAATATGTGTTGGAGAATGGCATAGTATCTAATTGACCCAGTCAATTAGATTCTGTAGCCAATAGCATTCCTCTGGAAACAGACTCCAGGAATCTGACCTCTGTATGCAGATGTATTAGTGTGTGTCCTTGGAGACAGTATCTGGTAGAACTCTGAGAAGTAAAATTAGGAATAAGAAGTTCAACTGTAATGCCCTTGCAACAGAGGCTTCAGGAATCACATGAGGAGTTCTGAAACTCGGATGCTTCAGAGTTGTTCCAATTGAGACAAAAAGGATGGCTGATTAGATAACACATTGACCAGTCATCAGACATGAGCCTTCCTCAGGGAGGTAGCATGACTTTGAGCATGACCACTTCCTTATTCCACGGCAATTCCTGAAGAGGGATTCAGTTGTAAAATATCTGCAGCCAACACTCCAGAGATATGCGGGAATAAGTGCTTTGTCCTGAAGGGATATGGCTGTGCATCAAGGCATCCTGTATAGTGTCTTAGGGAGTTATTTATTTATTTATTTCAAATTCAAGTTAGTTAACATACAGTGCATCACTGGTTTCAGGAGCAGAATCCAGTCATTCATCACCCACATATAATTCCCAGTGCTCATTCCAACAAGTGCCCTCCTTAATGACCATCACCCATTTAGTCCATTCCCCCATCTACCTCCCCTCCTTCAACCCTCAGTTTGTTCTCTGTAATTAAGGGTCTCTTATGGCTTGCGTTAGGGAGTTTTAAATGAAGGTGGCATTGAGAAAAGATGATAAAGAGACAAATTGAATTATGAAAATGATAGGGTTATTATAATATGGACAACAAGGTAATTAGGTTGCTATTACAGTTTTGGGCTATCTTGAGAGGTTTTTGTATCTTTAACAATGATAAATAATATTTCAGTTCTTCATAAACACTAACTTTGGTGAGGCAATTTTTTCTGTTTCTTATAATCTGAAAAAGCAAACCTAAAAAGTAGATCTTAGGTATTCTTAGGTATTCAACTTCGAAGTGCCTCTTACAGAGAGATTAAGAATTTTGCTTGAAGTTAAAAATTTTATCTTCCTGTTGAATTAAATAGTGTTCTAAAAATTGTGAAGTGGCATGCTATATTCCTAACATATTTTTTTCTTAAGTTTTACTTTTGTTGACACAAATATAACCTCAACAGCTTTCTTTTGGACAATATTCATCTGATTTATCATCCGCCACCTTTTTGGTCCTAATTTTTCTGTTTTTAGGATTTTGATAAATAGCATATAGCTGATTTTATTATTTTTTAAAATTTATTTATTTGAGAAGAGAACGTGTAAGTGGAGGAAGGGGCAGAGGGAGAGAAACAAAAGCAGACTCCCCACTGAGCAGGGAGCCTACTGTTCAATCCCACAACAAAGAGTTAGACACTTGACGGAGCCACCCAGGTTCCCCTATAGATATCCAGTCTGACCATTCCTATAAGAGGAGGGCTGAGTTTATTTAAATTTATCAGTATTTGGATTTTTTCTATTGGGTATCTTTGTATATTTTAATTTTTTCCCTTTTTTTATGCTTTTCTTTCTTGACTTTTTTTTTTTTTTTTAGTTGATTGGGACTTTTTGCTTTTCTTTCCTTATTTCATTTTTCCTTCCATTTTTTAAATTTAAATTCTTTATTTCTAATTTTGTAATGGTTACATTTTAAATACAAGAATTACAGAATACTTCAACCTACCATGACTTCCTACTTTACATGACTGTTTATAGTATTTTAGTGCTATGTGTTTTACCTTCACAAATTAGAATATTATAGGTTATTATTATTTTATACAAACAATATTTGTTGAGATTTACTTAAATGTATTACCACTCTCATTTGCTGTTTGGCCATCTTCTTTTCTTGCATCTCAGGTATTCTATTAAGGTTTTTTTTTCTTTTTCCCAAGTTTTATCCTTTAGAATGGTGGTTCTCAATCTGTTGTTCAAATTATCCCTGCTTCCCAAGAAGACATTTTATAAATACATGGGGACATGTTTGTTATCACAATGATTAGATGGCAGTTACTGTCATTCGTAATGTGAGCTAGAGATGTTGAACATCTTGAATTACACACAGGACAATCTCCCACATAAAAGAATTGTTCTGCTTCCTATATTACCTTCAGTGATCCTGCAGGACATTCAAGTAAATGAAAAAAACTCTTTAGAAAGTATTTGAGTATAGGCATGAATTCCATTTTATATAAAAATATTTGGCAGGAGAACCTGGGTGGCTCAGTCGGTTGGGCAGCTGCCTTTGGCTCAGGTCATGATCTCAGGGTCCTGGAGTTGAACCCTGCATCAGGCTCCGTGCTCAGCAGAGAGCCTGGGCTTCTCCCTCTCCCTCTGCCTGCTGCTCTGCCTACTCATGCTCTCTATCTCTCTGTCAAATAATAAATAAAATCTTTAAAAAAATATTTGGCAGTTTTAACACACTGAATTATCCAGGAATGCAAAAACGATGTGAATTAAGGAAGAAGTATTATTTTATTTTGTTCTGAATTTTAAGAAATAGCTTACTGTTTCAGAAAAATCTCATCATCAACGGCTATGTTAATCTTGATGTTTGAGGTGCCAATACAACTCATCTGTATTAATCTAGATATGTAGCAGTCACATTGCTGGTGATTCGGTGCATGTGCACACACGTGCATACAAACATATTGGTTTTTTTTTAGGTTCACCCACAAATAAGGTTACAAGTGTGCCTACTCTGGTAGTATTTTTTTTTTAATGTATTAGTGAGACAATCAAGATAAAGCATATATTTTACCAAGAAACACGCTGCCACAGTTGGCAAAGACATATTATACTTTTACTTTTGGAAATAAAGGCATGGACATCAAGGGAATCACTGATTTTGGCCAACATGAGAACTGATTCAGATGTTACTGGACCAGAAGTGCAAAATTTAAGATGGGTAAGGGAGAATTCATTGACATTAAACCACTCATCAGTGACTTGGAACTACTTCATAGACACCAGGATCTGATCCCAATACTCTGTTGGGTTGGCTCCTTACCTTGGATGTGACCATGGTCTGAGGATTTATCTAGATTGGAAACTGGATGACGGTCTATGATTATCCACTGCTGCTTCCTGCACAGGTTCCTCATATACAATACCTCATGGTGTCACCATGGAATCCAATTGTGTCTTGCTACTTTTAAGATTAATCTCTAACCCAGAAATGTGCCAAACATGACCCTTTCAGTTGTGGACTACTTGCTTCTCAGGCTCCTCACTTCCTCCTTCTAACCCTACTAACTCCAGTACTGGAGTATGTTACACCTCTCTTCGCTTCTTTCCTGACTCTTCTTCCGTGAGGTTAAAAGAGGATTCTGGATTTCCACAACACCTACCTGGTGGACTTCTCTAACACTTAATTGCACTATGGTGTAAACGCGGATTTCTTTTTGTGTCTGATTATGAGGGCCGTCTTCTTCACAGTTCCTGGTAAGGTGCTTGGTCAGGGGAAGCAATCAATAGATGCTGGCTGTTAAAGAGAAACAGCATTGTAACATTCCAATACCATTCACGTAATTAAAACGTTTCAATCTATTTTCAGTTTCACTTTTATTCAACTCTTTGTCTTCGTACTCCGTTCCCTCCCATCTACAAGTCCAAGGCTAAGCACAACGAGCGCACCTGAACCTTTCTCTAAGAGCCCGGCGGGTCCCCAAGCGGCACTCTTTCTCACCTAGGAAACCCGTCAAACGTGCTGACGTCACGCGCATCGCTGACGTCCCGCCGTCAGGCCCACCCATCAAAACCTTCCGGGATCTCTCTCTTTTGCGGTTAGCGGGGACAGCCTGAACAGTATTCGTACAGAAGCCGGCAACGACTAGGACCAAAGGCGGGTCCTTGCGCACCCCTGCTTCCCGAAAGTAAGGTGACTTGTGTTCCGGAAAGACGCGCGGGCAGGCCGAGGATCCACCCCCAGGCGCTAGCCGTGGTCTCCCGGGGAACGGCGTAGTGCGCCGGCCTGGGCTGGGTGGGGGCGCGCGTGCGCAATGCGCAGCATTTGCGCCGGCCTGGAGTAATGGGCGTCGGCGTTTGATTCTTGCAGAGGATGGCCCATTTCTCAGGAGAGGACGAGGTGATGCTGCAGGCGATGCTGAGGCAGCTGTTCCTGAGCGTGAAGGAGAAGATCACGGGTGCCCCCTCTCTGGAGTGCGCCGAGGAAATCCTCTTACATCTGGAGGAAACTGATGAAAATTTTCACAAGTAAAATAGCTTTTGATGTCTTAAGCAAACAAGCCAGCTGATCCAGAAAAGGTCCAAGTGTGGTTAGAGAAAGAATGTTCGTTTGATTATTGTTAAAAGTAGCACCCAAGTTGGAGGTTCAAAAATTCTACCGAATTTTTGTATTATTTATTTTTTACTTTCAAAGCTTCTGCTTCCTCTGTGTTTCTCTTGCCACACCAACATATTCTAATTCTTCTTTTTTTTTTTCCTTATGGGCAGCACAGTAACAATAATTAAATTGTTCACGTTTTTCTAAGAGTGATTATGTTCTATCAAGGGATTCCTGTCACAGTGCCTGAAAGCAGGGAGTTCCCAAGATTTCTGTTCCTTTGCTATGTGGTATTTCAGCGGCTGCACCAGTTGCTCATTCTGAGCACTGCAGAAATACTGAAGTGAGATTATTAACGTCCTATGGAATAGCTTAAGTTCTTAGAAAAGGATAAGCCACATACTCCAATGCCTGTGATAGATGGCAGAATTTTAACAGAAGGGCTAGGGACTGTGGGCTTGGGAGCCGTAGACATAGGAGTTTTTAATGAGAGAGGTACCATTTGAGATTATTCTGGAAGATTATGTTTCTTTGGAGATTTTTTTCTTTGTTCTGGTTCATTTAATCCTCTCCATTGAAAAGTTTTCTTACAGGTATCTCAATTAATTAATTATTATTGGTAGCAGTATTTTAAATTCAGTGTGTGTATTTCATTTTGATCTCACAGAGATGGTACTGAAAATTTTATCTTCAGTTACCTTTAAACTGATTTGTGAGTGCCCGGAAGTTGTATTTATCTGGAACTCCACCCGTTTCTTACATGGTCATAAAGGGATCCTTGAGCCCTTTAATGTAAAAGTTTGTTTTTTCTTGCAGTTTTATAGGAGTAATTACAGTTTTCACCAGATTCTCAAGGGATTTTTCAAAAGTGTGGAATTCTTGTTCTTGTGGAACTTTTGTTAATATGGTTACTAATTTTGCTAATATAGCTGGTTATACATATATTTGTATTTCCATGATTTTCTTGTTTATTCATTAAATCCACTGCTAATAGCTGTAGACTGTAGAATAATCGCAACTTTCTCAAATTAAGATTTAATTAATAGTGTTTGTAAACTCATGTAATACAAATTTATCTCACACAGACACTCTTAAACATTAAGTTGGGGTTTTATTTCACATGCAAGCAGTTGTTTAAATAATTTGTAAATTACTGTCAGTTTTTGCTAGGATCATATTCTGGGCATTTGTCTATTTCATCTAGATTTTCAAATTTATTGCTCTATGGTTTTTCATTAATATCCTGTTAACTTTTTAATTATTTTTAGTATCTGTAGTTATATGCCCCCCTTTTTCTTCTTTTTTTTTGGGGGGGTGCCTTCCCTCTTCTGCTAGGAGCTTATTTTGTTCGTCTTTTAAAAAAATCAGCTCTTGGGTTAGTTTTTCCTTTCTATTACATGTATACTTTATGGTTTTTACATTCTGTTCCTATGTTTTCTTCGGAAAACTTCTAAAACTTCTGTGATGAGTGGTTAGCTCGTTAATTTTCAGCTTTTCTTCTTTTTCGTGTAAATGTTTAAGGCTACACATTTTCTTGTATTGTTCCAGCTCCTCCAATCTGAAAGTACTTTTCAAATTAAAGTTAGATCATTGTTGTTCTTCTCAGCAGTTTAATGACTGTTGTAATAAAGTAATTTACTCTTCAGCAGTGCATTGGATTAAATGCCTGCTGATGAACATTTATGGTTAATGTTCACTGTTCACTGAGGAGATTTACTTTTGGCCTACCTAAAAAATATCCAGACACTCTAAAATTATAACTGACTTGTAGTTTTTAAGACTTATAATCCTGAAAATATTTTGAGTAGTTTGTAGTCTTAAAAGCATAAATGGCAAAATTTATGTGTTTGTTCACTAACTGGAGATCTGTGTCTTAGGAGGAGGGAACTCTGTGTGGGAAAGGAAAAGAGGAGGAGATGCTTGTCTTTGGTGTTGCCCTAGACTCTTACAGTTCAGAGTTGGATGTGATATTAAAGATGATTTAGTCTGGTTGCTCATAATTTAATCTTTGTTTTCACTGACCTAACTCTTCTTGAACATTGTATGTTCTTTCTTTCTTTCTTTTTTATTTTTTAAAGATTTTATTTATTTATTTGACAGAGGGAGAGAGATCGTAAGTAGGCAGAGCAGCAGGCAGAGAGAGGAGGGGAAGCAGTCTCTCTGCTGAGCAGAGAGCCCGATGCGGGGGATCGATCCCAGGACCCTGAGATCATGACCTGAGCTGAAAGCCGAGGATTGACTCACTGAGCCACCCAGGGGCCCCGCATTCTATGTTATTGAGTCACTTAGATACATTTTGCTTCCCAAAGTGTTTCCTACTTCAGAATTATCTATCTTCCCATGTCCACTATCAGAACATTGGTTTCTTAAATCCACCCAATGTTGTCCTAGTATTGGCCAGAACAATTTTATTTTTATTTTATTTATTTATTTTTAAAGACTTTATTTATTTATTTGACACAGAGAGAGAGATCACAAGTAGGCAGAGAAGCAGGCAAGAGAGAGAGGGGGAAGCAGGCTCCCTGCCAAGCAGAGAGCCTGATCGGGGCCAATCTCAGAACCCTGAGATCATGACCTGAGCTGAAGGCAGAGGCTTAACCCACTGAGCCACCCAGGCACCACTACCAGAACAATTTTATTTTATTTTATTTTATTTATTTTTTTTTAAAAGATTTTATTCATTTATTTGACAGACAGAGATCACAAGTAGGCAGAGAGAGAGAGAGAGAGAGAGGGAGGAAGAGAAGCAGGCCTCCTGCTGAGCAGAGAGCCCGATGTGGGGCTCGATCCCAGGACCCTGGGATCATGACCTGAGCCGAAAGCAGAGGCTTTAACCCACTGAGCCACCCAGGCGCCCCCCCAGAACAATTTTATTAAACAGACTTACAGGGGAAACTGGTGTCTTTAGACTATTTTTGTAGGAAGATGGTTAGGACAATTGAGTCCATACATGATGGAATTTCAGATAGTATAATCAAGTAAAGTGGGGGAAAATACAGTCATTTGGGGAAGAAACCATAGTGTAGGCAGTAGAGCCCTTTCTGGGGTTTGCCCCAATGAGCAGTTTTCCTAAACTATCGCTGCTTTCCAGAACTTCTATTTTTCTGCCTTAAACTATATATATTTTCTAAACGATCCAAGATTCGCCTTTGTCTCTGAAAGTGGCAGCAAGGATTTGAGGCCTGTGGGAGGGGAGAAAGGAGGGATGAGGCCATTGCTTTCATTATGTGTGTGTGTTGTGTAGGTTTTGACACTTAAACTGGCCCCCAGGAAACAGATTAGCCCTGGTTTTTAGTCTTGGCTACACCAGAATCAGTTGGGCCCCATGTAAAAAAAAAATACTGATGCTTGGGCCTCTTTATAAATGAATCAGAATTTTGGGGGGGGGAGCTTGGCAGAGGTTTACTTTTTGTTTCACAGGAGAATCTACCAGTGAACTGTAGGGTGTTTAAGTGGTAACTTCAAGAAAGCCTCTATTGTGTAAAGTGATATCCATGTATAGTAAAATTACTAAGAATTATATGTGTGCTTTCATAATTAATGAATTTCTAGTAATTGTTTATCATGACTCAGAAACGTATTCTTTGATCTAAAAGGTTGTAGGTGATGTAAAATACTCATTCTTTCTATTATATAACCTTTTATATACTAATATGATATATAAAGTTAGGTGGGGTCATATAATAAATCTTTTTATTCTGAAATAAGAATTCCAAATACCAGCATTATAATTCATAACTTATTCTAATAAAGTCTCTTTTTAAAGCATATCATTACTATAATTTTTTCTATATATGATTGAAAATTTTTTGCTTTTTTAAATAGCTAAGAGAATGCATTCTTGAAATGAACTTGTATCAGATTTTTTAATGTTTTTCTGTTGTATTAATACTCTGTGTATCAGTGCATACTTTGGTGTATTTTGAACACGTCAGAATTTCATCATGAAAAAATAATTGATTTTCTTGGAAAAATCTAGGTAATAAAACTGGAAAAATTGAAAACAATGACTGTTCTTTTAGCCAACTTTGTAAAGTTTTCCTGTGTAAATGTGAAAAATTTCATATTCATCAGTAGTAAAGCAAAATGATGAAGCACATTGCTGTGTATTTCAATTGAGCTGCTTCTGAAATGTGGTGAGGTGAACACATTTTTCCTTAGCAGCAAACAACTGTACTTTTAGGTTTTAATGTACCTCTTTGAGGGATATTTGGTAAAAAATATTTTGTATTCATTTGGTAATAGTATCTTTGAAACCAGATTTTAATTTTTTCTCATTAAATTACTTTTAAGGTAACAAAATGGTTAGTCAAATATACGTATAGTATATTTGGTTTGAAAAGTGTCAAAGTATAGCTATATGTAATAAATAACAGTTTTTTGCATTAGAATTGCCATTACGGTTACATAGCAGGAACCTGAAATTTAGCAAGGTCAGGTGTTTTGTCTAAGGTTACAAGATTGACCAGTATAAAATTTAGAACTTAAACCTGAAGCAAAGGGATTAATAGATTTCTAAAGGTATAATATTTATTCATTGTATAGATCATGTTCTTTAAAAAAATAAGAAACTTTGCTATTAGAAAATTTTAAGATGAACAAGAAGGAAATATTAATAGACTTAAATGGAAGTTGTATTTATTGTAGTCCATGGCAAAGCTGGATGATTCCTTATATTTCCAGTGCAATTAGGGTATGTTAATCTGAAAATGTTAACACAGAGGAGTCTGCTAAAAATAAATCTGAGAGGAAAGGACCTAAATTGTAGCAGAATTGACTTAAATTAAGCTTCATAAGTATCATCTAAAATAAATTATTAAGAATGTACATTTTTTTCAAGGAAGTTTTACATTTCTTAAATAGAAATTTTAAACACAGAGGTGATTCACCAGTATCTTTAATGGTAAGGGTTTTATAATGCTTGGAGTAAGTGGATGTTAATGGTCAAACTGAATTCTGTAGGCCATATTTGGTCTGTGGATGTATTTCTTTGTTTTTTTTTTTTTTTTTTTTTAAAAGTTAACATTTAAAAATTGAGAGATGGCATATAAAATAGTTTTCTGGCTTTTCTTAAAACTTGGAAAAATCAACATTAGGCTAATACTGCTAAATGGCAAAAAGTGGCTAAAGCCATGTAGAAGCTTTTCCTTTTAGCTGAGACATGTCCTTTTATTTCACCCCTGCCTCTTTTCTCTCTTACACATGGCTGACTTGACTTTACCTATCTACCCCTGGTAAGATTTTAGTTTGCTATTCCTGGAATAAGTATGGGAACTTCGGAAAGTTTCTTTTTCTTTTTTTTTTTTTTTAAAGATTTTATTTACTTATTTGACAGACAGAGATCACAAGTAGGCAGAGAGGCAGGCAGAGAGAGAGGAAGGGAAGCAGGCTCTCCACTGAACAGAGAGCCCGATGCGGGGCTCAATCCCAGGACCCTGGGATCATGACCTGAGCTGAAGGCAGAGGCTTTAACCCACTGAGCCACCCAGGCGCCCCCCCCCCCTTTTTTTTTTTTTTTTAAAAGAAGTATGGGAACTTCGGAAAGTTTCTTTTGTGCATCCAGGCTTTTGCTTTTATACAAAATAAGAATATTGCTACACCTCCTGGATAACTTCTAAAAATGATGTAATGGGTTGATTTAAAGAGCTTATCATCAATCTTTTGGATTAGTTGTAGACTTAAGAGCTGCTCAATGGCACCAATACAATGAGAAATACAGTGAAGGCAACACAGTACTTAATTTTGTAGAAGTGTTTCTCCCAGCCCATAGCAACAATAACTTTCTATCATGGGCACCACTATAGAAAACAGCATTCCTTATAGGATTTTATGGGATATTGCCATGAATCCATATGGTAAAAAAACCAATACAAAATGAATTGTCAGAAGAGAATTTGAAGCCTTGGATTTTTTTTTTACCCAAAGAGGAGAAGGGTCGATTGCAGAAATTACTGTTTACTAATGTGAATCTTCCAATGATCAGGGAGTCAGTAGAGTATCCAAAGGGCCATAGGCAGCCTGGTAGTCCTCACATGACAGAGGGCCTTATCCTCCCTGGAGATTGTTTTTTCTTAAAAGAGCAGTAACCCATTAGGCAAGATTCAATTTTGGGATTCTTGGATTCATTTAATTTGGAAGATGAACCAAAACCTTGAAGTATTTTGAATGGTGTCTTCTGGGAACTAATACTGCAGTCATAGATAAAAATGATATCATTGGGAAAAAGTATGTGGTTTGTCAGCTTCCCAAAGAGGAGGTTTTAACTTTTTCTCAGCATGTTTGTTATTTGCTATTTATAGATGATGCTAAATAGTGGGGAGGTGTTTTTCTTCTTCTTTTTTTTTAATGTGTCTTTTATTTTAGAATGATATTCTTTTAAATTTTTCTTTTAAAGATTTTTATTTATTTATTAGAGGGAGAAAGAGAGCACAAACGGGGGGAAGGGCAGAGGCAGAGGGAGAAGCAGACTCCTTGCTGAGCAGGTAGCCCAACTTGCAGCTACATCCCAGGACCCTGAAATCATGACCTGAGCTGAGGGCAGTGCTTAACTGACTGAGCCACTCAGGTGCCTCTTCTCTCAACTTTTTGAATACATTTTGTTAAAGGACTTCTTTCATATGTCCTCACTGCCTTAGTTATAAAAAATATCATTTCTGTTGCTTATAGTTTGGGCTTTAAACAACATGAACACAGGAGTTATATTTCTCAGTTAAATATTCATTTCTCATAATTGCTCAAGATTTGTGGCACAGAAATGGGGCTGATCAAACTAAGGAATCATTTGCCTTTTCATAGTAGATGTTGATGATGAGATGTAGAATTAATCTTCAGAGTGGCCCTTCCTTTAGTTTCGGAGAACTAACTCGGGCTTTCCCATGTTTTGTTTCTCACTGAGTATTTCAGAGATGTGAAGGAAAACTGTCTTGTTTGACTAGCCTAGGGCAGGATTGTGAGGAGGATCAAGATTGTTTTTAGGTACCTTTCATCTCCTTGCACTTTCTTCCAATTACACTTTTCCTTTACCCAGTGGTGTCATACTGATTGGGCTGAAATGATTATCTATTACTAGATCCTTTTTCATTTACAAGGACATTTTAAAGAAACAATAATACATTTATGGTATTGGAATTTCAGATAATCTGATTCTTTATAGGTTTTCTGGTTGTGGTGGGATGGATGTGGTAAACGTATTTTTTGGGCTCTTCAGATCTCATCACACACATCTGCCAACTCTAATCTCAGAGCCACCTGTCCCTCTGTGGAGGCAAAATATAGGGTCTGTTGAATGTGAAACAGTATCTTTAAAAGATTCTCTTGATATCTTAATCTTTGAATTCTTCTTGCTTGTATAAGTTTTTGCCATTTTGTATAGAATATGCAAAGATTTGGTTTATAATTACAAATACACAAATAAATAAGTTAACATTTAAATGGGTGGGAAGTTTTGCTTATATAAGGGAAGGTCTTCAAGTAATATAAGGCAATGATGAATCACCAGAAGAAGCAAAAACTACAGAACTGCTTAAATGATGATTAGAGGCTGTTTTCTATGATACAAGATTCAGTAAGTTTTTCTTCTAGCATTTCTGAAAATTAGTTTTTGTCATTTTGATCTAATATTGCAGGTCATTAAGTTTACAAAATAATGTTTTCTTCTTCTGCCATTAATAGATCCCGATTTTCTTAAAGCTTAGAATTACTACTTAAACATTGAATATAAATATTAAACATTTAAAAGTAAATTCAATGAATAACTTAAAATAAATTTTTAAGTAAATTACACTTTTAAATTTAATGTGAATTATAATTTTGAGAAAATGAAATATAATAAATTTACCTCTCTAAATGCAAGAAATTTAAATAATACAGTTGGTAAAAACATGAGTGTTACATTTATTTCCATTTCCAATCTCCATTGAGCACTACAGAACATCTTATTTCTTAAACATTTTTGAAATTTTTCCATTTTTGAGTGAGTGTGGGATTGTGGGATTGACAAGAGTTTTGGATTAAGGTGGACTTGAATTAATAGTTTGTGAATTTTTTTTAAAGGTTCATTTATTTGAGGAGAGAGAGAGAGAGAGAGTGCACAGGAGCTGGGGGAGGGGGAGAGGGAGAGAGAAAATCCTCCAACAGAATCCAGCTGAGCATGGAGCCTGATGCTTGGCTTTCTGCCAGGACCCAGAAATCATGACCTGAGCAGAAATTCAGAGTGGGCCGCTTAACCAGCTGAGCCACAGGCGCCCTGTAGCTTGTGAATTTGACAAGGCTTTTTAGCTTTTCGTTTGCATCCTCATCTATTTTACCTATTTCATGTGGTAAATAAGACAATATTAATAAAATACTTAGAGCAGTGTCTAATTCATGATAATCACTTTAAAGTCCCTCCTTGTTTATATGCAAATCAAAATGGTGGTTTCTGGAGAAAATTGAGTGTGGCTTCATGTAAGTGGGGATACAGTAATTAAGGGGCTTGATTGATTAGGCATTTAAATGCCAAGCCAAGGAAGTTGTATTTGAAGGATAATAGACAGCCAATAATTAGTTTTAAATACAACAACTATTTATTCAGATGTTATGTATGTGATGGGGTATGAGGTATTGGTATGAATAAAGTGGTTCTAATTCAGAAATAATGAAGGCTGTGATTTTTGAGGACCAAGATAACTACAGTGTTCAGAATAAATATGAGAGGGAAGGGGGCAGTGGAAGAAGATGAGCAAGAAGGCCGCAGTAGTAATCTCTGTGTGAGGTGATGTGGTTTTGTACTGACCAACAGAAGTGGAAAAAAAGGAGAGGTGATGAAACCAAAGGATGTGTAGGCAGTGTTATCAAGTGTTGATGACTGGGTGGACTGATGGAGTGAGTGGGCATGGAATGTATGCAGAAAATGCCAATGTCCCAGAAAAAAAGCAATAAAATTCTAGTTAAGCTTGATGATTTGGGATGAAAAGTTTAAGCCTACTTTAAAGGGAAGAAATCTGAGTATTTTAAAAATATTTCTGTGCTAACATTTTTTCCTGGGTATGGTTCCTAAGCGAGTTCATGATAGTTACTGCATTTATTTTTTAAATACTTGTTTTAGCTATGAATTTGTGAAATATCTTCGGCAGCATATATGTAACACTTTGGGGTCTATGATTGAAGAAGAAATGGAAAAATGGACATCTGATCAGAATCAGGATGAGGAATCTGGCTATGACACAGCTGTACAGCATGTTACTAAAAGGATTCAGGAATCTAAAGAGTGAGTATGCCACAATAACATTTTCTTTCTTTCTTTTTTTATTTTTAAAGATTTTATTTATTTATTTGTCAGAGAGAGAGAGTGGGAGCACAAAAGTGAGCACAGAAGTAGGGGGAAATGCAGGCGGAGAGAGAAGCAGATTCCCCACTAACTGGGGAGCCTAATGTGGGACTCCATCCCAGGACTCTGGGATCATGACCTGAGCTGAGAGCAGATGCTTAATAGACTGAGCCACCCAGGGACCCCAAGATTTCTTATTTTTTGATTTGAAGAAAAATCACAAACCAGAGTCATGTTCATATTTGGATAATATAAATTTCCAGTAATCTATTTCTGGCAGTGCTAATTAAATTTATTCTAAAAGGAGTATTAAAATATTTTATTAGTCAGAAAATAAAAGCATTTTCATGCTAAGAGCAAAGTTTTATTTGGGAATATTAGGAATTTTTAAAAATCTCTGAATAAGCCATTTAATTTTCTTGTGTTTTAGTTCATCCATGTGTAAAATTAAAACAATTATAATTACCTCACAAAGATGTTCTGTGTCTTAATGAGTGTTTGTCTTCTGCTTTGTCAGTTGTAGATGAAAGATTTTAAGTTGAGCAGAGTATTATTTTTTTCTTGGTATGTGAGATTCAGAAATTATTTAGGACTAATGATGAGACAATAGTATCTCTATTAACAGCATTTTTACTGTAATAATTAGAATTATTTTCTTAATTAAACATTTTGATATTTTTTGAATAGAAGTTTACAGATAGAAGAATTCATTTGTAGGGTCTATCATTTATTCCTCATATGTGTAAGTGCAACTACTCACCATGTAGATTTTCATTATTAACTGATGTGGTTTTTAATCACTACCTGTTAGAACTTTTTCTTATTTTGACTTCTTGGAGTATTGAATGAGTCTTAATGGTGTTTATAGTCCATACGATATTTGTTTTTCTTTGGCTTTTTCAAAACTGCAGTGGCTACTGTTGAAGACTAGTTCATTTGAGTCTTGATATTGAGAGTATGGCCTCTAGCTTTTTTTTTTTTTAAACATTTAAAAATTATTATTCTTGGGGTGTCTGGCTGGCTAGTCAGAGGAGCATGCAACTCTCAATCTTGGGATTCTGAGTTCAAGTCTCTCGTTCGATGGAGAGATTACTTAAAAATAAAATCTTTAAAAAAGATAAAAATAAAAATTATTCTTATCTCTGTGGACAGCTTGTTGGTATTTCTTGCAGAAGAATTCATGTTATTGTTTTCAAAAAGGCCTGGAGGAAACATGTCTAAGATGAAACTTACAGATTTTAATGACCCTTAGTCCTACCTTATATACATCATTTAGATTCCTACCTTTATATTCATGTATTAAATTACTATATTGTAAATTATAAGGGGGAAAAGGCTTTATGTTGTTTACATGGCTATGTCTAACTGCAAAGGAGTCTGGGACTGTAGTTTAGATCTGTGCCCAGCTATAATATAAATACTGTGGAGGGAGAGAGCAGCTTTTTATGGATTGCTCTTGATTGCTACCAAGTCATTGTTAGGCTTCCCTGTTTCTCGCTGCTGAGAATGTGTAGAGGAAAGCTGGACCCTTTCGTTTCAGTTATCCTATAGATACTTTGCCAGTTAGTCTGATGAGTGTCCTAGGATTCCTTCTTGCTCTTTATATCCCCTTAACATAAACTTGGATCTGGACTTTTCCTTACCTCTGTAAGTTCTCTTCTGTATGTGTTTTCCTCCTGCATTGTTCCTATTCTCATCTTCTTTTAATATTTCTGTGTTTTCTCACAATTTCTGATGCTTTAAAAACACATACATGAATAAACTATGTATTAAATTTGATTCTAGTTATATATTATGTAAATTATATATTGCTGAACCATAGTAAATATATGAGAATGTATTTTAAGTTATGTATAGAATTATATATAGTTACTAATATGTGATGTATATCATATAATTTAAAATATATTTAAAAATTCCTTTACGCTTTAAAATCTTAGCCTCCTATTTATATCAAAAACCCCAGCATGGTTTTATTGTTTTTATAAGAGTAACTTACCTATCCTTCCTCAGGTTTATGGAGTTATAATAACCCATTTACTAGAAGTATAAAGAAAGGGGCATTTCTGTGCTTATTTTCCTAATGTATTTTTATTACAAAATGATAATAAATACATGTTTCATGCTTTATATTTACAGAGAACTTTCAGATACATACTATTATGTCTTGCTACAGCTATGTGAAATAGGTCAGCTAGATTGTATTCTTTTCATCTCATTTTATCATTGAGGAAAATGAAACTGATTTATGATGACAAAACTGGTAGGTAAAGTAGTCAGAATTATAATCCAGGGTTTCTGATTCCAAAATAGTACTTTATTCACTATGTTTATTTAAATCTTTATGCCTTGTTTTAAGTGTAGCTTTTTCAGTGGTCCAGGTCACATATTCCTCATTTTAAAATAAAAGGCTAGATGAAAGTTCTAAAAATAGTTTCATCTAGCTCTGAAATTTTATTTCTAGGCTTTTTGGGACCTCAGTCTTTTTTTTTTTTTTTTAAAGATTTTTATTTATTTATGAGAGACAGAGGGAGAAGCAGGCTCCCCGTTGAGCAGGGAGCCTGATGCGGGACTCTATTGCATGACTCTGGGATCATGACCTGAGCTGAAGGCAGACACTTAACTGACTGAGACACACAGGCACCCTGGATTTCTACCTAATTAATATGGGTGCTTGAGAGTTGGCACATAGTAAGTGGAGAACTTTATTTATAAGTTCTTTTTGAGGCATTTATTTATTTATTTATTTAGATTGTATTTATTTTAGAGAGAGAGAGAGAGAGAGAGAGCATGGGCATAAATTGGGGAGGGGCTGAGGGAGAGGGAGAGAGGGAGAGAGAGAATCTTAAGCAGATTTGTGGGGCTCGATCTCATGACCCTGAGATTATGACCTGAGCTGAAATCAAGAGTTGGCTACATAAGCAACTGAGCTACCCAAGCATCCCTCTTTCTAAGACTGGAGCTGAAAGGGATTTAGAAGCTATCTGGTTCAAACTCTTACCAGTTTCAGGAATCCCTTTCTTAACGTCTCTGACGGTAGGTTCTTTAGCCTCTGTCCTTCAAAGGACCTACTGATAGCTTAGCTCTTATTTAGGTCTTAATGCTCATTATAAGTACCTATAAAGATAGGCAGGGAAGAAGGGAAGGAAAGAAAGTAGAGAAGGGAGGAGGATAGAGAAAGAGATAGAAATAAACAAGGAATAAACTTTAGGTTTAGACTGTTCTGGTAGTATGGTATTAGCAGTTGACTATTGTGGAGTACTGGTATCCATGCTATTGGAATATCTTGCCTTAGACTGTGTTAGTTTACTACCTTGGTCTGTGTAATCAGATGAAGAAAACCTGGGAAATAACATATGTTTTGGAATTCTTATTAATTTTTATCCTGTTGTGTGAATTCCATTGTGGCCACTTGTTCTTTAAAAAAGCTGACATATTTTTTTCCCTTTTCGAACTGCGCCCTTAGAGGGACTTTACAGAAAAAAAAAAGATAGTTTAATTTAGCTGAGTGTTTTAATTGTGCTAATAGTCCTTTCTCTTACCAAGACTGTTTTAAATTTAAAGATACAAAGAAATGATGCATTCCCTGAAGAATATCATGATGGTAGTGGTGGAATCTATGATTAAACAAGTTTGAAGAAGATGAGATGGCGAAGTCAAGAGAGGCAGAAAAAAATCCAGAAGGAGAAAAGCAACAGTTACTGCACAGATAATTGCTCTGATAGTGATTCGTCATTCAATCAGGTGTGGTTGTTTCCTTTTGCATTTATGTCTTGAAATGATATTTAATAATCAGTAACTTCAGTACATTCTTTGTTAGCCAGATTTTTTTTCTGCTTTCCAGTTTTAAGATTCAGAAGAAAAATAATAAAATTACCTAATCTTAAAGATTGAGTACGTGAAATAACATCTTCTAGAATTATAGCACAGTGAATGATTACATTATGTCTGACATATCTTAATGAGATATGGAAATAAACTAATTGATTTTGGATTTAAAAAAAAATACCTGAAACAAATCTGCTTAAGCTTTAGTTAAACAAAACATCTTATTCCTAATTGATTTTTATTAATCAAAGTTTAACTGCATTATAAATGAGATATGGAGATAAAACATTTCCCTTATCCTCTAAGATGAAGGTCACTGTGATTTGTTTTAAAACATGATGAACACTGAGTGTTACATGCAACTGATGAGTCATTGAACACTGCATCAGAAACTAATGATGTACTTGCCGCCTCCTGATGGCACACAGGAGAAGAATGAGGCGCAAACAAGTCAGTTGCAAGAGAATGTGAGCAGGGGACAACAGTAGAAAAGTTGTTGCCCCGAACAACTACTCAGTGCTGTTTTTATTAGATATAGACAGTAATCAACAAAGGAGCTGAAGAAGACTACACATTAATCAGATGCCTTGTAGATAAACAAGAAGGAAGGCAAAGTATATCTGGTTAAGCAGTATAAAGTTTATAGTTGAGCAAGCACATTCAAAAGGGATCACCTAATTAGCCACAGGAGCTCTCCGGGGAAGGGGAGATAATGGAAAAATGAAGCAGGCAGTGTTCTGCCCTGAGCGGGCTGGGAGTTCCCAGCTGCTTGGCTTCAAGGACGTATATCGTCCTCTCCCCCAGAGGCCTGTTGCCAGTATATGTTTTCTTAAGGATATATCCGAACATGCTTGATGGCTAGTACAATTCTTGTAAGTTGTATTTTAAGTAATAACATTGTTCTGAGGGACAATTACAGTACTGTATGCTGGCTAATTGAATTTAAATTAAAGGAACCCCAAAAAACAAAACAAAAAACCAACAAAATCAGTAAACCTCTTCTTTTTGACATTAAGAGATTTGAGGTTTTACATTGTCTCTTTCCACGTTATTGGAATCTTTGTCATTTGGCAAGGGCAGAGCTAACAGAATGGCCACAGGTTAGGTTAGTTCTAATAGGAGACTAGAGCCTTATATATGCATGCACCATCAACTTCCCCACAGAAATTTCCAGGCCAGTTGGAGTCTGTCTGATCTTTGTGTGAATCCTACCTGTTATTTCTTTTTTTTTTTTTTTAAGATTTTATTTATTTATTTGTCAGAGAGAGAGAGTACAGGCAGGCAGAGTGGCAGGCAGAGGCAGAGGGAGAAGCAGGCTCCCTGTGGAGCAAGGAGCCTGATGTGGGACTCAATCCCAGGACCCTGGGATCATGACCTGAGCTGAAGGCAGCCGCTTAACCGAATGAGCCACCGAGGCATCCCCTACCTGTTATTTCTAATGAAACATTTTCACCTATTTAGTGCTGACTTGGAGACATAGCCATAACAGATCTTAACCATATACCAAAGAGGAATTTGGGGAATTTTGGTGAAATGTGAAAAAGTCACACATACTGGTCACAGTTGAGACTGCATTTATGAAGGAAAAATGTTTAGAAGTCATTAAAGCAGAACTTAAAAGTTGCTCTGCTCAGGAGAGATTGTGCTTAGGTTTATTTTCTGATGTGATGGAGGAAAGGGCAAAGACTGAATTTTCTTCACCTTATAGCCCTTAATATTTCTTTATTGATGGACTCTTTGGAAGGAGCTGGGCTATGGAGATTTTAGTTTAGTTTTATTCAGTAGGTTTATTGAACTGCTTCTTCAGATCAAGGAAGGCATAGAAAAACCCAACTTTAGGACTCTGGGTGCTCACAAGATTATACTTTCTTATTTGATGAACCATCTGTTTACATTGAAATTGAACAATAAGAGGGAAAAAAATGAAGCATTGTTATTTGTTTTAAGAAGTCCGAGTATTCAGGCCCCATAAGGTTGACCGAATAGCTAGCAGTGAAGAGGTGTTCATCTGAAATGCTAAAGTATTTCCAGTCTTAGAATAATAAGTTTTTTCAGAAATTCAAAGCATTTGTAGAAATGGGGTCATAGTTTCAGAAAATGGTCTTTTTTGTTTGTTTGTTTTGGTTTTATTCTTGAGAAGGAATCAGACTTTAAATTTATATGACTTCTGTTGGGATGCCAAAAGGGTATATCTGCATTTTCAGGTATCTGTCCTATGGGTATGACTTTGTTTCAGAAGGCTCTAATTGGGTTGAAGGTGAACTGTGTCCACCCACAAGGCATGGGATCCCTGGACTTTGGGAAAAAAGCATATGAATGCCAGAAGTACCCCCAAAACTCTTCGAGTGTGATCAAATTCCAGGAGATGTCTGGGTGCCTTTGCTTAGTGAAAAGGGACTCTTTTACCATGACAAAGAGAGCTGAGTTACTATGTTCAGAAGTTGAAAGGGTCTGTGAAGATATGTGTCATTCATTGCATTAAACACTGATGTTGTTGATAATGCTTGCAACATTGTTAAGTTATTTGCTTTGGGCTTAGAAAAATGTCTGAATTGTTGTATGAATAACATTGAATTAACAGTTCTGATGCTGATGTTTTGATATTGGTAGAAAGCTTGCATTTTGTGAATAAAGCAGGCTTCATTTCATTGTTATTATTTTAACAATTACAGCCTGATTATATATGGATTTCTGACCCATTATTGAAAAACTTTGGACATGGTTGGCCTTGGACACTATTGGTGTATGTTTGAGGATATTAAAGAATAAAGAAGACAGATCGGTTTTTACTATAATTGTGAGGAGAGCACTGAAAGGATTTGGTATTGTGATTAAACCTTAAAAAAAGTCACTGCAAAATAATGCTGGAAAGGGGTGCCTGGGTGGCTTGGTGGGTTAAGCCTCTGCCTTTGGCTTAGGTCATGATCTCAGGATCCTGGAATCGGGCCCTGCATTGGGCTCTCTGCTCAGCAGGGAGCCTGCTTCCTCCTCTCTCTCTGCCTGCCTCCCTGCCTACTTGTGATCTCTCTCTCTGTCAAATAAATAAATAAAATCTTTAAAAAAGAATAATGCTGGAAAGATAGAAATAATAATATTAGCTGTCTGTAATTGAGATTTCTGCCATATATTGGTACTTACAGACTGTACTCGACTTTATATTCACTATAGATGTTACTGGCCCACTTTACAGAAGAAAAGTGAGGCTTACTAATAGTAGTTAAGTATTTTCCCAAACTTGTATTGCTAATGAATTTAAGCCTGGTCTCTCTCCTTCCAAAGTTTTTGTTCCATACCACATTATCTGAGACTGCTTGGGTTCAGATCTCAGTTCTATCACTTACTAGCCATGTGACCCTGGACAGTGTCTTAACTTCACTGTGCTATGCTATTTCTCATTTGTAAAATGGGAATGAAACCACCACTTACCTCATAGGGTTTCTGAGAATATTAACTGGGTTAATGTATATCAAGTCCTTAGAACTGTTGCTGCTGCTTTATACGTGTTACCTTTCATCTCTTAAAGGACGTGCTGGAATGGGTGCCATTCAGGGACATGCCAAAATAGAAAAGTTCTCAGCTGTGGTCCTGTATGGTTTCTAACTCAGTTTCTCCGGGTTGTTTTCTACAGCTGGGAAGTAAGAGGTTTACCCTAATATACCTCAAGCTTTAAAATTCATAAGTTTTCCTATTGCAGTTTTTCTGTCTTCCTCTTCCTTGACAGTATTTGGTCCAGCGCAAGCATTAGGCTGTTTTATAGTGTGCAAACTATTTCATTATGTTCTGAAGGAATGCCAAGGTGCACAGTTTATATGGAGGAGATGAGTTTAGGATAGCAGTAACTTGTTACTCTTGCATAATGTTAATTTATTTAAAGCATTTACTGTCTCTTTGCTTTCAAGACAGCCTCTCTTTGAAACCCATCTTTTGGTATCTATAGTCAGCAGAATAATGGACCCCTTGAAGATATCCATGTCTAAATCCTCAAAACCTGTGAACCTGTTAGCATACATGGTGTTGGGGTGTTTGTTAATGTGATTAAGGATTTTTAGATGGAGAGGCTATCCTCACATAGGAGAGTCCAATGTAATCACAAGCATCTGTATAAGAGCAACTCAGGAGGGTCAGAGTCAGAGAGGGTACTGTGTAGGTAGGCTGAAGTCGAGGTCAGAGTGATTGGATTGTTGGCCTTGTAGGTGGAAGGAGGCCAGTGAACTAAGAGTGCAGACAGTCTTTAGAGGCTGGAAAAGGTAAGGAAAATGGATTCTGCCCAGAGCCTCCAGAAGGAACATAACCTTGCTGATGTGTTTAGATTTCTGACCGGCAGAACTGTAAGATAATAAATTTGTGTTGTTTTAAGTCACTGAGTTTATGGTAATTTGTTATAGTAGCAGTAGGAAACTAATCTAGTGCCCCAGCCTTGCTAGTTTACCTGTCTTCTCAACAAAGGCCAGGGCTGATCTTTCCTTTTTTTTTTTTTTTTTTTTTTTTATTCATAGAAAAAAGACACTATTCCTTTGACTTTGTGTTTGAACTGTCTCCTGGGAACAATCTGAACCTGTCTTTTGCTAGGCTTTGAATTCTTCCAGTAAGAATTTTCTTGAATAGTTTTTTCCCCTTTATTGGGTGCATTGGTCTTTCCTGTCTTTCAGAATAGTGCTTCAACATCTCTAGTATATGTTTTATCTTAACCCCTCAAACCTCAAAGTATTTTGAGTGCAACCCATTTTCTGGGCTCCCTAAAATCTTCAAAGCTTCTACAATGCCCTTTTGGTGAGGAATTCTGCTTTTGAGGATATTACACTATAGCTGATAGATTGTAAGACTCTCCTCTTTTTTAGAAATATCAGCCAGAGAGGGCGCCTGGGTGGCTCAGTGGGTTAAGCCGCTGCCTTCGGCTCAGGTCATGATCTCAGAGTCCTGGGATCGAGTCCCGCATCGGGTTCTCTGCTCGGCAGAGATCCGGCTTCCCTCTCTCTCTCTGCCTGCCTCTCCATCTACTTGTGATCTCTCTCTGTCAAATAAATAAATAAATAAAATCTTTAAAAAAAAAAAAAAAAAAAAAAGAAATATCAGCCAGAGAATGGTAGGATAGCCACAGCCCAAACCACACGTCAGAAGTTCTTCCATCTCTAGCTACCCTCAATTCATCAGATTTTGATTATTCATGTTTTATAAGCAGAAAAAGCTAGGAGCCTGGTCTTAAATGTAGTAATGAGAGGAGAAGGTAGCTGAGACTAGAGAAAATGAAGATCGTATCATTGATAATTCAGCTTTCTTGTGTGAGACTGGAGGCAGGTGGATTGCTGGGGAGAAGAATTGGGTAGGTGCAGGTGTGAGCTTTTTTGCTTGCTTGCTTAATAGTTCTCTTTTGAGATAATTTAACACCAGAAAAACTAATTTCTTTGATTAACAGTGCTAAATTTCTTCTTAATGAAACCTAAAGTTTCTTTATACTTTAAAATATAAGATTTTTGTTATTACCTCTCAATGATAGCACTTTTAAGTGAAAGCTGTTTTTGTTGAAATATAATAAAACATAGGAAATTAAGAAACAATCCATCTTTTGAAAATGTTTTTAAAAGATTGTTTTTGTTTTGGATTAGTAACTTTGTTCTATATTTAAGGCATTATGAAAGGTGGGTGCATAATTTAAAAGGTTGTAGATGTACTAAAATTTGAAAAAGCTACTCTACAGGAAGCTAATTCATTCTGAATCTTAGAAACAAACCAGTCTGAAATAAAGTCTGGTTCTGCCATTGATGAGTTGTGGACTTTGGATTTTTTCTCTCAGTGCCTCAGTTTTCTTATCTGTCAGAGTGGAGATAATAATAGAACCTACCTTAATAGGGTTGCTTTGTGGACTTAATGACTTAATGTGTGTAAAGCATTTTGAATACTACCTGGCACATAGTAAGCACTGAGTGTTTGCTTTTGTCCTGTTCCTCATCAGTGGGTGCTGTTTCTTTTCTCTCTCTCTCTCTCTCTCTTTTTTTAAGAATAGGAAAGAACTGTGCATTTAGACGTTAAAGCCTGAAGTATCATTAGGTTCAATATTTATATATTTCTTATTTTCCATAGCTATGTTTAATGATTTTTATTTATTTGACAGACAGAGATCACAATAGGCAGAGAGGCAGGCAGAGAGAAAGGAGGAAGCAGGCTCCCTGCTGAGCAGAGAGCCTGATGCGGGGCTCGATCCCAGGACTCTGGGATCATGACCTGAGCCGAACGCAGAGGCTTTAACCCACTGAGCCACCCAGGCGCCCCCCCATAGCTATGTTTTTCAAACAACAATAATAGTTGTCTGTCTTTGGTTGTATCTGAATGCTTTATACAGTTTATAAACCAAACATTTGGAGATTTCTAGGGTAGAAATCTGAGGGTAGTTTGATTTTGTTTAAGTGTAGTCATTGAATAATGTAAATATTCTTTAGTATATGTTGTGATAAAGTAATTGAGTGTGATATCTGTTACCAAAAAACTATAGGATGTTTTGTTTGCAATCCTTAGTAAACTGCATTTGACAGAAATATGTCCCAATCTTATTTTAACATAAAAATATCTTTAAATAGGATCTATATAATCCATAGAGGACCAGATACATTTTAGATTATCATTCAATTCTGGTTCTTGTTCTTTTTCCTTAGAATGTACTCAGAAATTATTTGCTTAGCATATGCTTTTACATATGTAAATATGATATTTTAAAAAACTCCCTGTTGGAAGTATCTACCTATATCGATATCACCAACAGATCTGTCTTGCATTGCTTTACAAATCAGGTGGGCAGATACTACTTCCCTCAGGAATTTTCAGTTTAAGAAATACCTAAAACTGTTGAAAAATCTTAACAAATCTGTATTACAAGGGACACGCTGTCTACTTGCTCTAGTTAAAGAACTTATTAGTTGGTTGCTATGGGATTTTATGTCAGTCCACTAATACACAGTAACACACATACCTTAAAAATAGGTAACCTTTAAGGCAGGTAGTAGGTTCATTCTGATGTTTAGTGTAACAAAAAATTTTCATTGCTTAAATACCATTTTTAAAGAATAGTATATACTATATTTAAGGAGATAAAAAATTAATAATTAAATGATAACTAATTAAAGGGAAGTAGATAGATTAATGAAGCTGCTCCAATCAGATAACTATTAGAGGCTATGCTTTTTTTTTTTTCTTAAAGATTTATTTATTTTAGAGAGAGCGTACATGTACAGTCACAAGTGGGAGGGGCAGAGGAAGAGGGAGAGAGAATTTCAAGCAGACTCCATGCAGAACACAGAACTCAACGTGGGGCTCCATTTCCCGACCCTAAGAGCATGACTTGAGCTGAAACCAAGATTTGGATATCCCCAGACTATGCTTTTCTAATATGTATTTTAATCTGGGAGAAAGGGCAGATATGGTAGAATTGGAGGATTTCAACTCTATGGTTGTCTGTTCCCCAACATATACTATGTGCAGTATTTTGTGATAGGCACTGCCAAACTGAAAAGATGAATCAGGTATATGTTATTTCTTCAAGGAGCTTGCCTGGGATTATGAGGAGATTATTTACATAAATAACAGAGTCGTAAGGTAGAAATAGCGCATCCTGGAAAATCTAAAGGGTCTTTGTAACTAAGACTATCAAAGAACTATGGGGGAAAGTATTTCAAACAAGGGAATGGACAAAAGCTCTAAATCAACAAAGAATGTGGCCTATTGGGGAACCTGAGTAGTTTGTTTTTGTGAAGGGTTAGAACAAAGAGTTTGTGGGGAGTAAACTGGAAGGGTAGATGAGGGCCAAATTATGGAGCAAGGTTTAGATCTTAATTATTTTTCCTAGCTATAAAATTCTAGTGCCTGGTATGTTATGTAATTGGTGTCCGAAACATAGTAGATGTCTAATAAATATATAAGGAATAAATGAATGCATTCAAAAGCTAAATTGGATTGTTTTGTAAGTAAAGGGAAATCATTTTTTATTTTTTTATTTTTTTTCATAATTTATTTATTTGACAGAGAGTGAGAGAAGGAGAGAGAGCACAAGTGGGGGGAGCAGCAGAGGGAGAGGGGAAGCAGGCTCCCTGCTGAGCAGGGAGCCCGATGCGGGACTCGATCCCAGGATCCTGAGATCATGACCTGAGCCGAAGGCAGAGGCCTAACCCACTGAGCCACCCAGGTGCCCCGGGAAATCATTTTAGATTGCTGAACAGAAAAGTGTGTTGGTGAGATTTACCCGATAATTGTGTGCAGAAAGGCATGAGCAGGTGAGAAAGAAGATATAGGGAAAGAAGTTAGAAGGCTATCATGATAGTTGAAGTAAGAAGAAGGCCTGAACTGAGGAGGCTTTGTAGAAATAAATAGGGACTGATGTGAGAATTATTACAGAGGCATGATCATTAAACTTGATTATTGCAGTGTTTTGGGGAGAGTAGTGCAGAATGGGAAGAGAGTCAAAGTCATTATTGAAGTGTTTGTGGGGGGAGTAGTACAGAGTGGGGAAAAGAGTCAAAAGTCTAGCTGTGGTTTCAGGCTGAGGTGGTGGGAAGACCATGGTGTCATAAACCATGCCTGGGATTAGGGAGGAAGGTTACATGTGGAGAAGATATAGTGAGTTCTTTTTTTTTTCCCCAAGATTTTAAATGTCAAATACCAGTAAGGTAGTCCAGTGGTATAGCAAGTGGTTGAAAATGCAGGATTCACTTCGTAGAAAGGTTGGGTCTACCTAAATAGGTGAGACCTTAGGAAACACATTTTCAGAGGGCCAAGAGAGACTAAAGGATGGGTCAGAAAAGAAGGTACCAAACCACAGTTTACTGAGTAAGAACTTAAGGGGCAGTGAATTTCAAGGTGAAAGGCAGTTAATTTCAAGGTTAACTAGCTGTAATGAAGGCTAGAGAGAACGTCAATGCTGAGTACTAAGAAAAGCTATTTGAATCTCGTTAGGAGTTCACCACAGAATAATACTGGGGGGAAGAGGAGGTAAAGTTGAAGGATGATCATGTTGATTAGCCTTGATCATTTTTGTGAAATGAAAGGCAAAACCGTTTTCAGAGAGTAAAGGTTGCTTGCTGAACGTATTGCACATAACATTAGAAAACAAAGCTTTTGTCAAGGGGAATGTTTAAGTAAATGAATTTGTTAAGATTTATGTATTACATTTTTTGACTGCTTCTTTGATATAATATTGGTTGCTTCACCAGTATGAACTGACTATAGTTGAGAATGTTCGAACAATGTCTGGCTCCCCATTTATCAGGGCTGTTATAGAACATGCCTCTATATTGGGGGAGAGGCTGGATTAGAATGGGAATCTATGGAAATCAATGAATTATATCTTTAGATTGCTTGATTTTGAATAGGTAGATGGTAGGTAGAGTCAGTTATTTTATATTTTCTTATAGAGAATTTCCTGAGAAACAGGAAATTTACTTCAAAGTTGAAAATTTTATAACAATGAAGCAAAAAACTTCACAGTTTTCCTGATGTGAAAACTGAGGATGGGGTTCGAGACTTCAGGGTCATGTAACTAGTTGAAGATTGAGCCGGGTTTTGAAACTTCATTTATCTGACTAAAATTCATGTCCTTGACATCATACTTATCTTTTAGTAAGTTGGATAGCAAGACATTTCAGACCTAGATAATGATCTTGTAAAAGTCATGATGGAAGTGTAAGGATCAGAAGAAATCAAGTTTACAAGAGGGGCAAAGAGCCGGCTAAAGGGGGAGAAAAAGTTGTCTAGCAATAGTACAGAATAACTAAGTATATAAATATATATTTTACGTGTATTTCAATATACATATGCATGTGTATATATACTTCAATATGTAAATATATGCATTATGTATGTATCACAAATGCATATAAGTACATATGCTTATATATACTATTTAAGATATTCTGTATTATGGTTTTTTTTCCCTTTGGCAAGACTGCTACATTCATATTACTTATATTTATTATTATCATTCATAAATTTTTGTATTTTAACTGTAATATAAAAATTCAAAATTAAAGGTCTATTTAATATATAGTACTTTTTTAAATTAAATTTTATTTTTTAAAAACATATAATATATTTTTATCCCCAGGGGTACAGGTCTGTGAATCACCAGGTTTACACACTTCACAGCACTCACCATAGCACATACCCTCCCCAATGTCCATAACCCCACCCCCCTCTCCCAACCCCCCTCCCCCCATCAACCCTCAGTTTGTTTTGTGAGATTAAGAGTCACTTATGGTTTGTCTCCCTCCCAATCCCATCTTGTTTCATTTACTCTTCTACCCCCTTAACCCCCCATGTTGCATCTCCTCTCCCTCATGTCAGGGAGATCATATGATAGTTGTCTTTCTCCGATTGACTTATTTTGCTAAGCATGATACCCTCTAGTTCCATCCACGTCGTCGCAAATGGCAAGATTTCATTTCTTTTGATGGCTGCATAGTATTCCATTGTGTATATATACCACATCTTCTTTATCCATTCGTCTGTTGATGGACATCTAGGTTCTTTCCATAGTTTGGCTATTGTAGACATTGCTGCTATAAACATTCGGGTGCACGTGCCCCTTCGGATCACTACGTTCGTATTTTAGGGTAAATACCCAGCAGTGCAATTGCTGGGTCATAGGGTAGTTCTATTTTCAACATTTTGAGGAACCTCCATGCTGTTTTCCAGAGTGGTTCCACCAGCTTGCATTCCCACCAACAGTGTAGGAGGGTCCCCCTTTCTCTGCATCCTTTATTTTAATGGCAGTTTAATTTTTAGATGGTTATTTTAGGTATTAGTCATATTTAAACTGCCTTCAGCAAGAAAAAGACCCTTTCCTTTTCCAAAATAACTTATGGTCTACTATTAAACTTTTCTCTAGATAGAGTCTTTTATATTGGGAACTTTTCACCAAAGAGGAGGCATGGAGGGCTAGGGAAAATTCAGAAAAGATAAAGGGACAAAAATGTTCAAGCAGCATCATAGTTGTGCCTAGGATACCATTAATGCCTTCTTGTTTTATCTTTCTGTTACATTCATCTCCTATCTCTGTGTACAAAATATCTTGGCCTTATATCTTTTGAATCTTATAATGTTTACATTATAACATTATAATGTTATCATTTTACGGTTGCTCAACAAATAATAATTTTCATGTACATGAGGTACACTGTTCTCCTGAGACTTCAGTTCCCATTTAAATACCTTGGAAAACAAATTCTCAGTTTTCTGCCAGATGAGAATAGATCACTCTCTTTTCTTGCTCAGAATGCATTTTGTGCTTGGAATTATATTAAAAATAATTTATAGCAGTATTTGTAAAAAGTCTACTAAATGAATGTTCTGTCAATTGTTACAGAGTTACAAATTTTGTCAAGGAAAATTGCAATTGATTTTAGACCAGTTGGATCCAGGGCAACCTAAAGAGGTAAGTTTAAAGGATAGCTGTCAAGTTCAGTCAGATATTTATATATATTTATAATATATTAGATTGTGATTAGTAAGCAGCTGAACTGCTTCTCTTGCAAATAGGCCTTTATTATCATGGTGCTCCTAGACTAATGTCCCTGCTAGACTTTCCAGTCTTGAAATGAAAGGTCACAGAGTAGGGGAGGCTGCCAGAGAATTGTCATGGTTTGTAGGAAGAAATTTTTATGTCTAGTTTCAGTTTTGAAGGGATAAAGTAATAAGCCGTTGTCTTCCAAACTGTTCTTTCATTGTTGCTTTGTATGTGATATTTTAGTGATTTCCTTAAAGAAAAATGATCTTCATTTAATGTTCTTTCTACTTCTGGAAAATGTGAGCAACTTCGACACTTTCATTTATTAGAAAAAGGATTTTAAAGAAGCAGTTCTATTGAATTGTACCTGTTTATATTTTAAGATTTCATAAATTACTGTTTATAAAGTCTTGTTTCATTAAGTCAGTCTGAAATAGAAAATAGGATTTGCATATCTTGCCAGTTGGTTTCAGTTTTTGAAATGTTTTTCAAGTTTTCATTTTATTTTATTTTTTAAAGATTTATTTATTTGAGATAGAGCGTGTGCAAGCACGAGCCGGGGGGAGGGGCAGAGGGAGAGGCAGAAGCAGGATCTCCACAGAGCAGGGAGCCCAACTTGGGGATCATGACCAGAGCCGAAGGCAGATGCTTAACTGGGCACCCAGGCAAGCCACAACTTTTCATATTAAACTAAATGAATAGTTATGATTTACTCCCACTGATTTTTTTTTTAAATCACAATAATTTTTAGCATTTCACATTCTGATTTATTTTCTAGGTTCTTTTTTTTTTTAAGATTTTATTTATTTATTTGACAGAGATCACAAGTAGGCAGAAAGGCTGGCAGAGAGAAGAGGAAGCAGGCTCCCTGCTGAGCAGAGAGCCCGATTAGGGGCTCAATCCCAGGACCCTGAGATCATGACCACAGCCAAAGGCAGAGGCTTTAACCCACTGAGCCACCCAGGTGCCCCTATTTTCTAGGTTCTTAGTAAATGTTTCAAAAGGTATTAGAAATGGAACTTGAGGGGTGCCTGGGTGGCTCACTGGGTTAAAGCCTCTGCCCTCACCTCAGGTCATGATCCCAGGGTCCTGGGATTGAGCCCCGCATCGGGCTCTCTGCTCAGTGGGGAGCCTGTTTCCTCCTCCTCTCTATCTCTCTGCCTACTTGTGATCTCTGTCAAATAAATAAATAATAATTAAAAAAAAAAGAAATGGAACTTGATTTTATATGATAACAATCTCTCTCTTTTTTAAACATTTTATTTATTTGAGAGAGAGGGAGAGCATGAAAAAGAGCATAAGAGAGAGTGAGAACACAAGCTGCAGGGAGGGGTAGAGGGAGAAGTGGACTCCCTGCCAAGCAGGGAGCCTGATGTAGGACTCAATTCTAGAACCTTGGGATCATGAACTGAGCCAAAGGCAGATGCTGAACCCACTGAGCCATCTAGGCGCCCTATGTGATAAGAGTCTTATTGTCTTCAGTTTAAGTGAATTACTTGGAAATCTATACTTATTTGGAAACTTTTATAGTACTTCTGCAAGTAGTAAATTCTTAATGGGATTTTGTCCTAAAAATTAACTGAAAGGGAGAAAATACTTAATGTTTCTAAAATCCCTCCAAAGTCCCCCAGTCCTATCACAAATATAGTCGTGTTTAGGAGTTTTTCTTTCATATGAATATATAGACACTTTTAAGTGCATGTGTATTCTTTTTCACCTAAAACTTGATACCCTGATTTAGAGGGTCTGGTTTTATAAGGTCTTAGCTTCTCCTGCACCCCAACTTCTTGCCCTTTTAAACCACTAGGTTTCAGTTATTTTAGCTGGGGAAACAACCACATTCTGAGAAACAGGTTGGAATCAGTGTGTTCTTTATTTATTTATTTTTAAAGACTTTATTTATTTATTTGACAGACAGAGATCACAAGTAGGCAGAGAGGCAGGCAGAGAGACAGAGAGAGGAAGGGAAGCAGGCTCCCCGCTGAGCAGAGAGCCTGATGTGGGGCTCGATCCCAGGACCCTGAGACCATGACCTGAGCCTAAAGCAGAGGCTTAACCCACTGAGCCACCCAGGCAACCCTGGAATCAGTGTGTTATTACTTACTGGTTGGAGAGTGGTGGGGGAGAAGTCTTGCTCCATTCATGACTGGAGTAGAGCTATTTTTTACTGCTTTCCTTTGGGGGATATTGTTTTGGGTGAATTCTGATTTGATTTTGCAAAGAATGATTAAGAAGTAAGTTTTCCCTGAAAATATAGACATTCAGTTTTATATCACACTGTTGACTTTTCCTACCTCAGGGGCTAGAAGGTCAGAAAACATAGTATAGCATTGAAAACTAGTCCAAATTAATTATTTTGTGAAAATTGTTCCTATGTTCTGGAATGGGAATGCTTCACCAGGGGCATATTATGCTAATTTTAAAATTAAGGCCCTCAAACTATAGGACCACCTAGGAGTGCCTAGTTAAGTAGGAAAACCTTGCCCTGGTGATTCAGATTTGACCACTGTCCTTCTTCCTCTTTCACTTAGATATATGACCTAGAATCTCCAAAAATTAGTTTATAATTTTTGCTTTATGTAAAGTGGCAACCTATTTTTTTCTGTTTAACACTTAGTTTAAAAGAAATGAGTTCTCAAAAATTGTTTTATAAAAAGACCTCTGATTTTCATCATTTGGCTCTTTAAGACAATCATCTAGACTGCTTTAAATGTTTAATATTTGAAGTATTGGTGGTATCCTAGTGGCTGGGTATTAATAAAAATCTTTTAAATTATAGGTGAGATATGAAGCCTTGCAAACATTATGTTCAGCTCCACCATCTGATGTTTTGAACTGTGAAAATTGGACGACTCTTTGTGAAAAACTGACAGTGTGTCTTTCAGATCCTGATCCTGTGTTTAGTGTAAGGAGATGCTGATAGAAATATTTTTTTAAAAAAATTGTTTTCCCATCATTCTATAAGCAACTGGAATTACTTTCTTTAATAGTGGCTCTACTATTCATGGAATTTCAATTCCAGCTTTTGAGTTGTAAAGATTTTCTTTAAAGACATTAACTTACTATTTCATGATTAGATTCCCAGTATGATCAATATCGCACTTCACTGCCAAATAATAGTAGACTGTTACCTTGCTCATTGTTTTATCTTGTAAAGGGATATCCAAATATTCGTGTTTTGTTTTGAGTTAAGAAATGTACTTTAAGAGACTACTTAAAGCATTTTTGAAAGAATTCATGACATATGAAACTTTGAACTTAAAATGATCAGAATTTATTCTAACTGAATCATAAGCATTTTCCTTATGCATTTAAATGTTTATTTAGAGATTGCTTAATTGCTTAAAAAAAGGGAGAAAACTAAAGCAAAGTTCAGACGATAATTGAGAGGAATCATAAATATAGAAAATTCTAAAGATTATGAAGTCAGTAGAGAAATTATTGAATATAAAAAATGATTCTCCTGTACCTTCTCAGGAATACTATTATATGAGTAAAACAATATTAAAAAGTATAGTTGTTGTATTGGTTATATCAGTGATGTAAATTAAAAAAAAAATCCTACCATATCCCATATTCACATTTAAATGCAAATTTAGGTTTAGAGGGTCTTTTTCTTAACTGATGTGTCAGGAAAGAAAAAGTTGGCTTTAAAATTGTTATGGTGTTTTCTACAGAATTTAAGATGTTAGCACAAGAGTTAAATTTTGTTAGCTCTTCAGCAAATATGTGTGGATTACCAACAATGTGCAGCATTCTAGTTTAGATGCTGAAAACACACTGAGCAAGACAGAAGTCTTTGCCGAACTTACATTCTAGTAGAGGAGTCAGACAGTAAGCAATTATTAAAGAAAAAAGAATCTCAATACATTTATCTGTTGAAAATCATGTTCTTCCATCAATGAAGATAAAATTATACTGGTAAACAGAAGTGGTTTGGAAACAAGTGGTTTGTTGTTTTTGTAAGGGAGGAAAATGTGTTCAATTACCTAATACCTGGACACAGTTCAACTTTACTGTCACCAGGTGATGATGCAGACTTCTGTAAAAACTCAATGATCCAAGAACCTGAAAAAGGAAAAAGATATTTCAGGGTCACTTTTTACATTTCAAGGAAATGCAGTTGTAAATTTCTCTGTATATATTTTTTTTTTTAACAAAGAATAGTGGTCAGATAGGTTTCCTTTTATTATTTAAAAAATTATGTAACAACTTTATAAACAGTGAATATTCTAATGGGTCAATATAAGTGGCTTTGTTTAGCCATTATAGATTATTCAGTAAAAGTGTTATCAGTGTTGAATAAAATTGGAAAAAGTTGTTATGGAGGGAAAATGGTAACAAGAACCCATCATATTGGAGTAGAAAAACAAGGCATGGCATTCTTTTGATTTTGAATTTATGCTTGATCCAAATTCTTGAGTTGATTCTGTTTTTTCATTTCCTCTTTTAGAGGACTCTTGCTTATAACTGAATGAAGCCTGTCATGTTTGAAGAGTGTGACAGATACTTATCAATTGCTGCAACTATAAAAATAAGCTTTCTAAAATATTTAATATCCTCTATTCAGTAGGAATTCCTTCGGGTTACTAGAAATTTTTGATCATTTGTGTAACCATTTTTTTCTAATTTTGCTGATATTTGATATAGGCAAAGTTTCCCCCCACCCCCTATCCCAGAGTAGAGCACTTGAGGAGATCTTACATATTTCTTTAATGGGATATTGAATTTCACAATTAGGATTAATTTCATCACAGTATTAAAGTTGGTAAAATTAAAATGATAGCTATAGCTATCATTTCTAAGTACGGACTAGTGCCAAGGACTTTTCTAGCTACATCTATGAACATTTAATTCATTTATGTTGTGATAGTTTCTACTTTAGGTTTTTTTTTTTTTCTACTTTGGGTTTTAATAATGTAAATTTGGAAAGTGTGTTAAATAATACTTTTCTTGGGACTAGGCAAAATATTAAAGTCTTAAGTGTCAAATTACTGAAACTACCCATGTAAACAATTTAAAGAAACAATAAATGTTGAATTTGGAAAGCAGTGGAGTATTTTTTTTTGTTTGCTTTTTTAACCATTTAGTACACCTACTTTTCCCTTGATACCTTCTCATTATACCTTACTCTAGCTCTTAAACCCGACTCTCTCTCCCCCCATGTAGTTTTGGTCAATTTTACTTTTTATTGGCCAACATAATTGTGCTCTTATTTATAAGTACATTTCTACTCAAGTTTCTGAATAGTTATTTTGTTTATTTTCTAAGTTTTTCACTATGTGAAAAATGGTTTTTTCATCTCTGTTCTATTTGGGTAAGAATCTCGATGCAAATCTTTTCACTTCTACAGGACCGGATTTTAAAATTCTATGCACAGACATTTACTCTTTCACCATTACATATGACCAAGGAGATTTATACAAGCCTAGGTATGTTTATTAAATTTTTTTGTGCTTAAGAAAATGGATAGGAAACAACTTTTCAGATAACACTATAAATGAATGATAATCATAGTTTTAAATTTTTCTTTTCAGCTAAATATTTGAAGTTATACTTTCTTTCTAGAGACAATCATATCCCTACTCTCTCAACTGGTATAGATACAAGTAATCCTAATGTGATCTGCTTACTTAAAAAGGTATTCACTTGCTATATGCTTTTTAAAAAATTTAAGTAGTTCTATATTTAAGAATTCTAATTTTTGAGAAATGTTATGCACTGCTTTTCAGGTTCGTCTTCTAAATGAATATCAGAAAGAGGCTCCATCTTTCTGGATTCGTCACCCAGAAAAGTAAGTCCTCCAATTTATGCCAATATAAAATATAGGGGTGTTACTGTCCTGTGTACATTACAAGGAGAAAGAATAGAGACAGTGTTAATTGACTTACATTTTTGGCAAGGGATTCATAAGTTTACTTAGCTTTTCATGTTTTGTGCTTTCCTACATGAATGGCTCTGTGCAAATATCATTTTATATCATTTATTTATCATAAGAAAGCAAAATGAGGTTGTTGTTACTTCCAGTTCTTTTACTATTGGTCTTTGCTACTTTGGACAAGTTCCTTAAGTGTTTTTTAAACTTTTTCCATTCAGTTCTAAAATTTTTTAATAAGGTTATAAGAGCAACTATATATCTAAAGAGGAAAGTTATGTTTGGAGAGCCAATGTTGAAGTAGAAAGAACATATGTTTTATAAAAAGCAGGAGGAAATTGGGTGTGAATCCCACGTCTACCATTTGCTGAAACAAAAAAAACGTTGTTTCTAAAAATTTTCACTTTGTTATTCCATGAATATAAAATATATCACTGGTACTATGTGTATATGTGTCATAGCATTTGTTTTTTTCTAAAACTGTCTCATTCCCAAACTTCAAGGTATATGGAAGAAATTGTGGAAAATACTTTGTCCTTATTATCAGTTAAACATGATCAGAGCCATCTTGTAACACAAAAGATTTTGGATCCAATTTACTTTTTTGCATTGGTTGATACCAAGGCTGTGTGGTTCAAAAAGTGGATGGTAAGAAAAAAATGGAACGTTTTTATACTTTTCAGTGCATTGCTGTATTGTTTCAAAGAATAGCTAACATTCTCGTTTTTACAGTGTGCTGAGAGTTCTAATCACTTTTACAAAGGTAACTCATTTAAATCTTACAAAAATCTATGAGATAAATGGTATTATTACCCCATTTTACTGATGTGGCAGCTGAGGCATGGAGAAGTAACTTACTCAAGACTGTTCACCTAGTAAATGACAGAGCCAGAATAGAATTTTAAATGATAATTTGAGTCTAGTAGGCTGAATGAGCTATCCAAAATCTAGTCTTTTTTAGTTTAAAAGCCTCAGATTCTTAAAGCAGATATGGTAGAACGTGAATTCAGTGTTCATTTTTCTCTGACTTAGGATGTATGTCTGAAAATACCCTTTCATTTGCTTCCTCCTGAACATATAGTTTGGAAAATGTTTAATGCCTGAATGCCAGTGATTTCCAGGGGAGCTCATTACTGTTCTAGAACTCAAACTAATTTAAAAGTAAAAGAGATCCTTATGCTGTTAACCTCCCTCATCCGCTGTAGAGTAAGAGTGGTCTGTGTCATAGTAGCTGCAGTGTTGGCTTATTATTCTCCTATGTCTGTCCCTCAAAAACTGGTCTGCTAGTCATTATGTATTTGTTGCTGTGGGGTGGAAAAGAGGGGGTGTGACTTGCCATGCAGAGTGGCAACATGTTTATTTACTGCTTGGCACAGTTTGGTCATTACCTGGTTGATGGCTTATTTTTATTTTTATTTTGCCTTTTGTTATCTAAACTGTATAGTAATGCCTAATTAACCAAAACCTAGTTTTGTTCAGGGTTTAGCCCTTACCTGGGCTGTTTATGTTTATGGTTGGTAAGTGTCTGCTCAATTTAATTAACTTGAACCCTTTGTTTCTTACATCTGACATTTTGTTTTTAATTTTTAAGTATCAAATCATATATTTGTAGAAAACATGTGAAATAAGTAAAAGCACAAATTAAATTTCTACAACACAGATACAACTATTTTGGTTATGTAGTTATATTATATGCACTTATAAATTTATTGGTTTAGTTCTTTAATAAATCCTATTCTGTTGGAACACCTGGGTGGCTCAGTTATTTAAGCGTCTGCCTTCAGCTCAGGGTTTTGGGATTAAGCCCCATTTTGGGCTCCTTGCTCAGTGGGGAGCCTACTTCTCCCTCTGCCTGCCACTCCCCCTGCTTGTGCGCACTCTCTCTGACAAATAAATAAATAAAATCTTTAAAAGAGAAACAAATCCTATTCTGTTTATAATTTTTTTACTTAACCTTTTTTATTGTTAGTATTTGATTCTCAAGAGTATGCAGCAGATCACATAACCAACAGAAAATTCTTTAAAAAAAATTAGCTCCTTAGTGTGTTCTAGTATTAATGAAAATTCATCACATCATCCTATACTCATATAAGTGAGAGGCTGGCTGACTTTCTAAAGGGCCATATGTAAATTTTTGGTTTTGTGGGGTCTACTGTCTCTGCACCCACTCAATTCTGTTGTAAGCCCAAAGCATCCATAGATAATATATAAATGAATGGATATGACTGTTCGGTAAAACTTCATGTACCAAGGCAGGTGGCAGCTGAACTTGGCTTGAGGGATATAGTATAGTGACTGGTCTATGGTATGCCCTATGAGGATTTCTTTTCAGAACATGGTCAAAAGTTGGATTGTTGGTTAACATTTCTCTTTTAAAGCTGGAAAAATGATTAATCATTTTTAAAAACATTTTAAGCCGCTAGGGTTAAAACACACAGGGTTTCTATTAAATCTCAATTAACCACTCCCCATTAAGTTAAACTCTATATCCCAGAATTCTGATAGTTTTTTATCAACTATAATACTGTTTAATAGTTTTTATTAGGTAAAATGAAGAAGTTGCATTGAAAACACATGATATCTAATATATTCAGTAATATTTATGTATAGTCTCCCCTTTATGCAGTGCATAAAAAGCATGTTTTAATTCTATTATGTTTAGCCTTAAGGAGAAAACTATTTTTTGGTACTTTGAATCACTTAAAAATATATGATTGGCAGAAAATGATTAAGATACTGTACTTTCAGAGCATTTCATGCTGAGCAAAGTTCTGCATATGTAGATAGTAGAGTATCCTTTTTATTTGGAGGGTTGTGATCTTCCCCACCCCAACTTTTCTATCTTTCCTTCAGATATGGGTGTTGATAATGGTTTTAAAATAACTTAGCACAGAAACTGGTTGCAGTTGAGGGATAGAGTATTTTTTCTGCTGGTCTGTCAATAAATGATCCATAGTTTTTTCATATCATTTGCATTCTTGTGATTGCTCTGCTCATAATCTACTGTCCATAGAAAACCTGTTTTGTACTGATTACAATAATTTAAAACTGTTGTTGGTAATTTATGTTATTAGAAATGATGCAGGAAAAATATACTTTGGTATAACTTGAATATTAAATTTGTCATTCTGTCCTAATTTTAGCATGCATATTATAGCAGAACTACAGTACTGAGACTTCTAGAAAAGAAATATAAATCCCTGGTAAGTCTGTTTCTGTCCTTATGTTGAGAAATAATATCACACAAAGATATACGATGTAATAACTTATTGTTAAATGTGCAAAGTTGAGTGATAATTAATCTTGGTTGATGAGGCAATCCCCCTTTTATGTGATTTTTTATTTTTATTTATTTATTTATTTTTTAATCTTTTTTATTTATTTTTTTTAAGATTTTATTTATTTGACAGAGAGAGATCAGAAGTAGGCAGAGAGGCAGGCAGAGAGAGAGAAGGAAGCAGGCTCCCTGAGGAGCAGAGAGCCTGATGCGGGGCTCGATCCCAGGACCCTGGGATCATGACCTGAGCTGAAGGCAGAGGCTTTAACCCACTGAGCCACCCAGGCGCCCCTTATGTGATTTTTTAAAACTAGCATTCTGTGAAACATAAAAGGATAAAAGTAGAGACAAATTATAGTCAGGATAACAATTAGGAAATCTATAGTTACGTAGTAAATTGAGATGTAATAAGCTAGTTTGAGATGAGCCTTATTTTTAAGTATAGTAACTTAATTCAGGTCAGTTATTCGTAGGGGAGTTAGTTCTGTAAAATATACCCATGCTTTTGACTGAAAGTTGTATGAAAAATTCAGAATGATAAATGCTTTTGTATTTACAAAAATTAATTCAAGTTACACTAAATATAAACTAATACAGTAAAATATACTAGCAAAATTTTCTATGTTTATTGCTATTAGTAGAATAGTGTGTAAAGGCATTGGAAGTAATTGAAAAGCAATCAAATCTGATAATAATTGACAAACATAAAATGTGAAATTTATTAAAATATTTTTCCAATATGACTTTGAAATAATAAGTATGATTTTTGTAGCTAGAATCTTCAGTTTAAAAGGGCAAGGGGAATATTTCTGGAGTTGTGAACTTCTGGTTGAGTGTAGCATAAAATGAAAGAACAATTTTTGTATGTGTGTGTGTTTGAGAATCAAGAGCATTGAGTTTCAGAAAGGAGAAGAGAGGAATACTGAAGAATAGGGTGGGGATTTTTAGCAGAAGTGGTAACCGTTTGGCAGCACCTGGGTGGCTCAGTCAGTACAGCGACTGACTCTTGGGTTCAGGTCATGCTCTGTAACAGAGGGAGGCTCCAAGCTCAGCAGGGAGTCCGCTGGAGATTCTTTCTCTCTCCCCCTCTCCCTTCCCCCTACCTGCACAGATGCTTTTTTTCTGTCTCTCAGATAAATCCTAAAAAAGTACTGTTTAAAAATGTTTAATGAATTGAAATAAATTCCTTCTACATCCCATTTCCCCCTCCCATTCCTATTTTAAATGAAGATTTTTGCCGTATGAATATAGACTGATCTTATCAAAATAGAGGAAAGGAGGAGAAACATCAATGATTCACTCTCTCCATGGTTTGTCCTACAACTATTTCACTGTTGCTATCACAGGGGCCCGGGTGGAAGTATTGCAAATGTTTCTGATAGATTAATTTTTAAAATAACAGATTTTTAAGAATTAATTATACCATAATCAATCTGAAAATAGTTACTTTATTATAAAGAATTTTATATCAAATATTTCCTGTACGTAATGGGTCAAACTTGCATGAGATTTCAACGTAAACCTCATTTTCTCTTAAAAAGCTTTCCTAAACTTAAAAAATATGAGTGAATGTGCTATGGTGAGTGCTGTGAAGTGTGTAAAGCTGGCGATTCACAGACCTATGCCCCTGGGGATAAAAATATATGTTTATAAAAAATAAAAAAGAATATGAGTGAGTTCATATCAATAGAGGAGGGATGGCAACTCAGGTACTCTTAATTGCTAACTCCTAAGGTGGAGGGAGGGCAGAAGAGGGAAGTTAAAAAAAAACCGGGTATGTGCAAAACCAAGAGGAAATTTAAATTCTAGTTGTCAATATTTTTTTAAATGACTTTGAGAGGGCAAGAAAAAGGAAATACACTACATAAAGCCATTTCAGAAGCCATTCCCTTAAAGGTAGATAGGACAAAGAATGAAGTTGTTAAAATAATAATTTAAATATGCTGATAGCCAAAATGCCTTTCAGCTACCTCATGACTTTACAATGCTATGAAAATAAAGCTCTTAGCTTTCTCAGCTCTTAAGTTGACAATGCAGGGGGCACTTGGGTGGCTCAGTCAGTTAAGCCTCTGCCTTCGGCTCAGGTCATGATCTCAGGGTCCTAGGAATTGAGGCCCACATTGGGCTACCTGCTCAGCAGAGAGTCTGCTTCTCCCTCTGCCCCTCCGCTCTATGCTTGTGCACAGGCTCTCTCTCAAATACGTTAAGTAAGTAAGTGAGTAAATAAATAAATAAATAAAATCTTTAAAAAAATTGACAGCACATACATACATTGTCTTCCCTAAGGTGCTATCCTACTTGAAATTTTGTAAATGCATTATTGCATAAATGTAATAGATTGCAGAGTAGCCACTAACCATGTATTAATTTTAAATTACAATGAAAGAAAGTTCAAAAATGCCCAGTTCTCTCAATTTCCCTAATTACAAGATTTTAGTAGCCACATAGAGCTAGTAGCCATTCTATGGGACAATGCAGACATTCCACAGTTGCAGAAAATGCTGAAGGTATGGGGGAGATGATAGAAGAAATGATTTAGCAGCTCATTATGCCAAACATACTGCTGTCATTAAAGTTCATGTGAGGAACTCTTATAAAGCAAAAGACAAATGCTTGGAATGGTCATAAAATTTCCACTATACATGCACAGAATCTGATCTTCACTTATGAAAAGTGGGGATAGAGTTTGTATTCATTTTTCCCAATGTTTCTTTTCAAAAGTTCGTCCATGTATACTTTAAAATTTATACACTCACACAAACACAAATCTTTTGGTACTTGCCTCTACTGAATATATAAAGGAATGCTCCATAGGGAACAGAAGGCTTGATCTAGTTCATATTCTGTTGGCTAGATAGGAAGAAAAGACTCTAAGGCAAGTGAACTGAGGATATTGGCAAGAGACTTCCTAAAGTCATGGTCACAGAATTTTTGCATCTTTCACTATAAAGTAGAAGTATGAATCGATTTTTATCCATTGACACTGACATTATAGCAATATTGTTGGTCCACATGTTTTTGTGGTGTTTCCCAGAATGATGCCATAATTAAAATTTAACTGGGATCCTGAGCTTCAGTGGTCTGGAAAGGTATTATTTTAAATATTTTTGTTAAATATTTTTTCCAGTATATTTTTAGAACCTCAACTAACTTTTTTTTTTTTTTTAACTGCTTGAGCTTGGGGGCTATAAATTTCTAGAATTAATAAGTTATTATTTTATTAGATAACTACAGCAGTTCAGCAGTGTGTTCAGTACTTTGAGTTGTGTGAAGCCGTGAAAGCTGATGAGATTTTGGGTCATTCAAAGCATTGTGGTAAGTATTGTTTTCTCCGTTACATACTTTTAAAGATGATACATTTGACTAATAGCTTAGTAACTTACTTTTTAATGGTCAGTAGCATGGTAAATTAGATCACTTCTGCTAATGTAAAATATTTTCACAAATTTTAAAAGATACAGCATGACTTTAATAACAGCTGTACATTTGAAATTAATGCATTATCATATAGATTCTTACATATGCAGCTCTTCAGTTTATACCAGAGTATATGTCCTAGTCTGTTATATTGCAATAATATGCTGCTCATTCTTTTCTCTGGTTTATTAGTCATTTAATTGTCCTTTTTATGCATTTTAGGAGGAGGAACATTTCTGTGAAATATTGTTTTATTACTGGATACCCCACCCTGTGATTCCTGTCTGCCTGTCCTCTTTCTGAGCTAAAATACCCTAGATGTTTCATAATCTGGCCTTAATCACTTTATTAAATCTTAGGAATAATTAGAGTGGATCTTCTGTTATAGTCAGATTCTGCTACATACAAGTGTCTATACACTTTTGTTAATCTTTTTGAATTCTCTTTTGTCACTTCTCTAAGCAAATAGTAAGTTCTCTGAGAATATGAAGGTCTTATTTTTTTATCCTTGGGTAAATTCTTTAACTCAGCAAGAAAAATGGTCAAAGACCAATAATAAGTGGGTTTCAAAAACTAGTGTTGTGTATGTAGTAAAGGGGGAAGTACAGAAGCCAAAATTTATTCGAGGAGGAGAAGGATAAGTTTACATAAACTATCTCCTTTATAAATGTATGGGTTTTTAAAATTTCTTGATATTAAAATGATATATATAGTTCTGTTTTTTTCTGACCACCATTCTACTAGGACATCATGGCTTTGCTCTCTTCCCTATCTTGTGAAGACTTGGCATGCTTCATGCTTTTTATTTATTTATTTTTTCTTCCTTTTTGCTATTTCTTTCAGAATCCTTGCTCTTTGTCTTTTGTTTCAGAATTTCCTGTCTGTAGTTTCTTGTCTTTAGATCAGTTCAGTCTTCCATTCTCCCTGGTCTTCAGGAAATTGAGCAGAGAGCATTTGTTATATACTTAATGGGGATATATACTTTTTTTTTTTTTTAAAGATTTTATTTATTTGAGGGAGAAAGCACAGAGGGAGAGGGAGAAGCAGACTCCCCACTGAGCAGGGAGCCTGAGGTGGGGCTCAGTCCCAGGACCCTGAGATCATGACCTGAGGGGAAGGCAGATGTTTAATCAACTGAGCCACCCCGGCGTCTAGTGGACATACATAGTTTTCTAACTATAGCAACTGTGTCCTCTTAGATACTCTTTCTTAGATATTCTTAGATATTCTTTCTTCAGTAGAAGCTTTCACCAGTCTTATTAAGGGCTCTGCTTTGCCCTGGCCCATTTTTCTCTCAGCGGCAGACTTTGCATCCTACTGTACTAAAAAAAGGGGAACTTGGCAGATACGAATTCCCCAAATTTCCTGCTTCTGAGCATATAAGTGCATGTTTGTATGCCCTTACCAATGTCCCTTTTCTTTGGATTGCACTGAAGAGGTATTCCTTTCCAGATTGATAATTTTGTTCTTGTTTCTGTTCCTATATGGCGTTCTTTGGGTTTTGTTTCTGTTTTAGAACTAGGATATTGCTTCAGTTGTTACTGTGTCTCCCTTTCTGTTGGTACTTCCCCTGCATCATCTGACCCTCCTTATTATGTACCTTTTAAATAAAGACCTGAGCCAGTTCACATGTATTTTACCTTTTTGCTTCCCTGCAGCAAAAACTCTTCTAAGTATCCTAAATACGCCCAGGCCCCATTCCTTAACCTCCTATTCACTTTTCAGCAGTGGAAATGAGGCAATTTCTAGTGCTCCATGATTTTCCCATTATCACCTTCCCTCTTTCTTGTCCTAATTTTACAACCTTTGTCTCTGTTTACCCTTTCTCTCTTCTTCATGGTACCATTCTTTCTTGGATTTCCTCATTCTCGTGAGGAATCCTCATTACACTGGAAAGGCTCTTTTCTTTGTAGTATGTACTCAACAAGGGTTTTGCCCTTTTCTTCTCATCTTAGTCTATCTGTTCTCTCTTGTGGCAGCCCATTTATTTTCATGGTTTCAAATACTGTATGGTGACTCTGAAATATTTAAGCCTGCCACTTTACTAAATTCCAGATCCATATACCCATATCATAATTAGAATATCTATCTGGGTGCTCCATGGCACTTTAATATTAAAATATCAAAGATTGAAATCACTTTATTCTATATCTAGACTGGTTTCTTCCTCCTTTCTCCTTTAAATTACTTAAATAGAATAAACATTCACTATGTATCCAGATGCTGAGGTAGGAACTTGAGAATTTTCTTATTTTCTCACAGTCCCCATGTAGTCCTAAGGCCTGTTGACTTAATTTTCTTAAATATTTATCTGTCTGCTCTTTTCTGTTCTTGTTGCTGATGCTTTCACCCATGATTTTCTTATTCTCATTTCAGACCTTTACCTTCTCCCACCTACCTTTTATGCCACTCTCAGGGTTAGTTTTTCACATGCATATTTGATTACTTTCATGCTTACAACCCTTTAATATCTTTTCAGTCGCCTCTATAATAAAATTCATTTTCCTCCTGCAGCTTAGTCCTCTGTGATCTGCCCCTGTTACCCTCTAGCCTCTTGTCTCTACCACTGGCCTCCTCAAGTTCTGGTCATACAAGACTGCCATACTCTGAATTAGAAGCCCAATATCATGCTTCTTACTGGTTTCTGACACCAGCAAATAGTTCAAGGTCTTTAATCAAAAAGATACTCAGTAGATCTTGAATGTATGGATGAATGATATATATTAGGTGTATGTATTTTACAGATTCTAATTTCATTTGCTAACCTGGTTATAAATACAGTTTTTTATAGTATTGACTTCTAATTGGTAGAATTAAACAGTAATATTTTCTATTGCTTCCTCCCTTAACTTGAAGTTTCTCTTGATAACATGATAATTCTGACAATCTTATGCCATTTTAGAATGAATACTGTATGCATCTTACACTTTATTGAGTCTAAATTTTGTGGTGAATGCTTTTCCCCAGAGATTTAGGTATTATAGGATCTTAAGGAAGCTAATTAACTTTTTTTTTTCTTGTTAACACCAGCGGAGTCTTCATTATAGGCTGCAACCTTGTTTAATGTTCAGAAGGGAATGAAGATAGGTATTATCTAAAATATAATAGCATTAAAATAAATGTATTTGTTTGGTTTTCTTTTAAGGGAATAAACAGAAAACCTTCTACTACTCAGGACGAGAATTACAATATATTTATTTCATTCACTCACTATGCCTTTTAGGAAGGTTATTGATCTATACACAAGGCAGACAGCTATTTCCCATAAAGCTGAAGAATAGAAAAGGTAAGTACAATTAGGAAAAACAAATATGTTTATCTTGGTGAGGTTGTGCTATGAATTACTAAATTTTGAAGATTTTGCCTGGTCCCTTTTAGGATACATAGTGACAAACCTTTTAGTTTACTGATGGCTTATATGCCTTGAAGTATTACATTTGCTTTTATCAGTATGTACTTTCCCCCACATTCTAGTTTTTTTTATTCATCCAGCCTTTAATGCTTTTCTTATTTCTCTCTGTTTTTCAAAATCCTGGACATACTGAATGATCCAGCTCTGGATTCAGAACTAGAAGACCTTGTTTAAATTCTAGTTCCCTTATAAACTGGCTGTGACTTTTGGGCAACTTACTTAACCATTGCTTGTTTTTTTTTGTTTGTTTGTTTTTTGTTTTTTTTTTAATCTACAAAAATGGAATAATATTGGTGATACTGAGCTCACACAGTTTTGTGATGATCAAAGATGAAGTTTCAGAATACTGTTATAAACTACAAAGCCTTGTACCACTTAATATATTACTGTTACAACCCATGGGCAACGCTTATTTTTTTAAAAGATTTTATTTATTTATTTGACACAGAGAGACACAGAGAGAGAATGAACACAAGTAGGGGGAGTCGGGGAGGGAGAAGCAGGCTTACTGCTGAGTAGGGAGCCCAATGCGGGGCTTGATCCCAGAGCTCTGGAATCACACTGGAGCCGAAGGCAGAGGCACAATGACTGAGCCACCCAGGTGCCCCTAACTCTTATTTTTAAAGTTTTCCCCATCAAACTTGAGCACACACTGTTACTTTTTTGCCTCCCTTAAAACTTTAAGGTTATACCAGGAATAGCTGGTCTAGCAGCCCGCAAACTTTTTCTTTAATGTGTCAATAGTATTTTTGGTTTTGTGGGCCACATACTCTCTCTGTTGCATATCCTGTGTTTTGTGTATACATGTGCTCATGTGTGTAAAAGAGTTACCACAGCAGGTCTAAGACTGCTATCCTTAGGAAGGCCTGCTTGCAAGGTTTCACTAGCTGGCATCTCGGAACTTGGGTTTCTCTCTCTTCCCAGAACTTATAAGAGTGGTTCACTGTGCCTACCTAAATGTTTTGTACACGTAGTGTAGTTTATACTGAATATTTGCTTTACTCCTGGGAGTCTGGAATCCTGGTATGTGCTAGGCAGAGGGTGCTTATGTCATCAGCCTCCAGTAAAAAGCGTGAGTACTGAGTCTCTAAGAAGCTTCTTGGTAGCCAACATTTTAGATATGTTGGCACAGCTTGTTGCTGGAAGAATTAAGTGTCTTTTGTGTGACTCTGCTGGGAGAGGACCCTTGGTTGCTTGCAGCTGGACCTTATCTCATATGCTTTTGCTTTGTATCTTTTGTTGTGGTGTATCATAGCTGTGAGTACAACTATACGTTGAATCCTCCTAGTGAATCACTGAATTTGGGTATGGTTTGGGGGACCCTTGACACATTTTACACACCTTTAAAAGTGTAAAAACATTTTTAGCTTGTGAGCCTTAGGTAATTAGGCCATAATTGCTGTAGTTGCCAATCCTGTTATGGAGTATCTTCATTTTGAACACTTTTGTACTGTTTCCTAGTTGTTTTACTTAAGGTTTTCTCCTCATTAATGCTGGTTGTGAGCTAAAAAAAAAAAAAGAGAACTGTTTTATGTACTTCTATATCCTGTGGTCTTGTAATTCTAGGCATAATGAGCACTTAGAGAATGGACTTTCCAGAAAAGAGCTGACATTTTATAGATATTGTTGAACTTTACAGAAATAGATTAATAAATACTTGCGATGTTATTGCAAGTATTGAACTGAAGTTTATATATCTATCATCTGTAATTTAACAGTTTATGTTGACTTTTAATATCAACCTTTTGGCCTGACAAATGTCACAGATCATCTCAAAATTCTGTTTTGAGAGCTTTGTTCTACTGTATTAGCGGAAGTCAACATTTACCTCTAAGCTTCACCTGTATTTTTACTGGAATCATGATGAAAAGATTCTGCAGGAGGGATTGGTAAATTACAACCCATGGGCAAAATCTGGTACTGTTTTGTATGACTAGTGAGCTCATTACTGAAAAAAATTACAAGACTGTTTTGTGACATATGGAATAAAATTAAAATTTGGTGTGTGTAAAGTCTTATTGGAAGACTGTGGTACTTGTTCATTTGCAAGTGAACTGTGGCTCCTTTACAGCATCATAATTGAGTATTTGTAACAGAAACAGTTTGGGTATTGAGCCTAAAATATTTCCTAGGGAAAGTTTGATACCTGTTCTATAGTTCTATATAGATAAGCTGGCTGGAATGCCGTATGAAGCTGAATTTTATCGTTTCTAAAAAACTCCTGGTCCTGATGAGATTCCTAGATCTTCCTGTTATAGGTTTATATGAAGTGATGGGTCCACCATAGGTGGTGAAGCTCCTGTGTATGTAGCACCTACTGCATTATTGTCCCTACCACCCTTTAACTCCCCATGTCTAATTTGTTTTCCTGGAGTCTTCTGTCTTGGGTTCCAGCTCCCTTCTCCCTAATTTTACCACAGTCTCTGAAAACTCAGGAGGATGGGAAGCTCAGTTAAATTTTTCTAAGTTGTAAGTATATACTAGAAAATAATCTTTTTCTTTTTTCCTTTTCAAAGATTTAGTATCCCTTACAGATCTTCTGGTTCTGTTCACCCAACTTATCTATTACTCACCAAGTTGTCCAAAGATGACATCAGCTGCACATTTAGGTAATTCTGCTTCTATTTTAAATAGTGTAATAGAAAACATCTAAAAATACTTAATAGTCCATTGTCTAGACATTTTGGGTGACTGATCTAGTTGGGTAAAGAGGTTTCCTAAGATGCAGTATTACTCATAACAAATTACATTGGTCCTGGAAGTAATCCATGAAATTTAATTTTGTTCATTGATGTTTTAAGTTGTTCCTAATTTACTACCTTTTTATGTAGAATCAGTTTTGCTGAGAATTTTAATGTTGTTCTTAAGGTCAAGAGGTTCTTAAGAAATGCTGTTAAGATAGGTTTGATTGATAGGTACTACTGTGTTCTTTCTTTCGTTTTCTGGGCTTTATACTTGCCTGATGTTTTGATCAGTCTGCTTGTTTTAGCTCACATCTAAAACTTCAGATCTTCTCTTATTACAGAATAAAGCAAAAACAAAAACAAACCATGATTTTCAATGTAATAACTTTTAGTCTTTAACTGTTGACTGGATAAAGAGGTTTAAAATATTAACATTTAAAAGATAACTTATACTTTTTCTTTTGAGTATCAGTGAAAATTTACAAAGTAAAACAATTTAATAACAAAATGCTCCCATAATCTATAGACTCATAGTGTTCTAAACCTGTGTGTTACCATAGGAAAGCTGGCAAAATTCTGAGAAGAATTCAAGTGAATCAAAGAAAAAAATTAGTTTGGGCCATATATATTAATGCTATATGCCTCTATCAACCGGTATGCTTTTTTTATGCAGTTCTAACAGTTCATTAGTCTTAACAATGGCCCTCAAACTTCTTTCTGCTTTTACAGCATTTCCATGTATAAACCTGTAGCTTAGGTCCTCCTGAGATATGCTCCTATAACATACTGTGCTTCCTTTGTTAAAAATGTTCCTATGTGTAATTATTTGTCAGTGGACTATTTTTTAATTTTTTTGGTGTGTGTTAGTTAATTCTGTTTATAGCGCTTAGCACAGTGTCTGTCACATAGTAGGCACTCAAAAGTAGATAAAAGAATGAATGAATGGGGGCGCCTGGGTGGCTCAGTGGGTTAAGCCGCTGCCTTCGGCTCAGGTCATGATCTCAGGGTCCTGGGATCGAGCCCCGCATCGGGCTCTCTGCTCAGCAGGGAGCCTGCTTCCTCCTCTCTCTCTGCCTGCCTCTCTGCCTGCTTGTGATCTCTCTCTGTCAAATAAATAAATAAAATCTTAAAAAAAAAAAAGAATGAATGAATGAACAAATGAATGGCCATATGCTCAGCAGTAGTATCTCTCATTGTAAACAGGGTCTGGAACTAGTTGGAAAAACATCACTTAACTTTTCTTCTCCATTTTCTTTTTGTCAAGTATTGACTTGAAGTCTTAGTGTGCATGGACTATAGAATATTATAACCTAAATTATGAGTTTTAATGTTACTTTTACTATTATAGCTTACAACCTTGAGCTGCTAACTTTTGGTTCTTTACCGTCTTGTAAAGTACTATTTTGTGTGTAGATTGGATCAAATAATCTGAAAATATATTGGTTTGTGATACCAAAAATATTACTTATTTTAGTGACTATTCCCTGTGTTACATGTATTTGTATTTGTGTTTTCCTGTATATATCTTAAAAGAAGGTCTTTACAATGCTCATTCATTTCACCAGTTTTATGGTGATAACAAATAGTGGTGTATTAGAAAAGGAGGTTTCACCTCTTCTGCCTTTTTAGCCATCCTTTTGGTTTGCTTTGATTTTCTACTAAGGTTGGACACTTGAATACATATATATTTTTTTAAAGATTTACATATTTATTTGAGAAAGAGTACATTTGTGGGGGAGGGGCAGAAGGAGAGAGAGAATCTCAAGCAGACTCACCATTGAGCGTGGAGCCTGATGCGAGGTCTCTCTCACAACCCCGAGATCATGACCTGAGCAGAAATCAAGAGTCAGCTGCCTATTGACTAAGCCCCCTAGGTGCCCCAAATATATATTCTAAGAAAAAGAAAAAGCAAATACAAGTAAGTGTTTGCTGGGAGGACAAAAATTGTAAATTTACTTCAAATCACATCTTCACTGTTAATCAGTGACTTAATGTGAAACAGTGAGTGATCTGTTGTTTCTCAGCATTCAGATTTTGTCATTTACTTTTTAAGAATTAACCTGAGGATATATTGAGCTTAATTGATCTTCCCTTAGGTTTCAAGTAATAATTTGACAATACCTCATCCTTTGGGCATTGAGTTGTGTGATTTTTTTTTTTAAACTGTTTAACCTTGTTGCTCTTTTTATTTGTTTATTTATTTTTTGTTGTTGGATCTTTTCAGAACAGCAATGGCTAACTCATAAACAAGATGTATTAAGTTCTTAATGTTTAAAATTTTAATTTCTAAAAATACTTGTTTATCAGATAATTACTCTCCTACAAGTATGGTGACTGAAGTTCTTCGGATACTGTGTGATCAAAAAGAATGTGCAATCGAATGCTTATATAATAACACTGTGATTGAGGCACTTCTTCAGCCTATTCATAATTTAATGAAAGGAACTAAGGTTGGTATTTACTAAAGAGAGTCTCTTAATTGGGTATTAGGGAATATTCAAAGGGACTTTATTTCTGAATTCGATTATTTGAAATATTTATTATAACATCTTTCCATGTATGAATGTATCTTATGCTGGCATAGATTTTTATGTACTGTTAAATATTAGTTTATGTAGTCAGTTGATTTATTTGTTATTGACAATGTGGGGGGAAATACATATACCATAATTTTTTTCTAGTCAGGCTTAGATATGATTACAAGGATTGGAGAAGTTATTAAGGTATTTGTCTTGCAAATCTAATAAATCTAGTGAATTTTATTCTTTGTTTTAATAGCAGTTTTATAGCCTTTACATTATTTTTCTGAAGTCGGCTCTGTTTTATGTGAAGAACTAGTTTTTTAGAAAAAAGAATACATATGTTCAGAATGGGGATGTTTATATCTCTTTACAGTTTGTATGGCCTATTCTTTTATTTATTTATTTATTTAATTTTTTAACATTAATTTTTTAAATTGGCCTCTTTCTTTAATTGTATAATGTAATCCTTACGACTGATGCTAAAAGAAGTGGATTACTCAAGGTCAGACATTTAACAGGTGGCAGAGTTGATACTGCTAGCAGCACTGCTATCTGTCCGTTTCTATGACTTAAGCTTCGGGGGGAATGACTTAAGTCTTAATAGGCTAAAGATTTTGCCTTTCCATGTCTGAGTTTTGTAGTGTTTTTAATGTTTTCATCTCCTATTCCTGCCCCTCTATAGGCTGGGCAACTGTTCACCCCATCATGTAGTCATTACTCTTTGTTCATTCAGAAAACATTAAGCATTTATGTGAATGTGCTACAAAGTATGGAATTCTAGGTAATTAAGGGGCTGTAATTTTGATTTTATGGCTAGCCTTGGGAAGATAAGTAGCGAAGAACCAACAGAATTCCTAATACAGTTTAATATAATAGAATGCCATAATGTCAATAGTAACATGAAATATGAACCTTATACCAGAGTTGAGAAATGTGCTCTTGGATTTTGTTTCCATGCCATTGTTTGTCTTTGCTTGCATGTATCTTTAACTTTTTATCTTCTTGTAGCTTTTTTTTTCTTTATCTGTAAATATGCCTGAATCTGTCTCATAGTTAGGATGAGAGAAGCTCTTGATCATCTGATGCACATCTCTGGTTACCCCCTAATATCCGATCTTTTTAATGATAAGCTTTTAATTATGGAAGACTGCTGTTGTTGTCCTGGTTCCCTCTATTCTGTCATGTTTTAAAACACTGCATTTCGATCTTACCTCCAGCACAGTATTTATGCTGCTTTCGTTGCTGTTGCTTGTAACTTCCTACACCTGTAACTGGTGACCACTTTTCAGACTATTATCTACCTGATTATTAACACAATAGACAACTTCTAAAATTGTTTATATGGCTTTCCTAAATTTCTATACATTTTTCACCCTCGCTTTCTAACCATTCTTTCTTTGTCACCTATGAGGGCTCCCCCTTCCAGGTCCCTGCTGTCTTCAGTGAGTCACGACCTAGTTCACTCTTTTCTTTCAGAAGAGAGTTTTTCCTAGATGATTTCCTCCAGTTCCGAAGATTAGATGTATAGTTAACTTCTAAATTTAGATCTCTAAATCTAAAGAGATTTAGAGCCAGATTTAGCTCCAGATTTGTTTTTAGATGCCTGCTAAACACTTTTTGAGTTACTCCATGAGCAAATCAAACTCAGTTTTCAAAACAATAGTTTTTGGTTTGTCAGGTTTTTCTTTTTCTTTTTCTTTTTCTTTTCCTTTTCTTTCCTTTTTTTTTTTCTCTTCTCCACTTCTTCAAGCTCTCATATCTAGACTTCTTCCTCGTTTTCTTCATTCCATTTGTAATTAAGCCTGGTAGACTTATTCTCCTATGTAGCTCTAAAATCCACATATGTCTTTTAATCCCTACTGCTGATGATTTTGTTTAAGCTCTGATAATCCCTTGCTTGGAATATTGAAATAATTTTCTTATTTTTTCCAGTCTTTCACCTCTCTGGCCTGTCCTCTGTATTGTGACTAAAGCCATCACAATGCTTTCTTGCTTGTTGCTTGCTAGATAAATGTATAGTTAAAAAGTCTGAAATTTATTAACTTTTATATTGTATCCTACCTATTTTTCCCATGTATTTCAGTTATAACAGATCATTTGCATTTTTTGATAAGATTATAATATTTCCTTATTTTTACATACTTTACCCTCACCCTGGGATGTCTTGGTTTAAGTGAAAAATTCATAGTATAATTTATTATTTTTTTCTCTGAAAATTTGTTCTGGTTCTTCATGGGAAAGTTAGGCATCTATTTCTCTATATTCCCATGAAATAAAGAAGAGATTAAGACTTATACTTTTCTCTGAAAGAACCAATTCTAATAGGAAAGGCAGACTATTAAAATACTAGATGAGGAATAGAAAGGTTTTTTAAGAAGTGAATATATGAGAGAAGGCAAGTATTCCAGGCAAAAGTTTTTTTTAAGAAAGGTATTTAATGTGAAAATAATAGACTATATAATAATGCTTAATATAATAAGGAAATATTCAGGTGAACAAGCCTGACTCATTAGTTATGCTAACCCACTGAATTGATTAGGCTGTATTTTTTTTAATTAATTTTATTTTTAATAAACATATATTTTTATCCCCAGGGGTACAGGTCTGTGAATCACCAGGTTTACACACTTCACAGCACTCACCATAGCACATACCCTCCCCAGTGTCCATAATCCCACCCCCCTCCCAACCCCCCCTCCCCCCATCAACCCTCAGTTTGTTTTGTGAGATTAAGAGTCACTTATGGTTTGCCTCCCTCCCAGAGATTAAGAGTCACTTATGGTTTGCCTCCCTCCCAATTCCATCTTGTTTCATTTACTCTTCTCCTACCCCCTTAACCCCCCATGTTGCATCTCCTCTCCGTCATATCAGGGAGATCATATGATAGTTGTCTTTCTCCGATTGACTTATTTCGCTAAGCATGATACCCTCTAGTTCCATCCACGTCATCGCAAATGGTAAGATTTCATTTCTTTTGATGGCTGCATAGTATTCCATTGTGTATATATACCACATCTTCTTTATCCATTCGTCTGTAGATGGACATCTAGGTTCTTTCCGTAGTTTGGCTATTGTAGACATTATTGCTATAAACATTCGGGTGCACGTGCCCCTTCGGATCACTACGTTTGTATCTTTAGGGTAAATACCCAGCAGTGCAATTGCTGGGTCATAGGGTAGTTCTATTTTCAACATTTTTGATTAGGCTGTATTGCTTGCAAAGTATAAGTACTCAGATCTCTTATAGAGAATATGTGTATTGGCAGCTGTGTAGGTATAGACAATAAATAGGCCCCAGAAAGAACAGGAACTTTAGTAGACTTAGGCTTCTAGATGGGCTCCAGCCATCTGTGGATGACTCTAGTTTTTATTATTTGCCTTATACTAATTTGCTATATACTGGCAAAGATATTTTTAGTATTTCCACTTAAAATAAAGAAATATGATTGGTTCATCCCCCATTAGATGACATCATTGGTTATGGGCCAGCCCATGGAATTGGATGTCCTTACTCAGACCTATAACTCATAATCCAACCAATTGCATGAAGGAATGGTGTTCCCTAGAAATGATGACAGTGTGTTAGAAACCATGTATAATAAAATTAAGGTAGATATTCAGGAACCAGTGAGTGGGAAGTAAAGGGCAAAGTGGATTTAGAGGAGCTACTGCATTTGTCAAACAGAATTATATGTAAAACTGTAATGAGAACAGCTCTTCTCTCAACTGTCTCAATAAATAATAACTGGTTTGGATAAAAAGTCTATATGTAGTTGCCTCATAAGCTTTCCTGGTAAGTGAATATGGCACATTTAATCAGACATACTTTATAGCCAATCATTAACTTTCTTTTTGTTGTAGTAATGTAACTTTGTTAGACTACACTACCACACTTAAATTTTAGTCTGTGGATTGTTAGCCTGCCATAACATTATATGATTTGTTATCTTTTTAATGTATAGGCTGCTCCAAATTGCTCTGAAACAGCTTTAATTCATATAGCTGATATTTTGGCAAGAATTGCATCTGTAGAAGAAGGACTTACCTTACTACTTTATGGAGAAAACATGAATTCCTCTGAAGAAAAAAGGTATATGTCTGTGTTTTAAGTTTTTGGAATTTTTAGCATATTTTCTCGATCTGATTTAAAGTTTCCAAAATGTCATACAATATGTTAATAATGAAAATCAGGATAACTATTCTAGATAGTTAGGTTCCTGATCAGCCACTAACAGTGTATTATATGATCACAGGTTGAAGTAGTAACCAGGATTATGGAATATGCAGGCAGAATAGGTCTTGATGTGAGCAACTTCAAAGTAAGAACAGGAGGGTTCACTCTAGATGGGAAGTTTTTCTGCTTGAACTCTTTCAGACTTCTAAAGCCACCCACAGCTGATTCAAGTCAAACCTCACAAAGGTACACAAAGGAAAAGCTAACTTCTCCATCTTCCTTCTCTACCCTCGCTTAGTTCTATCTCCTGGTTAGTTACCAATGGTAACATTTTGGTTATGGTTTTAGACTTTCTCTGAACTTATAATGATCTATCAAACATATATTCATAATCACAGAATTTTTGTTTCCTTTTCATAAAAATAGCATCATATACAATATTCACTTTTCTTGTGTAACCATAAGCATCTTCCAGATGAGTAAAAAATGAAACACTGTTTTTAATAGTTCCATAGTACTTTGATATGGCCTTACCATAATATTTTCAAACTTTTACCCTATTAATATCAGATTGTATCTAGGATTTTGCCTCCATAAATAATGCCACAATAAGTGTTTTTTTTTTAAACTCTTGATTGTGATAGATTATATTAATCTTTGAATAGTAAACTCAGCATTGCATACCTAAAATAAATCCCATTTTGTTGTGGTATAAAATTCTCTTTATATATTGTTAGATTTGATTTGCTAATCTTTGTTGAGGATTTTTGTGTCTATGCTCATGAGAGATATCAAACTGTATTTTTTCTAATATCATTGTTTGTTCTTGTTCTATTCTAATGCTACCCTCATAATGAGTCAGAAACAGAAAGAATGCTTTCTGTTTTCTGGAAGAGATTGTGGAGAATTGGTATAATTTCTTCCTTAAATGTCTGATAGACTTCACTAGTGAACCTATTTGGGCCTGGTGTTTTCTGTTTTGAAAGATTATTAATTGATTCAATTTTTATGTTAGATATGTGCTTATTCAGATTGTTTATTTCTTATGTGAGTTTTGGCAGATTGTGTCTTTCGAAGAATTCGTCCACTTTTCTTATTCATTAAATTTGTGAATATACATTTTTTATAATATTCCTTTATTACCTTTTAATGTCCATGTGATCAATATTAGTGGCCCCTCTTTCTGTTCTGATATTAGTAATTTGTCTTCTTTTTTATTTTTAACTTAGCCAGAGGCTTATCAATTTTATTGATATTTTAAAAAGACCAACTTTTTTTCCTCTGTTGATTTTGGTTTTGTTTTGAACTTCATTGATTTCTGTCTTAATTTTTATTTTTTTCTTCCTTGGGTTTTAGTTCTTTTCCTAATTTCCTGTGGTGGAAGACTTGATGATTGATTTTTAGATCTATCTTAACATGTACATTCAGTGCTATAAATTTTCCTCTGAGCACTGCTTTTGCTTCATCCTACAATTTTTGATAAGTTGTATTTTCATTTTCACTTCAAAATATTTTTAAACTTCTCTAAAGACTTCTTTGACCTATATATTTATGAGTCTGAGAGAGCATTATTTTTAATTTAAGGTGTCTTATGGCTCTGAGTGTGGTCATTCTTGGTGAATGTTTTGTGTGAACTTGAGAAAAGTGTATATTCTGCTGTTGTTGGATGAAGTATTCTATAGATGTCAGTCATATTTAGTTGGTTAATGGTGTTTAGTTCAGCTTTCTCATGCTGAATCTGTCAATTAGTTACATTGTGTTGATCTTTAAATATATAAGTGGATTTATCTATTTCTCCTTGCAGTTCTATCAGTTTTTGGTTTGTGTATTTTGATCCTGTTGGTTGGATTATCTTTTTGGAAAAATTATCCGTTTATTATATAAAGCCCTGCTCTGATAGTTTTCCTTCCTGTGAAATGCGTGTGAAGTTAATATAGCTACTCCAGCTTTCTTTTGATTGTCAGTGTGGTGTATCTTTTTCCATTCATTTTAATCTTTGTTCTTATGTTTAAAGTAGGCTTCTGTAAGTGACATAATTAGGTCCTGTTTTTTTAATCTACTCTGATAATCTTTTAATTGATGTAATTAGATTGTTGATAGTGATTATTGATAAGGTTGGAATAATATCTACTATGTTTGTGATTGTTTTTTATTTGTTGCCCTTGCTCTTTCCTTTCTTTATGCCACTCTTTTTCTGCCTTTTGTTTCCTCCCCCACCCCCATCATATGTATGTTTTAGTCTGTTTACATCTAGTACATTTTGTCTTAAAATAATCACACAGGACTAAAGTCTTTACATGGGTCACCATTTAATCCTCCCAGTAGCTACGGGGGGGCGGGGGGGGGCTTTGTTTTAACTTTAATTTAGTATAATGGGAGTGACTGTTTATTGTATTTACTGTAGACTTAATTCACTTAAAAATTATCTTTCTGCCTGCAAAAGTAACATGTACTGGCAGTGAATTTGGGAAGGAAGAAGGTAGTAATAGTAATTAAGTTGAGAGAGAGCATGGAATGAGGGTTAGGCACATGAGTCCTGGTTCTAAACCTCTTGGGTTCACATCCCAGCTTTATCACTCAGTCACCACACTTCTCTGTGACTGAGTTTTTTTTCATCTGTGAATTAGAGATAATCACCACCTGCCTCATAGGGATGTTGAAATTTTAAACAAATTATCATATGTGAGGCACTAAGGATTAGCTTTTAGTGTGCACACATGAAGGGAGTTTGTGCTGTGCATGTTTTCTTCAAGTACCTGACAAGTTTTATAGAAGGTAAGCTTTCTGAATTCCTACCTGTCTTAGGCAGGAGAAATATATTTTCGTACTTGGTTGGTAACTTGACTGGGTAGAGACTGCCTTTTTTGCCTCTAAAAGTTTCTAGAACCTGATGTTTCCTGAGAGTGTAATTTATTCTAGGAACTTTTACTTAGGAATTAGCTAGACAGTTTTATGCTGAAGACTTGCATCCTTTGGCACAGGGTTTTTTTTCTTCTATTATGTGTTTGATCATTTTTCTGCTTCTGCTTTCTCTTTCTGGTGCATCTGTGAAGGGGATGTTGAATTTCCAAGAGTGACCATCCCTTAGCTTTTCCCTTTTAATCTTTGTTTTGCACAAAAAAGCTGTTCTTGAATTTATCTTGACAACCATTTTTAATTTCTGAGGGCTCTTGGCCTTGCTTTGGTACTTTCTTCCAAACTTGTCAAATGGACAGGGTTTTCCTGCCTAGGGAGTAAGGGCCTGGTGGCTAGAGCCTATGGCCCAGTGAGGGAGGGGCCCTTTTGGTCCAGAATGCTGACTTCAGCCCCTCTGACTACCTGTCTGGATGGATACCACATGGGTGTTCTTAGCTACATCTGGCCGCCAGCTCCAGGGCTAGCCTCTCAGGCTTACCTTCTTCAGTATAGCTCTATCCAGTAGAGCTTTATGGGATAATGGAATGTTCTAGGTCTGCACTGTCAGTAAGGTTACCACTAGCCACATGTGGCTCTTAAGCACTTGAAATATGGCTAGTATGACCAAACTGAATTGTAAGGTTTATATGATTGAACTTTTAAAAAACTTTTTATAAAAGCTCTTCTAAGCGGTATGAGGTGATGGAATGTTTTGGCAACCTAATAGGTGAAAGATCTTGTTTTGACCCATACTGACCTGACTTCAGTTGAGTTTGGGCATCTCATTGCTCTTATGGAGATATGGTTATTGGCTGCTTTCATTTTATGATAGCAACGTTTCTTTCCATACCATTTCTCCGTTTGTTTTATTTTTTCATCGACCTGAAGTGTTTTATGCACACAGTAAACATATAAGGCTTAGTATCAAAAACAGTAGTTCCTTCTTTGTTCTCCAATGCAACTACTTTTGGCTGCTTTAGATGATCATTAGATAATATCCTTCTAACACTTGTTTTAATTTAAGGAATAATCCATTGATTTCTTTCTCCTTATTCCACCCAACCACCTATAGAAACACAACTGGATCCCTCCTCCCAACTCCTTGCTGCCCATCAATAATGCAATACAGTTGAACAGTAACCTTCATTAGGGTCATACTGTATCTACCTGTAATCTTCACAGCTCAACTGTGTGATTACTTTTTTTTTTTCCACAACTTCTTATTTTCTCTGGAATTAATAATTTTCTTTAGCATATTTTTTAATTTACTTCTATTTCTTTGTTAAATCATCTATATGGTCTTTCCTATTAAATCCTTTGTATATTCAAGTACTGGACAAATTCTATTAATTTTAATTTTATTAAAAAATGTTTTTAAAGCTTTCTGACTTTATTTAGGACTGGTGCTGGGAGTGCCTGGATGGCTCAGTCATTATGCGTCTGATTTTGGTTCAGGTCATGATCTCAGGATCCTGGGATCCAGCCCTGCATCAGGATCAATGCTCAGCAGGGAGTCTGCTTGTCCCTCTCCTCCTGTCCTGCGTCCTGCTTGTGTGTACTCTCTATCTCTCTCTCAAATAAATAAAATCTTACCAAAAAAACCCAAACAAAAACAAACAAACAAAAAACTGGTGCAGTCTTGGTCTGATGGATAACTTTTATCCTGGTAACAACCTTTATATATTGCTATTTGTTCTATGGAAACTATTTGTTTCGAAACTATTTGCTATTTGTTCTATGGAATCTATTTGTTCTGTGGAAAAATGCCACTGGAATTTTGATAGGAGTTGCCTTGACTCTTTACTGTATGTCGTATTAACATTTTAATAATTTTCCAGTTTATGAGCACAGAATATCTTGCCATTTATTTGTATCTTCAGTATGTCTTATCAGTGTTTTGTAGTTTTCAGTATACATGTTTTTACTCTGTGGTTAAATTTATTTCTAGGGTTTTTTTTTTTAATGTGACTTATTACCTTTTTGATTTTTCTTGTTCATTATTAGTATATAGAGGTACACAGTATTTTTGCATATTCTTTATTCTGTAGATTTAATGAATTTATTTATTCTAACAGTTTTTTTGGTGGTCTTTAGAGTTTTTAGTATGTAGTATCATGGTGCCTGTGGATAGTGATAGTTTTAATACTTTTATGATTTGGATATCTTTTATTTCTATTTCTTGTCTAATTGCTGTGGCTGAGACTTCCAATATTATATTGAATATAAATGATGAGAGTGGACATCCTACTCAACTTTCTCTGTTGAGTATGATTTTTGCTGTGGGTTTGTCGTATATGGCCTTTATTATGTTGAGGTATGGTCTCTCTTCACCTGCTTAATTGATAGTTTTTATCACAAATGATGTTGAATTTTATCAGGTGCTTTTACTGCATCTAATGAGATAATCATATGATTTTTATCCTTGATTTTTTTAATATAGTATATCATGTTGATTTGTGGATGTTGAACCATCCTTACATTCCTGGAATGAATCTCACTTGATCATGATGTCTGATACTTGTAATGTATTGTTGATTTTGATTTGCTGATACTGAGAGTTTTTGCATCTATGTTCATTAGGGATATTGGGCTGTAATTTTCTTTCTTTTTTTTTTTTTTAAGATTTTATTTATTTATTTGACACAGAGAGAGAGATCATAAGTAGGCAGAGTGGCAGCAGAGAGAGAGAGAGGGAAGCAGGCTCCCCGCTGAGCAGACAGCCAATGCAGGGCTCGATCCCAGGACCCTGAGACCGTGACCTGAGCTGAAGGCAGAGGCTTTAACCCATTGAGCCACCCAGGCGCCCCTGGCCTGTAATTTTCTTTTTGTGGTGTCTTTGTCTGGTTTTGGTGTCAGGGTAGTGCTGGTTCGTAAAATGAATTTGGAAGCTTTCCTTTCTCTGCATCTTTTGGGAGGACTTTGGAAAGAATATGTATTAAATCTTTGAATGTTTGGTAGAATTCACCACTGAAAAGCCTTCTGGTCTTAGAGGTTTGTTTGGGAGGTTTTTGATACTAGTTCAGTTTTAGAAATCAGTCTGTTCATTTTTTCTATTTCATGATTCAGACTTGGGAGATTGTTTCTAGGAGTTTATCCATTTTTTTCCCTACATTGTCCAATATGTTGGTTTATAATTGTTTGTAGTAGTCACTTATGATCCCATTGTATTTTTGTGGTATCATTTATAACTTACTTTATTTCTGACTATTTGAGCTCTCTTTTTCTTGTTGAGCTTAGTTAATAGCTATTCAATTTTATTTATCTTTTCATAGAACCAACTCAGCTTCATTCATATTTTCTATCACTTTTTTAGTCTTGATTTATTTTTGATCTGATCTTTATTACTTTCTTCTAACTTTGGGCTTCATTTTTTTCCCCCTAGTTCCTTTAGGTATAAAGTGAAATTATTTGATAGTTCCTATTTCTTGAGAGAGTCGAGTATTGCTATGAACTTCTTCTTAGAACCACATTTATTGTATCCCAGATTTTGGTATGTTGTATTTCTGTTTTCATTTGTCTCTAGGTATTTTTCCATCTTTGATTTCTTCTGTGACATAGTAGTTTGGTGACATGTTAATCTCCACATAATTATAGTTTTTCCAGTTCCCTTTTGTAATTGATTTCTAGTTTCATACCTTTAGGGTTAGAAAAGATGCTTGATATTATTTAACTCTTACTCATGAACACTTGCTTTGTGCCCTAACGTGTTATCTGTCTTGGAGGATGTTCCATGTACACTTGAGAAGGTGTATTCTGAATTTTGGATAGAATGTTGTATGTGTGTGCACGTGTGTTTTATATACATATATATGTATACTTATACGCACGTATAGATCTGTTAAGTCCATCTGGTCAAATGCATTATTTAATCCAATTATTTCTTTACTGCTTTTCTGTCTAGATGATCTGTAATAACTGTGATGTTAAAATCCCCTACTATTATTGTATTATTGTCAGTTTCTCTTCTTTGGTCTCTTAATATTTGCTTTATATGCTTTGGTGCTTCTATGTTGGGTTCATATATTTATGTTATATCTTTGTGCTAGACTGACCCCTTTATCATTATGTAATACCCCCCTGTCATTTATTGCAGACTTTGTGGTTATTGTAAGGTTCACATGTATCATCCTATGTATGTAGTTATCTATTTTAAATTGATAGAAACTTAAATTTGAATATATTCTAAAACTCTACATTTTTACTTCTCTACCATATTTTATGTTTTTGATGTCAACTTTTTTTTTAAGCACATATCCCTCTATTCTTTCTTTCTTTCTTCCTTTCCCTTTCTTTCTTTCTTTCTTTCTTTTCTCTTTCTTTCTTCTTTCTTTCTTTCTTTCTTTCTTTCTTTCTTTCTTTCTTTCTTTCTTTCTTTCTTTCATCTTTCCTTCTTTCTGTCTTTCTTTCTTTCTTTCGAGTAGGCTCTATGCCCAGCATGGAGCCCAGTGTGGGGCTTGAACTCACGACCCTGAGATCAAGACCTGAACTGAAATCAATAGCCATATGCTTAACTGAGTCACCCAGGCACCCCTTGATTCAACTTTTTACAACTTGTTATTTTATGTATCCTGTAACTAATTATTGTAATTGTAATTAATTTCACTACTTTTGTGTTTTGCCTTTTTAGTAGCTTTATAAGTAACAATTCTAACTTTATCTGTACCTTTCCTAGTGAGACTTTTACTTTCATATATTTTGCAATTAGTGCCATTTTCCCACCAGCTTAAAAAAGTCCCTTTAAGGTTTCTTGCAAGGCTAGTTTAGTAGTGATGAGCTCCTTTAGTTTTGCCTGTTTGGAAATCCTTTATCTTCAATTCTGAATGATAACCTTGCCCAGTAGAGTATTTTTGTTTGGAAGTTTTTTCCTTTCAGGAATTTGAGTATGCTATGTCGCTTATAGCATGCCAAGTTTCTGTTGAGAAATCTACGATATCCTTATAGGGTTTCCCTTGTTTATTTATAAAACAAATAACAATTTGTTTTATTCTTGCTGCTTTTAAGATTCTCTAACTTTGAAACTTTTAATTATGTGTCTTGGTGTATCTCTCTTTGGGTTCATCTTGTTTGGAACTCTGGGTTTCCTAGACCTTGATGCCTGTTTTCTTTCCTAGGTTGGAGATGTTTTCAGTCATTATTGCTACCAATACGTTTTCTGCACCTTTTTCTCTTTTCCTTCTAGGACCCTTATAATGTGAATTTGAATTTTATTCTATTTGATGTTGTCCCATGATCCCTTAGGTTATCTTTATTTAATTTTTTTTTCTTACTATATCTTGGTGTATTTCATTGCTTTGTCTTTCAGCTTCCTGATCTATTTTCTGTTTCGTCCAGTGTTCTGTTCAACACCTCTAGTATATTTTCCAGTTCAGTTTTTGTGTTTTTTGGGTCTGTGATTTTTGCTTGGTACTTTGTTATGTGTTCTGTCTCTTTATTGAGGTTCTGTGTTTATCCATTCTTCTGATTTCAGTGAGCATCTCTATGACCATTAATTTGAATTTTTTTTAATCAGGTACTTATCTCCATATCATTTTCTGAGGTTTTGTTTTTTGTTTTTTGTTTTTCTTTGTTTCTTCTGTTTCCTAATTTGGCTTGGCTCTGTTTTTTTCTATGTATTAGGTGAAATGCAGGCACTTTTCTCAGTCTTCGAACAGTAGCCTTGAATAGGTGATGGATCGCTTGTTCAACCTTGTCCTAGCTCTTGGTTGTCTTTCAGACCTTTGTGATTATCTCAGTTGTCTGGTTTATTATTAATATGCCCCCTTTTTGAGGGCTTACCAAGGCCTATCCATGATCGAAGGGGATCATAGCACCCAGTTTCAGTCTGATTAAAAGCCAGACCCTCAGGCCAGCTTTGAAAGTGTGCAAATATATTTAGTCCTCTGAGGTCTCATTTGTAATCATTGCTGGTCTCCAGGTCACATAGGGAGATTTTCCCTGAGTGTGAGTTGCAAAAATCTGAGTTCCAGGTGAATGTATATGATCTTCTCTGGGAAGTCCTATTCAGCTGTAGTGAGGCCAAAGGGGTGTGTGAGGATGATGTTTCCCTTCTTTTGTTCCCTTGGAGTGCCTCCTTAGCCTCTTGATGTGTGGGAAACCTGAAGCCTGTTCCTGAGGCTAGAGCTGTAGGCTGAGTAAATGGGCCTTTTTCACACGAAGACTGGGATTGTTTCAGTTTGCTGTTTGTGCAGGGCCCTGGGATTGATGGCCTGCCAAGAAAAGTCTTTCCAGTTGTTATAATCTGGTGGAGCTCTGGATAGTCAGCCCTCTTGGCCATCAGGGCCAGATAATCAAAGAGCGTGGATTGTGTCCATCTGCTGGCTTGGGCAAGACAGTTAGAAGGTGTAGAGAACAGGGCACACTTAGCTAGCTTTAGAAAGACAACAGGAAAATATTTTGAATGTATGTTTCCATGGGCTTCTGTAATGGAACAGGAGAGTGCCTTGTCTGTATTCTGGCTTTAGGTTGGGAATAGGAGACTGGCCTGACAGTTCATGATCGTGTTTCAGCTGGGAGGTTGGGGAGTACTGCAACTCTCCACCTGGACTCAGCAAGTACCACAAAAGCTCATGCCTGCTGTACCAGCAAGGTGGTGGTAGCCCTGCTAGTAGCCACGTGGAGAATGCATCTGTGGCATCTACCATCCTCATTTGTCTCTGTCTCCTGCCCTTCTGGCCAGTGCCCCCACATTAGCAAATGAGTCTCCTTTACATACAGTCTAGGGGCCTTTCTAGACTATTGTTTCTTTGCTAGGTCTTGGAGGAGACCACAATCTCTCCAAGAAGGGAGTCTGTTTCTTTATAGCACTTTTAGACTCCCTGGTATTAGTTTTTTTGGTTTTTCAAGCCAGGTGTTCTGTGGGTTTATTTCTCTGGTGTACATCCTAAGAGTGGGGTCCCCAATGTGGGGTACCAACCTTTTTCTCCTCTGGGAGATGCATCTGTGTGGTGAGATCCCTTCTTGTTGTGTGTTGCCATGTCATGAGTGGGTGTTTTTTTGGAGACTGTGTCTCTACTTCTCCTGTTTTGATATAGTCCTTTTATCCTTTGTTGTGAGAATCAGTTCATTTAGTTTCTGGATCTCTCTGCACAGGGAAATGATCTTATGTAGCTGTAGATTGGGTGTGTCGATGGGAGGAGGACTTTTCCTACCACTACCTTGGATCCCCCCCTCTAGGAGCTTGCTTTTTAAGTTTTTTACCATCTAAGAAATTTCCTCAGCTTTATTTTCTAGCCCTTAGATTCAGATTGAGATTTGCATTTCTTAAGTTATATTTTTCCTATAAGAGAACATTCTTATTCTGCTATCTTATTCTTTCTTGTTTCATGAGTTTAAATTCTCTTACACCATGAAGATACAAAGTTCTCATTTTTCATTTTCTTTTTTCCTTCCACATTGATTGATTGATTGATTGATTGATTTTAGAAAGAGAGATCACAAGTAGGCAGAGAGGCAAGCAGAGAGAGAGGAGGAAGCAGGCTCCCTGTGGAGCAGAAAGCCCGATGCGGGGCTTGATCCCAGTACTCTGAGATCATGACCTTAGCCGAAGGCAGAGGCTTTAACCCACTGAGCCACCCAGGTGCCCCCACATTGATTTTTCTATTTTCTTAGCTTCAGATTTTAGATTAGAGATTTCTTCAAATACTTAAAAGTCGGTAAATAGTTGTTTGAAAACTGTGTAGGAACGTGGGACTTCATTACTTGTGGCCTTTGCTGTCGGGGAATCTTGTCATGGATTTGTTTGGGGAACCTCTCATATTGGCCTCTGTAGTCTTTGTTCTTGTCAGATTCCATAGAGAAGGCTCCTATAGCTAGCTGTCTACAGAGAGTAAAAGCCTAGCAGGAAAAGATGACTGAGTGGAGAAAGTAGTTTTCAAGTCTTACTATATAAGCTTTGATTTAACCCTGTGGTACTCTCAACTATTCTTGATCTTTGCCTGCTTTCCAAAAGATACATGGGGGTGGCTACTTGGAATGTGGAAGAGAGGCTTGTCAGACTTCTTTTTAAGTTGACTTTTAGGTGGCATCTCTTCTATTTTCAGTCCCACTTCTACCCCTAATTCCAGAGATAGTTGCTACCACCAATTGGACTTTTTTGAGAGGTTCTGTGAAGTAAATTGTGTTGTGTTTTCTATATTGTGGCTGATCATTCAGTTTTTCCAGGTTCTGAGTTACTTATTTTTTTCTACTTCCTAGATTCTAATACATTGTTACTGTCACATCCTTTCTTTTTTCCTTGACAACTGTAATGCCTTCTGAAAATTCCCTTCACTTTTGCATTTTAGTATGTCAAGAGGGTGTAGATGTGAACATATGTCAATCTACCATATTCAAACTGGAAGTCTTTTTTTATATAGATAGCAATTCTTTTATAAATGAAGAAGACTAACTTTGTGTTTTGAGTTCTAAGGTTTCTTTTTATTGTTTATCAGTTCCCTATTTCAGTTTTTTTTTTTTTTTTTTGCTATATAGACATGCAGTTATGTAGTGAATTTTTCCCCAATCATTAGTATTTCTGTTTTTAATTTTTTTTTTTTGCCAATTTGAATACTTTTTATTTCTCTTTGTTGTCTGATTGCTGTTGCTAGGACTCTTTTTTTTTTTTAAATCTTTATAGACATATAATATATTTTTATCCCCAGGGGTACAGGTCTGTGAATCGCCAGGTTTACACACTTCACAGCACTCACCCCAGCACATACCCTCCCCAATGTCCATAACCCCACCCCCCTCCCAAACCCCCTCCCCCCATCAACCCTCAGTTTGTTTTGTGAGATTAAGAGTCACTTATGGTTTGTCTCCCTCCCAATTCCATCTTGTTTCATTTACTCTTCTCCTACCCCCTTAACCCCCCATGTTGCATCTCCTCTCCCTCATATCAGGGAGATCATATGATAGTTGTCTTTCTCCGATTGACTTATTTCGCTAAGCATGATACCCTCTGGTTCCATCCACATCGTCACAAATGGCAAGATTTCATTTCTTTTGATGGCTGCATAGTATTCCATTGTGTATATATACCACATCTTCTTTATCCATTCGTCTGTTGATGGACATCTAGGTTCTTTCCATAGTTTGGCTATTGTAGACATTATTGCTATAAACATTCGGGTGCACGTGCCCCTTCGGATCACTACGTTTGTATCTTTAGGGTAAATACCCGATAGTGCAATTGCTGGGTCATAGGGTAGTTCTATTTTCAACATTTTGAGGAACCTCCATGCTGTTTTCCAGAGTGGTTGCACCAGCTTGCATTCCTACCAACAGTGTAGGAGGGTTCCCCTTTCTCACATCCTTGCCAGCATCTGTCATTTCCTGACTTGTTAATTTTAGCCATTCTGACTGGCGTGAGGTGATATCTCACGGTGGTTTTGATTTGTATTTCCCTGATGCCGAGTGATATGGAGCACTTTTTCATGTGTCTGTTGGCCATCTGGATGTCTTCTTTGCAGAAATGTCTGTTCATGTCCTCTGCCCATTTCTTGAATTATTTGTTCTTTGGGTGTTGAGTTTGCTAAGTTCTTTATAGATTTTGGACACTAGCCCTTTATCTGATATATCGTTTGCAAATATCTTCTCCCATTCTGTCAGTTGTCTTTTGGTTTTGTTAACTGTTTCCTTTGCTGTGCAAAAGCTTTTGATCTTGATGAAATCCCAATAGTTCATTTTTGCCCTTGCTTCCCTTGCCTTTGGAGATGTTCCTAGGAAGATGTTGCTGCGGCTGAGGTCGAAGAGGTTGCTGCCTGTGTTCTCCTCAAGGATTTTGATGGATTCCTTTCTCACATTGAGGTCCTTCATCCCTTTTGAGTCTATTTTCGTGTGTGGTGTAAGGAAATGGTCCAATTTCATTTTTCTGCATGTGGCCGTCCAGTTTTCCCAACACCATTTATTGAAGAGGCTGTCTTTTTTCCGTTGGACATTCTTTCCTGCTTTGTCGAAGATGAGTTGACCATAGAGTTGAGGGTCTATTTCTGGGCTCTCTATTCTGTTCCATTGATCTATGTGTCTGTTTTTGTGCCAGTACCATGCTGTCTTCATGATGACAGCTTTGTAATAGAGCTTGAAGTCTGGAATTGTGATGCCGCCAACCTTGGCTTTCTTTTTCAATATTCCTTTGGCTATTCGAGGTCTTTTCTGGTTCCATATAAATTTTAGGATTATTTGTTCCATTTCTTTGAAAAAAATGGATGGTATTTTGATAGGAATTGCATTAAATGTGTAGACTGCTTTAGGTAGCATAGACATTTTCACAATATTTATTCTTCCAATCCAGGAGCATGGAACATTTTTCCATTTCTTTGTGTCTTCCTCAATTTCTTTCATGAGTACTTTATAGTTTTCTGAGTATAGATTCTTAGCCTCTTTGGTTAGGTTTATTCCTAGGTATCTTATAGTTTTGGGTGCAGTTGTAAATAGGATTGACTCCTTAATTTCTCTTTCTTCTGTCTTGTTGTTGGTGTAGAGAAATGCAACTGATTCTGTGCATTGATTTTATATCCTGACACTTTACTGAATTCCTGTACAAGTTCTAGCAGTTTTGGAGTGGAGTCTTTTGGGTTTTCCACATATAGTATCATATCATCTGCGAAGAGTGATAGTTTGACTTCTTCTTTGCCGATTTGGATGCCCTTAATTTCCTTTTGTTGTCTGATTGCTGAGGCTAGGACTTCTAGTATGATGTTGAATAGCAGTGGTGATAATGGACATCCCTAACATGTTCCTGACCTTAGCGGAAAAGTTTTCCGTTTTTCTCCATTGAGAATGATATTTGTGGTGGGTTTTTCATAGATGGCTTTGATAATATTGAGGTATGTGCCCTCTATCCCTACACTTTGAAGAGTTTTGATCAGGAAGGGGTGCTGTACTTTGTCAAATGCTTTTTCATCATCTATTGAGAGTATCATATGGTTCTTGTTCTTTTTTTTATTAATGTGTTGTATCACGTTGATTGATTTGTGGATGTTGAACCAACCTTGCAGCCCTGGAATAAATCCCAATATCCTTGATGAACACAGATGCGAAAATTCTCACGAAAATACTAGCCAGTAGGATTCAACGGTACATTAGAAGGATTATTCACCACGACCAAGTGGGATTTATTCTGTTTTTAATGTTTAAAAAATTAAAAAAAAATTTATTATGTTTCAGTTAGTCAACTTACAGTACATTATTAGTTTTTGATGTGTTCAACGATTCATTAGTTTCCCTTACCTTGAACAGATTAGACAGATTACATTAAGCAGATAAGACATTAACTATCAGTTTCTTTTGAATCACCATTGTGCTATGGTTGTTTCTGATTAATTATTTATATTGGTAAAAGACAGGAATCATCTCAAATTTCCAATAACAAGAGGCTGATTGATTAAATTGTGTTTGCACAAAGGAGCACTTAGCAGCTGTGCAATGGGAACATGGAATTTTTATATGTATTGATGTGGAGTTATCTTCAGGATATCTAAGTGAACAAATGAAGCACTAAAGGATGTTTTAGAATGCTACCTTTTATATAATGGAAGGGAATATAAATAAATAAAATACTGATATTTTTCAAAAGGAGTGGTAAAAGGGTAAACTGAAAAGGAAGTTTTAGAGGAAGAGAGAAGAACATGTGGATAGGGAAGTAGAGATGGAAGATATATGGGTTATACCTCCATTGTACCTAAATTTGACTTCAGAATCATGTAGCTGTTTTACATGCTAAATGTAATAGTTAAATAAAAAAGAAAAATTCACATTTCAAAGAAATTCAGACAAATAGGAATAATTGAATTTAACCACCAAACAAGTTAGTGACCTACCCATGCAGAGGAAAGAATTACCTCAAGTGACCTGATTTGAACATTTCTGGTGGGATACATCATAAGGTTGAAAGAAAAAATTCTTAAAGTAATCTTAAACTGCTATCAGTATGTTTTGAAACTATTATGAACATACTCTAAAATAAAGCAAATAAATAATGAGCATCATAAGGAATTAGAATAGAGAATTAAAGAAGTTAAACTTGAATTTTAAATTCATAATGGAAATATAAGTATTACTTTATTTTTCTTATGCAGAACTACCACTAAAGAGACCTACAGGTAATGACAACCCCTTAGCAATGAGTTGGCACCAAGGTTGTGGTCTCTAAATATCTAAATTTTTGTTATTGTTGTTTTATTTTGCAAAAGGAGGAAGGTATCCTTGAAGGTAGTTGTTTCTGGATTGGGCTGGGAAATATGCAAGGTGATCCCGAGATATCTTACCATTCTAGAAAGTAAGGAAATTATCTAAGACTAAAGACATAGTGTCAAAAGTACCCCAGGCTACCAGAAGGGGCCTCCTACTGGTTTAAGGTGGATAATTTGAGGATTAAAAAATGACTTTAGGGGAGCCCGGGTGGCTCAGTCTTCGGCTCAGATCATGATTCCAGAGTCCTGGGATTGAGCCCTGCATCGGGCTCCCCACTTGGCAGGAAGCCTGCTTCTTCCCGTTGCACTCCCTCTGCCTGTGTTCTCTCTTTTGCTGTGTCTCTCTCTGTCAAATAAATAAATAAATCTTAAAAAAAAAAGACTTTAATGATTGACATTCATAAAGCATACAAAAACGATTTTAAAAATACACTAAAATTTAAAAAAAAAAAAAAAAACCTTGTCGGTTACCCATTGAGATTGTGGACACCGACTCATCATTTTGCAAATTGATTAAAAATGTTCAGATTCTTTTTTTCAATTTCCTGTCAAACTCTATTTTTTTAAAGGTTTTTGGTGATTAGAGTGAGTGTGCAACATGAGTATGAGTGGGAGGAGCAGAGTGAGAGAGTGAGAGAGAATCTGAGGCTGAGTCTGTGCTGAGCTTGGAGCACAATGCAGGGTTCTGTCTCCTGACCTGAGCTGAAACCGAGAGTTGGACACAACTGACTATGCCACCCAGGTGCCCCTGTACAAACTGTATTTTAATATAACTCTAAAGTTACTGAGGATAAAGTTCTTTATAGGAAAAATTAAAAATCATCATTTGGTAACTCCTAATGAAATAGTTGATTTAGGAAATTATCATGAATTGGTGCTAAAACCATTAGGTAAAAGGCTTGATGTGGGAAGAACTTCCCACTGGAGAGTTCAGGCTCATATCATCTGACCAGCTGATTTTTTAGTACTATTAAAAGTGGGACAACCAGATCTGTACCTAATGAAATGATGCAGTAGGAGGTACACAATAGCAACCAGTTATGAAGTTGTTTGGCCAAGATAAAAGAAATTGAACTTTAAACCTCTAGATATAATTATCAATTTTATAGGAAATATGGAAAAGTAGAGGAACATATTAAATGACAGCATGGTGAAGCAATTATGCAAATAAAGAATGGATAGGAAAAATACATCACTTCTCCAAATTGATGGCATGGTTATGAAAGAAAATAGGGGGCCTAAATGATCACAGTAACTTAATGTACTCTGTGAAACTTGTTTGAATTTTGATTTATACAAATCTATTATAAGGAGTACCTAATCAGGAGAATCTTGATATGGGTGAATTATCAGATAATATTAAAAATTATAGTTTTGTTAGTTGGGGTATTGGCATGTAACATAGACACCTTAATCACTGTCTGACATTTAACCTATAATATTCCAGTAGAGGTGGGTAGAGGCAAAGGTCAGGGAATAGATAAAACAAGACTGGTAAAATGTAGGAACTATGGAAGATGGGTGGAGGGATACAGGGAGAGTCAGAATCCTGTCCTATCCACAGCTGACTATAACGTGTGCTGCTCTGGAGCTAGATACGCTGGGTTTGAGTCCAAGCTCCACTTCTTACTAGGTATATGATATTTTTAAATTTATTTAACTCCTGTAAGCTTTAACTATATTACCTGTTTAAAAAATGAAGAATATATCTACTTCATAGGGTTAGTGTAAGGATTAAGTGAGTTAATACATCTAAAATACTTGGAACAATGCCTGGAATATTAAGTATTTACTATGATTTTCTTATTATTACTGTTAAAGTGTCCCAGTCTCTGAAATAAAGGAACTACATCCTATTAATGACATGGGAGCTCAGAATTATGTTTTTACTACAATCAAGTGAAGTTATGTATGGCCCTGGGCCCATGATGTCTATAGCTTTTTAAGTGTATAATTTTGCTTTTTTCTATCTGTGTATTCCTTCCTCTTGTTTCCTGAAACTGCTCTCCTTATTAGACAGTTATTTGTACATGTGTGGGAACAGGAATGTTGACATGTTAGAGAACAGCTAGAGAACTAAAGAGGAGCCAAGCAAATGCAGTTTGTGATATGGCTGGACTTTTTGGTAGTACTTTAAGAGGTTATGATTTATAACCTTGGAATCACTTTTAGTCTGTCGTGTTTTAGCCCTACAGGTGCTCATATAATTGCCCAATTTTCGAAAAAACTTCTTGATGAAGATATTTCTATTTTTTCTGGATCGGAAATGTTGCCTGTGGTTAAAGGAGCTTTCATTTCTGTGTGTCGTCAAATATATGGTACATGTGAAGGGTTACAAGTGTTAATTCCTTATTGTTTGCATGAGTCTATAGCAAAGGCATGGAAGAAGGTAAGAAATTTCAATCTTTTTTTCCTCTCTGCAAATCTTTATTTCAAATATAGTCACTATTGTAATGGAGTTTAAATCTTTTACTGGGGCAAATATGATTTTCTTAGCATCACAGTACTCTAGGGAACATAATGCTTTTTAATTTGGTACAGGATGACTTCACCTCATTTCCGATGAGGGCAAAGTTCTAGGACCAAACTGGGCACTTCAAAGTCTTTTCTTCTGGTAGGAGAGACGTTAGATAATTATCTTTGTATAAACCTACATTCTTTTTCGGAAGCTATTTCTGAGCGATTTTTATGGACAGCTGGGGCTTTGTTATAGACACTAGAGATTTTAATGTAGCAAGAGTCAAATGTAGTATGTTTCAGTACTAAGCCTTTTTTCCCCACATTTATATACTTCATTTAAAAATAATTTTAGAGGGGCGCCTGGGTGGCTCAGTGGGTTAAGCCACTGCCTTCGGCTCAGGTCATGATCTTGGGGTCCTGGGATTAAGCCCCGCATCGGGCTCTCTGCTCGGCAGGGAGCCTGCTTCCTCCTCTCTCTCTGCCTGCCTCTCTGCCTCCTTGTGATCTCTCTCTGTCAAATAAATAAATAAAATCTTTAAAAAAATAATAATAATTTTAGATAATATTTAATTAAAAACCAAATAACTTAAAATTTGAAGGTAATTTAATTTTAATTATATTAAGGATCAACTGTAAAAATGTATCATGAAATCTTATGAATAATGCTGTCAATAAAAAATAATGTAATCTGTTGTATTTTAGGCAAGTTTGCTATCAGAAAGAATTCCTACTCCAGTAAAGGGTTTGGATTCTGTTTCTTCGGTAAACCAGGAATCCCAAAACATGTAAGCACAATTGACTAAACTTACCTGTTTTTCTACATTTGCTGAAATAATTTAAATGAGAATGTAATTAGATAGTGTAGCAAAAATGCACCTGAAACTAATATCACACTGTATGTTAATTAATTGGATTGAAAAAAAAACTAAAAAAAGAAAATACAGGAAGTTAAATGTATATGTATAGGATTAAAGAAAATTACATGTGGGGGAACTTTAAAGATCATGTCATACTTATACCTTATATCTAGCATTACTTACTATACTTGCTTTAAGGGATATTCTTAAGAAAAATTAAAAAATAGCATTTCAGGTAGATACAGTTTAAAGAGTCAAACAAAAAGTCTTTTTCATTTCCTTAACAGTATAATGGTTTAACAAATAGTTAATTCTTCTCTAAAAATCAGCTAAAATTTTTACTGATAGTTGTCACAAAATTAAAACCTTTGCCATTTTGTATGTGTGTGAGAGAGAGGAGGGGAGAACATTTCTGCAATTTTTGAGGTAATTGTTAGATGTTTTCTCTTCTTTTCTTTTTTTAAAAAGATTTTATTTATGTATTTAAGAGAGAGAGGGAACAGAGGAATAGGGATGGGTGGTGGGGGTTGCAGAGGGAGAAGCAGACTCCCCACTAAGCAGGGAGCCTGACGTGGGCTCCATGATAAGACCTGAGACCATGATCTGAGGCTAAGGCAGCCGCTTAACTGACTGAGCCACCTGGGCACCTCAGATCTGTTTTCTTTGAAATCTATGATTTGTCATTTTTCATTTCATTCATACATTCATTTTCTAATTCATTCCACTATATATTGGACCAAGTGCTTTGACTTTTTGGGGATAGCTGTATGCCTTAAGAGCTTATTGTGTCCTGTAGAATAAATAAATACAACATGGCAATATAGTATGCTAAATTTATATCGTGGGGCCATATGGGATCCATTGGGAGGCACCTTGTGGGGAAATCTTTCCATAAGAACTCCACTTTCCGTAGAAGTTAAAGAGAATAGATGTTAATTGACTAAATACTGAACATTATTTCATGTGGAAGAAATAGTATGGTCAATAGGCTAGAAGAGGGAACATGATTAATGTACTTAATACATTTAACTCTCAGTGATATTTTTAGATTCTGAAGTTAAAGTGTGAAGGAGCTAATAAATTATATGCCACTCCTTTCCTCCTGAGTTGTGAACCGAGTAATAATGATAAAGAAGTCAAACAATCAAAACACTGAATAACAGAGGGTTCCTAAAATCTCAAGAATTAGATTTACCCTTCTGTCACATTGGCCATGGACAGCTGTAGGCTTCCCTCTAAAGCAGATCTTACAAAGATCAAACTTAACTACATAGTAGAACAGAGCAGAATGTGTGTTTCCTCCAGGTAGCTGGATCACAAACAAGTAGACTGAGAGAGAGGCATTGCTTAGCTAGGCATTCTAAGGTTATTCCGCAAATCTCCTGAGTCTCTTCTAGGGGAGGAGTTAATGATTAGGAGGGCCAAGCAGTGTTAAACTGGGGAATGTGCTTCATGTAGAAACTTGATTCTGGGGGAAAGGGAGGATCTCTCAAAATATGATATTAAAGTCTTAGAAATAAAAGATTTTATAGAGTTTTTGATAATATATAGAGTCAGAACTGTTAATTTCATTTTCATCATCAGAGTTCATTCAGTTAGCTCATAGAGTTGAATGTCTCTTCTTTTGTGTTAATTGAGAAGTCAGTATGAGATAGACATTATTTGTTCCTTCATAATTTGGTTAAACTTGAGTGTAAAACCATCTGTGTTAGTTAACTAGAGTATCCTAATGCCAGTACATAGTACATAGCAGATTCCTAATATGTTTCTTTTCCTTTTTTAAAAAAATTCCAGTTTAGTTAACATATAGTGAGTGTTATATTAGTTTAAGGTATTCAGTATAGTGATTTACCAATTCCATACATTACTCAGTACTCATCATGGTAAGTGTACTCTTAAATCCCTTCAGCTGTTTCACCCATCACCCCACCCACCTCCCCTCTGATAACCATCTGTTTGTTCTCTAGAGTTAAGAGTCTGCTTTTTGGTTTGTCCTTTTTCATTTGTTTTGTTTCTTAAATTCTACATATGAGCGAGATTATGTGGTATTTGTCTTTTTCCAGCTGTCATATTTCACTTAGCATTATACTTTGTAGCTCCATCCATGTTATTGAAAGTAGCGTGATTTCATTCTCTTTTATGGCTAAGTACTATTCCATTATGTGTGTGTGTGTGCACACATATATACACACACACATACCACACACATGCACACTTATATACATACCACCTCTTCTTCTTTTGTCTAATGATGGACACTTTAGCTGCTTCTGTGTTTAGCTATTGTAAATAATGCTGCTATAAAAATAGGGTATATATCTTTTTAAATTAGTGTTTTGTATTTTTTGGGTAAATACCTAGTAGTGGAATTAAGAGAATCTTTTTTTGTTTGTTTGCTTCCCTACTTTTCCCCTCTTCCCTTACTGTTTCTCCCTACTTAAGTTTTTCTGTTCATTTCTTCCTGTCCAGTTTAATGTTTTTTTTTTTTTTATGGTCATATTTTAAATAAATATTGTATTGGAATTTTGAGGCTCCTGTCAGTGATGATGTAGATATCACAGATAGAACTAAAGAACTAAAAAATAAATTGATCATGTGCTCATTTCTAGAAATGAGGCTCTCTCTCTCTGGCTTCCTGTTGCCCTAGGCTTATGGCTTGCCAAAGCCCCACTTTCAGAGTCTGTGTTATATATACAGAAGCATTTCATTATATGTAATACTATTTTATTTTATTTTAATTAACGTATGTTACTTGTTTCAAGGGTATAGGTCTGTGATTCATAAATTTTACATAATTCACAGTGCTCACCATAGCACAAACCCTTCCCAGTGTCCATCACCCAGCCACCCCATCCCTCCTGCCCCCCTCCACTCCAGCAACCCTCAGTTTGTTTCCTGAGATTAAGAGTCTCTTATGGTTTGTCTCCCTCTCTGGTTTCATCTTGTTTCATTTTCCCCTCCCTTCCTCCCGTGATCCTCTCTTTTTTCTCAAATTCCTCATATCAGGGCACCTGGGTGGCTCAGTGGGTTAAGCCGCTGCCTTCGGCTCAGATCATAATCTCAGGGTCCTGGGATCGAGTCCCACATCGGGTTCTCTGCTCAGCGGAGATCCTGCTTCCCTCTCTCTCTCTCTGCCTGCTTCTCCATCTACTTGTGATCTCTCTCTGTCAAATAAATAAATAAAATCTTTAAAAAAAAATCCTCATATCAGTGAGATCATCTGATAATTGTCTTTCTCAGATTGACTTATTTCACTTAGCATAATACCCTCTTGCTCCATCCATATTGTCGCAAGTGGCAAGATTTCATTTTCTGATGGCTATGTAATATTCCACTGTGTGTGTGTATATATATATATATATATATATATATATATATATATATATACCACATCTTCTTTATCCATTCATCTGTTGATGGACATCTAGGCTCTTTCCATAGATTGGCTATTGTAGACATTCCTGCTATAAACATTGGGGTGCATGTGCCACTTCATATCACCACCTTTGTATCTTTGGGGTAAATACCCAATAGCACAATTACTGGGACGTAGGGTAGTTCTATTTTCAACTTTTTGAGAAACCTCCATATTGTTTTCCAGAGTGGGCACACTAGCTTGCATTCCCACCAACAGGGTAGGAGGGTTCCCTTTCTCTTCCCCTTTCTCTGCATCTTTGCCACACCTGTCATTTCCTGACTTGTTAATTTTAGCCATTCTGACTGGTGGTATCTCATTGAGGTCTTGATTTGTATTTCCTTGATGCCAAGCGATGTTGAGCACTTTTTCATGTGTCCATTGGTCATTTGGATGTCTTCTTTGCAGAAATGTCTGTTCATGTCCTCTTCCCATTTCTTTTTTTTTTTTTTTAAGATTTATTTATTTATTTGACAGACAGAAATCACAAGGAGGCAGAGAGGCAGGCAGAGAGAGAGGAGGAAGCAGGCTCCCCGCTGAGCAGAGAGCCCGACGTGGGGCTCGATCCCAGGACCCTGGGATCATGACCTGAGCTGAAGGCAGAGGCTTTAACCCACTGAGCCACCCAGGCGTCCCCCTCTTCCCATTTCTTGATTGGATTATTTGTTCTTTGGCTGTTGAGTTTGATAAGTTCCTTATAGCTTTGGATACTTTGGATAGTAGCCCTTTATCTGATATGTCATTTGCAAATGTCTTTTCCTATTCTGTCAGTTGTCTTTTGGTTTTGTTGATTGTTTCCTTTTCTGTGCAAAAGCTTTTTATCTTGATGAAGTCCCAGTTGTTCATTTTTGCCCTTGCTTCCCTTGTCTTTAGCGATGTGTCTAGGAAAAAGTTGTTGGAGCTGAGGTCAAAGAGGTTGCTGCCTGTGTTCTCCTCAAGGATTTTGATGAATCCCTGTCTCATGTTCAGGTCTTTCGTCCACTTTGAGTCTGTTTTTGTGCGTGGTATAAGGAAGTTGTCCAGTTTCATTCTTCCGCATGTGGCTGTCCCAATTTCTGCAACATCATTTGTTGAAGAGACTGTCTTTTTTCTATTGGACATTCTTTCCGGCTTTGCTGAAGTTTGGTTTACCATAGATTTGACGGTCCATTTCTGGGCTCTCTAGTCTGTTCCATTGATCTGTGTGTCTGTTTTTGTGCCAGTACCATACTGTTTTGATGATGACAGCTTTGTAATAGAACTTGAAGTCTAGAATTGTGACGCTGCCAGCTTTGGTTTTCTTTTTCAACATTCTTCTGGATATTTGGGGTCTTTTCTGGTTCTATTTAAATTTTAAGATTATTTGTTCCATTTCTTTGAAAAAAGTTGGTGGTATTTTGGTAAGGATTGCATTAAACATGTAGATTGCTCAAGGTAGCATAGACATTTTCACAATATTTATTCTTCCAATCCATGAACAATGGGATGTTTTCCCATTTCTTTGTGTCTCCCTCAATTTCTTTCATGAGTATTCTATAGTTTTCTGACTACAGATTCTTTGCCTCTTTGGTTAAATTTATTCCTAGGTATATTACAGTTTTGGGTGCAGTTGTAAATGAAATCGACTCCTTAATTTCTCTTTTTTCTGTTTTGTTGTTGTATAGAAATACAACTGATTTCTTTACATTGATTTTATATCCAGATACTTTACTGAATTCCTGAGTTCCTGTATGAGTTCTAGTGTTTTGGAGTGGAATCTTTTGGATTTTCCATGTAAAGTATATATCATCTACAAAGAGTGAGAGTTTGACTTCTTTGCTGATTTGGATGCCTTTTGTTTCTTTTTGTTGTGTGATTGCTGAGCCTAGGATTTCTAGTACTATGTTGAATAGCAGTGGTGAAAGTGGACATTCCTATCGTGTTCCTGACCTTTGGGAAAATCTCTGTTTTTCCCCCATTGAGAGTGATATTTGCTTAGGCTTTTCATAGATGGCTTTTGTGATATTAAGGTACGTACCCACTATCCCTACACTGTGAAGAATTTTCATCAAGAAAGAGTGCTGTACTTTGTCAAATGTTTTCTCAGCATCTATTGAGAGTATCATATGGTTCTTGTCCTTTCTTTTATTAGTATATTGTATAACATTGATTGATTTGTGGATGTTAAACCATCCTTGCAGCCCAGGAATAAATCCCATTTGGTTGTGGTGAGTAATCTTTTAATGTACTGTTGGATCCTATTGGCTAGTATTTTGGTGAGAATTTTTGCATCTGTGTTCATCAGGGATATTGGTCTGTAATTCTCCTTTTTGATGGAGTCTTTGGTTTTGGGATCAAGGTCATGTAGGCCTCATAAAATGAGTTTGAAAGTTTTCCTTCCATTTCTGTTTTTTTGGAATAGTTTCAAGAGAATAGGTATTAATTCTTCTTTAAATGTTTGTTAGAATTCCCCTGGGAAGCCATCTGGCCCTGAGCTCTTGTTTCTTGGGAGATTTTTAAAGATTGCTTCAATTTCCTTACTGGTTTTGGGTTTGTTCAGGTTTTCTATTTCTTCTTGATTCAGTTTTGGTAGTTTGTATGTCTCTAGGAATGCATCCATTTCTTCCATATTGTCTAATATGCTGGCATATAGTTGCTCATAATATGTTTTTATTATTGTTTGTATTTCTTTAGTGTTGGTTGTGATCTTTCCTCTTTCATTCATGATTTTAACAATTTGGGTCCTTTTCTTTTCTTTTTGATAAGTCTGGCCATGGGTTTATCAGTCTTATTAATTCTCTCAAAGAACCAATTGCTACTTTCGTTGACCTGTTCTACTGTTCTTTTGGTTTCCATTTCATTGATATCTGCCGTGATCTTTATTATTTCTCTTGTCCTGCTGGGGTTAGGCTTTATTTGTTGTTCTTTCTCCAGCTTCTTTAGGTTCAGGGTTAGGTTGTGTAATTGAGACCTTTCTTGTTTCTTGAGAAAGGCTTGTATTGCTATATATTTTCCTCTTAAGATTGCCTTTGCTGCATCCCAAAGATTTTGGACAGTTGTGTTTGCATTTTCATTTGTTTCCATGAATTTTTAAAAATTCTTCTTTAATTTCCTGGTTGACCCATTCATTCTTTAGTAGGATGCTCTTTGTCCTCCATTTATTTGAGTTCTTTCCAATTTTCCTCTTGTGTTTGTGTTCTAGTTTGAAAGCATTGTGGTCCAAAAATATTCAGGGAATGATCCCAGTGTTTTGGTACCAGTTGAGACCTGATTTGTGACCCAGGATGTGATCTATTCTGGAGAATTTTCCATGTACACTAGCGAAGAATATGTATTCTGTAGCTTTGAGATGGAATGTTCTGACTATATCTGTGACTTCCATCTGGTCCAATGTGTCATTTAAAGCCTTATTTCCTTGTCGATCTTTTGCTTAGATGATCTATTTCAGTGAGGGGGTGTTAAATTCCCCTATTATTATTTTATTATTGTTGATGTGTTTCTTTGATTTTGTTATTAACTGGCTTATATAATTGGCTACTCCCATGTTAGGGGCATAGATATTTAAAATTGTAAGATCTTCTTGTTGGATAGACTCCTTAAATATGATAATAGTGTTCTTACTCATCTCTTACTATAGTTTTGGTTTAAAATCTAATGTGTCTGATATAAGGATTGCTACCCCATCTTTCTTTTGATGTCCATTAGCGTGGTAAATGGTTTACCACCCCCTCACTTTCAATCTTGAGGTGTCTTTGGGTCTAAAATAAGTCTCTTGCAGATAGTGTATTGATGGGTCTTGTTTTTTAATCCAATCTGATACCCTTTGTCTTTTGATTGGGACATTTATCCCATTTACATTCAGGATAACTATTGAAGATATGAATTTAGTGCCCTTGTATTCCCTGTAAGGTGACTGTTAGTGTATATTATCTCTGTTCCTTTATGATCTGTGTTACTTTTGGGCTCTCTCTTTGTTTAGAGGACCCCTTTCAGTATATCCTATAGGGCTGACTTGGTGTTCGCAAATCTTTTTTTTTTTTTTTTTTTTTTTTTTTTTTTTTTTTTTTGTCTTGGAAGCTTTTTTTCTCTCCTTCTATTTTTTTTCTCTTTTTTTCTCTCCTTCTATAACCAGCCTAGCTGGATATAGTATTCTTGGATGCATATTTTTCTCATTTAGTCCCCTGAATATATCATGCTGGTTCTTTCTGGCCTACCAGGTGTCTATGGATAGGTCTGTGCTGTCAATCTAATGTTTCTACCATTGTAGGTTGCAGACTTCTTGTCCTGAGGGGCTTTCAGGATTTTCTTTTTTATCTCTGAGACTTGTAAGTTTTATTATTATATGACAGGGTGTTGATCTATTTTTATTGATTTTGAGAGGGGTTCTCTGTGCCTCTTGGGTTTTGATGTCTGCTTCCTTCCCCAAATTAGGGAAGTTTTCCACTATAATTTGCTCTAGTATTCCTTCTGCCCCCTCTCTCTTCTTCTTCTTGGATCCCAATTATTCTAATACTGTTTTATCTTATGGTGTCACTTATCTCTTGAATCTCCCCTCATGGTCCACTTCTCTTTTATCTCAGCTTCTTTTCTCCATCATTTGTTTTTCTGTATCACTAATTCTTTCTTCTGCCTCATTTATCCTAGCAGTTAGTGCCTCCATTTTTTATTGCATGTCATTAATAGCCTTTTTAATTTCAACTTGGTTAGATTTTAGTTCTTTTATATTTTCAGAAGGGGATTCTTTAGTATCTTTTATGCTTTTTTCAAGCCCAACTATTATCTTTATAATTGTCATTATGAACTCTCGTTCCTACATCTAACATCCATATTGATTAGGTCCCTGCCAGTTGGTCCTGCCTCTTATTCTCTCTCTTTTTTTTTTTTTTTGAGGTGAGCTTTTTCATTTTGTCACTTTGTCCAAAGAAGAATAGATAAATGAGAGAATAAAATGCTAAAAGGGTAACAGCAGCCCCAGAAAAATACACACTAAACGAGAAACCCAAAATTGGGGCAAAAAGAAAGGAAAAGAAAAAAAAAAGAATATGATCATACTGGGGAATAGAATGGAGCCACACACTAGATTTTGGGCATATGTTACTCTGTTAGAAAAAACTGCCTCCCAAAAGTTTAAAGAAAGAAAAACATCTATATATACAAAAAATAAGGGGAAATATGATGAAGGGATGGAATATTGCTATAAAGATGAAAATTAAAAAAGATTTTAGGAAAGGAATTGATAAAATAAGTTGGTTGAAAAAGGACCAATAATTTTTAAAAATAAGAGAGAATATGATCAGCTGGGAAACATGAACAAATCCATATACTACATTTAAGGTATATTTTGGTCTGTTAGAGGAAACTGTATCCCAAATCTTTAAAGCAAGAAAAAATTATGTATATACAAAAAATAAGGTTAAATACAGTAAAGAAATAAAATATGACTGTAACAATGAAAAATTAAAAATATTTTAAAAAAGGAATTGATAAGCTATTGGTTGAAAAAGGAAAGAAGAAAAATTAAATGAAACCTAGAAAAAGATAAAATAAAATTAAAAAAATTAACTTCAAAAGACTAAAGGATCATAGGAAAAAAGCCATGAATTCTATATGCTGTATTCCCCTAGTGCTTAAGTTTTGTAGTTGTCATTGGTGGGTAAACTTGGTCTTGGCTGCATTTTCTTTCTGATCTTCCGGGGAGGGGCCTGTTGCATTGATTCTAAATGTCTTTGCCCAAGGTGAAATTGCACTGCCCTTGGTAGGGGCCAGGCTGAGTAATCTGCTTGGGGTTGCTCTTGGTAGCTTCTGTTTCCAGAAAGCTTTCCATATAGCTTTGTAGGATGAGAATGAAAATAGCGGCCTCCCTATCTCTGGCCCTGCTGTCAATCTAATGTTTCTACTATTGTAGGTTGCAGACTTCTTGTCCTGAGGGGCTTCCAGGATTTTCTCTTTGTCTCTGAGACTTGTAAGTTTTACTATTATCTCTGGCCCTGGAGGAGACAAGAACTTGGGCCCCACTCCTTGCTGAACCCTTTGAGAGAAGCAGTCAGTCATTCCTGTCTCCTTGATCTCCTGCCTCACTGTGTGCTCACCTGGCCTGTGACCAAGCATTTCTGTCTCTGGCACATGCCACAGTTTGGAGTTTCCAAACCAAGTAGATTCTGTGGTGTGCTTCTATGCTGATCCTCCCCATGGAGGAAAGGGACTCTCCCTAGATCTGCTGCTTGTTGTGTCCCTGCTCGAATAGTAGTGACCCAGCTGTTGTGCCGATCACAGTTTAAGGCATCCCCAAGCTGAGAACCCATTACTTGGCTCTGTCTTCGCAGCCAGCTTCCCCGCTCTGATACTTGAGAGCTCTACCACACTTAGGCACCCATGGTCTTTCTGTGACCTTTAGGATCCTGAGACCACAGTGTCCCAGCAAAGGTTCCACTCCCCGCTTAGCTACTGCCTCCCACTGTGGTCTGTCTTCCCAAATATCACCTTGGATTTACTTCTCTGCATGCCCTACCCTCCAGAAAAGGTTACTTTTCTGTTCATGGAATTGATGCTATTTTTTTCTTACAGTCTCCTGTTGAGTTTATAGGTGTTCAGAATGGTTTGATAACTATCTAGCTGAATTCCTGGGACCAGATGAAATTTAGATCTCTTACTCCTCTGCCGTCTTGCTCCTCCCCTCTCTCACATTTTCTCTGTATGTAGTATTTTTTAAGTATATAAATTTTATTTTAATCCAGTTAAATATATATTATTTTTATTAGTCTTATCCAGTCTTAGGTCTTAAGCAGTGAGTCTAGCACTAGTCTTGTGTCTCAGAGGTAATTCCGTTAGTCCTTTATATCCTACTGGAACAATAAATTTGGTTTCTGTTGCCTGCATTTACCTTAAAAGTAGAGTTCTATTTGTTTGTATTTCTGTTATCTGTCCATGGTGGAATTTTTATTTAAACATGGTTATATCTTTGGCCATTGCTTTGTGTTACTGGTATAGAGGGATAGATGTCAAAACATGAACTAATCATTCAAATTTCTTTTTTTTTCAAATTTCAAATTTCTTTACAATCCTTTTCAAAACAGACTTCTGATACTTCCTTGGGGGAAAATGGCATTCATCTCCATACTCACAATTTCACTATATATGTAGATATTGTTTTTTTGCCTATTTTTGTATGCAAAGTTTCTTTCCAGACAACTAGGACTATCAAGTAGGTAGTCCATTTTCTCCTATTGGTACTTCCAAATGAAGTGCTCATATCCCCTCCTACATTTCTGTATTTCTTGCTCTGACTCTCCTATTAACTGTGTCTTCTGAGTGTTTCAGAATTTTTCTCTGTAGAATGTTACTGTCCTTCCTTTTAAAAGAGTTTGAGGAAAAAAATGTCATTCTCTAAAAGTAAAATTAAAAACCTATGAAAATAAAGGTACTGTTCCTGATATGCCTTATAAAGTTGAAAGACAGATACTCTGTAATGAAAAGAAAGTATGGAAATAATGGAGAGTTGGGACTTGGGGATTCAGGCCCAGCAGAATTATGGCAGGAGAAGAGAATGAAATTAAAGTGAAGATGAGAGAAACTAGATGTAATAAAAATGCTGACACCTGTAGTTAACATTTGATTAAAGTGGAAGAAAATTATTGGCATAGAAAATATAATAATAAAAACTCACTCTCATGGAAACCATACTTTTTATTTATCTTACTTTTTAAACTGCATACTTAGCTATCAGTATGTACTCTGTAAGTTTATTAACAGTATTAAGCTGAAATTATTTTCTTTTCAGTTTTGAGTGTAATAATGAAATGCATACCTTTCTTTTATCTGTTTCAGTATGGCTTGGGAAGAGAATTTGTTAGATGATTTACTAAATTTTGCTGCCACTCCCAAAGGACTACTCTTTCTTCAAAGAACAGGTGCCATCAATGAATGTGTGACATTTATGTTCAACCGATATGCAAAAAAATTACAGGTATGAATTACCATCTGCCGCAGGCAAAAAGAATTTTTGTTGTTGTAAAAGCCATTAAGAATATCATTCTGTCTTCTCTGCAGAAGAGGTTATTAAACCTCAATTAAAAAGCCATATAGCATTGTAATATTTAACTTGATATTTTTTCAAGAAAGCATTAGAATTGATGTTGCTATCTATGTATGTGTTTACAGGATGGGAAGCAACCAGATGGAATTGAAAAATACATTTAACCATCCAGAGGTGCTATAAATATAATAAATTTTGGTTACACTAAAACTGGATGGACTTTCAGGAAGGGGATAAACCTCATTGGGTTTAAATGCAAATGTTAATAAGAATTTAGTTCTCACATTAAAAAAAAATATTTGTAGAGGGATTTTACTGACACTGTTAAAATGTCGAGCATAATTTAGCCCTTTCTCAGAAGTTCATTGAGGTGTATTCAGTTTCTTGCTTTGATAGCATAAACATCCCTGAACTACTTGGCTTTTTGGATTGTATGTATGCTTTTAAATTGTGTCTTCTTTGTTTCTGGCAGCTGTTGTATAATGATGTTATTAGGTTACCAGGTTGTAAATGCCATTTTATTTGTTCTTCAGTTCTAATTTCCTGCTTTTGCTTAAACCTGTGAAAACACAGATAATTCAAAGTTTTTGCCTGTAAGAGTAGGAATGGTTTATGAGGGAGGGCCCTGAGCATCCCTTCACAAATAAAACATATGAAAATTTGTTTATGGGTTTATGATATTAGGTTTGTATGTGCAGATGTGTTTTTATTTCTTATTTAAATGGACCTCAAGTATAGAGAACTTAGTTATTTATATACCTCAGTTTATGGCATCTCTTCTTATCTGTGCATGTAAGATGTCTGTCTTGATTAATTTGATTCCCCTGTCATTTCTGAGTCACAGTTCCATTTCACCTGGCATGTATTCCTTTATCCCTGGGTTCCATGCTAATGTGTTTAGTATGTATAGTATCTTGGGGTGTGAATACTTCTTGTCAAATATTGTCTTAGTCCATTTAGGCTGTTAAAATACCATAGATTGTGTGGTTTATAAACAGCACACATTTATTGCTCACAGTTCTGGAGGCTGGAAGTCCACGATCAGGATGCCAGTGTGGTCAGGTGAGGGCTCTCTTCTGATCATAGATGTGTCATTGTATCCTCACATGGATAAGGGCTAGGGAGCTCTCCGGGATCTTTTTTGAAAGAGTACTAATCCTATTCTTGGGGACTCAACCACCTCATGATCTAATCAAGGTCCCATTCACTACATCACCTTTGGGGTTTAGGATTTCAACATATGAATTTTATTGAGACACAAATATTCAGACTATAGTAAATATTTAAGTTTCTTGGGAGTTTTAAGTTTACATAAATGAATTTGTCATTTTAATATGAATTTCTCTGCTGGTGAGTTTGAATCTCCTTGTGTACTTAGTTAACCGTTTGGGTGTTTTTTTTTTGTTTGTTTGTTTTGTGTGTGTGTGTGTTTTGGTTTTTTTTACATTTTTGAAAATACTAAAGCAATTCAAAGACATTTTTCTTTCTCGGATGCTTGAGACTATGCATACATAACTTTTGCTACTGTGATCATATATCTAAGACTAGATGTTATTGTTTTAACATTTATGAATATTAAAAGAATTTAGCCTTCCTTTGTACCACACTGGTGGTTATAATAGAGGATACTGTTCCCTAAATCTCAGTAATGCACAACCTTATAATATGATTCAATATTTTAATGATGCTTTATGCTATTCAGGACGTTTTTTGAAAATTTAGAGTCTCTGGTATCTTGTAAGAAAGCTAATAGTCCATTCCCTTAATTTTGCTGAAGAGAAAGTAGAGACCCGCACTTTGTAAAATGATCTGTGAATGCTCACACCGAGTTACTGAAGGCAGTAAGACTAGAATTTGTCTTTAACAGTGTTCCTGGAAGTTAAGTAATACTTTAGTCAAGCATCTCTAACTTTTCTGAAGTTTTGCTTTGCCTCTTCCTTTTCAGTACTTAATATGAATTTGGGAGGCTCCTGTGGCTACTAGTTTCAAAATCAGCAGAGTCAGTGGGGATGACTGATGTGTAAGGTATTTTTTGAGTTATTACAGAGGAGGGCAAGCAGGAAAAAAACATTCATATTTCTGTACCTCTGTGTCATCTAACTACAGAACTAATGTATGGTAAATTAAGGAAAGTGGAAAATATAAGTAATAAAATTAGAAAAGGAAAGCAAACTTATAAAGACATGAATAGCAGAAAATTGAAGAAATCTAATTCTTTCCCATGATCTTTTAGTTCCTTCCTACTTTTTTTTTTGCCCTCAAATCTGAACGTATAGTTTATATTTTTAAAATTTGATTGAAACAGATCCTTTTAATGGAATGTTGAAAAAATAAAAATTATAAATGGTTAGTTAACTTTGTTTAGAAGTCAGCCATTTTATTAGCCAACCTGGTCATAACTAAGATCTGAGAAGGATTTTTTTTTTATTGCTTATTATTTCCATATTCTATTTTCTGCCAAGCGTGATATTTTTTTGTTTACCATGAATATATGTATAGTACTCTCTTTGGGACATAACAAATTATCCAAGGTCTTCTATAACACTGGTTAGAAACCTGTGTGTTAATGACTAGGATTCTTTGTGTGCGTGTGTGTGTTTGTGATATATATCTATATCTATATATATATAGATATATATATATATGTAACAAGGAGAAAAAAATCACATTTCCTCTAAAAATAATTACCATTGAGAAGATATTATTTTTTAAAGTTTCTTGGTTATTTATAAGTATAGTTCAACTGGTAGACAATACAGATTTATTAATGAGGAAATTTATTATTGAAGAACTAAACTAAGGAATAAAATAATACAATTTAAAGTCAGGGCATGTTAATCTTCATCTGGTCAAAATTGCTTATTTTATGTATGAAGAGACTGAGACCTAGAGAAGTGACTCATTCAAGGCAAAAATCTACATAATTTGAAGGCTGGGGTTAGGACCTATATCTGAAATAGGATTGTCAAAAATATTAACTCATTGATAGGGTGTCTGATTTGTGTTTGCTGCTAATTATCTTTACCTAAAAGAATGTGCAGTACTGTAATAAGGAGAATCAGTAACTCTGCATGTAACGTATGAATAAAGTATTAGCATTTTATGTTTTCCTGCTTTTCATTGTTCCTTACTTATGTTGTTAGATCAGCAGGCATAAAAAGTTTGGCTATGGAGTTTTGGTAACACAAGTGGCATCCACAGCAGCAGGTGCAGTAGCACTACAAAGTTCAGGTAAGTTTTCCTTTTAATTAGAATTCTGATTATTTTAAATAAAATGAGCAGGCCGATGGAAAATTTAACTGGCATGATCAGCTCTCAGGATATTTACTCTAAAGTTCTTTTTCCTGTTATTTTCCCTTAGGTAAGGGAAAGTTATAGGGTGTCCTTTATTTTTTCACTTCCATGAAATTGCAATGGGATTTTTTTTTTCTCTTGAAAGATATATGTACACACAGCCTTGTTCTCTTTTTTGAGAACAGGGAACATAATGAATTAAACTGAGAAGTACTTGATGCTTTAGGAAGTTGTCTTTATGTTATAAATCAAAAGGATGTTGTCCTCTCAGTACAGCTGAATCTTCCAGGATTTCTTTCTTTTTTTCTTTTTTCCTTTTTTGAATCTTATAGGATTTCTTAATGCTCAGTTTTAGTGGCCTGCATATGCTTCAGATTTACATCCACAATAGTTAGCATACATACATACGTCCCATTTCCTTATTTCCCTTCTTCCTCTTTTGCTTCTTGAAAGCTTTCCTCTTACTACTTAGTTTTCACCACTGTCTTTGCAGTCAGCATGTATTATCTACTATGGATTGGATTTTTAAGAAGTTTAAACATTGCTAACTTAATATATCTAAGGTTATTGGAACCCTGAACCAGAGACAAGACATACCTCTAATAGAGATTCTATGGTTATATTTTTGAAAGCTTAGGGTTGATGAATTATAACATCACTGACCACAACTGATTCGCTCCTTAAATGAAAATATTTTACTATAATATATCTTAAAAACTTTTTGACAAGCTAATTTGGAATATTATGAAACATGTTTCTTGGTAGAAGTTGTCATAAACTGAACAACTTATTTCTTCTTCTACTTGGTTTGTAATCTAATATATTTCCATAGTAGAGGCACATTAATGGACGCATTTGGAGACTAGATTTAACCTCAGATTTCCCTGTTGGCCAAGTCATTAATCTTCTAAGCCTCATGATATCAGTTATTTTACAGGGCAATGGAGAGAAGACTAACACTGATTGAGTTCCTATGATGTCTTAGGGCAGTATATTAGTAACTCTACATATATCATCCCATTTATACTTCATGTCAACCCTCAAATATAGCACTATTTCAATTTTCAAAAGGGGAACTGATGCTCTAAGAAGTCAAGGGATTTGTGTAAGGACATACAACTATTAAGCTGGCAGATTTATAATTTCAACCCTGATATTCTTGATTTCAGATTCCATATTTTTTTTTTTTTTATATCACAGGAGCCTTTCTGCTCTGATGTTATTATGAACTTACTGATTTTATTAGATGTTCTGTCTTACACTTTTTTATGTAATTTGATTCTTCATAAAAATTTAATAATCAACCTTAATAATCACTTTCATTTAGACATATAGTATCTTACTCATGAGAATTTAAACTCTGTTGAGCCAAAGGTTGTGTGAAATTGAATTGTTTCAAGCATAAGAATTAAAAAAAAAGTTATATTAGTATATATATTAGGATAAGGAACACACACTGTTTAAGTGCCTACCCTGCCTCCTGATAGCTCCTGCACACATGCACACACACATACATACCACCTTTCAGCCGCCTTTCATTGTTGGCCCATTTGCAGAGTAAAGTATAAATCTTATTTTTCAGGAAAACATGCTCAGAAGTTATTGGCTAAGGGATAAATTGTAAGACTCAAAATTCAGTTCTCCAGGGAGATAGTGTCTCAGAATTTAGTCATTATGCAGTTTTATGACAATGAGGTATCATGAAGATATAGTGAACAGTAGGAGATACAATTTCTACCAAGGTTAGAGGTTATTTTTTACTCAAGATGTAAGTATGTGTCTGTTGTCACTGTGGACCAGTCTTGTCAGAGGGATAATTATGTCTTTCTCCATAATCCAAAGAAATAGTATACTGTAAATATGATGTAAAATAATTCTTCTTAGGATTTATTAATGCACTTATGACTGAATTATGGGCCAATCTGGAATGTGGAAGAGATGATGTTAGAGTAACCCATCCTAGATCTACTCCAGTGGATCCTATTGACCGGAGCTGTCAAAAGGTAGGGAATGATCTGGGTATCTCTCTGAGAAATTACTTCATCCTGACTTTATATATACTGTTACAACCAGCAGCTTCTCCTAACTTTCTTTTATCTCCTTTGTTTCAGTTCTAATTTTTTTTTGTTTTCAAAATGAGCGGTTAGAACTACTAGTGTTTAATGGGAATTGTATTTTGTAAGAATGTTTTCCTTTCACATTGTTTTTACTGTAATTTTTGTCTAATAAAGAGTAAGACACAGCAGACATTATGAAAAACAACCTCACTCGCCCTACCAAAACCCTAAAACAAAAACCACTCAACCAAAGGGAAAAAAAAAAAAAGAGGAAGCTTTTGCCCTTTGGTTTAAATCTAATAGAAAGTTGTCATTTAGAGTAATGTGCCAAAAAAAGAGAAATTCTAAAGTACCTATACAGTGTTCTATTATAATTCAATGGCTTTTATGTATTTGACATGTTTCCCAAATTTCACCAAAGCTAAATGACTTGAGAATTCCTAACTTTGACTTTATGGCAGCCTGGGAAAGTTTTAAAGGAAATGTCATAAAATTATTTTAAAAAATGAAATTCTGTTTTCTGTAATTCTGGGCTACTTCCCTCCAGTAGTAAACACAAACTCTGGAAAAGTGACTTAAAAAAGCAACAGAATGGCTAAAAAGAGACTCCCCCCCCCCCCAAAAAAAAGGAGGGGAGTCAGTGTGCAGATGAATAGATTGGACTGCTTGAGATTCTATATTTAATAGACTTTTGCCTGAGGGCAAGTATCCACAGGGATATCCATATTCTAACAAGTTTGAAAAATCAAAAGAGAAGAGTTTTAGGGCTACACAGCAGCTGGAACATGGAAAGAAGTCTCTGGGAAGGAGAGAAGTACATAGGGGGCACTTAAATTTTGTTTATACACCATCCAAATATAAGACTCTCCCCTGAACTTGGACTCAAGAGATACCAGATGTTCTTACCACAGAGGTCAGAGTTTAGAGGTTAAATTTGCCCTGTTAAACTGTTAAGTTAAAATCAGCATTGTGGAATATATCTTTCATAATATATTGGATGTAGTCCATAATTACTAGACATATGGAGAATAAGAGAAATGTGATTCAAACCCAGGAAAAAGGCAACTAATAGAGATTGAGTTGGAATTATCTATAAGAATTTTGAAGTTGTTGTTATAAATAGCTTGCGAAGGAAAATATGCTTGTAATGAGTAAAGAAACTGGAAATTGTAGTAGAGAAATAGAAACCATTTAAAAGAACCAGATAGAAATTCTAGAACTAAACATGTTATCTGAAATAATTTTCTAGATGAGCTTAATAGAATATTTAAATATGACAGAATAACTAGTCCATGAACTTGAGATAGATCAAGAGAAATTATATAATCTGAAGAACAGAGAGAAAAACTAAGGAATGCTTCTGTGATTTGTGAGACCTGTATCAAAAGGTTTAATACATTTGATTGGTATATTGAAGAGAAAGAGAATGGGACAGAAAGATATTAAACAGAAGCTGAATTTCCAAATATCTTGAAAAATGTAAACTTATAGATCAAGAATCTTAGTGAATCCCAAGGAAGAGTATGCAAAGAATGAAAATGCAAAGGAAACCACAGTAAGGCTCATTATAGACATACAAACTGCTGAAAACTAAAGATAAAAAGAAAATCTGGGAAGAAACTATAGAAAATCATATACACAGGGGAATAGCAGTAAAGTGTGCCATTAGAAACTGCAGTGTGTCTGATTAGAAACTGCAGAGGCCAGGAGATAATAACATATCTTTAATGTGCTGAGAGGGGGGAAGCCCAGTCCACCTAGAATTCTGTATCCAGCAAAAATACTCAAGGATAAAAGAAAAATAAACTTCAAAGGCTAAGAAAATATTTTCCAGCAGACCTGCATTTTATTTAACACTAAAAGAATTTCTTCAGGTTGAAGGACAATGATACCCGATGGATATTTGGATTTTCAGACTGAAAAGAAATTTCAAGTAGGTGAGTGAGTATAAAAAAGCCTGTTGGGGCACTTAGGCGGCTTAGTCCGTTAAGCATTTGCCTTGGTTTTGGCTTAGGGGCATGAAATCTGAGCCTTCTGTCAAGCCCCCCCTAAGTATGGTGTCTGCTTGGGATTCTGTCTCTTCCTCTCTTCCTCTCCCTTCCACTCCCTTTGCCTCTCCCTTTACCCCTTGCTCACCTGTGGTCGTGTGTGCACTCTCTCGCTCTCAAATAAATAAATAAAATCTTAAAAAACAAACATGTTTTTCTCTTAATTCATAAGACTGTTTACAAGAAAACTATGACAATAATGGGATTTATTTTATACTTAGAGTTAATATATATGACAGGTCTACCACACAGGATAAGCAAGTGGTATTAATGGTATACAAATCTATGTAGTTTCATGATTCTTAAATTTTACATGAAGTGGAACAACATTAATTTTAACCCCTAAAAAAATATTCTTTTTCTCTTATAAGTTTGGGATTTTATTTAACTAATTTGACTTTGCATTAGAAATGTCAGTATAAACTAATGTTAATTTCTGTTAAAAAAAAAATGTATGCTCCTCTAAGCTACTGACTGAATTATCTAGAAACAACTCATAGCAAACATTCTTAGTGCCCAGCTTATAATTCTAAATATTATTCCCTAGAAAATTGGGATTTAATTTTACTTTTGGGATTTAATTTTGCAGTCTTTTAAATTGTAGAAAACAATAATGTGGCCTCAGTATATGAGGTACACTAAATTTATTTCCAGTCCACCCTCCTCTTACTTCTCTATTAGCTGTGCTTTGGAATATGATAGACAATAGTACCATATGGCTATATAAACCTATTTAAAATCGAAGTTAAAAATGCAGTCCCTCAAGTACATTTAATCATATCTTAAGTGTTCAGTAGCCACATGCAACTAGTGACTGTTGCATAGTTCAATTAATATAACATTTCCAACACCACAGAGAGGTCTATTGGATAGCTGACCTGGAAAAACCACTAAGTAAATGCAAAAGATATAGCTAAAATAAAATTCTAAAAATAATCCCAAAACACAGAAAGGGACAGAAAAGGGATGGGAAAAAAGAAAATAAATGGGAAATTGTAGCCCTAATCAATAATTGTATTACATGTAAGAGACTAAAGAGTTTCAGAATAAGACCCAAATAATATGCTGTCTCTAAGAAATTCACTTTAAAGAAAAAGACGCTGGTAAGTTGAAAGTCAATGAATAGAAAAAACAGAGGAAAAATATACATTAGAAGACTTGCAGTAGCAGTATTTAATGTCAGAGACATAGAAAATGAAGTAATGTTGGATTAAGAAACATTTGAACATAATCTGGTCAATATATCAGGAAGATATAACAACCATAAGTTAGTTATGGTCCTAGAAATGAGATTCAAAATATATGAAGTATTAAAATAGCTTAAGGAAGAAATAGGCAACTGTATAGTAACAGTTGAAGATATTAACATTCCTCTTTTAGCAATTGGTGTAACATCTTTCAGTCTGTTCTCAGGTACATGATATGAATATCGCTAGTCATCATTTGATCTAATTGTTCTTTATAGGATACTATATTCAGTGACTGCAGAACACATATTCTTTTCAAGAGCACTCAGCATGCTTACCAAGAGACTTGCTGGACTAGAGTGTTAAGTCTGCATAAATTTAAAATGATTGGAATAATACAAAGTGTGTTCTGAGACCACAGTGAATTTAAGTATCACAAGCTAGAAACTGCAAAATCTGAAATATTTGAAAATACACTTCTAAATTACACACAGCTCAAAGAAGTCATAAGGGAAATCAAATATTTTAAAGCAGAAAATAAAATAGAAAATTTGCAAATGTATCTGAAGTAGTTCTAAGAGGAATATTTAACTGTAATATTTATATTAGAAATACCTAAAATTAATGAGTCAGGTTCTCACTCTAAGAAACTGGAAAAAGAACAGATTATACCCAAAGAACATGGAAGAAGGGAAATAATAAACAAAGCAGAAATCAGTGAAGCAGAAAAAAGACAAACAAGAAAAGTAACAAAACCAAAATTTGGTACTTGCAAATGATTATTAAAAATAATAAACCCCTGGCTAGAATCATCAAGAAAATGAGGGACCCAAAATTAATCAAGAATGAAAGAAGAGTTTCACTGAAGATCCCATAGTTAGGGGAATAATGAAGGAATATTACAATCAGCTTTATGCTATAAATTAAAGTAAGATAAAAATGACAAACTTCTTAAATATGCTTACCAAACTGACCCAGTATAAAACAGAAAATCTGAGTAGCTATGTTTCTGTTAAAGAAATCAAATTATTAAAAAACTTAACATAGAGAGCCACATGATTTCACTGGTGAATTCTATGAAACTGTTACAGGAGAAAGAACACCAATCTCACACAAGTTTTTTCACAAAACAGAGGTTGAAGAATCAATTTCTAACTTATATGAGGAGGCCAGCATAATATTGATGTGGATGAGAAAAAACTGTTACAAAAAAAAAAAAAAGACAAATTGGAGTATAGACTTAAATATTTAACAAAATATTATCGCATTGCATATAGTAATATAGAAAAGGATCCATCATTTTTTATGATCAAGTGGGGTTTATCCCAGGCAACAGACAGTTGGTTTCTTATTCTAAAATGGGACGATAATTCAGTATAATAATAGAATAAAGAAGACTCATATGATGATTTCAGTAGACGTGGACACATCATTTGGCAAAGTTTAATGCCCATATTTGATAAAAACTCAGCAGATTTCTTTCAATCTGATACATACTATCTATCAAAAACGTGAATCTCATATTTAGTGGTGAAATATTGGACCTAAAATCTGCTTACTCTTACCAATTTAGCATTGTATTAGATCTTAGTGTGATAAGACAAGGAAAAAAAAAGGCATACAGACTAGAAAGATGTAAAACTATTTAAAATGGTTTGATTACCTTATCTCAAATTTGCCTTTTTAAATCACTTTCTGATTTCTCTATTAGACACTTAAAAATACATTTTTGGTATAATAAGTGTTGTTGATATCTCATTCTTAGAACTCTGAATCTTAATTTCTTTTTTCCCAGTATTGTCTACCCTCACAACTGTTTTCCTTCATAGCTTTCTATCTATAAGGTAAAATGAAATTTTCATTACTTTTCTGGAAAACCTTTGTTTTTTTTTCCTAAAGGATAAAGTTAGTGCTCATTAACATAGTACATCTCCTGCCTACCTGCCTGCTACTTTGCAGTCACAGCTCTTATCACCTCTTGCTTTGCTGTATAATGTGATCCTCCCAATGTCCTTCCATCCCTCTCCATAGTATGGTACCATCAGGTAATTTAGAGAACCATTTATTTTTATTTTTTTTTTTAAGATTTTATTTATTTATTTGTCAGAGAGAGAGAGGGAGAGAGAGCAAGCACAGGCAGACAGAATGGCAGGCAGAGGCAGAGGGAGAAGCAGGCTCCCTGATGAGCAAGGAGCCCGATGTGGGACTTGATCCCAGGACGCTGGGATCATGACCTGAGCCGAAGGCAGCTGCTTAACCAACTGAGCCACCCAGGCGTCCCTATTTTTAATTTTTTAAAGATTATTTATTTATTTATTTGACAGAGAGAGCATAAGTAAGCAGAGTAGCAGGCAGAGGGAGAGGGAGAAGCATGTGGGGCTGGATCCCAGGATCCTGGGATCATGACCGGAGCCAAAGGCAGATGCTTAACTGACTGAGCCACCCAGGCACCCCTGAAGAACCATTTTAAAGGCTCTAATAGTGTATTTGTCCTCTGTTACTGTGTGAGTCCTTGAGGGCAGGTACCATTCCTTTATTCATTCATATTTTTACTTTTAGCATCTGGCATAATTGCCAATAAGCAGCTGGTGTTAAAATATTTTGAATTAATAAGTGAATGGGTGATCATTTTCAACCTGAAGGAGTTTTATTTCATAAAAAAGTGTTTGATCTTGGGTAATTTTAAAATGGTTTAGTCTCAAAATATATCAAATATTTAACCTTTAATTAGTTTCCTTACTATTTACAAAGCCTTATTTTCTTCAAGTCATGGAAGTAAAATGTTTTGTGCTAATATAAATTTTAGGATAATTAATGTTTGATATTAGCAACATCTTATGATGTTTTTATGGGAACTCATGATTATGTTATAAATATTTTCTTAAATTCTGCAAGTGTTTATTAAGACATCACAATTTTGCAGTATGCTAATGTTTTTAAAATATGCTCATTTATGAAAAATGCTTTTTTTCTTCTAGAAACAAGCTGCTGAAATTTTCCCATGTTTCTTTAAAATTGTTTAGTTTGTTCAAATATAATTACAAAATTATTTTTACCTTATGTTCTATATAATTAGAGTACCATATCAGAAGTAATCATGATTCTATGTGGTCTGAATGGTTTTATTTCTTAGATGAAAGGAGGAAGTTTCATGTTTTCCTATGGAATTCCTCATGTGCAAATAATACAAAAACTCTCAGTATAGTATTGATATGTGATTTGTAAAGACCATTTACCTTTTTTTTTTTTAAAGATTTTATTTATTTATTTGATAGAGATCATAAGTAGGCAGAGAGGCAGGCAGAGAGAGAGAGAGGGGAAAGCAGGTTCCCCACGGAGCAGAGAGCCTGATGTGGGGCTCGATCCCAGGACCCTGGGGTCATGACCCGAGCCAAAGGCAGAGGCTTTAATTCTCTGAGCCACCCAGGCGTTCCTAAAGACCATATACCTTGATGGACAGTGTCAGATGTTAAGATGAACATTTATTAAGTTTCCTGTAATCCGTCATGGCTACAGTAGATGGGAATGATATTTTAAATAAGACATTTATAATTCTAAATATTGGGTTAATATTAACATTTATAAAATATTTCCATGTTTAAAGCATTTTCTTTTTTTTAACTTATTTTTTCATAAACTAGATGAATAATACAAATATGGGATCTATCTTAATCATTTTTGTGGTAAACACCTTGATGATTAGTGAATTTTTCCTAGGTGGTTTTGTAGGTGGCCATGAACTTTGTAGTTTCCCTGCAGTTCATTTTATGTATAATTAATTGACACATTCCTTAAACATCCTTTTCTTGCTACCACTTTTTGTTTTTTCTCTATAGTGAACAGTTTTTGCATAGTGTTCTTTAGTTAAGCATTCAGTAAGTGGTAACTAGGTTATTAAGTTTAGTTATTCTACTTTATAACTTTATTGCTATACAAATGACACTAGGTTTAAATCAGTAGTATATAGATTATTTCCTTAGAAATACTTTGAAATTCCATCTTCATTTTGTGGAATATTCATGGAAAGAAAAGGAAGCTTTTAAAGAGTTCATTTTTCTACAGCAATGTTTGTTAAGACCCACTGTGTTAAATATATTCACTATAACCACTGTTATTTGTTAAGGAATATTTCATTTGGCATAACAGGGGTGGAGGTGGGGGCAAGATGAACTGAACCTTCCAAGTCCTCAAATAAAGACTGTGTAGCATAGGTGCCTTGTTAAATAGCATTTGATTATGCTGGGATCTGTAATGAGTAACCTAGCCTGAAAATAAGAAAATATTGATTAGTTCTGCTACCAGCTATCTAATTGCGTGTTTTTGGCCAAGTCGCTTAATTTCTCTGGTCCTTACGTTTTTTCATCTATTATGTGAGAGATCAAATTAACTTCTTTTAAATTTTCTCATGTTTTGATTATAGTGAAAATTCTTAATTTGATTCTCAAATTTTCTGAATCCAGTGAAGAACTTTTAAAATGGTAGGCAGAAAACTTAGTACTATTGTTACAAACAAGTACAGTTAATACAATACAAATGAAACATACAAGTATTGGCAGGATACAGGGTTTCTAGAGGTGAATAGAGTTCAGTAGAAAGCCTTCTAGGAAAAATGTGGCAAGCTTATGAAGTGGGATAATGAGTAAGTGGGAGGGCTGGAGGAATATGTTGTTAGGATAAAAAGGTTTGCATATGTGGCAGTCATTTATTTGAAGGAGACCACAGGCATTCAATTGACTGAAGTAGTGACTTCCTGCTAAGGAATAATGGAAAATAAGGCTTTTGACACTGTGAAGCTGAGAAAGGTGTCACTTAGTAAAGTGCCTGAAAGTCATGCTAAGTTAAGCTTCTTGTGATGGGTAACCACTGCATGCTTTTGTGTAGGGGATCCAAAGAATGAACTGTGCCTGAGAAAAATATTCAGGTTGCTTTTAGTAAAATGAAATGAGAGTAAGAGCTTAAAACTTCTTGGAGAGATTAACTTGTTAAGATTACACCAGAAAATGAGCTGGTTTTGATAGGAAAAGCCAGGGCTTTTAAAAATTAACTATAGGGGGTCACCTGGGGGGCTCAGTTGGTTAAGAGGCTGCCTTTGGCATGGGTCATGGTCCCAAGGTCCTAGAATCCAGTCCCTCATTCAGCTCCCTGTTTTGTGGAGAGCCTGCTTCTCCTCCCCCTCCTTCTGCCTGCTGCTCTGCCTACGTGCGTTCTCTCTCTGTCAAATAAATAAATAAAATATTTAAAAAAAAATGACCTATAGGGGTGCCTGAGTGGCTCATTCATTAAGCGACTCCTAGGATCCTGCGATCCAGCTCCAAGCCCCACATCGGGCTCCCTGCTCTATAGGAACCCTGGTTATCCCTCTCCCACTCCCCCTGCTTATCCCTCTCCCACTCCCCTTGCTTGTGTTCCCTCTCTCGCTGTGTCTCTTTCTGTCAAATAAATAAAATCTTTTAAAAAATTAAATTAACTATAATATTTAGGTTAGTTGGATTTCCAGTGAATGTAGTTAAAGGATAAAGAAAGCCTTGTGGCCTGAGTGCAAGAATATTTAGAATTTATTATCTTGCTCCAGAGCCCCACAGTGTTACTCTCTTGTATTTCTTATGCATCAGTTATAATAATGCAAATAATAGAAGGATGGGTCATTTCATTTTTTCCTCTCAAAACCAAACTTCTCAAGAGATACAAGGTATTTTAAAACATTTTCCAACTCCTATATATTCTGTTACAATTGTTAATGCATTGTGAGCACATATTGCTGATGTTAGCTATTTGGTACTTAGCAGGTATATATTTCACATTTATGTGGATTAATTAGGCTTATTTAAAAAATTAGCCCTCGTAGTCGTACTCCTATAAAACTATATCATGGATGTGGTTGAAAAAATGCACCATTTAAATGACAGTGTTTTCTTTCTTCCCTGCCTAGTCTTTTTTAGGATTGGTGAACTTGTTACCTTATCCTGCTGTTTATGAGCTGGTAGGCAATCAAGATCTTCCTAATAAAGCAGAATATTCTCTTCGTGAAGTCCCAACGTGTGTTATTGTAAGTCATTTTTTTAATATCTTTACCTTTTATAAATGATACTTGAGATTTATAGTACAGTGCAGTTTGACAGAAAAAAGGAACATTATTTAATGGTGTTTAAATGCTGATTTGATTTATTTACCCATGGAATATCAGCTCCGAATTATCTGTGCATGGAATTTTTGATCCAGGTCATCTTAAAGTTACAACACCTCTTGGAATACAAAGTTAATGCTTCCCAATCAGGAAAGAAACCTGGCATTAGCAGAAATATGTACATGAATGATTTTTAGATGGTTTATGTTATTAGTCACACCAGTGTTGCTTCTTCATTGGCCAGGATAATTAGGATTAAACTATATCCAAGGAGTCCAATGTATTTTCTGCTTGTATTTTAATGAACTACATATTACTGCCCCATGAGGGCAGTATATACATATTTATTTGAGACTTTTTCTATCCATACTCCCAAATGGGTAACTTGTTTTAATCATTTAGAGATATTTAGTTCCTCATCTTTAGTAAGTTTATGAATTAAATACACAAAATATGTGTTCATGCATTCATAAAGAATTATTTAATTAACACTGAAATTCTATTAACCATTCTTATTTTCTGGTCACTTTGACTTGTAATTGTTTTTTCTATAGTTTTGCTCATTTGAATACTTTTAATTCTTGTTAATCCTAAACATTTTAATTTTTTTTAAACTTTCTCTACTTTGTAAATTTTTTTATAATTTTATGAATGAGATATAAAGATAGGTACTTCTAGGGGCGCCTGGGTGGCTCAGTGGGTTAAGCCGCTGCCTTTGGCTCAGGTCATGATCTTGGGGTCCTGGGATCGAGTCCCACGTCGGGCTCTCTGCTCTGCGGGGAGCCTGCTTCCCTTCCTCTCTCTCTGCCTGCCTCTCTGCCTACTTGTGATCTCTCTCTGTCAAATAAATAAATAAAATCTTAAAAAAAAACAAGATAGGTACTTCTAATGTTGAATTTTTAATTTATATTCTTTTTTCTTTGAAGTGTTTCAATTTTACCTTGTGCTTACTTGCATCTTGGCATTTGTGGACTTCTCTTCCTCTGCCGCCTATCATCCAGATCGATCTCTTCCAATAGTGTAATTTTAGTTGTATACTGACAATTCTGACCTATATGGCTCACCTGACTGTTGAATCTGTACTCAGATTTATACCAGATAATGGACATCTGGAATACTTACGAGCATCTCAGTCTTACCACTTCTAGAACTGAATATAATTTTTTTTTCTACAGTTCCATTTCCCGTTTTCTTATCTCAGCATATGGCACCATCATCCACACAGTTGAGTGAGCTAGAAACCTGGAAGTCATTGTTGACTTCTCTTTCTGTATATGGAGTTAATCACCATGTATAGATTTTTGCCTCCCTAATAACCACATCTTGTTTACTTTTTTTATTTCTATTAAAAACATCTTAGCTCAGACTGTCATTTGTTGTCTAGATTACGTCAGTGAGATCCTAACTGCTTTTTTTCCCAGTTCAACCTATAATTTATCCTCATGCTGATTTATTCTCAGAGTGGTCCTTTAGAAATGAAAACCAGATGCAGTAATTCTATTTAAAATATTTTCTGATCTCCCTTTGCCTCCATGTGTAGCCATGTTCCTTTGCATGACAGACAGCTTCTCCTTGTTTTTCAAAGCCTTTTTTTTTTTTTTTTTTCTTTTGTCTCTTTTCACCTTTCACTCTATGACTTCCAGGGTAATCAGACAAGTTTCTTCCTTTCTCTGGGGTCTGAAGCTATCTAACCTTGCCTTTTGGCTAGATAGTAGTATCTCCTCATTTTTCATGCTTTACTCTTTCTGTGAGGTCATCTCATAGGTCACATTATTGTATAATTACTTTTGCATTTGTCTCTCCTAATGAACTGTAAAATCCATGAAGAGAGGAACTATATTTTATCTTTGGCCAAAAATGTCTTGCTGGTTGTTTTGTTTTTCTTTTGCTACTGTGAGCATGGTAGGTTCTCAGTAACTTCATTGTTTTATTAATCATTTGATAGGCCCTAAATGATGTTGGCCCTTCTTAGGCTTTATTCAAAAGAATATAAATTCAGTATCTTTCTGTTTTCTTTGGGAGTCCTGTGGCAGGAACCCTAGGAAGTTAAACTGAGGAAATGTGTGTGTGCATGTGCATATGTGTTTGTACATGTATTTACACAAATTCATGGGTGGACTTTCTTTTGTGGATACTTTCAAACTTTCATTTAAAATGGTCTAGTGAACTCCCATATACCCAACACTAAACTTTAGCTTTTATCAACATTCTGTTGATATTCTTCCCTCTATTCCACTACTCTTATACAGTTTCCTCCCCTTTACTCCTGCATTTTTTTTTTTTCCTGGAGAAGTATAAAGCACATTTTAGGCATAATGCCAATTTATCTGAATAATTTAGTGAATAAATTTAGTATGCATCTCTAACTAATAAGGACCCCTGGGTTTTGTTTTTGCTTTTGTTTGAATTACCTCTTTGTAAATATCTGTGGCTAAAATCATATCTGAAATATTGGCTATAATCCCTTAATATTATCTAATATGTGGTCTATATAGAAGTTTCCTTTTTCTTAAGATGTCTTTTTTTTTTTTTTTTAATAGTTGGTCGAGTCATGATCCAAAGAAGGTCCATATGTTTCATTCAGTCATTATGTCTTTTATGTCTTTTTTCTAAAACAGTTCTTTCTTTGTTTCCGTGTCATTGATTTATTGGAAAAACTGGGTTATTTGTCCTGGGTTGCATTTATTCAGTGTTTCACTAGGAGATGTGAAATGGTGATTCTAGTTCTGGCATTATTTTTGTCCTTGACTGGAATTACTTAATAATAGAAATCCTGAAAAACTTTTTTTCAGGAATGGCAGAATAAATACTTGACTATTTATAAATCCTCAGAGTAGTGAATTGGTCTAGTAATCTCCAAAAGTGATGTTTTGTTATTATTATCATTATGAGCTTCTAATTTGTATGTGTATATGTTTCAATCCAGTGTGGTTAATCATTATTGCTTTTGATAATCAAGATATTCCTTGGCTATGGAGTCCTTTTCGCATGTAATTATTTCTGTTTGATATATTTCTTTCTCATGTAAGATGTTCCAGGCTCATTGTATACATTTTCTGGCTCGGTCCTGGAATCAGCCATCTTCAAAGAATTGTTTCTTTTACTAGGAATTGTTATTTAGAAATTATAACCTAGACGCTAGAAATGTTCCTTGTTTAGGGTTGTCATTATTTTTAGCCATTTCAGTAGACAGTAAGGAGAGCATTTTTTTTTTTTAAGAGAAATTCATCATGAGCCTATATTGTATTTTTTCTTGTATTTTTCTCTTTCACAGAAAAGCTTGGTTACTAATGACATGAACAAAACTACTCATTTGCTTTTATTGTACAATGTACATATAATAGTTTCAGAATAAAATAAGATTAATGTGTGCATATTGATATTTCATTTCAGTTAGTTTTGTTCTTAGGATGTATGCCACTAGTGATTTACAATCAAAATACTGTGTTTTAAAAAGTTACTTAAAGTAAGTAAATCTCGTTCTGCCTGGTTATGCCACTAACTTGATAGATTTGTTTTAGAATGTTCTAAATTGAGAGGTTGTTTTACCTTTTGTATTAATTTTTTCTTTTCAATTATTACATGATTAATGTTCTTTTAAAATTTGTGACTCCAGGGGCACCTGGATGGCTCTGTGGGTTAAGCCTCTGCCTTTGGCTTAGGTCATGATTTCAGGGTCCTGGAATCAAGCCCCGCATTGGGCTCTCTGCTCAGCAGGAAGCCTGCTTCCCCCTCCCCGCCCCGCCTGCTGCTCTGCCTACTTGTGATCTCTCTCTGTCAGAGAAATAAATAAAAATCTTAAAAAAAAGTAACTCCAGTATGTAACAAGGTATATTCACAGAATGTGCTTGCATATTAATCTCCCTTTGTCCTTTCTCTGAGTATGTATGTTTTGATCTTCAATATAATATCCACTAGCTCCATGTAGTTATTTAAATTTAAATCAATGACAACGAAATAAAATTCAAAATTCTTTACTTTAAGTACTATCCACATTTCAAGTTTTCAAGTGCCCATTAACCGTAAGTGGGCAATGGCTACTATGTTAGATAACACAGACGGAGAATATTTCCATCATTGCAGAAAGTTCATTTTTATAACATTCCCTTATAGCTAACACTTTTTGTTAGTTTTTGATTTATCCTTCAACTGTTACTTTACAACTTTTACTTTAAAAAAGTATATATATTTTTTCCCTCCAGACTTAAGCAAAAGATAGTATGCTTTAAACACTGTCCTGTCTCTGCATTTTCTCTTATTTAAAAAAAAAAAATTTGTTTGAGAGAGAGAGAGGGCATGAGGTGGGCAGCATCTCAGCATCTCTGGGATCAGGACCTGAGCTGAAGGCATACTGACTGAGCCACCCAGGCACCCCTGCATTTTTCTTTTAATTCTGTGCCTTTGAGATTACTGCACACCAGTATATAGAGCTCTGCCCTTAACCCTTTTTTACAAATGGATGGTATACTGTTGTGTGGATGTGTTGTGTTTTTATTCACCAGTCATCTGTTGGTAGACCCCTGGATTCTTTAAGGTTTTTGTATTATAAGTTATGCCAAATTAATAGTTTGGTTTATATTTATTGTACTTACCAGTATGCCTATATATTTTTTTCTACTGTTGTATAACAACTTGCTACAAATTTAGCATATTAAAACCACCCATTTATGAGCTCACAGTTCTGTATTTCAGAAGTCTGGCACTGTGTACCTGGGTTTTCTGCTCAGAGTTTTATAAGCCGAAATCAAGATGTTGTGTAGGCTAAGTGCTTATCAGGAGGTCCTGGGGAAAACTGCATTTCCAAATTAATTGTGGGTAGACTTCAGTTTCTTAGGTTGTAGGACTAAAGTGCCTGGCTTTCTGGGGGCTGTCAGCCAAGAGTTGCTCCTGGGGCTTTGTCCTGTGGCCCCCTCCATTTCAAATGTGAACAACCTCCCTCCTATCAAATCCCTTTCATGCTGTTCTTCTGTGAACAGCCCAAGAAAATTATTTTCTTTTAAATGGCTCTTGCAGTGATATCAGAGCCACTCAGATAATCTATTTTAAAATCAATTATGGACTTCCGCAAAAATCTCTCATAGCAATACATGCATTAGTGTTTAAGGCCTGAGAATCTTGAGGCCTCTTAAATTCTGCCTACTATAAGTATATTTGGGCTAGATTTCTAGAAGTGGGATTGCTGGGTTGAAAGGTAAATTCATATGTAATTTTAGTATATATATCGCTAGATTTCTATCCATAAGGAGAAATCGTTCTGCTTTCCCTTAAATGAGATATAATAGTTACTGTTTTCTAACAATCTCATTAAGTTGTTTATGTGATCAGAGATGTAGATATCTGACCGGAGGAAAGTGTTAATGTATGTTTTTCTTGTGAATAGCACATTTTTTTCTTATGCTTAATGGCCATTGATGACTTCTCAATGGTGTTTCAATTTATTTTTAATAATTTTCTATTTTCTTTTTCTTAGTTTTGAGGAATTCTTTATATTTTAGGGATATTAGACCTTAACTTCTCATGATTTCGTATCAGGTATCTACCAAAACTCTAGGTCCTGCAAACAACTCTCAAGTTGTACTTTAGTAAGTTAAAGGTCAATAACAAAATATTCTGTTTTCTAATATTTCTAATATTTCTAATATCTTCTAACACATACAATCTTTGATTGCTCTCCAGCCCCTTTCACTTAATTTGCAGCTATATAAGTGATGTATTAGGTAGGACCTCTTTAGTTATTGGAGGAACTCACTTTGAATTAGTTTCAGCAGAAGAGGATATTTATTGACCTGCATAAGAAAATATATTTGCTCTAATAAACATCTGCAGCTTGTGTAGAGTCATGATGTGGGAGACAACTGGGAAATTTGGATCCCAGTACTGGTGACAGGAGTATTCCCTGTTCTTAATAAGAGGTGATAGCTGGTTATAGTTCCCTTTGCATAACCAAGGAGTGTAAACAGTGAATCAACCTAAGGGAGAACTTGCTATTTGTCAGAGCTGACTAAAAGTGAGATAGGCTACCTTGGGATTCTGTGAATTCCTTATCTGGGTTCTTCTTGGTGGAGATACTGCAGATCAGATCCAAGAACCTATTGGATGGTTGTAGCACATAATCTTAAGCTCTTTTCAACCCTGAGAATATGTTTGCAGTATTTAGCATAATGCCTGGCACACAGTAGGTGTGCAGTATATGCGAAATTAAATATTTGTGGACTTCATTGTGCCACAAGAGCAAAGAACAAAACAAAAAACGAGGTCAAGTAGAAATAGAACTTCGAAGGTAGATTCACATTTGTCTGTCTGTCTGTGTCATCTTGTCCTGTTACTGCCTATTTTGGCTTTATTGAAAGCTATGCATAGTGTAGTGGTTAAGAGTTTGTATTCTGAAGCCAGACTGCCTGGATTAGATTCCCAGTTCTGCCTTTTACAAACTGTGTGACTTCAGACAAGATGAACTTTAATTTTCTGTTAAAAGAGACCAGTAATGTTCCTGTCCCAGGGTTGTTGTAAGAATTAAATGAAATATAAAAGTTCAAGTCACTGCTTGGCAGATAATAAATGCTATAGAATTGCCTGGTATAATTATCATTAGTGTTTTCTTCTCCAGATGGTGTTCTCTATAGGAGAGTACACAGGACTACCCGTTACTTTATACTGACATCTTCACCATTTCCCCTTGTTGTTGTTTTCTAGGGCTGTCATAACAAATGACCACAAACTGGGTAGATGACAACAACAGAAATTTATTCTCTTATAGTTCTGGAGGCCAGATGTCTAAAATCAAGGTTTTAATAGGGACACATTCCCTCTAAAGGCTCCAGGAGAGGAATTCTTCATTGCCTCCTCCAGCTTCTGGTTGTTCCAGGCATTTCATGTCTTTTTGCTAACATAACTCCAGTTCTGCCCTCCATCTTCACAAGATTTTCTCCCTCATCTGTCTTAAATCTCCCTCTGTCTTTCCCTTCTAAGGATACTTGTCACAGTCTCAGGGCCCACTTGGGTTAATCCAGAATGATCTTATCTCAGAATTCTTAATTACCTAGTTCAAAACACTCTTTTGCCAAATAGGGTAACAATCATAGGTTCTGGAGAGTAGGATGTGGACATATCTTTTGTTGGGGTCACAGTGTAACTCATTAGGTTACCAAACAGGACAGTGGCCTTTTCTCTCCTTCCCTCCTGTAGGCTGAATGTGTACCCCCAAAATACATATGTTGAAACCTAATCCCCATGTTATTTGGGGGTGGGCCCTTCAGAAGTGATTAGTACCTTTAAAACATATAGACTCCGGTTTGCACAGTGGCAATATCGTAGCCAGTGAGGTTTATCCGAGGTGTGGTTATGGATAATTGAAAAACAATGGACTCTAGAGAAATCTCTTACCCCTTCTGCCATGTGAGGGCACAGTGAGAAGATGACTATCTAAAAACTAGAAAGTGGGTCCTTGCCAGACACAAAATCTGTTGCCTTGATTTTGGACTTCTCAGCATCCAGAACTGTAAGAAATAAAATTTCTGGGGCACCTGGGTGGCTCAGTGGGTTAGGCCTCTGCCCTCTGCTTGGGTCATGATCTCAGGGTCCTGGGATTGAGTCCTGCATCGGGCTCTCTGCTCGGCAGGGAGCCTGCTTCCCCCCGCTCTCTCTCTGCCTGACTCTCTGCCTACTTGTGATCTCTCTCTGTCAAATAAATAAATAAAAGTCTTTAAAAAAAATAAAAAAAAAGAAAGAAAAGAAATAAAATTTCTGTTGTTTATAAGCCACCCAGTCTATCGTACTCTGTTACAGCAGCCAGAATGGATTAAGAGCCCTCTCACTTGGAAAATCCCAAGGAAGAACCTTAAAGGTTGAGTTTTGTTTGAGGATGTTCATGGGCTAACCAGTCACAAGCCACTCCTAGTGGTGCAGGTGCAGGAGTATTGGCATTATAACTGATCTGTCCCTTCCCTTGCACTTATCCCTTTCTGAAGTGAAAAGAGGTAACACACACATGACCATTGGGACACTTGTAAACAGCAGGCACTCAGGCATGTATGTATTTGTGTGAATGGATATTCCTTTGTTTTCCTAGTTTTGGTTTCATTCTGGCCTACTAGATCACTGAGTGTATTTTCTAGTTGGGCAGTATCCTTTAAAAAGAATTTCAGACTTGTTTTTGTTTTTTTGAGTCCCAGGCCTTACTTGCCACTAGCTCGTTGTTAGGAAGATGCTGCTTGATTTAGAAAACCGATTGCCTTATTGACACATGTTTCAGTGCTTAGAAACTGAAGTTCTCTATAAGGTAGGCTTCCCAGGAGTTTCATTTTCTTCTCTAAGTGGTGATCCATCAATGTAATCCTCTTTAAAGAACAAATTATTTGCTGTAACATTTGTTCTCTGAAAATGCATTATCATTGATAGATCACTGCAATTATCTCTATAGCTTGCTGGTAGATATTTTACCTCTTTATTCTTAAAAGTCTAGTACTTAGCATTTGGAACTAGAACTTTATAGAGTCCCCAAGTGTCACTATCTGTCAGAGTCTGAGCTTAGTATCCAGATAGTTGGACAAATTTCAGTCACCTATACTAGTAGTATCCTACTAATGAAGAGAAGTCCAGAGTAATCCTTCCAAAAGCTAAGATCATAGAACTGATGGGCAGATTCTCTTTTCTCAGATAAGAGAAAGCCAGTGATACATAATTCTAGATTAATCTGTGAAGATTATGATAAAACAGATAATTTCTTAAGTTATTTTTAGCAGTAAAAATATCTACCTGTTGAAGAAACACCTGGCAAACAAGTTTCTCCATATATATGGGACTACTTAATAGTATCCAGGTGCCTAGACAAGTCATGGAGAGCTCCATGGCTTTGTCACTGTGCCTAATCAGGACTGTCAAAGGAGAAATTAGGAAAAGGAAGAGAGTGGATAAATTATTGAGAATCTGAATGTGAAGCTGGGAATATGAATGGATTACTTAGTTCATGTTCTATCATAAAGTTTGAAAGAGGAGTGCCCAGCTAGAAGCAGACAGAATGACAGATTTTACGATGGCAAATCTTTTATTCTTCATGTTAGGCAGTTTACATGATGTTTGCTGATTATGAACTTTGTGTCAGTGCTTACACATTTTTACAGGCTGTCCGTATAATGATAATAATGCATGCATTCCTAAGTGTTAGGTATAAACTTTTTACTCTACAAGTTGGCACAAATCCAGTTTTTACTATGCTTGGATTTGTATTTTTCAAATTTTGAAAAGCTTATTTCCTCAGCCTTGCAAAGTCATTTCCATGCTTCTTATTTATTTGATGATATGACATTTGTATTATCATCCACGTAGACCTCTGTAGATATTTACTCCCTGGTAAAACCTTCCTTTTACCGTTGGTCACAGAAATGTCTTCCATTAGAACTCACTGGGGTGTAGCAAGTTTCTTGGTCAAGGAATGAACAATGAGAGACAAGTATTCATCTATGAATAAATTTCTTAGGCTGAAACCCGAAGAGCTATACAAATCAGGGCATTCTAAAAGAAAGACTTTTATTTTTATTTTTTTTTTAAGATTTTATTTATTATTTGACAGACAGAGATTACAAGTAAGCAGAGAGGCAGGCAGAGAGAGAGAGAGAAGGAAGCAGGCTCGCTGATGAGCAGAAAGCCTGATGCGGGCTTGGTCCCAAGACCCTGGGATCATGACCTGAGCCGAAGGCAGAGGCTTTAACCCACTGAGCCACCCAGGCGCCCCCAAAGAAAGACTTTTAGAGAGTGCTCAAATTGCATAGTAGGGTTACATTGTCAGGGTTTGGGATGGCTGGTGGCACCTGGGTCCTCAGGTTCTCCCTGCACTGCATCATGATTTTTAAGCCTGGCTATACATTGTAACAACTTGGGAATCTTTTAAAGGTTATTAATGTCAAAATCACACCCCCAAGGATATTGACTTAATTGGTCTAGGGTAGATAGAGCCTGAGCATTAGTCATATGTGTATATGTATATAATTTTTTTTTTAAGTTCTCTAGGTGATTCCAGTGTTCAACCAGGGGTTGGAAACCCTGATTTACATAAGCAGAGACTATCAACAAAGTTTCAGTTACTAGATCAAACTATTCAAATCCACTGTTTCATGCTTCACATTTATAGATTTCATATTGTTTTTCAAAGTAGTTTACATTTTTTTTTAACAGTTTGGTCAGTATTTAGCTGGTTGTATAAGTTGCTCACACAGTACCAGAATGAGGTAGAAATTAGTGATTCTCCACTTTGGCTAAACATGAGATGACTTGTTTCACAAACTTTAACAAATCTTAATGCTCAGACACACCAAGACCAATTAATTCAGAATCTCTAATAGTGAGACTTGGGTATTGGTAATTTTTTTTTAACTGCTCCTTAAGTGATCAAATATAAAGCCAAGTTTGAGAACCATAGATCTTAATCTTTTTTGAGTTATTATTATTATTATTATTTTTTAATGGTTCCAGTCAACCACAGTCTCACTCTAAGTCTTTCTTTTTTCAGGATATTATAGATAGACTTATAATTTTGAATTCAGAAGCTAAGATTCGTTCTTTATTCAACTATGAACAATCACACATCTTTGTCTAAGGTAAGGCACTAATTTTATTTGAGGTACATTTTCTGTCTTGCAGAAACGGTTAAGCATATGTTCTACTTTCAAAAAGTATTTAAAATGAGCTAATTTTAAAGCATGTTTAAAAGGTAAATGATAACTTTATAGACAAAATAAATACAGGTATTAGGTTTTATATAATCGCTTTGTCTACCTTTAGGTTCTGTATTAGTACCATGTCTTCTGCATTTGTTTGATTTATATTACAAATGCCTCTTTAAAAACAGGCATTTTTTTCAGATTCTTCAGTTTACTCAGGAGTCAACTGGGGCTTCCCTGTTGTTGGTATTTGATGGGACTCCTTCTGTAGTAGAGACTTGAGAGAGGCCTGAAAATGCATGATCTGTCCTGGAGACTCAATTATGCTCCTTGATGTTAACCGTTACTCCTTAACCTCAGTTTTTCCAAGCTTTAAACTTTTGGTCATATATAGACCTATAATTTGTTTTCCTACCTATAAATTACCACTTTTAAAACTAGCTGAATTAAAGCCATTTTCCATTTCACTTTGTGATTTGTTTTGTTTTTGTTTCTGTTTTTCCTTTCCACTAGCAAATACCTTTTCAGCCAACAAGGAGGGCGTCAGTGAGAATGCTTTACCTAAGAGATAAAGCGGTCACTTTTCTAAAATTAGAATCTCTGGTGATGGTAGTATATATTATAGATCTTAAACTCAAACTTTTTATTTTTTTTTTTTTTTTACCATTAATAGCTGAGTTTCTTTTTTGGACTTTCTTGTTCAAAGAAGGTAGAAAAACTGTAGCTATTTTAGTTCTTCATGTGTCCTCTATCTCAAATGTATTTTCACATTAAACTTGTCATATATAGCATCAGATACATCATATAGAAAGCGATGATGAAAAATACTAGGAGAAATCTACTCAGTAGAACTTCTTCTGCATAGCAAGTATATTTCTGAGTTTTGTAGTTATAGAATATAGATTCTGGCTTCTTTTTAACTGATATAGTGAGTGAATTTTTTTTTTTTTTTTTGTATAAAGAACAGTATTTTTCCTAATATTTTTGTTAAAAAAATAATAATGGGATTTTAAGTCATGTAAAAAGCCATTCAAGAAGTAAATGCCTCTGGGAATAAATATATTAATTTACATAGCATGTGCTTTTTTCAAATGTAGTGCAGTATCCAAATGGAGTCATTCTGTTCTACAGGAGAAAATTTGCCATCGCATTGTCTATATGTGTAATAGTGTTGTGTAGTATGGTGGTTAGATTAGCAACATGGATTCTAGAGTCAAGACTTGCTTGCTCTCTACTATTTGTGTGAGTTGGGATCTCAGTTATTATCTGTAAAATGGAAGAAAATTGTATTATTTTCCTCATAGAACTATTATGAGAATTGCGTAAGAAAAACTAGAGGACTTACTGACAGTGCCTGGCATGTAGCAAGCACTATAAAATGCTCATACTAGATGTAGTAGCAGTATTACTTCATGTGTTTCTTTATATCTTCTTGTTTTTATGATTTTTGTGTTTAAACTAGGAAGTAAGTTTTGTCTTCATTCTTTCAGTACCCAGTAGTCTTCAACATGCCACCAAGTAATTTGCTATGTTTCTCGTATCAGCAGTAAGAGAGAGAAAAGACCAAATCACTTTCTGAGGAAAAGTTTGTATTTTATTTTTTGTGGGTTTTAGCAAGTTTTTCTTTGACATATGTTTGTTTCATTGTATTTCAGAATTCATGCTCATAATATTCAGTTATATTTTTAAATCATACTTTTGAGGTTAGATAATTTACTGTCTTCTACTAATTTTAGTCTAGTGTTGGTCATTAGGGCCCAATAGTGATAATTTATATCATGCCTTTGTATTCTATAAATCTTGTGATTCTCTGTGTTTTGAATTCTTACCTGTATCATTTTCTTTACTTTCTACAATGGTTGTGTTTCTTTTTTTTTTTTTTAAAGATTTTATTTATTTATTTGACAGACAGAGATCACAAGTAGGCAGAGAGGCAGGCAGAGAGAGAGAGAGGGAAGCAGGATCTCCGCTGAGCAGAGATCCCGATATGGGGCTTGATCCCAGAACCCTGAGATCATGACCTGAGCCAAAGGCAGAGGCTTTAACCCACTGAGCCACCCAGGTGCCTCAACAATGGTTTTGTTTCTAATTGTACCTTTATTATACTGTTCCCCTCAATAGTTCATCTCATGAATGTTTTTGCCTTGTATACTTTTCACTGCTTGTCCCATTCACTTTTTCCCCCCTCTGAATAACAGTAAGTTTAATACAGTTTCTGTAGGTTTGCCACAGCACTTAGATGAGGCTAATGCAGGGCTCAGTGAAATGTGGATTTTCATTTTTTAATAGTATCACATTCTCTGTAAATTTCAAATTATTTGTTCAGATCCTAAAAATCTTGTATCGTAAATGACTAATATATAAGAAGGTTGCTCCTTTGATTAGCCCTCCTATCCTCTTTGTTTCTGCTTCTAGCCTGTCCTTTTTCTAATTTTGCTATCTGGGTATAGACGTGCCTTCACATGTTTCATCTTACGATGAAGCACACTCAAAAAGAAATTTCTCATGACCTCCTGTCTCTGAAGTCACTGTCCTGTTTCTCTTCCTCTCACCATACTAATTAATCTGTAAACTGTCCCCACTTGCTCACATCTCTTTACTTCTCAACCCACTTAGATTTGACATTGACTTTATAACTTGGTCAGAATTATACATCCTGCTCAAGTTGCCTGTAGCTTCTATCCTGATGAATGTAATAGATTCTTCTCTTTTTAATTCTCTTCTACTGTAACTATCAGCATTTGACATAGTAGATCATTCTAAGAGTTCTCTTTGCTTCTATGAAAACTTCCATAGCTGTTATTTTTTTCTCTTTTGCATTCTCTTAGCACTCTCTGGAATATGGAATAATTGGGACTTTGTCCCAGTTGCACTTTTTTCCTCTTTGTTCCACCCCAAGTTCATCCACTTACATCTTTGCCTTTAAATATCCTATATGGCAGTAGGTGCCCCATAGTTTATATCCCTAACCTTAATCATTATTTGGAGCTGCCACGTTCAAATATACAACTCTCTCTTGATGTCTCAATTCATACATTTCTCAGACATCTAACATGTCTAAAACTGAACTTTTGGGTCTCCTCCCACAAAAACAAACAAACAGAAATAAATCTGTTTCCATCTCATTAAGTGGCCTAACCAGTTATTCAGTAGCTCAGTCTTGAAAGTCGTCTTAACTTTTTTTGTTTGCTTTTCAAAACAGTGATTTATCTTTATTATAAAGAAATTAACCAACACAGGAAACTAAATTATAACACATTAAGTGACATTCTTCCTAACTCTGAAAGTAACATTATTTTTAAAAGTTTTAATTCCAGTGTAGTTAACGTACAGCATTATGTATTAGTTTCAGGTGTACGATATAGTGATTCAACAGTTCTGTACTTAGTGATCATCAAGTAAATGTATTCTTAATTCCCTGCACCTATCTGAAAGTAACATTATTAACATTGAGGAGAAATATTCTGGACATCTTTCTCTGCATGTACAGACAGAAGAATAGATATGTGGAGATTGTTTTATAAAAATGGAATCATAATAGAGTTTCCATTTTAAATTCTAACTGGATTTTATAGGAAAGAAAAACTAGTGAGACCGAAGAAATTGCTGAATTTCAAGTAACTGGTTTTTTTTTGTTTTGTTTTATTTTGTTTTTCACTCCAGGGGTAATTATTTCCCCAGAGATTCCTCTAAGTTTAAGAAAAAAAGATTTTGTAAAACATTTCAAGTGATTTGGACATTATATTTCACTTTTATACAGTATTGATTGACTCTCTACTATGAGAGATGAGGACATTAATGCTCTCATTGGCCTCCCATCTTCCCTGTGTCCACCTGTGTTGAAGGATGGTCTTCTATTGTTTCCTAACCTGCTTTCTTAAGTCCTCGATCTTTCTTACCTCTCTACCCAAGAGGGAGATTAAACTAATCTAGGTTGCTTAGTGTAGTGACATGAGATATGCAGCACTTCTTTAATATGGCTGCAGATTAATATTTATAATTTGTTAGTTTACTCTTCTCTACTTCATTTACTCTGCCAATATTTATTGAATGCTTGTTATGCTCTGTCTTAGATGTAGGGGATGTAATGATGAGTAAATAAGATGTGCTCGTTCTCTTTAACCTTACTGCCTAATGAGGAATCAGATGTTAAGGTAATAAAAAAGTGAGGTAATTAATGCAGAAAAGAAACACATCCTTATAAAACTCCCACCTTCCCATTTTAAATAACTGGGAGTTCATACTTCCTTTTGTGGCTTTTATCCCTAAAAGCCATAATATCCACATATATCACATATATCCATAATATATCTACACCTTTCCTATGTTCATTATTTTCCACCTTTCCTCAGCCTGAACTAATGCTTAATAGGTTAGACTTCTTATCTCCTCAATCACAGTGTTTAGTATTGCCTATATACCTTTATTTTTGTCTTAAATATTGCTTTCACTTTTGTTATCTTATAAAAACTTGACTCATCCTTCAAGGCAGAGGTTGCTTTATGAATTACTTATTCCATGACTTATGATAGCATACTTGTCTTTTCCTCTGTGTCTTTGCCTTATAGTCATTTCCACAGATTTGGTATTTATTTCTCATCCTGATAAAACTTAAACTTACTAAGGGAATATCATTTTCTTTGACTTTCATGTCCACCACATTGCTAGGTACTTTCTGGTTATTTGGTTAACACTTATTTGCTAAATCTGTTGGTTTTTTAATTTGTTTAAGAAAGCTGTACATTTATTGAAAATTTTGGGTGCAAATTATTTTCTTGAACATTGTCTTTTACAGACAAAAATTAAGGCACCTTCGGGTTCTGATCCTCTATAATATCTTCTTTTCCAAAGTTGAGGCTTAATAGAGATATATAATTGATATATATCTGTTTCAGGTTACAACATGATTCAATATTTGTGTATATATTGTGAAATGGTCACCACATAAGTCTAGTTAATATCTGTCACCATACATAGTTAAGAACTATTTTTCTTGTAATGAGAACTTTTAAGATTTACTCTCTTAGCAACTTGCAAATATACAATGCAGTGTTAACTACAGTCACCATGCTATACATTACATCTCCATGACTGATTTATTTTTTAACTGGAAGTTTGTTTTTGACTCTCTTCACAGATTTCCCTCACCACCCACTCCCCTCTCTGGCAATTACCAGTATATTCTCTGTATTTATGAGTTTGGTTGTTTTGGAATTACACATGTTAAATCATACAATACTTCTTTCTCTATCTTATTTCACTTAGTATAATGCTCTCAAGGTCCATCCATGTTGTTGCAAATGGCAAGACCTCAATTTTTTAATGGCTAAATAGTATTCCATAATATATATACTACATTTTCTTTAGCCATTCATCCATTGGTGGACATTTAGGTTGTTTGCATATGTTGGCTATTGTACATAATGCTTTAGTGAACATGGATGCATAAATCTTTTCCAAATTCATATTTTTGTTTTCAGATCAATACCCAGAAGTGAAGTTGCTGGATTATGTGGTAGTTCTATTTTAATTTTTTTGATGACCACCATAGTGTTTTCCCAGTGACTGCACCAGTTTACATTCCCACCAACAGTATTACTATTCTGATAGGTGTGAGGTGATGCTATTGTGGTTTTGATTTGCATTTCCCTGATAGCATCTATTCATGTAGCTATTGGCCATCTATATGTCGTCTTTGGAAAAATGTCTATTCAGATCCCCTGCCCACTTTTTGAATTGGATTAAAAAAAATTTTTTTTTGGTGTTATGTAAACTCTTTAAATATTTTGAATATTATAAACTCCTTATGAGATATGATTTGTAAATATTTTCTCTCATTTAGTAGGTGGTTTTTTCATTTTGTTGATGATTTCCTTTGCTCTGCAAGTTTTTGAGTTTGATATACTTCCATCTGTTTATTTGCTTTTGTTGCCTTTGCTTTTAATGGCACATACCCTGGAAAATTTTGATCCTGCTCTCATGGCTTACTAATTTAAGCTCTTCTTAACCATCTTTAGGTTAGAAGAATGTTAAGCTCATGCCTACATTATTGCAGTATAAAAACTGTATTTCATGGAGAAAGATTTATATCATTCAGTATTAATATTTTATATGAAACTACAAATTAGGTTTTAATTAGAGACTCTAGAATTGCTCATTTCTAGCAACTTAAATCTTATGTAGTAATTCTTCATTAAATATACACATTAAAATTTAATATGGTTAAAGAAATGTTAATATAGTTCTCCTATAACATTCATTCTTTATTTGAAACTAATGTGGCATGTTGTTGGTTTTCTTAAAAAACAAAAAACGAAAAGCTCTGAAATCTTTATTTATAGAACACCTTTTAAAATGCATCACTTGCTATTTCAGTTATTTTATATTTACGCACAACAGTAAATTATATACACAGTATAACAGGGTTTTTGTTTGTTTTTGTTTTTTAGATTATTTATTAATTTGAGAGAGAGAGAAATCAGGGCAAGGGAGAACAGGAATAGGGAATGAGGGGCAGAGAGAGAGGGAGAAGCAGGCTCCCTGCTGAGCAAGAAGCTCAATGTGGGACTTGATCCCAGGACCATGGGATCATGACCTGAGCTGAAGGCAGACGCTTCACTAATTGAGCCACCCAGGTGCCCCACACTATAACAGTTTTATGTACAATTACCTTCTTTGTAAAAAATCTGACTTATAAGATGACTTTAAGATGAAAAGTAAAAAGTAATTTCAGTTTAGAACCAGTGTGTTTATTTTAGCAAACATAGATACGTGTTAATATTCCATCACAGCAAATCACAAAATTATTTATTCCCAGTGACCCAGATGCTAACTAGACTTAAATTTGATTAACATCAGTAATATACAATTTTAAAATTATCTCTTGCAGTCTTTTTTAGTATCAGAAATTAGATACAATCTGACTACAAAACCATGCACATTTTGGATTTTATATACACATGTACTTGTACACATAAATGCATACATAATGTTTAATTTAATTTGAAGAAAACAGGTGATCTATTACTAATTGACATAAATAATGGATTGAAATTCTTATTTAATCAAAGAATTCCTATTTTATAGAATAAGTAGAAAATAATGGAAACAGAACAATAGTTGTTAGTCTTTTCCTTAGAAATAATTACCGTTATCCTCTTCATGCTAAAATTTTTCATTTTTTTTGCTGGATGTATTTTTTTTTAAATAGGAGTTTTATTGTTTTAACACTGCCTTTTTAATTTAATTTTAAATCATCCTGTCATACCTATAAATGTTCATGTATAGCATAATTTTAAAGGCTTGAATAATATTCTAGTATATGGATGAATCCCAATTTTCTGTGTTTAGACATGTAGGTTATTATTTTTTTTTTTTTTCACATAAAGAAGTATGTTTATCCAGCTGTCTTCCATGAACTCAGTTTTTAGCTAGACTATCACAGGTGGGGCAGAGTAACGCGCAGACGCACGTGGCCGGAGGCGGGCTAGGAGAAGGCCGGGATGAAGTACTGCAGGGACACGTCTTCATGGAGCAAATCAAAATGGACAAGCTTGTTGCTGACAATGTTGTACACGGCCTGCGTGGGGTTCACTTGCTGCCCAGCAAGGAACTGCAGGAGCTTCCGGATGTCTGTGCGCACTTCAGCCATCTGCGCTGGGTCTCGATCCTGGGAGGCGTCCTCCGAGGCCAATGGAGGGTTCCCCAGGTCTTTAAAGTGAGTTGTAACACACACTAGTTCTGTTTCTATTTTCAAGTTCAAGTCTCCACTTAGGTTTGCTTTGATAATAAGGTGATTGCTGAGGTTCCTCATTTTCTCCACGACGCTCTTCATCGTCTTCAAGACGGAAGATAAACGCTGATGTCGGAGTCCGGGACTGTAGGTTCTTGCAAATCCTTCCACAATTTTCTAGGAATAACCTTAACGGGTTATTCGTGTGTCGTGTGTCACAATGCGGCTATTGCGCGACACAGACAACAGCTCTATGGACACGGTGAGGCAGGGGAAGTGTTTGTTCGTCAGCTTGACCTTCAGGGCTCTGGCATTCTGGGCCGTCTTCAAGGCCCGAGACACATTTTCCGAGGTCAGCTCTAGGTAGATGGCGTTGTTTTCTACATAGACACCCTCCATCTGGAATTCACTGAAGAAGTTCTCGCGTGAAGTGGTTCAGACACGCCACGTCCACGATCTTGGCCCGAAACTTCATGGGACGCGGGCCCTCGCGGGGCGTCCGTGGAGGTCACTCGGGTCCCCTCCTCAGCTTCCCGCCGGAAACGCCCGACATGTAGGTTATTTTGAAAAATTATTGTACATTTTTTATAAATATCCATGCCCATATTATCTTTACAACAAATCTTTAGAATTGGACTTGCTATGTTAAAAACTTAGGCACATTTTCAAAACTATATATTTCTATCTTCCCTCTTTTCATGACTCCTTTTACTTTACCTCTCTGTACCATTTTATATTCCACCCGCTATTGACTCCTTTTCCTTTTATTAACTTGTTCATTCAAAAAATATTTATTGAGTTCCTATTAAGTGCTGTAGTGCTGTCTACTGCCTTTTTTTTTTTTCCTTAAGATTTTATTTATTTATTTTAGAGAGAGGGAACATCCATGAACAGGGAGGAGCAGAGAGGGAGGGAGAGGGAGAGAGAGACAGTCTCCAGCAGACTCCATGCTGAATGCAGAGCCTGACAACGGGGCTTGATCCTAGCACCCTGAGATCATAACACGAGCCAAAATTGAGTTGGATGCTTAATGGACTGAGCTACCCAGGAGCCCCTATCTACTGTTTTCTTGGGGATTCTGTGACTTTGTTCTCTTTTTATTTTGGGATTCTCTTTTCTCCTTTGTTTTCGCTGATTCTTTGTCCTCTTCCTCTATTTACCCTTTCAGTTAAATTCTCTTCTGGTGTATGTCTTCAGTACATTGACCTTTTTTCCTCTGCAGTGGCTTCAGTTATCCCTTCTTTACTGACTATAATCCTGTATCTACATATCACTCCCTAAGCTTTCCCTTGATCATATGTCCAGATTTATTGAACGTTAGGTGTGCATAACATGCAAGGTCAGCCTATCCCAAAATTATATTCTATACTTACAGAAGTCCAAACTAACTTCTAGCTTCAGGAGATCCCACAGCACTTTCTGAAATAGAGATGAATTTGGTACCTAGAGCAAGTGATTAGGCTCTTTACAGCCTCTGCCCACATAAGTTTATCAGCAAACTGACTCTATTCCCCTTTACTCCTCTCCAGATATTGTTGTATATGCATCAGAAACTTTAATCTCCAGATTTGAAGGTATAGTTATTGTGTGTGTAATCCATGTCCCATTCCTGGTGTTGGTCAACAAGTAGGGAATTAGGCATTGCATTTCTGCTAGCTAATTTTTATGTGGTGATCAGAAGCAAATCTTTTGTGTTGGATTTTTTATTGTTTGTGTATATCTTAGCCAATGCATTTGATTTTAGAGTTAATGAGTAACTTATGGAATTTATCATACTGCATACATTGTGTTAGTAGAAATGAAATGAGTTGATTCAAAGGCAGAAATCCTAGGAAAAAGTGGTAGGATAGAGAGAAAGGGCTTGTGACTTCAGGCACAAGGTAAACAGAGAACATGGTTCAAATTTCTTAAAGTGGAGATGGTAGCTAAGACTAAACTTCACAGAACCATTCTAGATACGTTGGACAGTGCCCACTTGGTCATATTAATGATGTAATATTTGAAAGTGACATACTACAAAGTATGTAGTAATTAAGAACACAGAATTATTCATGTGGTGAGACTTGATTTGGATTATTAGCAAATTCCTGGAGGAATCTGTCCTGTTCAAGATACATTTGAAAACAAGTGAAAGGATTAGTCTTACCACCCTGAGATCATGACCTGAGACGAAATCAAGAGTCAGATGCTTAAGTGACTGAGCCACACAGGGCCGCCACAGTACATTGTTATCTATTAAGAACAGTGACTAATTTGATTCTTAATGTTTAGCACAAAATCTTGTGTGTCTTAGAAGTCAGGTGACCTGATTAACAAACAGTCTTTGCCTTGACGTTCTGAGTATACTTTGATTTTTTTCTCCCTCCCCGATAAGAATAGCTCCATTTTTGTAGGTAAGTAATGTGGGTTTCCTGTTGTTAAGCCTAAATCCTTTCCCAGGAGGAATTTTGTTTCAGGTTTCTTATATAAGCACGATAAGGTCATTTGGGATGACAAATTGGCATTTAAATCTTTTTTTTTAACCCAAAACATTTTTCTGTATGACAAAAATTAAATCATACTGAGTTTCATTACATTAGAGATAAAATTTAATAAGGTAAAAAGTTAAAAAAACAATTTAGAACTTAGAAAACAAATATATTTGTTTTTATTTTATCTGTTTGAGCAAAAGTGAAGGACTAAGGGTCCAGATTCTGTGTGACTTAAATTTACTTTGCACTTGAAGCACAGAATCTATATTTATCTTTCTTGGCAGAGCAGCTTGAAAAGATATTAGTTCATGGTCTCTGTCACATCTACCAAACACTATTTTTTATTTATTTTTATTAAAGTAATAAAGGTATAGGGTGCCTGGTTGGCTCAGTCAGTTAGATTTCTGCCTTCAGCTCAGGTCATGATCTTGGGATCCTGAGATTGAGTCTCCCATCAGGCTCTCTCTTCCTCCCCCTTGCTCATTCCCTCTCTCTAGTGGATGAATAGAATCTTTAAATAAAATAAAGTAGTAAAGGTATACAGTTTAAAAAGCCAAATAGTGTGGGGAAAGCATTTAAGAATGATGAGTAATCCTCTCCCCATCCATCTCTACTCCCAAGTCCAGTCCTTAGAGGTTGTCACTTTTGACTCCTTGAATTGGTTTTTCCTGTCATTTATCTCCAGATTTTTGAGTAACATGTTTATACTATGTTTTGACTTTTAAAGATTTTATTTATTTATTTGTCAGAGAGCACAAGCAGGCAGAGTGGCAGGCAGAGGCAGAGAGAGAAGCAGGCTTGCTGCTGAGCGAGGAGCCAGGTGTAGGCCTGGGATCATGACCTGGGCCAAAGTCAGTGGCTTAACCGACTGAACCATCAAGCAGTCTCTATGTTTTGATTTTTAAACTTTAGATTTTATCTTGTCTTTAGAGATTTAGAAGCTTAGGATTTAGATGTCCTCTGCTCTCACTCTCTCCCTGCTCTATAGTTTTATCACAAACCTGATTAAGTCACTATTAAAAGCTTACATTTTTATGTTGGTATAAATATCATTTCTTTATGGGCCAAGTAGTATACTATAACTATATTTCATTTTTACTAGTACTTTATTTTTCCTGAAGTTAATAATTACATGATTTTACACTTGCTTCATTTTTTATATATCTACTAATGTATGCCTAGACTATCATTAAAAAATATACTCCTGCCTCTATCACAGCACAGCCTACTACTTACATAGTTCTCATTATGTCCTCGGTACTGATACTGGTTTCACATTTAAACACTTAATTTCGGAACAGCCCTGTGAAATAGGTACTCTTATCTCCCATTTTTACAAATGACTCAACTGAGCTATAGAAAAGTTAAGCCATTTGCTTAAGGTGACACAGCAAGTAATTAGTGAAGCTGGTATTGAACCCAGATAGTCTGGTTCCAGAGAATGTAATACCTCACCCATACATAGTAGTGCTTTATAACATAAGTGTCAAGATGCCGTACAGTGCCGTACAATAATGACTGCCGTACAGTCATTATTTTCCAGTTACGTTTTTATAGTCCCAAAGTTTTCACATTCTTGAGGGCAGGGACCATGTCCTGTTCATGTTTGTGGAAACATACAATTAGCTAAAGGACATCAGGTAACAATATATCAGCTTTTTTCCTTGTATCACATCCCTTTGCTTCATTTGTACTGGAGGATCTTTTAGCCCTATGTGTCAGCCCTCTGGGATTTCCCTTCATCATTCAGGGGACCGCTTTTAATTTCTCTTCTGAGCTGGATCCTCTTTTACATAGGATCCAATTTCCTGTTTCTTAGTTTACTCCTTGTTTTGATGGAGGCATTTTCTTAGTAAGAAAGGAGGATGGTGTGGAAGTTTTTCAAGACTGGTAAGGGATGAAAACTTCCACAATATAACTGGATGAGTTTATAAAACAAATGGGTAGTTGTAAATGATTGAGTGAGCTGGAAAAACTAAAACCCAAGGTGACAAGGGGAGGCCCAGAAGCAACTTTTTGTGTCACAACATTTTAGAAGTATTAGGAATCAGAGGAACCAAAGTGGATATAGATGGAAGTAGAGCAATAGGTGAAAGTCCGAGACTTTCAATAGTAGTATTGAAATTAAAAGATCCAGATATGCCCTCACATTCCTTCTGCTCCTACCCCATTCTTTCCCTCTTTTAGCAGAACACTGGAGAGCACTGAAGGTTAACCTTCTGGAAATCATGAGTCAGAGGCAGTTAGTGTGGCTGAGAGAAAAGGGTGTTGGTGCTGAAAAGGGTTAACTGTTACTCTCCGCCAGTTCAAGAGCTATTATTCTACTATTCCTTTCTTATTCCAGTTGCCTCTATTCTATTATTCCTCTGCTCCCCAAATTTATTTTTCTTAACATTAATAAGACATCTTTTTTCCATTTGCTTACTTTTCCCTATATCTAGTGGTAATATATCTCGAGATGTTTCTGTAAAATATAACAATGTCAAGTATTTACAGCATTGCTTACTGTGTGCCAGGTATGATTCTAAGCCCTTTAAATATTTCGTCATTTAAAACCTCAGAGCGTTAAAGCTCCAAACAACAGTGATAGCAGTAAACGCTCTTCACTTGTGCAAAATAATTTCCCTCCCACAAACAAAAATGCCCTCACTGTCTTCCCTGACAGGGAGATCTGGAGTCTTTTCAATGTTAGCCTAAATCTCTAGGTGATTTTCATTCTTTGTTTGTTCAATTACAGTCACTTATTCATATCCTTTCGCCTATAGACTAAATGACAAATCAACATCCTTTGTAAAATAGGAGGTAAACGAAATCAAGAACAGGATATTGGTTAATACCTAAGTGTTTGCTTAAACCAGAGCAAGGTTGAAAATATGGTTAACTACTATAATCCTCATCTCTACAAGTGGATATAAGGCTCTGGTTGATATTTATAACTTCTTTACCCAATTACTTCATTCTGTTTCCCCTTGATACCCAACCAACCCCAGCTGCTTAGGATTTTTAATATAGTAGGGCATTCCAGAGCTTCCTTGTGGTTCTTGAACCCTTAGTGGTATTATCTGTATGGAGCTGCATTAGTCTAACTTAACTTTTATTACTAGGTATGGCAATTAGGTAGTACAGAGTATTCACTGCCCACTACACTTGACTTTCCTATGTCTCTATTGGACAGTAGTGGAGTTTGTTTGTTTATTTTTATGATGATGGTCAATCCCTCTAGCCTACAAAGTTACTTTATTTTGCTTATTGGCCCAGGGTTTTGAGGAGCCTCAGAAGATTAGAGGAATTTTGTGGTAGAAGTATAGAAGTATTCTTTTTTGGAATAATATCTGAAAACTACAGTGCTCCACCCCCATGCTGTATCCTACAGAGTTGAGGGGTGAGAAAATGATAATTTCTGTGATCATTTCTATGTCTACCCCTTAGCTCCTAGACCCATATTATAGTTCTGAGAGAAACAGCACCATATATTGGTTGGTAGTTCAGAGTATCTTGTAGGACAGCACTTCAGTATTATAAGGTATTATGTTCTAGTTGAGGCCATACTGAGTTTTCAGTGTGCCATTCCACCACTATCCAAGATGAGATACTTAAGGGAGGGAAGGGTACATTATAAAAGTAGTGAATATTGTGGATGTTTGCTCAATGCTCCTTTTGTTATTAAATTAGTTTCTTGGTCAGAAGTCATGTTTAGGAATACCATGACTTTCAGTAAGGTGTCAGTAAGTTGGTGAGATCATATTTGGTAGAGAACCATGGTGGTGATGGATGTCAAATTTCATATGAGGTGTAAGAAGACATTTAATGTAATTAACCTGCCACAAGGTAGCTGGTTGATCTCTCTAGATTATGTGCTACATTTTGGGTCCAGTGTTGGTCTCCCTCTACTGCAATTTGGGCACTCAGTGGAACCTAGCTAGATCGTCATGATGAGAGAATACATGTCATTCAAATCATGGATAATTCCCTATGTAGGTTTATCTGTTGTTCTAAATTAAGTCATGACATTTATAAAACAATACTTTTGACCAAGAAACTAACAACAAAAGAAGCACTGAGCAAACATCCACAATATTCACTAGTTTTATAATGTACCCTTCCCTTCCCGAAGTAGCTAATCCTAGATAGTGGTGGAATGGCATGTTGAAAACTTAGTATGGCATCATGTGGGAAGGACATGGTACCTTGCAATACTGAAGTGCTGTCTTACAGGGTACTCTGAACCACCAGCCAATATATGGTGGTTTTTTTTTTTTTAGGCATTGAGCATTATATTATTTTCTAAAACAAAGTTTTATATGCGTATAACTCCACCACCAAGTGCAAGTTGTATTTATAAGAAGATTAAACTGGCCCTGAGAACATAAGTATTGTATGAATATGTGGTGCACACATTCATGACACTACCTATGAGTCCTGGGAAGCTTTCTCTAACTAGATGACCAGGGAGGATGAAAAAACTAAATTGGGTACTGCATATGTTACTACCTGCTAGAATTGGGCTACTATAGTTTAATAGCTTTTCAGGGGAAAAATTTTGAAGTAGCAGATCTGCTTATTTATTTTGTCTAGGAGATTTGACTTCAGATATTGATTTATAAACTTACAGAACATGCCTAATGGCTGTCCTGGATTGTCAGGGACTCAGGTAAAAAATAAAAAAAAAAGATTGGAAGATTGGTTTAAGAAGATTGAAGTTGAAGAAATAGAAGTTGTATATAGATGGTAGATGGTCTTCTGAGAATATAACCAGACTAAGGTATTTTTTACTCATGTCAATGCCCTTGAAGGGGATCTCTCCTTCTATAAAGGAGGTGAAATAATTCCTTTTGTTGATGGGTCAGCCTCTTGTCATAGCTACCCTAGTGCTTACTCAAATGGGCGTATGAACCAGTAGCCATGATGGATGGGGCTGGAGATTATGTTCATCAAACAAGAATATTTATTTAAAAAAGAGAACATGGATTTACTTTGAAATCATGGGAGACCTTGTGTAAATCTTGTATTGCCTGTTGCCAGAAGCTTTATGTAGTATCTTAACAACCATTAAGACTTTGACCAACACTGAATGCTAGACTAAATGCTCAAGTGATAGATTTTCCTGACTTGGAGGTTGCCTGAGTTTTAGATCTTATTTTAGCCTTTGGGTCATATAAAGTTGATAGGTAAGGGTTACTTGATAAGTAGTTCAGAGTAGCACACTCAAATGTCGTAGATATTGCTTCCAAAATTCAGAGGCTAAAATCATGCATTATGTTACTTTCTTGGTGGTAAATAATATAAAATTTAATAATACGCTGTGCACATTGTGTGTGATCTAGGCCATATGAACTCAAACTTCATGGAGTTGGCACACCTCTCAATGTGTTTTATATTTTTAATGGCTTTTTAATTTTCTAATGTTTTATTTAAATTATGTTTAGTTAACATACAGTACCATGCTGGTTTCTTTGTGTACGGTGTAAGAGAATGGTCAAGTTTCATTCCTCTACATATAGCTGCCCAGTTTTCCCAGCACCATTTATTGAAGAGACTGTCTTTTTTCCACTGTATATTTTTTCCTGTTTTGTCAAAGATTAATTGACCATAGAGTTGAGGGTCTATATCTGGGCTCTCTACTCTGTTCCACTGGTCTATGTGTCTGTTTTTATGCCAGTACCATGCTGTCTTGGTGATCACGGATTTGTAGTAAGGCTTGAAATCAGGTAACGTGATGCCCCCAGTTTTATTTTTGTTTTTCAACATTTCCTTAGCGATTTGGGGTCTCTTCTGATTCCATACAAATTTTAGGATTATTTGCTCTAGCTCTTTGAAAAATACTGGCAGAATTTTTTCGGAATGGCATTAAAAGTATAGATTGCTCTAGGCAGTATAGACATTTTAACAATGTTTATTCTTCCGATTCAAGAGCATGGAATGGTCTTCGATCCTTTTGTGTCTTCTTCAGTTTCTGTCATGAGTGTTCTGTAGTTCCTCGAGTAGAGATCCTTTACCTCTTTGGTTAGGTTTATTCCAAGGTATTTTATGTTTCTTGGTGCTGTAGTAAATGGAATCAGTTCTCTAATTTCCCTTTCTGTATTTTCATTATTAGTGTATAAGAAAGCCACTGATTTCTGTACATTGATTTTGTATCCTGCCACATTACTGAATTGCTGTATGAGTTCTAGTAGTTTAGGGGTGGAGTCTTTTGGGTTTTCCATATAAAGTATCATGTCATCTGCGAAGAGAGAGAGTTTGACTTCTTCATTGCCAATTTGGATACCTTTTATTTCTCTTTGTTGTCTGATTGCTGTTGCTAGGACTTCTAATACTATGTTGAACAAGAGTGGTGGGAGTGGGCATCCCTGTAGTGTTCCTGATCTCAACGGGAAGGCTGTGAGCTTTTTCCCATTAAGGATGATATTTGCTGTGGGTCTTTCATAGATCGATTATATGAAGTTCAGGAATGTAGCCTCTATCCCTATACTTTGAAGCATTTTAATCAGGAACGGATACTGGATTTTGTCAAATGCTTTTTCTGCATCAGTTGAGAGGACCATGTGGTTCTTCTCTCTTTTCTTGTTGATTTGTTCTGTCACATTGATTGATTTGCGAATGTTGAACCATCCTTGTAATCAAGGGATGAATCCCACCTGGTCATGGTGGATAATCTTTTTAATGTGCTGTTGGAACCTGTTTGCTAGGATCTTGTTGAGAATCTTAGCATCCATATTCATCAGGGATATTGGTCTGAAATTCTCCTTTTTGTTGGGGTCTTTCCCTGGTTTGGGGATCAGGGTAATGTTGGCTTCATAAAAAGAGTCTGTAAGTTTTCCTTGTGCTTCAATTTTTTGAAACAGCTTCAGGAGAATAGTTGTTATTTCTTCTTTGAAAGTTTGGTAGAGTTCCCCAGGGAATTCGTCAGGTCCTGGGCTCTTGTTTTTTGGGAGGTTTTTGATCACTGCTTCAATCTTGTTACTAGATATCGGTCTATTCAGGTTGTCAATTTCTTCCTGGTTCAGTTTTGGGAGTTTATAGTTTTACAGGAATGCATCCATTTCATCTAGGTTGCTTAACTTATTGGCATATAAATGTTGATAGTAACTTATGATGATTTTCTACTTCTATGATTTTCTACTTCCTTGGTGTTACTTGTGATCTCTCCCTTTTCATTCATAATTTTATTAATTTCAGCTTTCTCTCTTTTCTTTTGGATTAGTGTGGCCAATGGTTTATCGATATTATTGATTCTTTCAAAAAAATAGCTTCTAGTTTCATTGATACATTCTACTGTATCTCTAGTTTCTATCTCATTGATCTCTGCTCTAATCTTGATTATCTCCCTTCTTATGTGTGTAGTTGGTTTGATTTGTTGTTGATTCTCCAGTTCTTTAACTTGTAGAGACAGCTGGTGTATTCTGGATTTTTCAATTTTTGAGGAAGGCTTTCCCACTTAGGACCACCTATGCTGTATCCCATAGGTTTTGGACAGAAGTGTCTTCATTCCCATTGGTTTCCATGAATTGTTTAAGTTCTTCTTTGATCTTCTGGTTGATCAAGCATTCTTAAGCAAGGTAGTCTTTAGCTTCCAGGTGTTTGAGTTCCTTTGAAACTTTTCCTTCTGGTTGAGCTCCAGTTTCAAAGCATTGTGATCTGAGAATATGCAGGGAATAATCTCAGTCTTTTGGTATCGGTTGAGTCCTGATTTGTCACCTAGTATGTGGTCTATTCTGGAGAAGGTTCCATGTACACTTGAGAAGAATGAGTATTCTGTTGTTTCAGGGTGGAATGTTCTGTATATATCTATGAGGTCCATCCAATGTGTCATTCAATGCTCTTGTTTCTTTATTGATTTTCTGCTTGGATGATCTGTCTATTACTGAGAGAGGCGTGTTAAGATCTCCTACTATTAATGTATTCATATCAATATGACTCTTTATCTTGATTAACAGTTTTCTTATGTAATTGGCTGCTCCCATATTGGGGGCATAGATACTTACAATTGTTAGATCATCTTGGTGGATAGTCCCTTTAAGAATTATATAGTGTCCTTCTGTATCTCTGACTACAGTCTTTAGTTTAAAATCTAATTTATCTGATATGAGAATCGCTACCCCAGCCTTCTTGTGAGGCCCATTGGCATGAAAGATGCTTCTCCATCCCTTCACTTTCAGTCTGGGTGTATCCTTAGGTTCGAAATGGGTCTCTTGTAGACACCATATGGATGGGTCCTGTCGTTTTATCCAGTCTGCAACCCTTTGTCGTTTTATGGGCGCATTTAGGCCATTCACATTGAGAGTGATTATTGACAGATACATTTTTATTGACATCGTGTTACCTTTGAAGTCTTTCTTTCTGTAGATTGTCTCTATATTTCTGTTCAATGATATTCTTGGGATTTTTCCTCTTTTATAGAACCTCCCTTAATATTTCCTGCAGTGTCAGCTTGGTGGTCACGTACTCTTTTAAGCCTTGCCGGTCTTGGAAACTCTATCTCTCCATCCATTTTGAATGTCAGACTTGCTGGATAAAGTATTCTTGGCTGCATGTTCTTCTCATTTAGTGCCCTGAATATATCTTGCCAGCCCTTTCTGGCTTGCTAGGTTTCTGTGGACAGGTCTGACGTTATTCTGATGGGATTTCCTCTGTATGTAAGGAGCTTCTTTGTTCTAGCTGATTTCAAGAGGGCCTGCCTACAATTATAATTCCTCATTCTTACTATCAAGTGTCGTACATGAACGCTGGTTCCATTCGTGAGATTGGGAAAATTTTCATGAACAACTTGTTCCACTATATCTTCTAGACTTCTTTCTTTCTCCTCCCCTTCAGGGATTCCAATAATTCTGATGTTGGAACGTTTCATGGCATTATTTATTTCCCTGATTCTGTTTTTGTGGCTTGTCTCTTTTAGAGAATTTAGATTAGATTGGAACTCATTAAGAGCATTTTGAACATCATCCCTGGTGGCTTTCAGTTCTGCCCTAACATTGTGAATATCATCCCTGGTGGCTTTCACTTCTGCCCTAATCAATTCCATTTGGTCATCCATGGCTTTCTCCAACCTAGCTATTGCCTGGATAATTATTAGTCTGAATTCCCTTTCCGACATATTATCTGTATCGATAGCCATTAGCTCTGTTGTAGAATGCCCATCCTCTGTATTTTTCTTCTTTTGGGCATTCCTTCTTCTAGTCATTTTGGTGAGAGATGACTGAACGGATGTAGCTGGATGTATTGACAGTGGTGCAGTCAAGGTGCACCCTGGAACGCTTCTGAGCAATCAGGATTCCCCACCCAAACGAGAGAAAAAAGTAAGAAAAAAGAAAACAAGAGAGAGAGAGAGAGAGACAGGAAAAAAGGGAAGATAAAAGAGAAGGTTCAGCCCAAATGGGCCCCAAAGTAAGATTTATGAAGTATACGAACAAAAAAGACAAACAAAAAGACTGATAAAAGTATATGACAAGAGAAAAAAAAAAATACATATATAAAAGCAAAGCAAAACAAAACAAAAAAAGAACCATGTCAAAAAGACCCCAAATATAAGATTTATATACTATCAGGACAAACACAAATACACAGAAACACTGGTGGAAGAAAAAGATGGGAGAGTCGTTATAAATTCTCAGTGTGGGCAAGGAAGGTCATTTTGATTCTTCCTGGATGTATCTTGATATCTTTGTTAAAGGACTCAGCTTTCCTAAAATAAAGGAGTATTAAAAATTGGTTTACCTATAGGGGTAGCCTTGATTGGGGAAAGGGTATTACCTTGAAGTTTAACTCTATATGAATATTAAAAAAGAAAAATAAAATAATAAACTAAACTAAAATAAAATTTAAAAGACTTAAAAACTAGAAAAGCAAAAGAAAAACACAGGTATATGTATCAAAAAGTTCAGGTTAAAAGGTTATTATGGAATTTGATGTACTGGACATCTCACTGTGATCGTAAATAGGTAAAAAAATTATCTATATAAAAATTAAAAATAGTGAACCAGAATAGTGGGAATGAATTAAAAATAAAAGTTGTATCTATGAATTAGTGGTGGTGGTTCTCTTGTCGTCTCCCCCCACCCCCGTAGGCTTTCTCGGGAGGGGCCTGCCACGTGGGTTTTCAGGCAGTGTTTCCTGAGTTAAGTCCTTCTGCCCCCCCCCAATGGGGTAGGCTCTGAGGAAACCAGTTTTTCAGGCTTTTGTTCTCTGGAGGTTTTTATGTTTGTTTGTTTGTTTTCTCTCGCCTTGACAGCTTTTGATGGTTTTTGGAGGTTTAGAGGAAAGCAAACTGCACCCAGACCTGCCTCTCAGAGAGAAGCCTCATTCTGTTCCCCTCTGGGTGCTCCAGAGCACATAAGTTCCCCCTCAGCCGCTGTCAGAGCACGTTTCGAGTTGCGGTCCCTGGGGACACAGGAACTCCTGCTTGTACCCAAAACCACGAGAGCAGCGGCTGTCTGGGCAGCTCTAGACCGCCGGAGAGGTTCCAGGCAGCGATCACACACAGATTTTCCCGCTGGCCTGGGCTGGGAGTGCCTAGATTTCCCGGGTCTGAGAGCGCCGGCGTGGCGCCTGCATGCACCTCTCTTAGGGGGAGGTGTTTCGCGACTGAGGCTCTGATAGCACAGCACTGTGCATGCGTGGGGAGTGCAAAAAGGCTGTGTTTCTGCCAGCTGGCGAGGCTCCCAGCCCCTCATGGGGGCTGAACCCCACGTACTCTCAGATGCACTCACGGCTCAGGGACCAAGACCTGGTTTCTTCACCACACTCTCTCTTGCTCAGCGCCAGCGGTCGCTGTCCTGGGTCTGGGGACTTAAGCCCCTGTCCCTAACCGCCCTCATTCCCACAATTTCTCCCCGCGATCCTTTTCCTCTTTTTGAGCGCTTTCAACCAGACTCCAAGTTAATGCTGGTCCCCAGTTTCAGGGCACTCTCGTATTGGGGTATTACTTTCCAATGGGTTGCTTCTGGTGGCTCCCTCCCCCTTTTCTTCATTTTCCGATATCTGTCCGATGTTCCTACTCCACTTTACCTGCCACTGGCGTCTTCTGCCCCCGTAGAGATCCAAACATGTATAATTCTGATCTCAGGCTGATTTCATGGGTGATCGGAGTTCTTTGGTAGGTAATCAGTCACTTTAGGGTACAGGTTGAAACAGCACCTCCTTCTACTTCCCCGCCATCTTGTCTGCCCTCTAGCACACCTATGTTTTAATAAAACATCTAGAGTACCATCTACTTCCTTCCCACTGAGAGAGGTCCAGTTAACATTATATCAGTGGTTTTTCTGATGACCTGATGGATGGTAGGACAATCAAGGACATCTTGGACTAAATTTTGATAAAATGATATAGTTGTATTACTGCTATCCATGTCGGTGAAAGCAGATTGCTTCTGGTGTTCACATTAGACAAATCAGCATTATCTTATCATTTGTAGAAGGTTTGTTATTTCATTCTTGTAAAGAAACTTTATCTTGGTGTCTTTTGTTACATATAATGAACACACACTAAGGGTTAGTGAAACAAAAGAACATTGGGCAGATTGAACAGTGCTTCCAATTTCTGATGTATATGGAAAGTTTCACTTTCACTGAGGCTCATAGTCAATATTTAGTATTTCAGAGTATTTTGATCTCAGCAATAAAAACACGGTTGGCTTTCCATGGTTATGAGAAGATTGGGAAAATCCTGAGACTCTCTATCAATATTTTATATAGATTTTTTTTTCCAAATGCAGTTTGTAAATTGTAGCTATTTTATTTGAGTAATGTATTTTAGGGATGTCTCTATTTCTTCACAGAAAATTTAATTCAGTTATTATATCTTCTCTTCCCTGTGGCAGTAGGATTTCAGTGGATTATTTGTCTAGAGATAGTGCTTATGTGCAGCATTAAATGTCTAGTAGAGATAGGGATTTAGCCTTCAGTGCGTGAGATGAGGTGAGGAAGCTGGATTATTGGATATCAGGTTATTAGATGTCATCAATAAACTTGACTCAAATGAGGTAATAGAGTTGCCTAAATATTGCCACAGGTATCCAGATGCTTTCACAGACTTACTAAAAGGGCCTGAAGCCCTCACCACCTTAGTCATTTGTCATGCTTCCAAAAGCTTGGCTATGGACGAATTCTTTTATATCTTCACCACCTTCAAACAGCAACCTCATAGCCCCTTTCTTGCTAGACTGTGTGGGCTCATAGGAGCCATAAGACTATAATAGCATGGGTAATATTGCTTAGCATTAAATGAAATTGGGAATAAAGGAACATTTAAGGTCTTTGACTATTGTCTGTCTTTTGATGTACAGAAACTTATTTCAATAAAAGTAACCTAATAGTGCCTAACTTAAGTTTTATGTCTGGGGTAGGAAAACTTGATCCACTTACAACTGTATCCTGAGAGACAGACATGTATATAAATATATATACTGTTCTGAAATTTGCCCATGGTACTTAGTGTTGATGTTTTTATATCAGTTGTTTATTTTATTTTGTTTTATTTTATTTTTAAAGATTTTATTTATTTATTTGACAGACAGAGATCACAAGTAGGCAGAGAGGCAGACAGAGAGAGAGGAGGGGAAGCAGGCTCCCTGCTGAGCAGAGAGCCCAATGTGGGGCTCGATCCCAGGACCCTGGGATCATGACCTGAGATGAAGGCAGAGGCTTTAACCCACTGAGCCACCCAGGCGCCCCTTTATATAAGTTATTACTTTAAATTATTTTCAGTACTTTTTCTCTGTTCATAAAAAAACTGGAAATATACCACTAAAACTTTATCCAGTTTACCTATGAATTTGGATTTACCTTGACTAATTGCTGACTTTATTGGAATGCTTCTGGATATAACCAGCTTGTTTTATATGTGAAATGAAGAGATTTTTTTCATAGCTTCTGGCAATGGGATTGAGACCAACAAAAATTAAACTTGACAGTTTGTTTATACCTATACATATTTACAGTTTGAGACATGTTTTCCTGATCATTCTTCTAGGTTAGTGGACGTAAAATAATCAATACACTATTCACTTTGTACACTTAGCTTTAATATTATCATTAGGCTAAAAATATTTGTTAAATTCATGTCTATACATTTTTTTTTAGATTTCATTATTTATTTGACAGATCACATGTAGGTAGAGAGGCAGGCAGAGAGAGGGAGAAGCAGGCTCCCTGTTGAGCAGAGAGCCCGATGTAGGGCTCAATTCCAGGACCCTGAGATCATAACCTGAGCCGAAGGCAAAGGCTTAACCCACTGAGCCACCCAGGCGCCTCCATGTTTATACTTCTTATGGTTCTAATGACTTACTTTTTCCATTACCCACCTAGAATAATACTTAAGTTTTTTTCTGAAATATTAAAAATATAAATATCACATAAAATGTAAACCTATAACTTAATAAATTATTGTGAAATAAATGTCCACATAATTCCCATTGAGTAAACATGTTCAAGAGAATTTATTAGCACTATGGATTTTGTTTGATCATAAGTCCCTTCATTCCCCCAACGGTAAGCACTATTCTGACTTTCATGGCTAAATTTACTTCTTTGGTTTACTTTATATTTTTTCTACATAGGCAAGTATTCCTAAACAATATATTTTAATTTTGCTGCCTTTGGAGCTTTGTATTAATGATAATGTAGACTATATATTCTATCATGTCTGACCTTTTCTGTGTAGCACTTTTTCTAAGATTAATGTGTTGCATTTATTTCAGTTAATTTATTTTCATTGCTGCATAATCCATTGTATGAACCTATTATGTTTTGTTTATATATCATCTTGTTGGTAGATATTTGGGTTATTTTCAGCTTTCCACTTTGGGCTATTATAAGCAACTCTATTACATGTGAAATGTCAGCTACATATTTATTTGTATACACACATGCATAATTTTTCATTGTGTTGCAAAACAGGTATCTCTTTCTGAATTTCCTATTGTCAGTTGGATTGGTTTCATTCTTGTATAAATAGCACATTATTTTAATTAGTATAGCTTCATAATAAATTACAATAACAGAGGAATTCTTTCCACTTCATTCTTTTTCAAAAAATGTCTTGGCTACTTTTCCTTTTTTTAATTCCATATAATTTTTTTAAAAGATTTTATTTATTAATTTTAGAGTGAGAGCACAGGAGCAAGCAAGGGAAGGGGCAAAGGGGGAGGGAAAGACTCTCAAGCAGACTCTGCCCTGAGCACAGAGCCCAGTAGTGCAGGGCTTGATCTTACAACCCTGAGATCATGACCTGAGCCAAAATCAAGAGTTGGATGCTTAACTGACTGAGCTACGTAGGTGCCCCTCCATATAAATTTTACATTCAGTCTGTCACACAAACCAGCCCACTGGGATTTTAATTATCATTGGAGTGAATTCTAGAGATAAGTAATGAGTTAATTGACATCTTTATAATACGGAGTTCTCTAATATGTAAACATGGTATATATCTCTATTTAGTTTAAGTGTTCTTTAGTTACTCTCATTAAAATGTTCTTTTTTTCCAAAGAGGTTTTCTATTTCTTTTGTGAATATAATATTTATAGGCTAATATTGTATTCCTCAGTATGTACTACAGTTTGTGGCAGTTACTACAGTCTGTGGTTAAGAACCACATTGCCAGAGTAATCTTAGATAAAATTTGTAACCTCTCTATGCTTTTATTTCATTATATGGAAATGGATAGGGTGACAAACTTCCTAACAGAGTTGTGAGACTAAATATGTTATGCCTCTCCCAAATGTAGAACATGGTAAACAACTGCTAAAAAGTCTATGAGATTTAATGTATATACAAAACATCCATCATCCTCTTTTAAAAAATTTTCTTTTAGATTATTAGTGGAGGCATTTTATTTAGGAATAATATTTAATATTCTAATCCAGATAGGTGCTATGTCTAGTGAAATTTTTTACATTATTTAGTGATATATTTTAGCTCTCTACATATAGGACTTATGCATTTCTTATTGGTATCTTCTGTATTATTATTTTTGCTATTATTAACACAGTTTCTTTTTCCATGGTAATGTTTTAATTGGTTACTACTGGTGTGTTATATACAAATTATTTTTTGTATTTTATTACTGGTCACTCATAATTTTCATATTCATATCTCTCTCTCTCTCTCTCTCTCTCTCACACACACACACACACACAATTTTTTCCTCTTGTTTCTAATTATTTTCTCCATATCAATCAAATGGGACATCATACTTTTGGTTGCTTAGATATGAATCTTGGAGTTTTCTCCTATTTGTCTATAATGTATTACCAGAAACTTTGTGGCTTGAAACAATACACATTTATTATCCCAGTTTCTGTTGAGGTACACCTTAGCTGAGTCCTCTACAGTCTCATAAAGCTACAATCAGGGTGTCAATGGGCTGTGGTCTCATGTGAAGCTCAATTAGGGAAGGTTCTGTTTTCAAACTGACACAGATTGTTGGTGGGATTTAGTTCTTCATGGTTTTAGGACCGAGAGTTTTGGACTTTTGTTGCCTAGATGCTAGAGGCCTCTGCAGGTTGTCTGTTGAAGGCCGCTCTCAATCCAGAAACCAACAGCAGTTCCTTGCTATGTATTTTTCGCCAAAATGGCTGCTTACTTCTTCAGAGCCATCAGAGGAGAGAGACTCCAGCAAGAAGGACGCAGACTCTTATGTAATATAATCATATAATCATATCTGTTCTCTCCCCTTTAAGATTCTTTGATTAGAGGCAAGTCATAGGTCCTGCCTACAATCAAGGGAATCATGAGTACAGGAGGGTAGGGACTACCCCAAGAGTGGTTACCATAGAGCTATTCTTCTGAATCACAGATTCTTTACTAACAAAACCCTATTTTAGGCCACTGTATTATTGCTATAAGCTTATTGCTATAGCTTTTTAAAATTGGTGTAGTTCTTTCAGTCCCTGCCTGATTTCAGCCTATTTTGTATACAGTAGCCAGAGTGATCCCATTTAAAACACAAATCAGATCATGTCAATTCTGTACTCACAAGGTTTCTCTTATCAGGATAAAACCATACTCCAGTGGTTTCTCATGTTGTCAAAGAAAAATATGGAGTTATTAGAGTGGGATTAGGGAGTCCCGTGTGATCTGGACCCCTAATATTATTTATTTATTTATTTATTGTTCCTAATATTATTTGATTTCATCTCCTAATACTTATCCCTTGTTTATTCCTCTTCAGCTATACTGGGCACCTCATTCCTCAAACATGCCCAACATGCTCTCACCTTAGGTCCTTTGTTCAGGCTGTTTGTTCTACCAACAGAACATTTCCCTCCTCTGGTAGCTCCATGGCTTGTTTCCTCATTTCTTACAGGTCTTTAAAGTGTGTCACCTTCTTGGTAAGGTCTTTCCTAACCACCTTATTTAAAATTACAGTTATCCATCCCTATCACCCCCTTGTTAAAACTTTTTATTCACTTTCCTGCTTTAGTTGTAACCATGCTGTGTTTTGTTTAACCCTTTGTATTGTCTTCTCCTCCTCTGGTATTCTGCATTCTATAAGGACTGGGGTTTTGGACATTTATGTTCAATGATGTATCCTAGGTGCTTTCAGTAGTGGTTGGTATTTAGTAGGTATTTAACCAATATTTCTTAGAATGAACTAAATTGAATTTTATGTCATGGAGGAGTGGTTTCCAAATAAACAGTTTTATTGTCTTCTAATAGTGAACATTATTGTCTCCTTCCAGATTATTTTTTTTTCCATCTGTTGTTTTATCTGGTTTAAACTTCTAGAAGATGTTAATAATAGGCAATTTTGCCTTCCTCATGACCTTAACGGGAATGCATTTCCTGTTTATGCTTTTAGCTGTTGCTCTGAGATTAATTTGTTTTTTAAATCAAATTAAAGAAGTAACCTTTCTTAAATTTACTTAGAATTTCTTGGAGGGCAGGGAATAGAGAGTGGATATTGAATCTTGAGTAGCTTTTAAGTATCTGGTCGGATGATTATATGGTTCTTTTCTATTACATATTGATGTTATGAATTACATCAAGAGATGTTTTAATATTAAACTGTTCTTTTCTTCCTGGAATGAACTGTACATGATCACAGTCTGCTATTCTTTTAATTCATTGCTGGACCAAATTGTTAAGTTTTACATTATTCCTGATACTTGTAAGATCTTAAAAGTTCTATATCATTTGTTAAGTTTTTATTTACTCATTCTCTAATGAGGAGAATTTGGTCTTGTGTGTATTTGCTTTCAGAGTTGCTCCAGATCACCTTGGACCATCTGATGGTACATCTAGATCCTATAGACCCCTTCTTTGGGACATAAACCAGAGGACGTTGAGGGTCAGGTTCATTTCTGGTTGACTGATTAGAGCCTAGAGAAAGCAGAAAGGCCACTAGGTCTCCCGATACCTTCATAACTTAAAGCCTTATTACTTAGTTGATCCTTCTGTTTTTCTAACAAAATATCTCTCCTCCTTTTTCTTGGAGCACCTTTGTATGTATCTCATGGTATTTATTTTTGGAGAGATGACAATTTTTTCATTATCAGTTGTTTGTAGAAGGGTCATGTTGAAGAAAAAACAGGGTCATGTTTCTAGTTAGCTAGAATTTTTCTATAGGCCCAAGTTTTGGGTGTGTGTGTGTCCCTTTTTTGTGCTGTCCCCACACATCTTACTATGGAGGTAGTCAGTTTTGTTATTAATAATTATCTCTATAACCAATAGTTAATGATTGATTTTTATGACTTCTTTTTTCACCTTCCTCCTTCCACTAAGAAACATAGTAGGACCAGGGATACTCCTTCTCCTGTCTTATGTATTCCTTTTTCACTGTTGGAAACAGAGGATAAGGTTTTCCATATATGTTATAGGCCTTGATTTTGAGGAATTTGTTGTTTTTACTCAGGAATTTATTCTTGGCAGGGTGGCAGGGGTAGGGGAGTTATTTTGCTGTGTTTTTCCTGTCATGGGCAGCCGTGACAATTTTTTTTCTTAATTTCTATCTCTCCCTTAGAAGTAGTTCTATTCTTGCTGCACGACAGCCTTCAACTCATTTTGTGGTGAAAAATTTTTACATTTTGCTATTTTCTTCTCCTCTCAATCCTTTAAGTTATTTCTAGGATGAGAAAGGGGAAATCCCAAATTAATTCTATAATCTTCAAAGTAGAACTCTGAGTCTTTTGGTTTCATTGCATTTTATCTAGCAAAAACTGTTTTTACTTTTATAAACTAAGTATGGACAATTTCCCTAAATTGATAACAGATTTTCACTTAGTTTTGTATGCATTTGGTTATTTTGCCAGATTCCTGGGGATTTACATTGAATTGCAATTTTTGACTCTTTTTAAAAAAATTTTTTTATTTAAAATCTAGTTAGTTAACATATAGTGTAGTATTGGTTTTAGGAGTAGAATTTAGTGGTTCATCAATTACACGTAATACTCAGTGCTCAACACCACCAGTGTGCTCCTTAATACCCATCACCCATTTGGCTCATCCCCTGCCCACCTCCCCTCCATCAACCCTGTTTGTTTTCTGTAGTTAAGAGTCTGTGATTTGGTTCCTCTTTTTTCCCCCCTTACTCTATGTTCATCTGTTTTATTTCTTAAATTATACATATGAGTGAGATCACATAGTGTTTGTCTTTCTCTGATGGATGTATTTTGCTTAGCACATAATACACTCTAGCTCCATCTGCATTTCTGCAAATGGCAGGAATTCATTCTTTTTGAGGGCCGAGTAATATCCATTATGTATATATATATATATATCACATCTTCTTTTATCTATTCATCAGTTGATGGACATTTGGGTTCTTTCCATAATTTGGCTATTATTGGTGATACTGCTATAAACGTCAGGGTGCATGTGCCCCTTCAAATCAGATTTTTGTATCCTTTGGTTAAATACCAAGTAGTGCAATTGCTGTGTTGTAGATTAGTTCTATTTTTAACTTTTTGAGGAACCTCCATACTGTTTTCCAGAGTGGCTGCACCAGTTTGCATTCCCACCAACAGTGTGAGAGGGTTCCCCTTTCTCCACATTTTCACCAACTGTTGTTTTCTGTCTTGCCAATTTTAGTCATTCTGACAGGTGTGAGGTGCTATCTCATGGTCGTTTTGATTTGTATTTCTCTGACGCTGAGTGGCATTTGAGCATCTTTTTATGTTGGGATCTGTATGTCTTCTTTGGAAAGAATGGATTTTTTGGGGGGGTGTTGAGTTTAATAAGTTCTTTATATATTTATATATTTTGAATACTAACCCTTTATCAGATATGCCATTTACAAATATCTTGTCCCATTCCATAGGCTGCTTTTTAGTTTTGCTGATTGTTTCCTTTTCTGTGCAGAAGCTTTTTATTTTGATGAAGTCCGAATAGTTTATTTTGTGCTTTTGTTTCCCTTACCTCCAGAGACATGTCTAGCAAGAAGTTGGTATGGCTGAGGCCAAAGGGATTGCTGCCTTTGTTTTCTAGGATTTTGATGGTTTCCTGTTTCACATTTAGGTCTTTCATCCATTTTGAATTTATTTTTGTCCATGGTGCAAGAATGTGGTCCAGTTTCATTCTTTTGGATGTGGCTATTCAATTTTCCCAACATCATTGTTGAAGACACTTTTTTCCATTAGACATTCTTTCCTGCTTTGTTGAAGATTAGTTGATTGTATACTTGTGGGTCCATTTCTGGGTTTTGTATTCTGTTCCTTTGAACTTTGTGTTTGATTTTGTGTCAGTAACATACTGTATTGATGATTACAGTTTTGTAATCTATAGCTTGAAGTCTGTAATTGTCATACCTCTGCTTTTTTTTTTCTTTTTCAGGATGACTTTGGCCATTTGGGATCTTGTAGTTCATATAAATTTTAGGGTTTTTGTTCTAGCTCTGAAGAATGCTGTTTGTATTTTGTCAGGGATTACATTAAAGGTGTAGATTGCTAGTGGTAGTATAGACATTTTAACAATATTTGTTCTTCCAATCCATGAGCATGGAATGTTTTTCCATTTCTTTGAGCCCTTTTCAATTTCTTTCATAAGTGTTCTATAGTTCTCAAAGTACGGATCTTTTCTCTTTTTGGTTAGGTATATTCCTAGGTATCTTACGGTTTTTGGTGCAGTTGTAAATGGGATCAATTCCTTGATTTCTTGTTCTGCTTCATTGTTGGTGGATAGAAATGCAATAGATTTCTGTGTGTTGATTTTTATATCCTACAACTTTGCTGAATTTGTGTATCTGTTTAGCAATTTTTTTGGTAGTCTTTTGGGTTTTCTACATAGAGTATTATGTTGTTTGTGAATAGTGAAAGTTTGACTTCTTCCTTGCTGGTCTGGATGCCTTTTATTTCTTTTTGTTGTCTTATTGCTGAGGCTAGGACTTCTGGTACTATGATAAATAACAATGGTAAAAGTGGACATCCCTGTCTTGTTCCTGACAGTAGAAGAAAAGCTCTCCGCTTTTTTCCCATTGAGGATGAGATTAGCTGTGGGTCTTTTGTACATTGCCTTCATGATGTTGAGGTATTTTCCCTCTAAAATTACTTTGTTGAGGGCTTTTATCAAGAGTGGATTATGTATTTTGTCAAATGCTTTTTCTGCCTCTATTGAGATGATCATATGGCTCTTTTATTAATGTGGTGTATCACGTTGATTGATTTGCAAATATTGAATCACCCCTGCAGCCCAGGAATAGATCCTACTTGATCGTGGTGAATAAACCTTTTAATGTACTATTAGATTTGATTTGCTAGTATCTTGTTGAGAATTTTTACATCTGTGTTCATCAGGAATATTGGCCTATAATTCTTTTTAGTGGCATCTTTGTCTGATTTTGGAATCAAGGTAATGTTCTCATTGAATGAGTTTGGAAGTTTTCCTTCCTTTCTACTTTTTGGAACAGTTTGAGAAGAATAGACATTAGCTCTTTTTTTTTGAGATTATTTTATTTTATTTATTTTAAAAATTAAATTTAATTAAATTTAAATTAATTTTTTCAGTGTTCCAAGATTCATTGTTTATGCACCACACCCAATGCTCCATGCAATACATATCCTCCTTAATACCAGCCACAAGGCTCACCCAACCCCGTACCCCCATCCCCTCCAAAACCCTCAGTTTGTTTCTCAAAGTCCACAATCTCTCATGGTTCATCTTCCCCTCTGATTTCCCTCAATTCACTTCTCTCCAACTACCAATGTCCTCCGTGTTATTTCTAATGTTCCACAAGTAAGTGAAATCATATAATAAATACTCTCTGCTTGACTTATTCCATTCAGCATGATCTCTTCCAGTCCCATCCATGTTGATACAAAAATTGAGTATTCATTCTTTCTGATGGAGGCATAATTTCCCTTGTATATATGGACCATATCTTCTTTATCCATTTGTCTCTTGAAGGGCATCTTGGCTGTTTCCACAGTTTGATGACTGTGGCCATTGCTGCTATGAACATTGGGATACTGATGGCCCTTCTTTTCACCACATCTGTATCTTTGGGGTAAATACCAGTAGTGCAATTGCAGGGTAGCTTTTTTTTTAATTTCTTAAGGAATCTCCACACTGTTTTCCAAAGTGGCTACACCAACTTGCATTCTCACCAACAGTGTAGGAGGGTTCCCCTTTCTCCACGTCCTTTCCAACACAGGTTGTTTACTGTTGTGTTGATTTGGGTGTTCTAACTGGTGTAAGGTAGTATCTTCATGTGGTTTTCATTTAACGCTCCCTGATGGCTAATGATGATGAATATTTTTCATGTGCCTGTTAGCCATTTGTATGTGTTCTTTGGAGAAGTATCTGTTCATGTCTTCTGCCCATTTTTGACATGATTATCTGATTTTTAGGTGTTGAGTTTGAGGAGTTCTTTATAGATCTTGGATATCAGCTCTTTGTCTGTAGTGTCACTTGCAAATATCTTCTTCCATTCCATGGGTTGCCTCTTTGTTTTGTTGACCGTTTCCTTTGCTGTGCAGAACGTTTTGATCTTGATAAAGTCCCCAAAGTTCATTTTTGCTTGTTTCCTTTGCCTTTGGAGACATGTCTTGAAAGAAGTTGCTGTGTCCAATGTTGAAGAGATTACTGCCTATGTTCTCCTGTAGGATTTTGAGAGATACCTGCCTCACGTTGAGGTCTTTTATCCATTTTGAGTTTATCTTTATGTATGGTGTAAGAGAATGGTCAAGTTTCATTCTTCTATACATAGCTATCCAATTTTCCCAGCACCATTTATTGAAGAGACTTTTTTCCACTGTATATTTTTTCCTATTTTGTCAAAGATTAGTTGACCATAGAGTTGCGGGTCCATATCTTGACTCTCTGCTCTGTTCCACTGGTCTATGTGTCTGTTTTTGTGCCAGTACCATGCTGTTTTGGTGATCACAGCTTTGTAGTAAAGCATGAAATCAGGCAACGTGATGCCCCAGTTTTATTTTTATTTTTCAACATTTCCTTAGCAATTCAGGTTTTCTTCCAGTTCCATACAAATTTTAGGATTGTTTGTTCCAGCTCTTTGAAAAATGCCGGTGAAATTTTGATCGGGATGCCATGGAAAGTATAGATTGCTCTAGGCAATATAGACATTTTAACAATGTTTATTCTTCCAATCCTTGAGCATGGACTGCTTTTCCATCTTTTTGTGTCTTCGATTTCTTTCATGAATGTTCTGTAGTTCCTCAAGTACAGATCCTTTACCTCTTTGGTTAGGTTTATTCCAAGGTATCTTATGGTTCTCGGTGCTATAGTAAATGGAATCGATTCTCTAATTTCCCTTTCTATATTTTCATTGTTAGTGTATAAGAAAGCGACTGATTCTGTACATTGATTTTGTATCCTGCCACATTACTGAATTGCTATATGTGAGTTCTAGTAGTTTGGGAGTGGAGTCTTTTGGGTCTTCCATATAAAGTATCATGTCATCTGCGAAGAGAGTTTGACTTCTTCTTTGCCAATTTGAATAACTTTTATTTCTTTTTGTGGTCTGATTGCTATTGCTAGGACTTCTAGCACTATTTTGGATAGTAGTGGCTAGAGCAGGCATCCTTGCTGTGTGCCTGATCTTAAGGGAAAGGCTGTCAGCTTTTACCCATTGAGAATGATATTCACTGAGGGTTTTTCATAGATTTTATGATGTTGAGGAATGTTTCCTCTGTCCCTATACTTTGAAGCATTTTTATCAGGAACAGATGCTGTATAAAATGCTTTTTCTGCATCAATTGAGAGGACCATGTGGTTCTTCTCTCTTCTTGTTGATTTGTTCGATCACATTGATTTGCAATGTTTTTTTTTAATTTTATTTATTTATTTATTTTTATTTATTTATTTGACAGAGATCACAAGTAGGCAGAGAGGCAGGCAGAGGTGGGGAGCAGGAAGCAAGCTCCCTGCTGAGCAGAGAGCCCAACACGGGGCTTGATCCCAGGACCCTGGGATCATGACCCGAGCTGAAGGCAGAGGCTTTAACCCACTGAGCCACCCAGGCACCCCTGATTCACAATGTTGAACCACCCTTGCATCCCAGAGATTAATCCCACCTGGTCATCATGGATAATCTTTTTAATGTAGTGTTGGATCCTATTAGCTAGGATCTTGTTGAGAATCTTAGCATCCATATTCATCAGGGACATTGGTCTGAAATTCTCCTTTTTGGTGGGGTCTTTGCCTGGTTTGGGGATCAGGATAATGTTGATTTCATAGAAAGAATCTGGAAGTTTTCCCTCTGTCTCTACTTTTTGAAACAGCTTCAGGAGAATAGGTGTTTTTTCTTCTTTGAAAGTTTGGTAGAATTCCCCAGGGAATCCGTCAGGTCCAGGGCTCTTGTTTTTTGGGAGGTTTTTGATCACTGCTTCAATCTCGTTGCTAGATATGGTCTATTTAGGTTGTCAATTTCTTCCTGTTTCAGTTTTAGAAGTTTATAGGTTTCCAGGAATGCATCCCTTTCATCTAGTTTGCTCAACTTGTTGGCATATAGCTGTTGATAATAATTTCTGATAATTGTTTATATTTCCTTGGTGTTAGTCGTGATCTCTCCCCTTTCATTCATAATTTTATTAATTTAGGTCCTCTCTCTTTTCCTTTGGATTAGTTTGGCCAGTGGTTTATCAATCTTATTGATTCTTTAAAAAAACCAGTTTCTAGTTTCGTTGATGTGTTCTACTCTATCTCTAGTTTCTATCTCATTGATCTTTGCTCTAATCTTGATTTTTCCCTTCTTGTGCATGGGGTTGGTTTAATTTGTTGTGATTTTTCCAGTTCTTTAAGGTGTAAAGAGAGCTAGTGTATTCTGTATTTTTAAATTTTTTTGAGTGAGGCTTGGATAACTATGTATTTCCCCCTCAGGACAGCCTTTGCTGTATCCCATTGGTTTTGGACTAATGTGTCTTCATTCTCAGATTTCCACGAATTGTTTAAGTTCTTCTTTGATTTCCTGGTTGATCCAAACATTCTTAAGCAGGATGGTCTTTAGCTTCCAAGTGTTTGAATTCCTTCCAAACTTTTTGTTGTGGTTGAGTTCCAGTTTCAAAGCATTGTGGTCTGAGAATATGCAGGGAATAACCTCAGTCTTTTGGTATCATTTGAGCCCTGATTTTTGACCCAGTCTGTGGCATGTTCTGGAAAAAGTTCCATGTGTGCTTGAGAGGAATGGAGTATTCTATTGTTTTAGGGTGGAATGTTCTTTATATATCTATGAGGTCCATCTGGTCCAGTGTGTAATTCAAAGCTCTTGTTTTGTTATTGGTTTTCTGCTTGGATGATCTGTCTCTTACTGAGAGTAGTGTGTTACGATCCCCTACTATTATTATATTCACAGCAATACGACTCTTCATCTTGATTAACAGCTGTCTTATGTAGTTGACTGCTTCCTTATTGGGGGAATAAATATTTACAGTTGTTAGATCTTCTTGGTGGATAGACATTTAAGAATGATGTAGTGTCCTTCCTTATCTCTGACTACAGTCTTTAGTTTAAAATCTAATTTATCTGATAAGAGAATCACTACCCCAGCTTTCTTTTGAGGCCTGTTGGCAGGAAAAAAATGCTTCTCCATCCCTTCACTTCCAGTCTGGATGCATTATTAGGTTCCGAATGGGTCTCTTATAGACAGCATATGGACGGGTCCTTTCGTTTTACCCAATATGCAGCCCTGTGTCATTTTATGGGAGTGTTTAGGCTGTTCACGTTCAGAGTGATTATTGAAAGTTACGTTTTTATTGACACATGTTGCCTCTGAATTCCTTGTTTCTATCTATCGTCTCTGTAAATTTCTGTTCTGTGTCGCTCTTGGGTTCTTTCTTCTTTTATAGAATCCCCCTTAATATTTCTTATAGTGCCAGCTTGGTGGTCACATACTCTTTTAAACCTTGCTGGTCTTGGAAGTTCTTTATCTCTCCATCCATTTAGAATGTTAACCTTGCTGAATAAAGTATTCTTGGCTGCATGTTCTTCTTATTTAGTTCCCTGAATATGTCGTGCCAACCCTTTCTGGCTTGCCAGGTTTCTGTGGACAGGTATGATGTTATTCTGATAGACTTTCCTCTGTATATAAGTATTCTCTTCCCCCTAGCTGCCCTCAGAAGCCCTTGTCTAAAATTATGATTTGTCAGTTTCACAATTAAGTGTCTTGAGGTCTCTCTAGATGCATTGATCTTGGGGGCTGTTCTTTCTGCCTCTAGGACACAAACGCTTGTTCTAGTCCCCAGGCTGGGAAAATTTTCATCCAGAATTTGTTCAACTATATCTTCTAGTCTTCTCTCTTTCTCCATCCCCTCAAAGTTCCCAATAATTCTGATGTTGAAACATTTCATGGCGTCTTTTATGTCCCTAATTCTCTTTTTATTTGTCTAAGCTGTTTCTTCCATCCCTCTTCCTGATTTTTTTCTCTATCAGTTTGTCTTCTGGATCACTAATTCTATCTTCTGTCTTGGTTACCCTAGCTGTTAGAGTATTTAGATTAGATTGGATCTCATTGATAGCATTTTTAACTTTTGCCTGGGTGGCTTTCACTTCTGCCCTTAGAGATTCTTTGTTGTCATTAATGGTTTTCTCTAACCTAGCCATTGCCTGGATAATTGTTACCCTGAATTCCCTTTCCAACATACTGTTGATGTCCATATCCAATAGTTTTGTTGGAGAGGGCATAGTCTTTGAATTTTTCCTCTGTTGGGTGTTCCTCCTCCTGGTCATTTTGGTGAGAGGTCCTTGAGGGGATGTATAGCTGAATATATCAACCACAATTCAGGCAAGGTGCATGCTTTGGAGCAACTGGAAGTCACCACCAAAAAGAATGAAAAAAGAAAAAAAGAGAGATAAAGAGAGAAAATGAAAAAAATAGAGAAGGGAAAAAAAAAAAAAAGAAACGAGAAAACCCAGCCAGAATGAGCTCCAAAGGTAAGATTTAAAAGGTATATAAACAAAAAGGGACAAACAAAAAGACCAACGAAAGTAAATGACAGAAAAAAAAAACAGCCAAATGAACCCCAAGAATAAGATTTATATAATAATAGGACAAAAACAAATACACAGAAATACTGACAGAAGAAAGAGATGGGAGTGTGGTTATAAATCCTTGATGTCAGTGAGAAAGGTTATTTTGGTTCTTCCTGGGTGTATCTTGATACCTTTGTTAAAGGACTCAGCTTTTTAGAGATAAAGGGAGATTAAAACTGGTTATATAGAGAGTTAGTATTGAATAGTGAAAAAGGATTACCTTGAAGCTTATATCTATGTGTATTTTAAAAAAAAAAAGCAAAAAGGAAAAAAAACCACAGTTATATGTATGAAAGAAGTTCAAGTTAAAAGGTTATTATGGAATTTGTTGTATTAAACCTCTAGTTGTAATGGTAAGTAGGTTAAAGAAATTAAAAGAACAAGAATTGTGAGAATGAATTTTAAAAAAATGTATTTATGAAATATACAGGTTTTAGTGCAGTACCAGGAGCTTAATATATTGTTTTCCCCTGATGTTGTGGTTTTACAGTTTTATGGGAACCCTCTGGTGGTTGTCCTATCGTTCTTTTGGCTTGCCTTCTGGGGGAGGGGCCTGCCCCATTGTTTTTCAGTCAGTCTTGTTTGGATTGAGTTGTCCTGCCCCCTATCTAGGGTCTGGGCTCTGTGGAAACTGGTTTTTCAGGCTTTTGTTCTCTGGAGGCTTCTGTTTTTTTGGTGGCTTTTTGTGGCTTTTTGGAGGTTTAGTGGAAAGCAAACTGCACCCAGCCTCTGTCTCAGAGAAGCCTTAGTCTGCTTCCCTCTGGATGGTTCAGAACACACAGACTCCCCCTCTGCAAACTCTACTGAGCCGTGCAACCTCCCAGAGGTGGTGCGTGCCCACTTGTCTCTGCACCCTCATGCTGCTAAAACTGTGAGAGATAGTGATCCAAGGAGCTCGCTTCTAGTGACTGCCTTTGCCAGGACTGCTGTCTGGGGACCAGGCCCATGCTGCTGGGTGTGCTCAGTCACCCAGGTCACAGAAGGCTGCCCTCGCTGAGGGATGCTGACTAGAGATTGTGCCAAGTTCCTTCGGGCAGAGACTGGGAGTGTCCAGACCCTCAGCCGGTCCTAGAGATCATCGGCTAGTGCCTGCACAGAGCTCTCTCAGGAACAGTCAGGGAGTAGGTCAGACCCGGGTTGTGCAGAGCGCAAAAGGGTGTGGTTCTAAAGAGTGCCCACCAGACTGCCTTATGCGTGGGAGGGAATGCACCCAGCTGAGCAGTGGCGCAAGCAGTTCACAGCCAGGGGCTAGGGACCATGAATTGGAGGCTCCGCTGCACTCTCTCTGGCATGGGTGGTAACCAGCAGTGGCCATCCTGGGTCTGTGGGCTTAGGCCCATGCCTGTGACCATCTGATTACACCATTTGCTCCTTAAGATCTTTTGCTCTTTTTGAGTGCTTTCAACCAAATTCCAAGTTAATACTAGTCCCCAACCACATGGCACTTTCCTATTGGGGTATTACTTTCCAATGGGTCGCTTCTGGTGGCTCCCTCCCTCTTATTCTTATCCTCCAATATCAGTCCAATCATTCCCACTGTGCTTTACCTCTCCACTGGTTTTTTCTGCCCCGTAGAGATCCAGAAGTGTATAATCCTACATCTCAGGCTGATTTCATGGGTGTTCAGAGTGTTCTGGTAGATATTTAGCTCACTGTAGGGGACTGGTTGAAACAGGGTCTCCTACTTCTCCACCATCTTGCCCCTTCTCAAGATTTATTTATTTTAGAGAGCGTGGGCACATGCACTGGGGAGAGGCAATGGGAGAGGGAGAGAAAAATCTCAAGCAGACTCCCTGCTGAGAGTGAAGCTCAGCATGGGGCTTGATCTCATGACTCCAAGATCATGATCTGAGCTGAGACCAAGATTCCAACATTCATCTGACTGAGCCACCCAGTCATTTCATTGTTAACTCTTATTTAAATGTCTGGAAAAATTTCCCTGGGGAGCTATCTGGTCATGGACTTTTTTTTTTGGCAGATTTTTTTTTTTTAATTACTGATTCATTTCCTTTGCTGGTTATGGGTCTGTTCAAATTTTCTATTTCTGTTTCAGTTTTGGCAATTTGTATGTTTCTAGGAATTTGTCCATTTCTTCCAGATTGCCCAATTTTTTAGGCATTTAATTTTTCATAATCTTTTTAAAATTTTTATTATTTTTTATATTTTTAAATATTTTTAAAGATTTTTATTAATTTATTTGATAGAGAGAGAGATCACAAGTAGACAGAGCAGCAGGCAGAGAAAGAGGGAAGTAGGCTCCCTGCTGAGCAGAGAGATCGATGCTGGCCTAATCCCAGTACCCTGAGATCCTGAGCTGAAGGTAGAGGCTTAATCCACTGAGCCACCCAGGCGCCCCTATAATATTCTCTTAATAATTGTTTTCTGTGGTGTTGGTTATGAGTTCTCCTTTGTGATTTTATTTATTTGGGTTCTTTCTCTTTTCTTTTATATAAGTTCGCTCTGAAAAATGAGTTTTTTCATTCCATCATCAGAGGTTCATCAATTTTATTATTTCTTTTGAAGAATAACCTCTTAGTTTCATTGATCTTTTCTACTGTTTTTGTTTGTTTGTTTCTATTTTGTTTACTCCTGTTCTAATCATTATTTCCCTTCTTGTGCTGGCTTTAGGCTTTATTTGCTGTTTCTTTTCTAGCTCCTTTAGGTACAATGTTAGGTTGTGTATTTGAGACTTTCCTTACTTTTTGAAGTAGACTTATATTGTTATATACTTCCCTGTTAGGTCTGTCTTTGCTGCATCCCAAGGTTTTGGATTTTTATGTTTTCATCTGTATTTTTTAATTTCATTTTTAATTTCCTGATTAAAACATTCATTCTTTAATGGGATGGTCCTTAACCTCCATGTATTTGTGGTTTTTCCAAATTTTTTCTTGTGGTCAACTTCACATTTTATAGCATTGTGGCTAGAAAGGATTCATATCAATCTTTTTTTTCTTGCTAAGGCCTGATTTGTGACTCTGTATGTGGTCTATTTTGGAGAATGTTCCATGTGGACTGGAAAAGAATGTATTCTGTTGCTTTAGATTGAAATGTTTTGAATATGTATGTTAAGTCCATCTGGTCCAGTGTGTCATTCAAAGCCATTATTTCCTTATTGATTTTCTGCTTAGTTGATCTATTCGTTGCTGAAGTGGGGTATTAAAGTCTCCTACTATTACTGTTTCTCTATGTTTGTCATTAATTGATTTATATATTTGGGTACTCCCAGGTTGGGGACAAATATTTATGGTTATTAGATCTTTTTGTTTGATAGACCCCTTTATTATTGATATAGTGTCCTTCTTCATCTGTTGTTACAGTCTTTGGTTTAAAAATCTAGCTTGTCTGATATAATTATGGCTACTCTGACTTTCTTTTGATGTCCATTAGTATGATAGATATTTCTTCATCCCCTCACTTTCAATCTAGAGGTATCTTTAGCTCTAAAATGAATCTCTTACTAGGCAACATGTGGATGGATCTTGTTTTTTGTTGTTGTTGTTTTGTTTTTTTTAATCCATTCTGATATGCTGTGTCTTTTGATGGGAGCATTTGTTACATTTACATTGAGTGATTATTGATAGATATACATTTAGTGCCATTGTAATACCTGTAAAGTTGTTGTTTCTGTATATTTTCTTTTCTTTCAGGCCTTTTTGCCTTTTGTTTTTCTTTCCCTCTCAAAGAATCCCCTTTAATATTTCTTGGGGGGATGATATAGTGTTCATGAGCTCTTTTAGTTTTTGTTTATCTGGGAAACTCTGCCTCTCCTTTGATTCTGAGTGACAGCCTTGCTGGATAAAATATTCTTGGCTGCAGATTTTCCCCATTCAGCACACTGAATATATCATGCCACTTTCTTCTGGCTTGCCGGGTTTCTGTAGAGTGGTCCACTTGAACCTGATTTGTCTTTGTAGATTAGGGATTTCTATTCCTTTGCTACCTTCAGGATTCTTTCCTTATCTGTGTATGTTGCAAATTTTACTACATATATCTTGATGTTGGCAGGCTTTTGTTGATTTTGATTGGAGTTCTCTGTGCCTCCTTGATTTGGGTGTCTGTTTCTTTCCCCAGATTAGGGTAGTTTTCAGCTATAATTTGCTCAAATAAACCTGCCTCCTTTTCCTTTTTTCCTCTCTTACTCTTCTGGGACTCCTATGATATGTTTGTTATTATGCTTTATGTAACCACTGAATTCCCTAAGGCTACATTTATGATCCAATATTTTTCTTTACCTCTTCTCTTCAGGTTCATTATTTTCCATAATTCTGGCTTCTATATCACTTAGTCATTCTTCTGCTTCTTCCATAATTGTGTTCATTACATCCACTTTGTTTAATCTTGGTTATTACATTTTTTATTTCAGCCTGACTCATTTTTAGGTCTTTTATATTTGTAGTAAGGGTCTCTCTGTTTTTTTTTTTTTTTTCCTGTGCTTTCCTCAAGCCCAGCTGGTGTCCTTAGGACTGTTGTTTTAAATTCTGGTTCAGGCATATTATTTATACCTATTTTGATTAGCTCCCTGCCCATGACCTCTTCTTGTTCTTTGTTTTGGTATGAATTCCTCCATCTTGGAATTTTGTCTAGGTCTCTGTCGTTTGCATGTTAGAAAAGCTGTGCCTGGTCCTATTTCCACTAGATCTAAAGGTTTGCTTCACTCTATGTTCAGTGGACTTGGTGCATGCAGGGTGTTTGTGGTAGTCTTCTGGGGGAGGGGCCTGTTGTTGCTCTGGCTCTCAATTATACTTGCTCTATTAAAAAGGCACTTGCAGAGTCCAGGGGCCAGGGTGTGGTGTAAGCTGCTCAAACCTCAACTGTGTATACTGTGCCAATTACTGAAGTCCTTCTATGCTGATGGGAGGGGTGAAAAATGGTGTCAGCCTGCTCTTGTTTCTAGACAGGGGAGTTCATGCACTGTTTGGGAAGCCCTCACAGGAGAGCAGACAATCTCCTCTCTGTCTACCTGTGTCCAAGCCAGCAACCTAGTGCTCCTGTGTTTTATCTCAGGCTTGCAGCTGGGTTTTCAAAACTCCAAATTTTAGGAACCTGGCACTGATCCATTGGGAGAGGGTCTTACTGAGCTGTGGCTAGTACTAGTTTTTCCCAGAAAAGGAGATGCACAACAGTGTAGGGGTTTGGAGTTTATGGTAAAGTGTAGCAAAAAGCCCACATCCACATTAGCTGCCTTTAACGGGCATCTCTGTTCATATGCTAATGAACAGGGCAGCTCAATGGCACCTAAGGCTGTGCTGTTTTGTCCCCTGAGACAGTGTCACCTCTCTCAAATGTACTTCAAGAAGGGGAACTCTTTCCCAACATGACTCAGGGGATCGTCAGAGCATGCCATCAACTCCAGGGCCTCTAACATGCTTCTCTATAGGAGCACTGCTGTGCCTCCCAGGTTTATCCTGGCAGTGGTATGGACTTCTAAAACTTCGGATTTTTGGCTTCACTGTTTATAAAAACTTGGGAGAATCAGCCCCTCTTAGTTTCCCACTCAGTATTTTTGGGAAAGTGTTTTTGTGCAGTCGCCTGTGTGCTGCTTTCTCTCTGTCTCTATCTTCTCTCATCTCTCCGTGATCACAGCTCTCTCCTCTCTGCAGCACCCACAATTATTTTCTTTCCCAAATCACATCACCACACCTCCTACCTTCCACAGTGTGGCCTCTTTTCTCCTTCTAGTTGTGCAGTCTATTCTCTCAGTCCTCAGATTGATTTACTGGGTGTTCAGAATGACTTGGATAATTATCTAGCTGTGTTTGAGGGATGAAGGAAGCATAAGGTCTTCCTACTATTCCACGATTTTAACTCTTTTGCCATTGTTGACTCTTAAAGGCATCTGCCAAACATTTTTTTTCCTATGGATGCTATTGAATAGGTAAAACATGCAATTGTATCAAAATTCAAAAACAATAAAAGATATTTAGTGAGAAGTATGTTCCTCTCCAGTTACTCAGATCTCCTTCCCTTCCCGAAAGCTAACAATTTTTTTAATTAATTAATTTTTTTTAAAGCTAACAATTCTTAACAATTATTTTGTCCTTGGAGAGAGAGTCTATGTAAAAACATATATGTATTTAGGGAGACCTGGGTGACTCAGTCAATTAAGCATCTGATTCTTAATTTTGTCTCAGGTCATGATCTTAGAGTCGTGGGATGGAGCCACACATTGGACTCAAAGCTTAATATTCTTTCTCCCTCTCCCTCTACCCAAACACCTGCTATTGTACACATACTCTCTCTCTCTTAAAATAAATAAAATCTTAAAAAAACCCAAAAACAAAACCAAAAAAACCCTCCAAATGCATATTTGTGTATATTCAGTTGCTTTTTCACTTTTGTTCAAATGCTACAGCTATAGACAATGTTTTGTGCCTCCCTTTCTTCACTTAACATACTTTGAAGATAATTCTTTTTCTAAACATATAGAGTTGCTTTGTTCTAATATCTGCATAGTATAACACTATAAAATCTACTCCAAACATTTGAACTTTGTGCTATGAATGGATGCTTAAAATTTTTTATTTGCTCTTATGACCACTCTTATAAGTATGACTTTATGCTCATGTTTGAATATAACTATCAGATAAATAAGGAAATGCAATATTACAAAGTTGGTTTCTTCTTGGACCTCCTGTTTCCTCAAATGCCACCTTTCAGAGAAATTGTCCCTAACCACTTAATCTATCATAACCACCTGGTGTTGCCTTCACATCATTTTTTTAATATACTTTTTTATCATAGAATTTTTAAATATATAAAAGGTAGAAAGAGCGATGATATAATGAAAGTTTCATGTATCTTACTTATTTTTATCAATTATCAGTATTTTCCAATCTTGTTTTATCTCTCTTCTGCTCCGATACACACATTTTTTTCATAAGTATTTTAAAGCAAATTCCAGATAATGTCATTTTACCTATGAAAATTCAGTATGGGGAAGAGAAAAGATGACAGAGGAATAGGTTACCTTATTTCAACCAGTCCCCTGAATTGAGCTGGATATCTACCAGACCATTCTGAACACCCACGAAATCTGCCTTACATGTATGAAGATATATCAGGATCTCTACAAACAGAGTATCTCCAGTGGTTGGTCTTGAGGTATGAAGCAGGGAACCATGATTCTGTGGGCAGATATCAGAAGATAAATGGAAGGGGGAGGAAGCCTCCATGATCTTGTACCAGGAAAGCAAAAGCACTGTGGACCAGGCACAGACTCTCAGACTGGTAGTAGTTGGGAAAGGACTTTAGGGCACCCTCTAGACTGAAAACCTGGAGCATGCATGTAAACTGGGGGCAGCTTGTGGTTTTAGAACCACAAAAAAAAGAGGTGTGCCAGTCCCTGGGAGTGAGGTCTGGAAGTGCTGCTCCCAGGACACACAACCCAGGAAGCTGCAGTTTCTAGCAGCACAGACAGAAACAAGGGCAATGTGGCCTTGAGGGCTCTCTGGAGAATAGACTGGGATCTCTCTGTTCTGAGACGGAGGTTTGGATATGGTCGCTTCTGCTCTGACTCTTGGAAGAGATGGGCAAAGCTGCTAGGGAAAGCCACCAGAGGGAAAGAGCACCTGAAAACTGGTTTTCACTGAGCCCATCCCCCTACACAGGGGGAAGGGCAGCTCATACCCAAACAGGGTTGCCTGGGTAACAAGCATGACGGGCCCCTCCCCCAGAAGACAGGCTGGAAGAACAAGAGGCTGACAACCTTAAGGTCCCTATAAAACCGGTGCATCTTGATTGGGGTTGTGGTCAGTAATTTGGACTCTGTACATTCCCTCAACCACCCCTCAACAGAATGACTAAGAGGAGGAATCCCCAACAATGGAAGGATTCAGAGACTGTGGCTTCTGCACAGACCTAATGGGTATGGATATAACCAAGATGTCAGAAATAGACTTCAGACTAACAATTGTCAAGATGATATCTAGGCTTGAGAAAAATATTAATGACAATATAGAATCTCTAAGAGCAGAAATGAAATCTAATCAGGCTGAAGTTAAAAATGCTATGAATGAAATGCAGTCTAAACTGGATACTCTGACTGCCAGGGTAAGTGAGGCAGAAGAATGAATTAGTGAGCTAGAGGATAAGATGATAGAAGAGAGGGAAACTGAAGCAACATGGGAGAAACAAATTAAAACCCAAGGAATCAAACTGAGAGATATTAGTGACTCAATTAAATGTTCCAATATCAGAATTATTGGGACCCCTGAGGGGGTGGAGAGAGAGAAAGGTCTAGAAGACATATTTGAGCAAATCATAGCTGAGAACTTCCCTAATCTGGGGAAGGAAACAAGCATTTGTGTTCAAGAGGCAGAGAGGACCCTCCCAAGATCAATGGGATAAGACTGACGCCATGGCATATAATAGTACAGTGTGCAAATCTTAGATCCAAAGAAACAATCTTGAAAGTGGGGAGAGGGAGGCGATTTCTCTTTTCTTTTCTCTCTTTTCTTTTAAGTAATTTATTTGAGATAGAGCAAGAGTGAGAGAGAGAGAGAGCACAAGAAGGGGGAGCAGCAGAGGGAGAGGGAGAAACAAGCTCTCCACTGAGGAGGGAGACTGACATGGTGCTTGGTTCTAGGACTACAGGATCTTAACTTGAGCTGAAGGCAGATGCTTAACTGACTAAGCCACTTAGGCACGCCAGGAGATTTCTTGCGCACAGAGGGAGGAGTATCAGAATAACATCAGACTTGTCCACAGAGACCTAGCAAGCCAGAAAGGGCTAGTAAGACATATTCAGGATACTATGTGAGAAAAACATGCAGCTAAGGATACTTTATCCAGCAAGGCTGTCATTCAGAATGGTGAAGAGAAAAGGAGCTTCCAAGACCACAGAAACTGAAAGAATATGTGACCACCAAGCTGTCCCTGCAAGAAATGTTAAGGGGTGGGCTCTATAAAAGGAGAAAAACCCCAAGAGTGATATAGAACAGAAATTCACAGAGACAATCTATAGAAACAAGAATTTCACAGGCAATAGGATGACAGTAAAATTGTATCTTTCAATAATCACTCTTAACATGAATGGCCTAAACGTTCCCATGAAACAGCACAGGCTTGCAGATTGGATAAAAAGACATGACCCATCTATATGCTGTCTATAAGAGATTCATTTTAAATTTAAAGATACATCCTGACTGAAAGTGAAGGGGGGGAGAACCATTTTTCATGCCAGTAGACCTCAAAAGAAAGCTGGGGTAACAATTCTCATATCAGACAAATTAGATTTTAAGCTAAAGACTGTAGTTAGAGACACAGAAGGACACTTTATCATTCTTACAGGGTCTATCCAACAAGAGAATCTAACAATTGTAAATATCTATGCCCCCAACATGGGAGCAGCCAACTACATAAGCCAACTGTTAACCAAAATAAAGAGATCTATTGATAATAATACGTTAATAGTAGGAAACCTCAAGACTCCACTCTCAGCAACAGATAGATTATCTAAGCAGAAAATCAACAAAGAAACAAGAGCTTTGTTTGAATGACACATTGGACCAGATGGACCTCATAGATATATACAGAACATTCCACCTTAAAAAAACAGAATACTCATTCTTCAAGAGTGCACATAAAACTTTCTCCAGAATGGACCACCTGCATGGTCACAAATCAGGTCTCAAACAATACCAAGAGATTGAGATTACTCCCTGCATATTCTCAGATCACAATTCTTTGAAACTGGAACTCAATTACAAGAAAAAATTTGGAGCGAATTCAAACACTTGGAAGCTAAAGACTATCCTGCTTAGGAATGTTGAAATCGGAGAAGAACTTAAACAATTCATGGAAGCAATTCATGGAAACCAATGAAAATGAAACATTGGTCCAAAACCTGTGGGATGCTGCAAAGGCAGTCCTTAGGGGGAAATACATAGTCATCTAAGCCTCACTTAAAAAAACTGAAAAATCCAGAATACACAAATTAACTTTACACTTTAAAGAACTAGAGTAATGGGATGCCTGGGTGGCTCAGCTGGTTAAGCCGCTGCCTTCAGCTCAGGTCATGGTCCCAGGGTCCTGGGATCGAGTCCCACATCGGGCTCCTTGCTCAGTGGGGAGCCTGACTCTCTCTTTGCCTCTGCCTGCTTGTGCGCGTGCTTGCTTGCTCTCTCTCTCTCTTTCTCTCTCTGACAAGTAAATAAATAAAATCTTTAAAAAAAAAAAGAACTAGAGTAAGAACAACAAATAAAGCCTAAGCCATGCAGGAAAAGGGAAATAAGATTAGAACAGGGATCATTGAATTAGAAACCAGAAATACAGTAGAACAGATCAATGAAACTAGAAGCTGGTTCTTTGAAAGAATTAATAAGTCAATAAACCACTGATCAGACTTATCCAAAAGAAAAGAGAAGGGCCCAAATTAATAGAATTATAAATGAAAGGGGAGAGTCATGACTAACACCAAGGAAATAAAAACAGTTATCAGAAATTATTATCAACAGCTATATGCCAATAAGTTAAAACAAAGAAATGGATATGTTCCTGGAAACCTATAAACTGCCAAGACTGAAACAGGAAGAAATTGACAACCTGAATAGACCAATAACCAGTAATAAGATTGAAGCAGGGATCAAAAACCTTCCAAAAAACAAAAGTCCAAGACCTGATGAGTTCCCTGGGGAATTCTACCAAACATTCAAAGAGGAAGTAATATTTATTCTCCTGAAGTTATTTCAAAAATAGAAAAACAGAATAGAAATAGAAAAAATAGAAAAAAATAGAAAAATAGAAAAAAAAAAAAGAAACAGAAGGAAAACTTCCATACTCTTTCTATGAGGCCAGCATTACCTTGATCGCCAAACCAGGCAAAGACCCCATCAAAAAGGAGAATTTCAGATCAATATCCCTGATGAATATGGATGCCAAGATTCTCAACAAGATCCTAGCTAATAGGATCTAATAACAGTACATTAATAGGATTATCCACCATGACCAGGTGGGATTGATCCTTGGGATGCAAGGGTGGTTCAACATTGCAAATCAATCAGTGTGATAGGACAAATCAATAAAAGAGAGAATACCACATGTTCCTCTCAATTGATGCAGAAAAAGCCTTTGATGAAATACAGCATCCTTTCCTGATTAAAACTCTTCAGAGTATAGGGATAGAGGGAACATTCTTCAATTTCATAAAATCCATCTATGAACAACCCTCAGTGAATATCATTCTCAATGGGTAAAAGCTGACAGCTTTTCCCTCAAGATCAGGAACACAGCAAGAATGCCCACTCTAGCCATTACTGTTCAACATAATGCTAGAAGTTCTAGCAATAGCAATCAGACAACAATAAGAAATTGAAAGTATTCAAATTGGCAAAGAAGAACTCAAACTCTCTCTCTTTGAAGATGACATGATACCTTATGTGGAAAATCCAAAAGACTTCACCCCCAATTCACTAGAACTCCTACAACAATAATGTGGCAGGATATAAAATCAATGCACAGAAATCGGTTGCTTTCTTATACAATAACAACATAACTGTAGAAAGAGAAATTAAAGAATCGATTCCATTTACAGTAGCTCCAAAAACCATAAGATACCTGGGAATAAATCTATCCAAAGAGCTAATGGAGCTATACCTTAAGAACTACAGAACGCTCCTGAAAGGAATCAAAGAAGACACAAAAAGATGGGAAAACTTTCAATGTTCATGGATCAGAAAAATAAATATTGTTAAAATGTCTGTGCTGCGCAAAGCAGTTTATACTTTCAACACCATTCCCATCAAAATACCAAAGGCATTTTTCAAGGTGTAGGAACAAACAATCCTAAAATTTGTATGGAACTAGAAAAGACCCTGAATTGCCAAGGAATATTGAAAAAGAAAAACAAAGCTGGGGCATCCTGTTGCCTGATTTGAAGCTATATTACAAAGCTGTGATCACCAAGACAGCATGTTACTGGCAGAAAAACAGACACATGGACTAATGGAACAGAGAGACCAGATATGGACTCTCAACTCTTTGACAAAACAGGGAAAAATATCCAAAGAAGAAAGACAGTCTGTCCCATAAATGGTGGTGGGAACATTGGTCGGCTATATACAGAAGAATGAAATGCAATCATTCTCTTAAACCATATACAAAGATAAAACTCAAAATGGATGAAAGACCTTGGTGTGAGACAGGCATCCATCAGAATCCCAGAGGAGAACATAAGCAATAAACTCTTCGACATTGGCCACAGCAACTTCTTTGAAGACACATCTCCAAAGACAAGTGAAACAAAAGTGAAAATGAACTTTTTGGACTTCCTCAAGATAAAAAGCTTCTGCACAGCAAAGGAAACAGTCAACAAAACTAAAGAGGCAACCCATGGAATGGGAGAAGATATTTGCAAATGACACTACAGAAGAGGGCTGGTATCCAATATCTATAAGGAATTTCTCAAATTCCACACCTAAAAAAACCCAAATAACCTGGTCAAAAAATGGACAGAAGACATGAACAGACACTTCTCCAGAGAAGACTTGTAAATGGTTAACAGACACATGCAAAGATGTTCATCATCATTAGCCATCAGGGAAATGCAAATCAAAACCACATTGAGATACCACCTTGCACCAGTAAGAATGGCAAAAATTGACAAGGCAAGAAACAACAAATGTTGGGGAGGTTCTGGAGAAAGGGGAACCCTCTTACACTGTAGGTTCAAATGCAAGTTGGTACAGCCCCTTTGGAAAACAGTGTGAAGCTTCCTCAAAAAATTAAAAATAGAGCTACCCTATGACCCAGCAATTGCACTACTGGATATTTACGCCAAAGAATCAGACATAGTACAAAGAAGGGGCACATGCACCCCAATGTTCATAGCAGCAGTGTCCACAATAGCCAAACTGTGGAAGGAGCCAAGATACCCTTCAACGGATGAATGCATAAAGAATATGTGATACAGGGGCGCCTTGGTGGCTCAGTGGGTTGAGCCGCTGCCTTTGGCTCAGGTCATGATCCCAGGTCCTGGGTTCGAGCCCCGCATCGGGCTTTCTGCTCGGCGGGGAGCCTGCTTCCTCCTCTCTCTCTGCCTGCCTCTCTGCCTACTTGTGATTTCTCTCTGTCAAATAAATAAATAAAATCTTTAAAAAAAAATATGTGATACATATATACAATGGAATATTACTCAGCCATCAGGAAGGATGGATACCCAACATTTGCATCAACATGGATGGAACTAGAGTAGATTATGCTGAGTGAAATAAGTCAAAGAGAGAAAGACAATTATGATATGGTAAGGAATAGCATGGAGGACTTTAGGAGAAGGAAGGGAAAACTGAAGGGAGGGGGATCAGAGAGAAGACCCATGAACTATGTACTTCAGGAAACAAACTGAGGATTTTAGAGGGGAGGGTGGTGGCACGATGGGTTAGCCCTCTGATGGATATTAAGGAGGGCACGTATTGTGTGGAGCACTGGGTGGTATATGCAAACAATGAATCATGGAACAATACAGCAAAAACTAATTTTGTACTGTATGGTGACTAACATAATATAATAAAAATTTTAAAAAAGAAAATTCAGTGTGTATCTCTAACATATAAGACTTGTTTCTAAAAAAACAAAAAACTTACCATTTTGTCATTGTTATAGCTAACTTAACACCATATTCCTGATCTCTAGTACCTATCCCATATTTTCCTGTGCGATTCAAAAATGCACTTTACAGTTTTTGCTTGAATCACAGTCAAAACCAAATCTTCACATTTGCTTAATATTTTGCTATTAGGGGTGCCTGGGTGGCTCAGTGGTTGAAGCCTCTGCCTTCGGCTCAGGTCGTGATCTCAGGGTCCTGGGATCAAGACCTGCATTGGGCTCTCTGCTCAGCCCGGAGCCTGCTTCCCCCACTCTCTCTGCCTGGCTACTTGTGGTGTCTCTCTCTCTCTCTCTCTGTCAAATAAATAAAATCTTTAAAAAATATATTTTGCTTTTAACTTATAAGTTACCTTACCTGTTTTTCACAATTTTTCCCCCTAAAGAAATGTTATATGAGATGTGATTTTTCAAATTCTGGATTTGGTTGACTGTTCCCTCCTTGAGATCATCTTTTAAAATATTTCTGTGATTTTTGTATTTCTTGTAAACTGATAGTGTAATGTGTAGTAATTGGTTAATTTCAGGTTCAGTTTTTTTGGCAAGAATATTTCACAGATTGTTCAGTATATGTCCTCTTTCATCACAATAGGAGCCACATGATTTCCACCTGTCTCTCTAACCACAGTTGAGAGATAGGTAAAAATCATGCATGTTTAGGGAGAGATCAGTGTGTTTTGGTGTTCTCAGCTTTATCTGACAATTATAAAGTTAGCCATTGACGTTTCACCTAGTGAACATTTCGTGGTTTGGTAGCAAATGATTCTGTTATTCCTTATGTAATTAATTGCTGATAAAAAATGGTGACAGTTTGCAGGTTTTATGGATTTGCTAAATGTTCCCTATCTAATTTTTAAATTAGCTGTTGAGAACTTACTATTGCTGGATTTAGATAATTTTTTAAGAAAACCTGGACGAGAAGTTACCCACAGTCTTTAAATAATATGCCGATAAGAAAAACTTTTGAAGTATGTTAATAATCAAAATGATTACAAATCTATTTGAAGTAATTGTGATCTTCGTCATAAAGTTTGTGTTCTCATGTGTAGGTATTATTTTGAGACACCAAGAAAGCTTTTAGAATATATTTTATAGAATCTGTTTTTTATTGTTCCTTTTTATATAGGTTATTAAGTGTGGTATGCTGTGATCTAGACACTCTTCTTCTACTAGAGGTTCAGTATCAAGTATCTGAAGTGTTACTAAATGCTCAAGAAGAAAATATCTTAGAGACCTCTGAAAGTCACAGGTAAAAACAAAAAAGAAAACCAAAAAAACTGTTAAGACAATATTATTAACAATAGTTTTCTTTACAGATCCTCTGTTAAGGCAGTGATGTTGTATATGTAGTTTCATGTTTTTCCCCTATCTGAATTCAATAGATTTAAAAAACTGAGTAAAAAGCAATGAAAATACAAATGTCACCATTCGAAAGATTATGATAGGTGTTTGGAGGGTTGAACAGTACTGCTTTCTGAGTTTTTGTTTCATTTAACATTTTTTTTTAAGACCTGATTTTATTGATGGTTCCATGAAGTTCTATCACCTTTAAATTCAGGCTGGAGTGTAAGTTGACTCATTAAACAAAATGTTTGATTTATTGTCCATTACAGACTTACTCTTTACCCCATTCTCTTAATTATGTTAGTTCACATTCATAATTTCTGATTATTGCAAAACGAGGTTATGGTAATATCTTGATTTTTTTTTTTTTTTCTATTTTACTTGTCATTACCTCAGTTTGCCTGACATTTATTGAATACCCATTCAATATCTGGTACTGTTTTCATGTCTGTTTTTTAAAAAAAAATTGTTCTTCCATTCTAGCTCAATTTTAGAAGAATACAGAAGCCCAGGAACATTACTGGATTCTCTAGATTTGTTTTTGTTTTTTTTTTTTTTAAAGATTTTATTTATTTATTTGACAGAGAGAAACCACAAGTAGGCAGAGAGGCAGGCAGAGAGAGAGAGGAGGAAGCAGGCTCCCTGCTGAGCAGAAAGCCCGATGTGGGGCTGGAACCCAGGACCTGGGATCATGACCTGAGCCGAAGGCAGCGGCCCAACCCACTGAGCCACCCAGGCGCCCCGGATTCTCTAGATTTGATACAGAAGGATGATATTAACAGCTTCAGGAAGTACGGAATGTGCTCAAAAGCAACATTTAGATTTTGAATTTAAGGCACTGGGGCTAGAACCCAAGGAAACCTTTCCTAAAAAAAATGAAAAAGTCTTTGTGGAAATAATATAGGTCTTAATTCCATTTCTTTAAATGCAGTAACATTTGACAAGAAAATATTATTTTATAGTATCATTTATCTCATTTTAGTAGTTATATTTCCATCAGTTTTTTGCTTTCTGACAAAGAAAGCTGTAAGATAAGGAGAATTTAGCCCTTTCTAAGTGATACATTGTTAATCATTTTCTAAACTTTTCTATAGAAAATTTTATTTTTTTCTTTACATTCCATTGATTTGATTTTGAAATTGAATCATATTCAATTAAGATAATAAAATTGATATGTTTATTTTTCAGGAATTTCATAATTGATGGCTTATCAGTAGAGAGAAATCATGTTCTTGTTAGAATAAATTTTATTGGTGGGCCCATGGAACGAATTTTGCCTCCAAGGGTACTAGAGAAGGTGAGTAGGGTAAAGAGGAATCTTTGTTAGTAGAGAAGCTGTAGGATACAGAGTAAACACTTTGAAATGAGAGTAGTATTCTTTGTGATGCAGGATAGACTATTATTTCATTAAAAAGTTGTCATTTTTCTGTGTCTGTGATGTTTACTTTTGATGTCTTTGTTTTTCATGATACCTAATTTTTATTAGATGAATGTATTTTTTGTATTTAATTAGCAATATTGAGTACTTCTCCTTCCATTAATATTCATAGACATTGGCTTTCTCTTGAAGGGGCTTTTTTTTTTTTTTTTAATTAAGTACATTTTTGCTCTGTTAGCCTGGGAAGATGAGATAGAAATGATTGACAATACAAGATAAACAGTTTGGTCTTTGAATTTGTTACCTATTTCAATATAGGAAATACAGGTTTCTTTTGAAGACTTCAATTTCTCTTTCATGGAAAAGAAATAATTAGGCTGTCATTATCAGTCCTAGTTGCTAGAACAAGTTACCATGTATTACATTTCATTTTAGTTATTATCCTTTGGAGTATTGAATTATAATTGTCACACAGCTTTTGGTTAGTTAGGCTACAATTCTAGTGTCTGTGAAACAATAACCACTTCAGTGTTTCGGAAAGCCTTAAAATTCAGTATTTTATAATATTTCCTAAAGTCGTTTGTCTTCTTTTTTAGGATGATGATCCATATCCTTGGCCCATGTTTTCTTCATATCCTGTACCAGACTGCTATCTCTCAGAAGTTACGAGAAATGCTGATCTAAAACAAGGTGAGATATTTACCATCAACTCTATGTTATTTTAGTGCTTTTATGGTTATAATTGAAAAAAAGAAAAAGTATCGTTATGGGTGATTAATACTGTTTTTCAGGGGCGCCTGGGTGGCTCAGTGGGTTAAGCCTCTGCCTTCAGCTCAGGTCATGATCTCAGGGTCCTGGGATCAAGCCCCGCATCAGGCTCTCTGCTCAGCAGGGAGCCTGCTTCTCCCTCTCTCTCTGCCTGCCTCTCAGCCTACTTGTGATCTCTCTCTGTCAAATAAATAAATAAATTAAAAAAAAAATACTGTTTTTCATATGGCTTGTGTATGTGGATACATTTATGCCCATTTCTATGTAAATTTCTTACTAAATTATTTGTATGCTACTGAATAATTCTTATGAGAACCTTTTTTGGTTTAAACAAAGGAATTATGAATTTTGATGAGTTCTAGATACAAAGGACTTTATTCAGCAGAGTAATATTTTTTGGTATCTGCGTGCCATATGTTAGTTCTGTGTCCTCAAGACTGGTCTATTTATACAAATCATATAAATATAATAAAAGTTCAGGTGTCTGCCTTAGAGGGGTTCATGAACTTTTGGAGAATACATACAATTAAATAATTGTATGATAGTGCAGTATGATAGAAACTAAATAGTCAAATGCGTAGCCTGCTAGGACACCTTCCAAAGAAATCAGTGTTTAATGCAAGGCGTGAAATATGTGTTTTTTGGGTAATATAAGAACATTTTTGACTGAGAAAAACAGCAGAGAGGATTGAAAGGAGCAAATTATATTCAGAGAACTGTGAGTAGTTCAGGATGTTTGAGATTTGGTGTCAGGGCAAGAGAAACCAGAGGTAAAACAGCTGGTAATCCAAGTTCAACCATAAGGCCAGCGTTAGCTGAAGACAATTGTGAGAGCAATGAAAATTCCAGCCATTTTTAGATTAGAGAATTCCAAGATGAAATATGAAGATATATGATCAAACTAGTCATTAATCTGAAAAGTTAAATCTTATGTCAGTGTGATCTTCAATATTCTTAAAGTTGTGCTAGAAAAAAAGATTCATTTAACATAAGTTAATATTTTATGGAGTGATTGTTGAAAAAATGGTTTTCATGTGTCTTTCACTTTTCCCTACATTTACTTGCTTTCAAATAATTAAGAGAAGCCATTCATTGATATGTATTGTTTTTATTTCTATCCAGTGTTCGAGATATATATTCTTTTTCATAGATGCATAGAAACAAAAATTGTGCTTTGTTGCTTTGTTTTTTCATTTCTGTCTACTTAGAGTTTAGGAAAAGAGAAAGAAAGAACATAAGGGAGCTTTTTACCTTTTTTTCTTTTTTTTTTTTAAGATTTTATTTATTTGAGAGAGAGAGAGCATGAGAACATGAGCAGGGGGAGAGGCAGAGGGAGAGAGAGAAGCAGACCCCTTGCTGAGCAGGGATTACCAACATCGTTCTTTCATCCCAGGACCCCAGGATCATGACCTAAGCTGAAGACAGACGCTTAACTGGCTGGGCCACCCAAGTGTCCCTAAAGTTTTTAATATTTGTCTTTATAATGCACTAAAATTTTTATCTTTGTTTTCTTCTTGTGCATCCTAAACTATTGATTTCAGAGATGTGTGAGTGGTAGGAAGTATTTTTCAAAAAGAAACTCTTGAGGGGGCGCCTGGGTGGCTCAGTGAGTTGAGCCTCTGCCTTCGGCTCAGGTCATGATCTCATTGTCCTGGGATCGAGTCCCGCATCGGGCTCTCTGCTTGTTGGGGAGCCTGCTTCCTCCTCTCTCTCTGCCTGCCTCTCTGCCTACTTGTGATCTCTCTCTGTGAAATAAATAAATAAAATATTAAAAAAAAAAAAGAAACTCTTGAGAGAATACCACTTTGAACACTTTACACCACTGACTCATATCTTTCAGTGAACCCAAGCCTTTCTCAGTCACTTTCATGCTTTCCTATCCTACTTTCAGTCTTCTTAATGCCTTTATATTTTGTTGTTGTTGTAGATTTCATCATTTATTTGCCCTCTCCTAATTACCAGGTGCTTCACTAGGCATTGGAGATAAAATGTGCATTAAGACATGGTCCATTCTTGGTACCCCAGCTCTTTTCCTGATCTTTTCCTTATTACAATGAAGCACTGTTATCTTTGCTAAGTTTCACTTGGTAACAAATATTAATTTTTTGAACAAGTTCATTTTCAATTTCATTATGTGACTGTCATATTTGATAATTTGGTTTTTCAGAATAGTTCGATTAAAAAACATGTCCCTTATATTTTTAAACAGAACAAGGAAGACAAAGATAAGAAAAAATAAGGTTAAATGGACACTTCCCTGAAAGAAGATGTATCATCAATTCCTAGGAAGTGGTGCTCAAAGGAATATAATTTTACTCCTTGCTCTACTCTTGTGAGTGATTTAGAAAAGGGAGTAATAATAATATCTCTGACTAGCCCAAAAGATAATTGCAGAATGGTCATTAACCGGAAGTGGGCCCATTATACTGCCGGGCAGTCATACACGGTGTCCCTGGGTCCACGTTCTCCTACTCTCCTAGGTGACCATTTTAAAATCTCTCTCATCAAACCTTCACTTCATCCCTTTCCATCCTATCCAATGATAGTTTTGTTTTCTAGGTTATGGAAGAAATACTAAAGAAAAAATCTTCCACGTGCTCCTGATAAACACCAACTCAGCTGAATCTATTGCAATTTTGGGTTTTTGTTACTATGAATAAGCTGCCAATGTTAACTTACAAAGGCTAGCTTCTCCATCCATGCACTACATTCCATCTTCTTCTCAAGGATACTGCTTCTAGCAGTTCTCCATTTTCCTTATTGCCTTTTTTTTTGTTGTGGGGAGAGTTGGGGATGGGTCTCCATCGTGGCTCTTTGTGAACCAAAAACCTGCTATTAATTCTTCCATATTTAAAATATCTTCTTTTGAATCTACTCTTAAATCTGTCCTTTTTTTTTTTCTTTTTCGCAAAATTCTTTGAAGGAATTTGTCTAATCTTGGTATTTCAGTAACTCCTTCTGCTCTCTCTTGAATTCACAAAGCTAACTAGGCTTTCACCCCTATCATCACACTGTGATTAAATCTACTGTGTAGATCAGTCCTCATCCTGCTAGACTTAACATTATTATTCAACATGTTCACTCCCTCCCTTTCTTTTGCAATACTTTCTTCACTTGGGTTCTAGAAAGTGCATGATGGGATTTTTCTCCTGTGTTTCTGGCAAATTCTTTTGTCTTCCTTTGATCTTTAACTTCCCTCTAACCTCTAAACTTTGGAGTGCCCCAGGGCTCAGTTCTTAGTTGCCTGTCTTTCTAGCACTACTTACTCTTGGAGAACATCTCATCTCATGATTAAAATACTGTCCAGGATGCTGAGGGCTGTCTGATTTATATATCTAACCCCTATGCCTCCCCTGAAGTCTGCATTCATATCTAACTGCCTACTTGACACCTCTGCTAGGAAGGTTAATAAGCACATCAAACCTAATACATCTGAGATAAACTTCTCATACTCCCTAAAAATCTATTCTTTTGGGGCGCCTGGGTGGCTCAGTGGGTTAAGCCGCTGCCTTCGGCTCAGGTCATGATCTCAGGGTGCTGGGATCGAGCCCCGCATTGGGCTCTCTGCTCAGCAGGGAGCCTGCTTCCTCCTCTCTCTCTACCTGCCTCTCTGCCTGCTTGTGATCTCTCTCTGTCAAATAAATAAATAAAATCTTTAAAAAAAATAAATAAAAAATAAAAATAAAAATCTATTCTTTTGATTATTTTTACTCATTTCAGAAATGGCAACTTTTGCTTCCAGTTCTTTATGGAATAAACCTAAAGGCATTCTTTGACTTCTCTTTGTCTTCATACACACATCTAATGTGTCAGCAAATGCTCTTGACTCTGCCTGTCTGAAATCACTTTCTCTCATGCACAACCCTCATCTCTCTCTTGTATTATTGCAGTAATCTGCCAAGTAATCAATGTGTTCTCAACACAGCAACCAGAGTAATGCTGTTGAATTACTCCTTAATTGAAACCCTCCAGTGGCTTCACAGCTAACAAGGCCCAGTATGTTTGTGGCTTCATTCCTGTCAAAGCTCTGTTTTACTTCAGTACCATTTCAAACCTCTTTAATGCCACATTTCCCCACCATATTGGACAAAACTTTTGTTTTTTCTGTTTATCCCTAAAATATAAGTATCTGACTAAGACATTATTCTCAATTTAATAGTAGTAACTAATACTTCCTCCTAATAATAATGGTCCTGGTTTTTGTTGAGCAGGAGAGAATGATCTAGGCACCAGCGGATAATCCAGAATGTACATCACAGAGATATCTCTGTGAACTCAGTGAGAAAAATGGAGCCAAATGAATTTCTAACAGTTCTAAAGCTAAATTGAAAGTTTGTTTCTGATTAAATACAGCTCAATAAATTAAACATTGTACAATTTTAAATACGCTGTATTTAAGCTTATAATACTTTAAAACATAGCTGTTTGGAAGACAGGAGTTCTTATACTTTTCATTTTGCTTTTTTTAAAATTTGAAAATAATGATTCATTGATTCTGATAGGTGTTATTTTAGTTGCCATTTGCACTGCAAAATTTTGGGATATCATTTCATTGTTATGGGGGAAAAATCAGCTTCAATTGTGTGCATGTGGTGACATCCTCTCATTTGTCTCCCAGCTTCTACATTTATCCTCCTTGCTACAGTTAGCATCTCCTCATCTGTTAAATTGCCTCTTGTTAGCTCATTGGCATTAGTGTTAGCTATTAGATAATTTATCTTCATCTGTAAATAAGAATCTCTAGACATCATCTGGTTCAGTTATTTTTCTTTGTGCACTATTTTAGGGTCACCATTCTAAAATGTAAAAGCCTTTTAAAAGCTAGTGATTAATATTATCTGTTTGTGTATGTATATATGAACATAATGTGTATACATATATAAGCCTGTACAGGTATATATGTACACATGTGCACGTGTATATATATATTTGATGTATAAATGTGTGATACATATGTGTGATATATAAATAATGTGTGTATGATATAAATAATCTTATACACATGAAAAAATTACCTTTCATGTGGTAGATATAACTTGGAATATTATATTTCTGTTACGCTAGAGTTTAGATATATTGGAAGAATATAGTGAGTGCAGTAACTTACTATTACCTGTGCAGCAGATAAAAGGGAAAGGAGAGTGAGAGAAAGGAGAGTTGTAGTGTGGTTAAAAGCCAGTACAGGTTAGTGTGTTCAGGAGCTGTTAAAGTGTACTATTGGAAATTGACTCATAATGTCTTTTCTGTATGAAACAGATCATGAGATAAAATAAAACAGATTGCTTTGTTTCCCTAAGCTAAACTTAGATCTCCCAGGAGTTATTGTTATACCCCTAATTGGCTAGTCTGTTCAACTCCATTCCATTTTGATGTGTTCATGATGGGACTTCTTTCTCTAAAGAGGAACAGAAATTTGGTACTTTCATACTGAGAAATAAAAATGACTTGAGGGATTCAGTAGCATGCTCTGGTTATTAAATAGCACGCCTTAGCGAGACATCCACAAGTAAGAGATTTGCTCTTTCTTTCTAACATCCTATATTCATTTTGTTTTAAAATTACTTTTATAATGTTTATTCAGGCTGAATTATAAAATAATCAGCGATCTAGATTACATCTGTACTCTATATACCTTACTACTGTGGAATGCCTGTCTTTATCAGGAAATCATTTGGATCTGTATTCACTCAGCTGGAGCTGGTACCTTCAAAGTAGAGAGTGAGTTTTTGTGTCATGGGTTGTGTCTAGTAGTCCTGACAGGGCCAACAGAGCAGTAGAAGCACAGCATTGACTCGCAGGGCCACTGGCATTGTTCTTCAATCTAGAAATTCAGATGGCTACTCATTGAAAGCCTCAAATACATTAGTTACTCATAATGCAAGTAAACTTCTGCATGTTCCTTACAAGTCCTCCATAGTCCCTCTTTACCCATATATCCCTCCAAAGGCTCTTCCTTAAAAAACAAACAAAACAAAACAAGAAAAATGTTTACCTCCTTTGGACTTTCTAAGAAGTAAACAATAACAGCTAATGTGAGCCAGCTGTGTAAATAAATGTGTCACTTTCCCATTCTTTTCCCTCCCTTACCCTTGACTTCATCTCATGGCTTTTGTCTCTATAGTAATTGACCTATATGTTCTGTATAACCCTGTGGGTCTTGTTTTATTTTGTTAAAAACAGCTTTATTGAAAGGTAATTAACATACTATACAGTTCACCCATTTAAAGCATGCAGTTCAGTGATTTTTTTAGTATATTAATAGATACGTACAGGCATCACCACAAAGAACTTTAGAACATTTTCACCACCTCAAAAAGAAACCCAGTACTCCCTCTTCCCCCCACTTCTTTCATCCAGCCCTAAGCAACCACTGAAATCTTTTTATCTCTAGAGATTTCTCTAGTTTGGACTTTTCATATGAATGAAATAGTGTAGTATGTGGTATTTCATGACTGACTTTTTTCTTAGCATAAGTTTTCAAGGTTCATCTCTAAGGTTCATTTGTGTTGTAGTATGGATAAATACTTCATTCCTTTTTATGATTAAATAATATTCCATTATGTGCATATACCATAATTTGTTTGTTTATGTATTTGTATCTGCTGATGGACACTTGGGTTGTTTCCACCTTTTGACTTTAAATAATGCTGCTATGAACATTCGTGTACAAATTTCTACATGAACATGTTTTTATTTCCTCTAGGATATATACCTAGAAATAGAATTGCTGAGTTATATGGTAATTCTGTGTTTAATAGTTTGAGGAACTGGCTCAGTTTTCTAAAGCAGCTGTGCCATTTTACCTTTTCACCAACAGTTTTATGAGATTCTTATTTCTCCTCCTCCTCCTCATCATCTGTTGTGATCTTGCCATCCTAGTAGGTATGAAGCACTATTTCATTGTGGTTTTGATTTGCATTCCCCTGATGACTGATAATGTTGAGTATCTCTTAATGTTATATATCTTCCTTGGAAAAATACCTATTCACATCCTTTGCCCATTTTTTTTTTTTAAGATTTTATTTATTTATTTGACAGAGAGAGAGATCACAAGTAGAGAGGCAGGCAGAGAGAGAGGGGGAAGCAGGCTCCCTGCTGAGCAGAGAGAACCTGATGCGGGGCTCGATCCCAGGACCCTGAGACCATGACCTGAGCCGAAGGCAGAGGCTTTAACCCACTTAGCCACCCAGGTGCCCCCCCTTTGCCCATTTTTTAATGCTTTGTCTTTTTATTATTGAGTTGTAAGAGTTTTTTATATATTCTGAATATAAATTCCTTATGGGATATATGATTGGGGAACTTCTTTCATATCTCAGAATATATTAAGCTTATGCTTTTGGCCCTTGCTCTTGATGTTCCCTTTTCCTGGAGTACTACCCCTCCTCTTTACACAGGTAATTCCTTCTTAAGTTTTTATGCTGAGTCTAATGTTACTTCTTCAGAGACATGTTATCTCCACCTTATCTAAAATATACCTCTTCCCTTACTTCTATCTGTCTTGCTTCCTGTGGATTCCTCTAATAGCACTGTTCCTTACTATGAGTTTATGTTTTTGTTCACTCTCTGTTGCCCTGCAGTGAAACTTCCATTAGACAAAAATGCTGTCTGTTGTAGGTAGTAGACAACAATAGATGTCTGTTGAATTTCTTCTCTATTTTTCCCATCATCAAACTCTATTTTCCAAATCTTTGTGAGTGGACATTGGGAATTCCTTTCAGGCTACTATGTAAATTTAGAAGTTTTGACTCAAACCTAAAATAATCTCTGGTTTCACTCATTTTTCTAGAATATCAATAGCTTTGTAGTTAGAAAGCCCCATGAGCTAGACTTCTGTATATATCATTCATGAAGTAGACACCTTTTTATGGTTATTTTATCATTTACAAAGTGGTACTTTATGTTTTTATAGCACATAAAAGGTATACATTGTCAGCATTACATCTCATTTTTTTCCACAATTGAAAAAATAACCGAAAAAAGTACGGCCTTTATTCTGTGATTACTCCAAATTTAATCTTTTTAGCTTCAGTAGCTTAACTTTACTGCTTCCTCTCTGCATTTTTACTTATCTGATAGGAAATTGAATTTCTGCCTGGCAAAACATTCTTTTTCAAATACTATATAAAGGAGTAAGTTCCATGGTGATAATCATTCCCTTTGATGGAATGTACCACATAATGTTAAATCTTTATAGTCTGATTGCTCAGATATTTTTAGTTGGATATTTTTAGATGATATTATTCCTATAGGAGAAAACAGATCATTTTAAAGTTCATTATCTATGAGATATAACTATCTCACTAAACTATCTTTCCCCTACAGCATGAAGTAGTTTTTCTTCCTTCAAATTAATAGGAAAAGGAAGGAGGATATTATACAAAACTGAAGTTAATTCTAGTTAAAACTTAATTTTCAGTTTGTACATTTTCAGCTCTGGATGAATTTGGTATAAAATATATGTTGAATCATTAGGCTCCAGGTACTGATCAAACGTCCATGAGGACCATATTCTCTTCTCAGGTGAGAAACTTGAGTTTAAGTTACTATATTAAATCTATATCATTTGCATAGATTTGGTTCTTCATAAAAGCAAAAACAAAAATGCAAACTATTGGCAATGTTTAATAATATGTTTGGGGCTAGAAAAGGCTTTTTGATAGGTATTATATATAAATTCACTTTGAACATTTTGTAGTTGCAGACTACTATTTATAAGATAATCATTGCATTGTATTTTGTTCAGTAGAAAGAAACAAGTATTAATAGAGAAACTTTCTAAATTAGAGATGGAACTGAAGAACAAGAGTACCATGTTCTCTGTCTCTGGAGTTAGGCATCGTGCAGTGAATGAGCATTTAAGTTTATGGGTTTTGTACTTACATTCTTACTGTACCAACATATTTTATCCTAGCTCTCAAAACATGCTGGTATTTTAAATAATTTGCATGAAAAGATATTGAAATTTAGCTTTTTCAACTACAAATTCTGTAATTTTGTCATTGGGACAATGTTCTTGTTTTAACAAGACATGTTCTCATGAATCTATATTGATTTTGTTTAATAAATGTTTGTGTCCTTACTGGGTTTAATCCTTTATTCAGTGATACTACTTCTTGCTGACACTTTGATAATTTCTGTCTTTTAAGAAATTAAGTCTATGCCCATGTCCTTGATGAATTATTTTCCTGTCTTTTTAAATTTACAAATGGGATAACAATCCATTATGTAATCCTAATAGTATAGATCAAAATTGGAATCCTACCTATGTAGAAGTAAACTTTTTAAGAGGAAAAAAGGGAGAATAGATGAACCATAATAGCAACTACATTTTAATAAAAGAGTGAAAGTTATCCATTTAACAAGTTGAGTGGATTATTTCATTGCTAGTCTGATAAATTATGTAAGATTTAGGATTACCGTTTGTTCTCCAGTCAACGGAGGACAGAATGCATAGGGAAAACTGTAAGAGTACTTTGAAAATAGTATGGCATTACATAAAATACAGTGTAACATAATGATGGATATTGTTTGTTCTGATTTTAAAAAGCTTTTTGAATTATGTCTTGCACCTATAGTCAGTCTATAAATATTTTTAGTGATGGATTCTGTCTTTTATCAACTGCTTATTTAGGCCTTTATGTCAAGTCAGACATCTTCTTAATCTTTTTTCTTATTGTTTCTAACCTTTTAATTAAGATTTATTTTCTGCAGATAAAGGTAAATGACTTTTATTTGACATCATTCTGTTAACTGAGGGGACTGGAGTATGAGATTATGGTTTCTTTTCAATGTAGTAAATCTTGAGCTGCATCTGTTGAGATAATTAGCTTACAAATCAGAATAAGTATTTACTTTTGAATAATAAAACTTTTTTTCATGTACTTATTACTTCATGTTTGCAACATATATATCTATGGCAACCAGGGAAACAGATCACCTGCTAGTTTAAGTGCAGGTGATAGGGGAAAGCGAATTCCTCATTTCTTGAAAATGTGACTCGTTTCTTTTATAGTAAATGATTATTACATATTTTAAAAAAGAAAAAGTGATATAACTTTCAGTGAGGAATAACATGTGTAAAATACAGATGCCATGTATTAAGAGCCCCCGTAGTTCAAATAAATTGAAAATGTGTAATGAATTTAGAAACTCCCAAATTTAGAGATGGACAGAGAACTAATATATAGAGAATTTGGGCATCTTTTCAGTTCCTTCTCAGAGACCACTCCAAAGTCTTCCCTTGTATATTATAATAAAAGTAAACTGAAATGACTATGTTAAACTACATGGAAGAAGATAAGCAGAAATACAAATGGAAAGCAAATATTACACAAATTAGGTTCAGGATAAGACACAGGTGACTATCTGAATTAAGCCTGGGGATCCATTTCTAGTTAATGAAATCTTCCATTTATTTTGTTTCTTTTGTAGAATTTGTTGTGATATTCTGTGTAAAGTGGACATTCACAATTGCATTTAGGAAAGAAGTACTAAAAGTTTTCGGTGTAAATAGCAGTTTTTCTCTGCATTTATATTGAGCTTATATTTTACTCCCTTTGAAACGGAGATTCCTTTTATATTGTCCATAATAATCTTATAATCAATATAACATTTCTTTGTAATGATCTTTTGAGAAAAAATTGTACAGTATCCTCAAGTATGAAAAGATTATAGTGCTCACGAAAACAAAGAATTTGAGAGTTTAAATATGAAATATTGTTAGCTATGATTGGTGAACATGAAACTTGATGTTCTCTTCCCCCTTCTTTTCTCATTTTTCTTAATGGTTTTAAGGAATGAGTTTAAGATAGATTTTTTTTACTTTCTCTTCCAACTTTGCATTGTTTGTAAATCATAATGGTCTGAAAGAGCAAAGAGAAGAAGTGCATATACTCACTAGACACACCAAACCACTTTTGGGAAAACAAAACAGTACTTGACCATGGTAACTTCATAACTAGATGTATAATTAATACACTGAACCTAAATTATGATATGGTACTTTCTCTAAAAATAATACTGTAGGGTAATAATTACATAAAAACAGCTGATATAAAAAATGTAAGTTAAGAAAGAAATTGTGTTCAGTGTGTAGATTATAAACCTGGATTCTTCCTGGTGAAATAGATCAACTGTTTTCTCATTTAACCCTAAGAAGTGAATATTCATTTCATTACAGGAGACCGGATTGAACCCAGAAAGGAGCTAGAACCTCATAAGAAGATAAAACAATGAGGATTTTAAAAATTTATACTTTAAAACACTTTATTATAAAATTGTAACTAGGGTTCTTAAAGTGAATCATTTTATACATGTCCATACTTTTAATTAAAGTTTATTGAGTTCTTATACAGACTATATACCAAATTAGGAACTATAATTTTTCTTATTTTAATGACAGTAATATGCTTAGAAGCTTTTAGTCACTGTCATTTTCAATTATACCCTACATTTACATACACATATGTGTATATATAATCAATTTTTATATCAACAGAATACATCTATTTTAAGAATAGTTTGAATGTTGACATGTCTGTGTACACATCAGCACCATCACAATCAAATATATAACACATTCATGATTCCACAAAAGTTCCCTTTTTCCCTTGCAGTCATCTGTTTTCTATTACCAGCCTCAGGCGATTACTGATTTTTTTTTCCCCCACTGCTATAGATTAGGATTTCTCAACTTCAGCACTATTAATATTTTGGGCTAGGTAATTGCTTATTGCCAGAGGGTGTTGTTCTGTGCCTTGTAGGATTTTTAGTTGCATCCCTGGTCTCCACCCACTAGATACTAGTAGAACTCTCTCTGTACTCCCCACTCCTAGGTATGACAATCGGAAATGTCTGTAAAGACTGCCGAACTAACTCCGGGAGAGCAAAACATAGTCCCCTTGAGAACAGCTACCAAAGATTAGTTTTTCCTATACTTGCAGTTCATACAAATAGAATCATATAGGAAACTTTGTGCCTGGTTTCTTTCTCTCAGCATAATGGTTTTGAGATGCATCCAAGTTGGCACCTGTACCATTTGCTATCTCTTTTTACCAAATGGGGTTCCAGTATCAATAAAGTGCAATTTGGTTAAATTGTACCAAAAGGTTTGGTTCTGTTCATATATTTTTTTAGTACTTAAAGACTTAAAAAAAAAGCTGTTTTAACATATTTGCTAATCATATCACTCTAGTCCTTTCTGGATCTATTAGCTGATTTATCTACTGGTTGTGAGCCACATTTTTCCCCTTTCTCATGTTAGTGATTTCTTTATTGAATATCAGATGTCATTCGTTTTACATTGTTGAGTGGGGGATTTTGTTTTTCTTTAGTAATGGACATGTTTTTGGAGTGCTGTCAAGTTATTCATGGATCAGCTTGATCCTTCAGGGCTTTCATTTTTTGGTTATGGTGGTGTAGAGTTGCCTCTATTGTTAATTTAACTCTATTACTAAGGTGTTACTTTTCTGATACCTTTATGGACTACCTGGTAGTTAAAGGACTCTTCACTCTGGAACTTGGGCATCAGCTAGCACTAAGTGTATTCTGGGAATTGTTCATTTTACAAGCCCCAAACTGTTTTTTGCCCAACCTTGTGGATTTTCATTCTTTATTTGCTTAGCTGATTATTTTGCAATCAGCTTGACAAGGACTTACATAGATTTCTGTAGTTCTTTGCTCTGCTCTTCCTTTTCAGTATTACGATCCCCAAATTTTAGCCTCCTTCATCTCTGAAATTTGACTTCTGTCTCTTCAACTCTGCAAGACCTCCGTAGCATCATCCTCCTTCCTGCATAGTGATCTTGACATTGCCTTCAAGAAAAAGGCCAGTTGTAAAGTTCACCACGTTAGTTTTCCTTTTCTCAGGAAAAATAGCCCTGTGTACTGCCTGATGCCTAATGTTTGGAAACAGTTGTTTGTTATATTTTACTTAGTTTTTAGGTTATTTACAGCAGGACAGCAAGACTTCCTAGTACCTGCATTGTGGCCAGAAGCAAAACTCTGGGTTTTAATTCTTTTGTGTTATTATAAACATAGAAATTTTGGGAAAACATCAGATTCATATTTGCTTTACTCACACAGTTACTACTTTACTGTGTTCCTATAGTACCATTCCTGTGATTCCATATCCTCTTGCCTCATTCTCTATGTCCAAGGGCCTTTGCTGGTCCAACACCACTGGCCTCTCTCTGAACTTGCCCACTTATTCTGCACAAAGGTAGGCAGAATGTTTGGTGGGGTAGCTTGGGAGAGGTTGGAAAATCTTAGATTAACCTACTTGTGTAGGCTGTACTTTCAAGTTAGCCTATCTTTAGGTTATGTTGGTGCCTTTTATTTAGCAGAGACCTTTAGTTGTCTATCATTGTCTGTGATTAAATAGGTTAGTTCTGTTTAGGGGAGACATTTGGAAGTCTATGTGGCAGCGGATCCAAGTAATGGTATCTACTTTAGCTGTTTCAGTATTAACAGATTTCTTGGACGCCATTCATCTTCTCCTGTCTACTACTCGGTACCAAATTTGGAGGGGGAGATAAAGAAATCATTGTTCCCCTCAAACCTAAATATCCCAGATATATATATTTTAAAATTAGTATTATATCAGATCACTAAATATTTTTAAGTGTGAGGAATGCAAATTGAAAAGCTCACACTCTCATTGACTGGGGAAGTGTAACCAGATTATATATAAAGGCTACCAAGTTGTCTCTAGCAGTCTTTGTAGTCACTCTGTCTCTGGCTCAGCCTAATTTCTAATTTTGAGGTGAATTGGACCCTTGAGCCCCTCCACCAGCTGGTAGATTCACATGCATACCACATCTGCTGCTTTAGTACTGTTTACAATTGTGGATCTTTTTCTTAGGATGAGATGATGAAAAAGCAAAACAGAATAGCAAATGTGGAAGGAATAGGAGGGCAAGAGGAGCGGGTAGGGCAGGAGGGAAGAGGGAGTGGATAATACAGGATTTCTTCAATAGCAGGTAATTTACGAAAGAACTACATGGGCATCTACTTGAAGGAGGTAGTAGTAGTTATAAAATGTTATGCATGGATAGAAAAGATGATATAGAGGAGGAAGCAGATGAAAACGCATTTGTCTTTGCAATCATATGTCACTAGTGATTCCTATTAGGCTTTAGGTAGTTTGTTCTTAGAAAATAAGTAATGTAGATATTCTAAATAGAAACTATAAAAAATTACTTTAAGGCTGTTGAATTAAGTATTTTACCTAATTCATATTAAGGTGCATTTAACATTATAACTTTGTTATTAATAACATAATTTTCAACAAAATTATCAGCTTTCGTATTTCTTGGGTTTAGGTTAAAGGTTTTGAGAGTTTTCTTTTTTTAAATTTTTTATAAACATATATTTTTATCCCAGGGGTACAGGTCTGTGAATTGCCAGGTTTACACACTTCACAGCACTCACCATAGCACATACCCATCCCAATGTCCATAACCCCACCCCCTCCCACCCCCTCTCCCCATCAACCCTCTGTTTGTTTGGTGAGATTAAGAGTTATTTATGGTTTGTCTCCCTCCCAATACCATCTTGTTTCATTTACTCTTCTCCTACCCCCTTAACCCCCCATGTTGCATCTCCTCTCCCTCATATCAGGGAGATCATATGACAGTTGTCTTTCTCCGATTGACTTATTTCGCTAAGCATGATAACCTCTAGTTCCATCCACGTCGTCGCAAATGGCAAGATTTCATTTCTTTTGATGGCTGCATAGTATTCCATTGTGTATATATACCACATCTTCTTTATCCATTCATCTGTTGATGGACATCTAGGTTCTTTCCATAGTTTGGCTATTGTAGACATTGCTGCTATAAACATTCGGGTGCACGTGCCCCTTCGGATCACTACGTTTGTATCTTTAGGGCAAATACCCAGCAGTGCAATTGCTGGGTCATAGAGTAGTTCTATTTTCAACATTTTGAGGAAGCTCCATGCTGTTTTCCAGAGTGGTTGCACCAGCTTGCATTCCCACCAACAGTGTAGGAGGGTTCCCCTTTCTCCGCATCCTCGCCAGCATCTGTCATTTCCTGACTTGTTAATTTTAGCCTTCTGACTGGTGTGAGGTGATATCTCATTGTGGTTTTGAGTTGCATTTCCCTGATGCCGAGTGATATGGAGCACTTTTTCATGTGTCTGTTGGCTATCTGGATGTGTTCTTTGCAGAAATGTCTGTTCATGTCTTCTGCCCATTTCTTGATTGGATTATTTGTTCTTTGGGTGTTGAGTTTGCTAAGTTCTTTATAGATTTTGGACACTAGCCCTTTATCTGATATGTCGTTTGCAAATATCTTCTCCCATTCTGTCAGTTGTCTTTTGGTTTTGTTAACTGTTTCCTTTGCTGTGCAAAAGCTTTTGATCTTGATAAAATCCCAATAGTTCATTTTTGCCCTTGCTTCCCTTCCTTTTGCCGATGTTCCTAGGAAGATGTTGCTGCGGCTGAGGTCGAAGAGGTTGCTGCCTGTGTTCTCCTCAAGGATTTTGATGGATTCCTTTCTCACTTTGAGGTCCTTCATCCATTTTGAGTCTATTTTTGTGTGTGGTGTAAGGAAATAATCCAATTTCATTTTTCTGCATGTGGCTGTCCAATTTTCCCAACACCATTTATTGAAGAGGCTGTCTTTTTTCCATTGGACATTCTTTCCTGCTTTGTCGAAGATGAGTTGACCATAGAGTTGAGGGTCTATTTCTGGGCTCTCTATTCTGTTCCATTGCTCTATGTGTCTGTTTTTGTGCCAGTACCATGCTGTCTTGATGATGACAGCTTTGTAGTAGAGCTTGAAGTCCGGAATTGTGATGCCACCAACCTTGGCTTTCTTTTTCAATATTCCTTTGGCTATTCGAGGTCTTTTCTAGTTCCATATAAATTTTAGGATTATTTGTTCCATTTCTTTGAAAAAAATGGATGGTATTTTGATAGGAATTGCATTAAATGTGTAGACTGCTTTAGGTAGCATAGATATTTTCACAATATTTATTCTTCCAATCCAGGATCATGGAACATTTTTCCATTTCTTTGTGTCTTCCTCAATTTCTTTCATGAGTACTTTATAGTTTTCTGTGTATAGATTTTTAGTCTCTTTGGTTAGGTTTATTCCTAGGTATCTTATAGTTTTGGGTGCAATGGTAAATGGGATTGACTCCTTAATTTCTCTTTCTTCTGTCTTGTTTTTGGTGTAGAGAAATGCGACTGATTTCTGTGCATTGATTTTATATCCTGACACTTTACTGAATTCCTGTACAAGTTCTAGCAGTTTTGGAGTGGAGTCTTTTGGTTTCACATACAATATCATATCATCTGCGAAGAGTGATAGTTTGATTTCTTCTTTGCCGATTTGGATGCCTTTAATTTCCTTTTGTTGTCTGATTGCTGAGACTAGGATTTCTAGTACTGTGTTGAATATCAGTGGTGATAATGGACATCCCTGCCGTGTTCCTGACCTTAGTGGAAAAGCTTTCCGTTTTTCTCCATTGAGAATGATATTTGCAGTGGGTTTTTTCATAGATGGCCTTGATAATATTGAGGTATGTGCCCTCTATCCCTACACTTTGAAGAGTTTTGATCAGGAAGGGATGCTGTGTTTTGTCAAATGCTATTTCACCATCTATGAAAGGTATCATATGGTTCTTGTTCTTTCTTTTATTAATGTGTTGTATCACATTGATTGATTTGTGGATATTGAACCAACCTTGCAGGCCTGGAATAAATCCCATTTGGTCGTGGTGAATAATCCTTTTAATGTACTGTTGAATCCTATTGGCTAGTATTTTGGTGAGATTTTTTGCATCTGTGTTCATCAAGGATATTGGTCTGTAGTTCTCTTTTTTGATGGGATCCTTGTCTGGTTTTGGGATCAAGGTAATGCTGGCCTCATGAATTGAGTTTGGAAGTTTTCCTTCCATTTCTATTTTTTGGAACAGGAGAATATGAATTAGTTCTCTTTCAGGAGAATATGAATTAGTTCTTCTTTAAATGATTGGTAGAATTCCCCCAGGAAACCGTCTGGCCCTGGGCTTTTGTTTGTTTGGAGATTTTTTATGACTGTTTCAATCTCTTTAGTGGTTATGGGTCTGTTCAGGCTTTCTATTTCTTTCTGGTTCAGTTTTGGTAGTTTATACGTCTCTAGGAATGCATCCGTTTCTTCCAGATTGTCAAATTTGTTGGCGTAGAGTTGCTCATAGTATGTTCTTATAATTGTCTGTATTTCTTTGGTGTTAGTTGTGATCTCTCCTCTTTCATTCATGATTTTATTTATTTGGGTCCTTTCTCTTTTCTTTTTGATAAGTCTGGCCAGGGGTTTATCAATCTTATTAATTCTTTCAAAGAACCAGCTCCTAGTTTCGGTGATTTGTTCTATTGTTTTTTGGTTTCTATTTCATTGATTTCTGCTCTGATCTTTATGATTTCTCTTCTCCTGCTGGGTTTAGGGTTTCTTTCTTGTTCTTTCTCCAGCTCCTTTAGGTGTAGGGTTAGGTTGTGTACCTGAGACCTTTCTTGTTTCTTGAGAAAGTCTTGTACCTCTATATATTTTCCTCTCAGGACTGCCTTTGTTGTGTCCCACAGATTTTGAACCATTGTGTTTTCATTATCATTTGTTTCCATGAATTTTGTCAATTCTTCTTTAATTTCCTGGTCGACTCATTCATTCTTTAGAAGGATGCTGTTTAGTCTCCATGTATTTGGGTTCTTTCCAAATTTCCTCTTGTGATTGAGTTGTAGCTTCAGAGCACTGTAGTCTGAAAATATGCAGGGAATGATCCCAATCTTTTGATACTGGTTGAGACCTGATTTAGGACCGAGGATGTGATCTATTCTGGGGAATGTTCCATGTGCACTAGAGCAGAATGTGTATTCTGTTGCTTTGGGATGAAATGTTCTGAATATATCTGTGATGTCCATCTGGTCCAGTGTGTCATTTAAGGCCTTGATTTCCTTGTTGATCTTTTGCTTGGATGATCTGTCCATTTCAGTGAGGGGAGTGTTAAAGTCCCCTACGATTATTGTTTTATTGTTGATGTGTTTCTTTGATTTTGCTATTAATTGGTTTATATAGTTCGCTGCTCCCACATTAGGGGCATAGATATTTAAAATTGTTAGATCTTCTTGTTGGACAGATCCTTTGAGTATGATATAGTGTCCTTCCTCATCTCTTATTATAGTCTTTGGCTTAAAATCTAATTGATCTGATATAAGGATTGCCACTCCTGCTTTCTTCTGATGTCCATTAGCATGGTAAATTCTTTTCCACCCCCTCACTTTAAATCTGGAGGTCTCTTCGGGTTTAAAATGAGTTTCTTGTAGGCAACATATAGATGGGTTTTGTTTTTTTATCCATTCTGATACCCTGTGTCTTTTGATTGGGGCATTTAGGCCATTAACATTCAGGGTAACTATTGAGAGATATGAATTTAGTGCCATTGTATTGCCTGTAAGGTGACAATTACTGTATATTGTCTCTCTTCCTTTCTGATCTACTACTTTTAGGCTCTCTCTTTGTTTAGAGGACCCCTTGCAATATTTCCTGTAGAGCTCGTTTGGTGTTTGCAAATTCTTTCAGTTTTTGTTTGTCCTAGAAGCTTTTAATCTCTCCTTCTATTCTCAATGGTAGCCTAGCTGGATATAGTATTCTTGGCTGCATGTATTTCTTGGTTAGTGCTCTGAATATATCATGCCAGCTCTTTCTGGCCTGCCAGGTCTCTGTGGATTAGTCTGCTGCCAATCTAATATTTTTACCATTGTATGTTACAGACTTCTTTTCCCGGGCTGCTTTTAGGATCTTCTCTTTGTCACTAAGACTTGTAAATTTTACTATTAGGTGACAGGGTGTGGACCTATTCTTATTGATTTTGATGGGGGGTTCTCTTCGCCTCCTGGATTTTGATGCTTGTTCCCTTTGCCATATTGGGGAAATTCTCTCCAATAATTCTCTCCAATATACCTTCTGCTCCCCTCTCTCTTTCTTCTTCTTCTGGAATCCCAATTATTCTAATGTTGTTTCATTTTATGGTGTCACTTATCTCTCGAATTCTCCCCTCATGTTCCTGTAGCTGTTTGTCCCTCTTTTGCTCAGCTTCTTTATTCTCTGTCATTTGGTCTTCTATATTGCTAATTCTTTCTTCTGCCTCATTTATCCTAGCAGTCAGAGCCTCCATTTTTTATTGCACCTCATTAATAGCTTTTTTGATTTCAACTTGGTTAGATTTTAGTTCTTTTATTTCTCCAGAAAGGGCTTTTATATCTCTCGAGAGGGTTTCTCTAATATCTTCCATGCCTTTTTCGAGCCCAGCTAGAACCTTGAGAATCGTCATTCTGAACTCTAGATCTGACATATTACCAATGTCTGTATTGATTAGGTTCCCTACCCTTTGGTACTGCCTCTTGTTCTTTTTTTTTGTGGTGAATTTTTCCGCCTTGTCATTTTGTCCAGATAAGAGTATATGAAGGAGCAAGTGAAATACTAAAAGGGTGGCAACAACCCCAGGAAAATATGCTTTAACCAAATCAGAAGAGATCCCAAATTGTGAGGGGGGAGAAAGGGGATAAAAAGAGGTTCAGAGGGGCACCTGGGTGGCTCAGTGGGTTAAGCCACTGCCTGCAGCTCAGATCATGATCTCAGGGTCCTGGGATCGAGCCCCGCGTCGGGCTCTCTGCTCAGCAGGGAGCCTGCTTCCTCCTCTCTCTCTGCCTGCCTCTCTGCCTACTTGTGATTTCTCTCTGTCAGATAAATAAATAAAATCTTAAAAAAAAAAAAAGAGTTTCAGAAAGAAAAAAAAGTTAAAAAAAGAAAACAAATAAAGAAAAAATATAAAAAAGAAAAAAATATATATATATTAGATAAGCTAGTTTAAAAACGTTAAAAAAAGAAAAGGAGTTCCATGCTTTGCTTTCTCCTCCTCTGGAATTCGGCCGCTCTCTTTGGTATTGAAACTGCACTCCTTGGTAGGTGAACTTGGTCCTGGCTGGGTTTCTTGTTGATCTTCTGGGGGAGGGGCCTGTTGTAGTGATTCTCAAGTGTCTTTGTCCCAGGCGGAATTGCACCGCCCTTACCAGGGGCCGGGCTGTGTAATCCACTCGGGTTTGCTTTCGGGAGCTTTTGTTCCCTGAGCGCTTTCAGTAGAGTTCCGGAGGACGGGAATGAAGATGGTGGCCCCCAGTCTCTGGCCTGGAGGATCCGAAAGCCTGGGGCCCCACTCCTCAGTGAGCCCTCAGAGAACAGTGCCCAATTACTCCCATCACCCTGGCCTCTGGCTGCGCTCCGAGCTCACCGAGCCTGCGACTGGTTCAACGTAACCCCGAGCTGAGAGCTCACTCCTCGGCTCTTCTCTTTAGCCGGCTTCCCTGTTCTAATACCTGTAAGCTCTGCAACACTCAGACACCCCCGATCCTTCTGTGACCCTGCGGGACCTGAGGCCATGCTGACCCCGTGTGGGCTTCACCCCGGTTAAGCCTCTGGAGCGATGTCCCTCAGCGGAACAGACTTTTAAATGTCCTAATTTTGTGCTCCGTTGCTCCGCTGCTTGCCGGGAGCCGGCCCCTCCCCCCGCAGTCTATCTTCCTGTCGCTTTGGATTCACTTCTCTGCCAGTCCTACCTTTCAGAAAGTGGTTGATTTTTTGTTTCTAGAGTTGCTGTTCTTCTTCTCTTCGATCTTCCGTTGGATTTGTAGGTGTTTGCAATCTTTAGATAAGCTATCTAGCTGATCTCCTGCTAAATAGTCTCAGCCTGCTACTTCTCCACCATCTTGACTCCTCCTTGGTTTTGACAGTTTTTATTAAAAAGAATAATTTTCTCCTTTGGCTTAATAACGTTAATTTTTCTCTAGTTATTGCTTCTGATTGACGCTATTTATGAAATACTACAGGATCACTTGGTCTTAATATTCAGAGAATATATTAGAACTGAATATCTGAATTACACATTCTTTCAATAACACAATTCATTGTGGGTCATATGTATACTTGTGTGAGTATGCATATGTTTGAATATATTTATTTGTATACTCATGTTTGTATAAAAGACTATGTAGCTTTGATGAGAGGTGGCCTTTGTTTGTGTGTGTGTCCTACATGTGAAATAGGGACATATTTAAATAAATTATGATTTATACACTTAAACATATTCGTTTAGATATCATCACCATGAGGACTGTGTGATTGAAACTCTCTCCTAATATTACATTGACCACTCTTATCTTCCTGGTAGGATTTATCAGCTGAAAGAGAGCTTTGGCAGATATATTCTGTAGTGTTAGTGTTCCCAGACACATCATTGGGCAGGGGCATCAGGACTTTGACCCTTTATTTTATTTTAATTAATTTATTTTTTAAAATATTATTTATTTATTTATTTGTCAGAGAGAGTGAGCATAGGCAGTCAGAGTGGCAGGCAGAGGCAGAGGGAGAAGCAGGCTCCCCGCTGAGCCAGGAGCCCAATGTGGGACTTGATCCTAAGGTGCTGGGATCATGACCTGAGCTGAAGGCTGCCGCTTAACCAACTGAGCCACCCAGATGTCCCTGATCCTTTATTTTAAAAGGCTCTTTTTCCTTTTTGATTCTAAAATCTCTTTCAAGGAAAGTGTTTAAAGGTATGAGTTTATGTGACTACCTATACCTGTATGCTTCTATATCCCTTTTTTAAGGACACCTGCATCCTTTTTTTTTTTTTTTTAAAGATTTTATTTATTTGACACACAGAGAGAGAAATCACAAGCAGGCAGAGAGGCAGGCAGAGAGAGAGAGAGGAGGAAACAGGCTCCCCACTCAGCAGAGAGCCCGATGCGGGGCTCGATCCCAGAACCCTGAGATCATGACCTGAGCCGAAGGCAGAGGCTTTAACCCACTGAGCCACCCAGGCGCCCCCACCTGCATCCTTTTTAATATATTATTTATAGATATTTTCTAATATAAAATTTCATGGGAATGATATTAAAATGGAAGATGGAAAAGTCTCATGGGAATGAAATTAAAGTTAAAATGGAAAAATAAAATTAGATGGAAGTTGCTGTGTATTCATGAAATTGCTTAGAAAGAGGTTATATTTTATTTTATTATTTTATTATTTTTTTAAAGATTTTATTTATTTATTTGACAGACAGAGATCACAAGTAGGCTGAAAGGCAGGCCGAGAGAGAGAGAGGAGGAAGCAGGCTCTGTGCCAAGCAGAGAACCTGACGTGGGGCTTGATCCCAGGACCCCGGGATCATGACCTGAGCTGAAGGCAGAGGCTTTAACTCACTGAGCCACCCAGGCGCCCCAAGAAGTTATATTTTAGCCATACTTTTTCAGCACCACTCGTTATTGGTATAATTTTTTGCAAGAAGTGGAAATAAATAATTGAGAAAATTCTGTGCTTATGTTTTCTTTTTGGTTTAAAGAAGTGAATAAAATTGTGTCTGAATATGCATAAGAGTATAATTCATGTCAGTCTGTATATTGAAATCTTATGTCTATCACATCTGTTATTTGATGTCTGTTACTTCAGATATCAGTAATGAATTATGTTCAGATAAGAAGAGCATTCAAGAATTATAGTTATAGGGGCGCCTGGGTGGTTCAGTGGGTTAAAGCCTCTGCCTTCGGCTCAGGTCATGATCCCAGGGTCCTGGGATCGAGCCCCGCATTGGGCTCTCTGCTCAGCGGGGAGCCTGCTTCCTCCTCTCTCTGCGTGCTTCTCTGCCTACTTGTGATCTCTGTCTGTCAAATAAGTAAATAAAATCTTTAAAAAAAATAAGAATTATAGTTATAAGTCAATACATTTTGTGACCTTTTAATGAATTCATTTTATAGGCTTTTTATAAGTATAATTGATGGCATAAGACATAATTATAGAAAAATGTATTTTCTTTTGAAAGCCAAATACTATTTCTAGAATTTGTAATTTTTTACATATTTAACATTAATACTTATTTTTCAGTGTTTTTAGCATCTCATTATAATAATATAACATGCCATGTTTCTTATTAGACAATGATCTTGCCAAACTTCTGTTATGCTTCAAAATGTCTGATAAACAAACTGAGTGGATAGAAAACTGCCGAAGACAATTTTGCAAAATGATGAAGGCCAGACCTGATATAATCAGTGGAAGTAGTAAGTATGTTGTTTAATATTGGGGGTGTTTTTGTTATGAAAATTGTATTAATGAAAGCTGTTTTTCCTAAAGATTAGTGTTGACATGTCTGGAGTACATAATACTGATCCCAGAAGTCCATTGACTTCTGAGAAACTTATGATCCTAGAAAACAAAAATTACAACTTAAGATGCAGGGAAATGGGGGGCCAGAGGGAAGGCAAAAAAGAGGCCCACTGACTTTCACCCCTTCATCACAATAAAATTTTAGGCAGAATAAAAACTGCCAAAAAATACTGAAATCTGAGAAATTACTAAACTTTTTTTAAAATCAATTGGAAGACTGCTGCCTTAACTAGGTATTTGCTCAGTTTCACCAGCTTTCACTTGAATATACCATACTGCTATATTTTTGGAAACTTTATAGACTTTTTAATTGACACATATTTTGAAACTCTGCCACATCTAGCCAAGTAAATTTAGTCACTCTTAAGGAAACTGAAATTTTATTTGGGGGGAATAGCTTTGTTTCCTAAACTAGCAAATAAATTATTTTATATTCAAGTATTTACATGTGCATTTGTTTTCTAAAAATTATCATTTATAAATTAGCATTATTTTGAATAAAGATCTAAGAAAAAGGTTCTAATGGAAATATAAGGTAGATTTTTTTGAAAACTAAAATTATCAATTTCATTAGCCATGCTTTAAAGTTTTCACATTTATATTATTTGTTATAAAATTAAAAGTCGGAAATAAAAATGTTTATATTTTGTTGTTGGAGCAATTATATTTTCTGAGACTAGTGATATAATCTATGGGTAGCTCAGAGATGAATTCCCTAGATTTTCTTTTTGCCTCCTATATCCTAGAATGAGTGATTAAGAATGCCATTAGATGCAGGATAAAAAGGTGGGGGTCGATAAATGCCTACTCTCTCTAGCAAAAGGACCAGGAAAGGGGTAGCTATCAAGACACATTTTTGTAGGAAGTGACCACTTTAATCCAGCCAGACACCACAGAAAATACTGCTAGTAAGACTGGGCATAGCCTGGACTTCCCTCCTTACTTGTCAGTAATGGGACACCCTTGCTGCTCCTTGCTAGGATTATAGCACAGGAGACTTAGAAAGTTAAGGAGTTTCATTATCACTCAGTGTTAACAGGCCCAAACTTCCACCTTTCCCTCCACACATGTATTTGTCTCATACCTGCAACAAATTTAAAATTAGAAAGTAATCAGCAAAGAAATAAAATCCAAAAGGAAATTTTAGAAGTGAAAATACTATCACCAAAATAAAAAGCTAAATGAATTGGTCCAACAATAAAATGTATAGAAGGAAGAACTGGTGACTTGAAGATATCAGCAGAGAGGAAATAGACTGAAAAACAAAACAAAACAAAAAATTAGTAGAGCTGCAGAGACCTGTGGAACCATAACAAAAGGTCTAACATTTGTGTCATTGGAGACCTGGAAAGAGATTAGGACTATAAATGTCTTTGAAGAAACATAGCTTAAAATTTTCCAAATTTATCAAGAAACCTAAATCTAAATCTATGGATTCAAGAGCCACAAACAGGATAAACCCAAAGAAATCCACACCAAGATGAAATATAGTCAAACTTCTAAAAACTAAAGACAAAAAATCTTGAAAGCAGAGAAGAAACAACATACCTACAGGGGAAAATCAGTATCACTGGCCATGGACTTCTCACCAGAAAAGACGGAGGACAGAGGAAGTGGCATAACATTCATACGCTGAAAGAACTGTTAACCTGAATTCTCTATGCATTGAAAATAGTCTTCAGGAACAGAAAATCAAGATGTTCTCAGATGAATAATTTGTCAACTGCAGACCTATCCTAAATGAAGGGATAAAGGCAGTTCTCTATCTCGGTACTATCCTCACAACTTCATGAGATTCTGTAATTATACAAAAGAAGTCTTCTTAAAAAATGTAGAGGAAAGTGAATGTAAACTACTTGAAATCATTGAGAAAAATAATCTGAATATGCTCATAATAATTTGTATAAAAAGTGGATATGGTTGGGTGCAGTAAGATTGTAAACTGCCTGAAACCTATGAGCATAGTGTTAACTTCATGGGGTAGGGAGATGACGGCCATGATTTACTTCTTGAATAAGCAAGTGTTCAAGGAACAACCTCTGGTGGTTACATGCAAGATGGGTTGATTGGGAAAAAATTGGGTCTCTAGTGTAATTATCTTATGATTTGATGATACGCTAAAATGATCAAAGATAAAGAATTAAAAAGGAATGAATCCAGGAGAAACTTTGCATGTTTACAAACACCGTGCTGCCTTAGTTTTGGAACCAGCTTTGTTGCGATAGCAGTGCCAAGGGAGAAAGCAGTTATACCCAAGTATCCCTGAAAAATCTGTCCTCACTTTTTCCTCATTAGATAAACCCATGCCCCTTTGTAGTGTGTGTACACACACACACACACACACACACACACACCTTACACATTTTGTTTTTATAATAAAGTCTGTGTCATAGCCCCATGGGATAAGTATGTTTAAAAGAGGGTGGCTTATAATCTAAAATCCTTTCTAGAAATTCCAGGTCTATCATTTGAAATAAAAAGATCCACTTAAGATTTTAACAAAAAATATTTTTAAAAATTTTTTAAGAAAAAAGTATTTTATAGTTTACTTTCTGAACAATAATATTAAAAAATAATTTGTGTTTAAAGTTAAGTGTTTCATGATATGAACTAATTTCCTTAATTATAGATGATGAAATTTTCAGTGAATTGACAAGTGGTTAGTCATACTGAGATAAATAGCCATTCCAGGAATTACGCAAGTTCAGCTACACTTATGTGTGATTAGTTAGATGTGCCCATGAGATTTTAGCCACAGGTTCAACTACCACATATAGATCAGTTTTTATTATTATTCTATGATTATAGCCTATTCCTCAAAATATTTGGAAGTGCATAGTGCTGTTCATAGGGTTCCTGGGCAAAATGAATCTATTGGAATCAGTAGAAATCCAGGACCTTCTCCAGATAGTTTGGTGATATAATTTTTGCCTATGACAGTGTGGAAGTAGTTTGTCCAAAAGCCTCCAGTGTATGTATCTAATAGCATTTGGCATTTCAAGATCAGTACTTGCCAGAAAATAGTGTGCTTTGCGAAGTCTGTGATTAGTCTGGTAACTCTTAAGTTTCAAATCATATTGTGTTTAGCTTCACAGATGTGATAGTTTTCCCAATTCACTGAAGTGTGTTTAGGTATCTGTCTGATGGCTAGACCCAATTCTGGGCATAGGATTCAAAGAATTGCTTAGCAGTATGCTGTGACCTTTCCCATTAACTTAGGTACTTTATTTCAGTGCATAGCATGTAGCAACCATATGATTGTGCTAAAATGAGAATAATTATAATGTTAAATGGATATTTCCATTTAAAGTAAACTTTTTATATAACCTTTGTTACTAATGTGTATCTTACATTTTAGTCATATTTAATTCAGAATGATTTTCTAAAAATCATTGAGATGTTCTTAAATTGTGACCTCAAAAGACTATCTATTTTTTATTTAAATTCACTTAACATATACTGTATTATTTCAAGGGTACAGGTCTGTAATTTATGAGTCTTATATAATACCCAGTGCTCATTGTAACATATACCCTCCCCAGTTTCCATCATCCCGTTATTCTATCCTCTCATTCCTGCCCCTCTGCCAGCAACCCTCAAGTTTGTTTCCTAAAATTAAGTCTCTTATGTTCTGTCTCCCTCTCCGGTTTCGTCTTGTTTCATTTCTTTCTCTCTTTATTAAATGACTTATAAACAAACCCATGGAGGTAGAAAGCTCTCACCTAAGGGCTATTTATGTATAGATTCGTGGATTAAAAACTTTGAAAGATTTTTCTGTGAGTGAGAGAATTTATCCTTATGCATGTGAAGATAGAAGAGGTAAACAACTCTAAGTTTAAATAATTGACAATACTGGTGCCCTTTCTGACCCTCAACTACTATATTCTTATTCCTTTTAATACTTATTTTAATTTGAAGTCAGAATATGAATAGAGTTCAGTGATTAAAAATTTTTTTTTATCTTAAGCCATTAAAATACTGTGGTATGTAGCTTGTCAGAGCTACAATTGTTGGAAAGCACGTTATTCCTGTTTGATTTTACATTTTTTACATGTTCAACAGTAATTTCTTTATGACTTATGTGCTTAAAATGCACTTGGATATGAAAAAAGGGTCCATTTAGTTAATATAGTTATTATAGATTATATTATATAGATTATATGTATATTATTCTGATTATTATATATAATATATTATATTATATAATATATATGTTATATATAATATATTAATTATATTATTTATATGTATTATATATTATAAATGCATAATATGTATTATATATTATATATAATATATAGTTAATATAGATCAGTCAATAAAATATATAAAATATATATATTCTGTATATGCATATCATTTACTTCATAGATACATTTCATTACAAAAAACAATTCTGGATACTATATTAAGTATAATTCAACTGATTATATACATTTTGAGAGTAATACAACTGATTATATACATTTTGAGAGTAATATATGCAAATATATTTATATATATTTGATATATATATATATATACACGTACACACACATTTGAGAGTAATATATGCAAATATATACAACTGATTATGTACATTTTGAGAGTAATGTATGCAGTCATAGTGGCATCATCTATATGGCATTATCAGTCCAGTCCAGGAAAGAATCGTTTGTCCCTTCTAAACCAGATAGAGAAAAGCTTACTTTTTTTTTTTTGGACACAGTTCTTTATTGTTTCACTGATAGATAGGCATCTTTTCCAACTTTTTAAAAAAATTAATGAACTCTATTTTTTAGAGCAATTTCAGATTTACTGCAAAATTGAGCAGAAAGTACACAGAGTTCCCATATATGTTCTATGCCTTACACATGCACAACCTCCCTCACTATAAACATCTCACATCAGGTGATACACTTGTTATAATCAATGTACCTACATTGACACATCATTATCATCCAAAGTCCATAGTTTACATTAGGGTTCACTCTTGGTGCTTGCACATTCTATCAGTTTTGACAAAAGTATAATGGAGAAATTTATCCACCATTGTGTCATAGAAAAGAGTGTCACTGCCCTAAAAATCCTGTGTTCTGCCTTTGCATCCTTCCCTCCACCCACATACTGACAAGTTTACTTATGATCCAGTTGCCTCGAACAGATACAAAGTTGCAAAGTGTATAAAACATATTAGTATGTCCTGTCTTGAAAGGGAAGGGAGTTGTTATGCCTTGATTGTGGTCTTGGAGTTCAGAAAATTTTTTTCTGTATGTGTGAATAATGATAAGATATTATAGCCTAATTAGTGATGATTTTCTTTCTGTATCAAAATCATTTAGCAAATTCTGAAGTAATCCTTTGAGAATCTAAAGATAACAGATGATTCTTTTCCAGTTTTACATTGAATAGGTTCTCAGTGAAGCAATTAAAATTTAATTTACATGAGAAACATTGTTATGAATATTAAAGTGGTATGTGTTTTGAATTGGACCTCCTTAAGAGTGTAACTGTGAAGAAGTTCAGATGACTTTTATCTACTAGTCTGTGACTTTAGAGATACATTATCATGTATTATTCTTGACCTTTAATATCCCAATTTTTCTCTTGTTAATTACAGCTTTACAGGAATTGCTTGAAAAATTTGTGCTTCATCTCTCCGAAAACCTCTCTGAATGCTACTTCCCCTCAGTGGAATATACAGGTATGTTTTGAGCATCTTGGATTTTGAAAAACAATTATCTAAAAAATAGTATTTCATAGAGCTGTCTAATTAGATTAAAAATATGCACAAGGTTTCTCATCTTAAAAATTTCTCACTTTGTGCTTTGTACAGTATGAATGTCTTTCAATATCTTTTGTGCAAATAGTTGGGTTTTCTTGTAACCTGCTAACTCCTTTTGACCTCTTTTTTTCCTGTCTACCCATCAAAAGTTGTTTTTCATTAAGGCAGTGTCTTCCTCTCTTTTGATTCTATCCACTATCCTCTAGGATCTCATTTGTTTGTATTATTTTACCTACCTCATATATTGATAACTTCAAAATTCACATCTTCTATTCAGAGATCTACTATAAGCTTCACTGCTTAATAGGTAAACATCACCTGGATGTGCTGCAGAAACCCTCAAACTGGAAATGTCCAGCAGGGCCCTCACCTCATCATACCTTATTAATGTATATCCTTTTTCTACATTATCTGTTTTGGTGGGCAGTACAGTCATCTACTGTCCATCTAAACTGGAAACTGAAAAATGGTCTAAGTCCATATTTTCTTCTCAATTACCAAACTATGTTAATTCTCTGTTCTTAATAGATCTCAAATTTATCTACTTAATTGATCTCTTCTTTGTTCAGGCCACCATTACTTCTTGCCTAGGGTATTACAACAGCCTCTTTTCCTGGTGTCGCTGATTAGAATATGATTTCTTTTCAAAGGTATTCTTTATGCTGCTCTCAAAGTGATCTTTGAAGTACAAATGTGACCTACTCATTCCTCTACCCCTTGGAAGATCCCCATTGACCACTGCATAAAATCTAAACTTCTTTCCATGATACCCAAAGCCTTACATTTTTTTCCCTTTTTTTTCCTCTCTGGCATCGTATCTTTCTCTCCATGCCTTCTGTTTATTTTTCAGGAACACTAAACTATTAGCAGGACTGCCAGCTTCTCCTTTCCCCCACCCAAAGACACATTCATTTATGAAATGCATATAGAATTTTTATAAGCATTTAGACACAGCAATAAATAAAAGAGGGAAAAGATTTTGCCTTCTTATGGGAAGACAGACAATCTTTAGTAGATCAAATAGTATGGTGGTGAATGAGAAATGCCAAGCAGGAAAGAGGGCTAGGGAGTTCTAGCTTGGGATGGGGGTTACATTATTAAATCGTGTTCAGACTAGCAGAGTTGGGAGAAAGATATGTAGATGTTTTCAGGAGAGGAAATTCCAGATGTTGACCAGGAAAGAGACAAGTATGGCTGAACAGGAGTATGTAAGAAGCATTGTCGGTATTGAAGTCAGAGAGGGAAGGATGATAGAGGGTTTTTAAAAGTCACTGCAGGGTCTTGAACATAGCCACACAGGCTCTGATTTACATTTTTACAAAAAGATTGCTGTGGCAGCTATGTTGAGCAAAGATTGAAGGGAGGAAGAGGGCTAAGGCAGGGAGATGAAGTAGGAAGCTATTAAGACGATCCACATGAAAAGTGGTAATGGTTTGGATGTGGATGTCAGTGGGAGATAGTATTTGGATTCTGGGTATATTTTGATGATCGAGCCAACAGAATTGAGTAACACATTGACAATGGCATGTGAGAGAAAGAAGGAATCAAAGAAGACTCCAAGTTATTGATCCAAGCCACTGGAAGGATTAAATTATCATACACTGAGATGAAGAAGAATGGGGGAAAAAATAAGTTGGAGAGAGGAGGTGAAGAGCTTGCTTTTATGTTATGTTTTAGATACTTGTTATATATTTAAATGAATGTATTTTTTATACATTGGATATTTGAATCTGGAATTTAGGGGAAAGATGTTGGCTGGAAATATATATTGCTAAATCATCAACTTAGTGTATAAAGCCAATATGCATCTCTGTAATGTCTTTCTCATATTCTGACTTAATGTCTAATTTTCATGTGACAGTAAACTCTTGTAGCATAGTTTTTATGTCTTATCTGTCACATCCTCTGCAACTAGAATGACAGTGTTAAGAAATATTTGACAAATAAAAGAAAGAATAGCTAAAAGAATGAAGGAGAGAGGGCTTTATAAACAGTGCCAATCAGTTTGTCTTAATTCTAACAGGCAATAGATTAAACCCTCTAAGATTTCTGAGCAGAAGCTTTACTTGACTCATCTGTACTTTAGGAAGATTATTTTAGTGACCGTGTAAAGGATGAACTAGAGTGCAGAACTGAAATCTGCCAGAGGTGAATCTCCAGGCATGAGGGTCAGTAAAGTAGAGAAGTAGCAGAGACTTATGAAAATAATCAAGGGATATTGTTCCTCTTCCTTATAAGGGTAATATGACTTCTCTGTTTGCTGAAGAAATACTCATTTAAATATTTATTCAAGTTAGACACTATACATCATATTTCCTTAAAAAGAAAAATATATGCTTCCAGTCTGGTCCAGCCTATCCTTCTGGTCCTATTACTCACCACTGATCAAAGGCTCCCTGTGCATTCATGCCACTGAAACTTTGCTCCTCCTGTTCCTTCTAGATGAGCTTTTCTTCCCCCATATGATGATGTAAAACTTAACTGTAAAGTTGCAGCTAAAATGTTCACTTCCCTCTTATTCCGAAGTAGATATTCCTCTTCTCTGCTCATTATATTCACTTTAAACTACCATTTTGATATTTATTATATTGTATGTGGCTAGTTCAAATTATTCCATTAGGTCTCAAACTTCTTTGTACCTTCGGTATAGTATTTGATATATCTTTATTGAATTAAATATATAAACTGTAACATCAGCATCTGTATTCACACCAATACATTTGTGTAATAATTCTAAATATATTGATATTTACAAATACACATATGAACATATACCTAATTATTTACACAGCCCCTTTAATGCAAATTTGGCAAAGGGATAAAAGAGAACTTAAGAAAATGAGAACAAAGAAATGAGAAGAAAATGTAAGGTAGCATTAAATAGGGATTAAGGTAGGTGAAGGCAGTTGATACCTATTGAGTACCTCTTGCGAGTTAAATAGTGTGCCGAAGTACATAATGTGTATTATATTATTCAACCCTATAACTGCTCTTTGCAGTAGGCATAATCATCACTTTTAAAATCAGGAGACTGAAGTAGAGAGGAAAGAAAACAGACATTGTGAGGAGAGTTTCGAAGAAAAACATTTGTGAAGAAAATTATAACTTTATGAATAAACTTGAAAATGTATATGAAGAGATACAGGGATGAATGGTCAAGTCTATGAGTATGAAAGGAAATAAGAAGTGATAATTATGGAGATTTGCATGGCCAGAGGGGGTATCTCCCTAGTCTTCACTATAATCTCCAATTTCTGTAGCTCTCCTTGGCACATTGTTATATTGTATCATATTTTCTGTAGATAATTTGAAATTAACATTATGTTGTATACATAATCTAAATACTCAACAAGACTAATTGCTCAGTGTGTATATATTCAGTGCCCTTTGTAGAATTTCTAAATTATGATGTGAGAGATCTCAGATGTTGGCTCTTTTGAACATATTATCTAGGCAGATAAACCCCAAATGTGAATTTAAATTCTTCAAAGGCTCTAACTGAATAGCTCTCCACTGGAATTTTAGAGTACAGCCAAAAATAAAGTCACTTCCTGTTTGATTGTATAATATATGTTATTATGATATGGTAAACTTGTTGTTAATATCATTTTCTAACCATGGCTTTAGATATCCTCACCCTTCACCCCTTTTTTGTTGGGGGGAGGCTGGTGGAACAATGATTTCCTATTGTAAAATTTCACTGTATTTACTTTAAATAAATAAAAACCATGTTTTGATATAAAAAAGAAAATGCTGGATGGATATATTCAATATTTTTTCATGTTTCTTGAAATGAGAAATTGATTGTCTTTTTAAAAATGACAGCTTGCTTAAACCCTAAGGTAGCTGAAATTAGAATAACACAATCATCCATCTGCTGTTAGTACCCTCAGGATTCTAATCTATTATAAAATTTGCAGATCTGGAAAAATCAAATTAGTTTAGCTGTTTATCCCCTTAAAGAAAGAGGAATGAACAAAGTTCTGGACATTTGCAGTTTGTAAATCTATACAAGTATCTTTCCAAGTCTTAACTGATGTTAATTTTTTGTTGGTTCATTTCCCTGGAATGAGTTGGGGATTTTTTTTTTTTTAAGATTTTATTTATTTGAGAGCGAGACAGTGAGAGAGAGCATGAGGGAGGAAAAGGTCAGAGGGAGAAACAGACTCCCCATGGAGCTGGGAGCCCAATGTGGGACTCGATCCCGGGACTCCGGGATCATGACCTGAGCCGAAGGCAGTCGTCCAACCAACTGAGCCACCCAGGCGTCCCAAGTTGGGGATTTTTTTATCCTAATGTAATTGCTTCTTTAAATGATAAACTAAGTACTCCTTTAAAGGTAGGAAATATTTTTAATGTTTTATCTTTATGTTGCTAATCAAACAGTTGGAAAGAAATCAGAAAATTTTGTATTGTTTCACCTTTTGATTATTAAAATACTTTTTGAACTTCATATATATTGTCAAAAATCTTTTATACTTTTTTTGGATATTCAGCAAATATGCTCTTTGCCACCTTCCATTTATGGAGCATGTTTGTGAGTATGCTTAATAATAGCAAGGAAATATATAATATGAATTAATTACGATATCCTCAAGTAGGGGAAATAGTGCATCCACCTAAAATGATGAATTAAATAAATTGCAACAACTAGTTAAATAAAATAAAGAAAACTGACATTTTTCAGCTGGCTACTTTATTTTTAGGCAGTGTGCCTTTAAGTATAGTATTTGTACTGGGTTGTTGTCAAATGAGGGGTTTTGTTTCAAGTGTCATAGGTGTTTAGTGGAAAGAGCAACCAATGTTGACTAGTGCCATTGTGAAAGACAAGAGGAAGAAGCAATACTGGAGCAAGAGGAGTGGCGCTAGTATGGCTAAAACAAAAAGTAGGAGAGGAGGAGTCTTGCAGGAAAGGGTAATAGCATAAAGACATGGAAAGAAATCCTTTTTTCTAAATAATGCTGACTATACCAATTAGGGGCTGACACTCTTACAGTAACTTGGCCACAAGAAATTGAATTTTATGTCCATATGAGTTTAATAGTTATAACCCTGTGGATTATATAGTTATAATATGTGGATAGTTATAACCCTGTGTTTAAAGAGAAGCAACAGAATCTGCCAACCAACTCTGGGAAAGGAAGGAGGTAGGAGAGAGTGTACTGACTGGTTGACTTCTTTGGGTGGTGAGAGTTCTTTGACTTTAGAACAGTTACAGCAGGACTTCAGAAGAATCAGTAAACAGCCAAGCAGTAACTGCTTTTCTAACCATGGAAATGTATTCCAGTGGAGAAATTCTTTGCTCTTCTGAAAATTAATTTTTTTCCACACCATTAGCCAAGTGCCAGGCAGAATAGATTTCATTTCTTCCACTGCTCTATGTGCTAGCTTTGTGAACCAAAAATAGAACAGAATGCATTACTAGAGTGAGCAATTTCAGTCAATATTAAGTCAATTTTTCCAACTCATTTTCTTCTGAGACCATTATATTTACAATTACATGGATTGGTTATTTCAAATAGTTAATGCTTTGATTGAATTAGACATTAAGTAGGGTAAGTGTGATGGTACAGGCGTCATTGTTTGTTTGACTTTTTATCAGCAACTTGTTATACTTTTCATAGTGACTCCAGGGAGTAGGAGTTATATCATCCATTTATTACTTAATTTCAATGTACAGAATATATTTTTAAGTCCCTATCTATTTCCATCTCCAACTTGCTCCATTTGATATGCAGTGCAACTTCTTGTTCATTCATTTTTACATATATGTATTCATTCATTCAGTGTCTGTTAAGCACCTATTATGTATCTTACACATAGATGTGCACATTTCAGTGAGTCACTGGTTACCAGTGAAGACATCCATTTTTATCACTGAGTTTTATTTATTTTATCCCATCAGTTTTATTTCTGAAGATTTTAATTACTGCTTCACAAGTTGTATTTAGTCCAGATTGTATATAACAAAAGATTACTTCACTGAACTTTTGTAGTCAAAGATCTGTTTCTGTTTGTCAAGTTGTCATATATCAAACACAAATTTAAAATTGAAGTGTCTCTTTTAATAAAATATATAGTAAATAGAAAACTATTTTCTGATTTCTTCATTCCTGCTTGGAAAACTTTATTTTTTTCAAATGGGTTTTATTCATACTACTGTCCCTGTATCTATCGAATATTAGAGGTTTTTTTGAGTGGGTATTTGATGTTTGTTCTGGTATGCTTAATACCCCCATATATTCTCACTAAAAAGTGATTTAACCACTTTTTGAAGATTTTTGAAGAATTAACTACTACATTCTTTAAAGTGAAATTTGTGAAATGGAGTATTACTGTCTGATTTTAACTATATCTAAACTTTTATTCTTTAAATGTGGATCTCAAGTTCAGTGCAGAAGAAATAAGCTGTAGAGGTCTTTAAAAATACAAATGACTGTATATTCACCCTCAGCAATCTCATCAGCGGTATGGAGTGAAGTGTGTTTGTCTTTACTTTTAAAAAAAACTCGAGAATTTTGAAGTACAGCTGTAATTGGGAACATTATCTGTTGAAATGTGCAGATTTAAGTTTCTACTCTGAATATACAGAAACATAAGCTTTTAGAGAGAGAATAGATATGGGAAATTATTTGTACAATCCTAGAAAAGTTCAAAGGGCTCCTCATACAACAGCTAGACCACTTTGGAATGACTCTTTCCTTCCATAGGAAAGAAGTAAGAACCTGAATCATACAACATTTGAGTGGCATAATCCTTTTGGGCAACTACTCTCACCTTGATCCTTAACTATTCCATTCTTCATTGATAGAGAGGTGAGCATCTTGTCCTAGAAGCCACCGTGATGTATAGGATACAATGGCATCAGGGACACTCATTATTAGCACCATTAGCCGACTGCACACTCCTCCTACTGTAAAGATACTTAGCTGTGTCATACTTTGCAGAAGAGGAACATTAGTATTACAAGTGCCAGATCAATGTATTAATGAAGATAAATATTTCTCATGTTTAATAATCCAGTTTTATATGTACTAGAATTCAAAGTGTTATCATCTAATCGAAGTTAAAACTGTTCTGATAATAGTTTATAAAAATCAGTCTTTTATATAAGTACAGAGAAGTGGAATTCATGGATCAGAAAATAGAAGTATTTTAATTTTATGAAAAATTGCCAAACCATTTTCCAAAATAGTTGTACCATTTTACACTCTTAGCAGCATCATATGACAGTTCCAGTTCTTCCTTATTCTTACTGACACTCAATATTTTCCATCTTAAATTTTAGCCATTTCAGTACGTGTATAGTAGTATCTCCATGTTATTTTGATTTGCATTTTCCTGATGATGAATGATGCTGAACACTTCTTTTGAGATGTCTGTGCAAGTATTTTGTTTCTCACTCACCCCCATCATTTCTATATGGGTTTCATGACTTTTTAATGTTTGAATTATGGGTGGTAGTTATATAATGATTATGGATTCAATCTCTTGTCCAATTTATACTGCATATATGTTCTTCCATTATGTGGCTTGTCTAGTTATTTTCTTAATGTCTCTTGATGAAATTTTGATGAAATCCAGTTTGTCAACTTTTCTTTTTTTCTTCTATAGTCCGTACTTTCAGGGTTTTATTCAGAAAAATCTTTACCTACATCAAGACCATAAAGATAGTTTTTTATACTTAATACTTTGCCTTTTACCTACAGATCTGTAATCGATTTTGAATATTTTATGTGTGAGGTAAGGGTTTACATCTTTTCCCCCAGATATCTACTTGTTCCAGAACAATTGTTTGAAAAGCTTTCTTACCGCATTGAATTGCTTTTATATTTTGTCAAAACTTAATTGAGTATATAAGTAAGAATATACAACTTGTTCTTATTCTTAGGAGAAAAGTTCTACATTGATTTTTGAATGTCAAACCAACTTTGCATTCACAGATGAATTCCTCTTGATCATGATACTTCATCCTTTTAATATATTACTGAATTTGAAAGGCTAATATTTTAAAATATTCTATTTATATTCATGTGCAATATTGGTCATTAGTTTTCTTTTAATGTCTTTGAATTATTTGGTGATCATGGTTATTTTGTGCTTACAAGTGGGCAAGATTGTTATTATTTTACTTATTTGATTGAATTCACTAGTGGACACCATTTGGGTCTGAGTTTTCTTTATGGTCTGCTTTTTAAATATTAATTCAGTTTCATTAATAAATGTAAGACTTCAGATTTTCTATTTCTTCTTGGGTCTGTAGGATCTATGGTGATATTTTCTCTTTTATTCTTGATACTGATAATTTGTGTTTTCTCTTTCTCCTTTTTCTTTATAGCCAGGTAGGATATAGGAGGCAAAAAGAAAATCTAGGGAATTCATCTCTGAGTAGAGATTTGTCAATATTATTGATCTTTTCAAAGAATCAGCATTTGGTTTTATTGATATCCTCTGTACTTTTTTTTTCTATTTTATTGGTTTCTATTGTGTTTTATTTCATTTTTTTGCGGACTTTAGGTTTAATTTCCTCTTCTTTTTCTAGCCTCTGTGATGGAAGCTTAGATCATTGACTTTAAACCTTTATTTTTTTCTAATATAAGTATATAGAACTATAAAGTTTCCCCTAAGCAATGCTTTAGTTGCCTCCCAACACATGTTTAGAAATGTCTTAATTACCATTTCATTAAAAATATTTTCTAATTTAGCTTGCTAGCTTGCTTTGACCTTGATTAACTTGCAGTGTGTTGCTTAACTTTCAAGAATTTGGAGATTTTCCAGGTATCTTTTTGTTACCAATTTCTATTTTAATTCTATTTGTGTTTATACTCTGTATAATTTAATTTCTTTGAAATTTTTTGAAGCTTTTTATGGTGAGCCAATGTTCTGTCTCAGTAAATGTTCCATTGACAAGTGAAAGGATATATATTTTAGAGTTGATAGTTGTAGTGTTCTGTAAATAACCAATAAGGGCAATTTAGTTGCTCATGCTATTCAGATTTTCTAAATAGTTTCTAAATTTTTGTCTGCTTTTGGTACAAACACAGATATAGTAGTGTTGAGCTCTCCCTTTATTATTTTATGCTTACGTACTTGTCCCTTTAATTCTTTAGTTTTTGCTTCATGTATTGTAAGGTTTTCCAATTTGGTAAATATATATTTAGTATTGCTTTTTCTTCTTGATGAATTGACCATGCTGTTATTTTTAAAAAGTCTTTTTATCTCTAATACTCCTTGCCCTGAAGTGTATTTTGTCTGATAATAATACAGATGTTCAGCTTTCTTATAACTGGTGTCAGTATAATATGTCTTCCCATCTTTAATATATCATGTCTTTTAGTATAAAAGGCATCTAAAAATATATAGTGTGTGGTTGCATCTTGCTTCCTGCTTTTAATTCAGTCTCAGAATTTCTGCCATTTTTGGTGTTTTTAGCCCATTTACATGATTATTGATATTTTAAAATTTTATCTATGATTTTGATATTTTTGTCTACTATGAATTAATACCATGTCTTTCACATAAGAACCTTACAAAAGTTTATTTCCATTTGTCCGTCCTGTATACTATTTTTTCTATGCATTTTACTTTTATATGTCATTATTCCTTTGAATCAATTATTTTTAAGTAAATAAAGAAACAAGAGCAAAGTTATCTTTATTTGCACATACATTTACAATTTCTTACACTCTTGTATGTGTGTTAATGTGTGTTGTATGTGTATGTATCTGTGCATTCATCTGGTACCATTTCTCTTCAGCGTGAAGAACTGTGGTGTTTTTTTGTTTTGTTTTTTAGTATAGTTGACACACATATAGTTACACTAATTTTAGGTATACAACATAGTGATTCATTAAGTTTATACATTATTCTGTGTTCACTACAAGTGTAGCTGCCCTCTGTGCCCATGCGTTGCTATTACAGTATCAAGCGACTGTATTCCTTTATACTGTGGCTTTTATCCCCATGATTTATGCATTCCATAACTGAAACCCCTTCACCCATTTTGCCTAACCTTCCACCCCACTCTCCTTTGGCAACCATTAGATTGTTCTCTGTATTTGTAGGTCTGATTCTGCTATTTATTCTTTTTTTCCCACGTATGAGTGGAATGATACGGTATTTGTCTTTCTCAGTCTGACTTATGCTCTCTGTGTCCATCCATGTTATTACAAATAGCATGATCCCATCCTTTTTTGGCTGTGTAATACTCTGTGTGTGTGTCTGTGTGTGTATATATTATGTGATTCCATTTATATGATGTTCTAGGTAAAGCTAAGCCAACAGTGAAAGAGATCAGAACAGTGGCTAGTTTAGGGAAGAAGGATGTGCAAGAATTGGCTAGAAGAGAGCATGAGGGAACATCTACATGATGAAAATATTCCATATCTTAGAAGCGTGTGGGTTATACAGCTTGTATGCATTTGTCAAAATTAATTAAACTGTACATTTAAAATCTTTATATTTCTTTGAACATAAGGAATACCTCAATAGAATATATCTTCCTAATTAAAAAGCAATCTTATAATACCCTATTATGATAGTTGATAGGAGGTAGGTCTATTTCACAGCTATAAAAATATATAAAGGCAACATATTTTATTGAAACTACTTAAATTTTGCAAAGTCAGCCAGTGTCACCAACACTGCAGCACCAAAGTCTTAACATTATTTGAACTTGGGAAACTAAAATACAATTAATAATAAAATACAGGATCACCAAGAGTGTATTCAGGTACTGACATAGGAGGAACTTCCTGGTCACTACGCAAATGAATTTTATCTGATTGTGTTGTAATGGGCATTGGTACAGCTATTTAAATTATGGCTGACTTTTTAAAAATGCTCTTGATAAGACTAAGAACTTGAAATTATGGGGAACATATGAATGATTAGTAGTTTAAAAATTGTCCATTTTATGAGAATGAGAATAATTTGTGACATGTATGTTTTTGGTATAAAGTAATAGAAACTCAATTTTTTTTTTTTTTTTTTTTTTTTGTATAGGAGAAAGATACTGGCTCTTATAAATGGAGCAAAACTGCCCTTAGCAATCTGTACATCTAGAATTTACATCTATTTAACTCTAGTTAGAGTTCTAAATAGGGAGGAATTCTAAGATATATAAAAAATAGCTTAACTGCTCATTATAGGCCAAATGTAAAATACTGCTAAGTTTGTGTTCTGAACCGAGTAAGGAAAACTCAGATGTAGCTTGTCAGGAAATTAACTGAGCTCTTAAGTTTATTTTATTTTATTTATTTTATTTTTTTAAAGATTTTATTTATTTATTTGACAGAGAGAGAGAGATTACAAGTAGGCAGAGAGGCAGGCAGAGAGAGGGGGAAGCAAGCTCCCTGCTGAGCAAAGAGCCTGATGCAGGGCTCGATCCCAGGACCCTGAGATCATGACCTGAGCTGAAGGCAGAGGCTTTAAACCCACTGAGCCACCTAGGTGCCCCAATTTTATTTTATTTTAATTAATTTATTTATTTTTAAAGAAAATGACCACTGTAGGTAGCTAAAAGACCAGCCTGGTTTGGCTGGGCTTATGAGGACTGCCTGGGGCATGAGACTTTCAGAGCTAAAACCATGCAGGGCCTAGGCAAACTAGGAGAAACAGGGTACCTTACCTCCAAGAGTGCTAGAAGATGAATTATTGCTGGTCCAATGAGTAGATGTTTGATAACAGTGATGTTTAATTTGTTGTTCTTCCTTATCTCTGTAGATCTCAAGTCTAGCCATATTTTACAGTTCAGTTTAAGTGCCACTTCTATGTAATCTCTCTCTCTTTCTGAATTCACATAACACTCTATCTGTACCATTCTTGTTCCACTTAGTCCTTTCAAACATCTTTATCAGAGTTATCTATATATGAATTTTATCTCTGGCACTACATGGAAAGTTCTTTTAGGGCATGATGTATGATTTCTTTTTCATCCCCCATAGCTTCTAGCATCGTGCTTCACACTTACTTTATCAGAAAGGATGTATTAAAAGGAATGAATGAATCCACAAGTTAAGTAAATCATACTAATAGGATGAGATGCATCGGTGTAATAGGAGGGAAAAAAAAGGTTGGGGGGGACACTTGGGTGACTCAGTGGGTTAAAGCCTCTGCCTTTGGCTCAGGTCATGATCTCGGGGTCCTAGGATCAAGCCCTGCATCAGGCTCTCTGCTCAGCGTGGAGCCTACTTCCCCTCTCTCTCTCTGCCTCCCTCTCTGACTACTTGTGATTTCTGTCAATTAAATAAAAAATAAATAAATAAAAAATAAAAAAATCTTAAAAAAAATAAGCCGTAGTTTAATATTAGCTTTGTTAAAAAAAATAAAACAAAACAAAAAACCCTACTGACATGAGTATGAGAAACCTAGCCTTTAGTCCTCTTTACCACTAGATAACAAGTTCCTTAATATTTTACGTGTATATGTATGTGTATGCACATGCACGCTACAGTTTCTTTAGCCAAAAATTGAAAGTTACAACTAGAACTCTCAGTGCTTCTAATGATGCTACTGAGCATTCACTGTTAGCTTTGTCATCCATGTTCTCCAGAACCAATCTAAATTTTCAACCTCTCCTATTGTCCCCTGTCCCATATAGCCCCTTCACTTTTCATAGATCACAAACTCCTACTCCTCAAAGAAGATGCACCTGCTGGAAGAACTTTGTTCGCCCAACCTCATATATTGTTATACATTATAAGCAGTATACTGATTATTCCTTCTTGACACTAACTTTAAATCTTTAAGAAGTGAACAGCCATACTTATACATATTTGTAAATCAAAATCTTGTAAATGGATTGGTTGATGAATGTACAATATTCTACATCATTTTGGGGATTAAGAGCTTTTGTGTTCTGAGAGCTGAGTAAAAATAGGTTGCTTTAAAACTACGATTAGTTATTTTGTACTTAATATGCTTTTAAATGGCTTTTATAGGAGAAAAGTTATTTGTAAAAAGTTTTAATTTCTTTGAAAATGTAGCTGACAGCTCTTAAAAGAACGAATTCATCATGTTTTCAAAATTCACATTAAAATATGTAAAAATATTAATCAATTTTCAATTAAAATGTGATTATTATGCAGACTTTTATACATTTTTATAACCCAGTTTGCTATTGTTTTTAGCTACTGATGCAAATGTGAAGAACGAATGTCTTTCATCTGTGCAGCAGCTTGGCATTAAAATGACTGTCAGGTATATTATAGGGAAATATCTTCCTGGCGCATTTCTAGAATTTGTTTTATCTACCTGATATGTGTTTAATAGTATTTAACAACCAACTATTTTGTGTACTTTAAATGCAGAGTTTATCATTCAGAAAATAATAACTTTGTTTTGGAGATACTGGCACATGATTAAATTACCTCTGCTGGTAAATCAGTTATGGTTCATTATCATTTCAGAGGCTAATTACAGTGTATTTAATCCTGTATGACTGCAGGTTTTTTAAAAAAATGAATTGTAAAAATCAGCACATTGGTAGCACAATGATGCCATTTTTAAAAATATGATAGATTTTAATTGTCAAGCTATGGTAATGAGTACAAAAGAACCTTAAGGATAGATGCCGAAGTTAAAAATAAATAAACTAATTATAGTAGTTTGAATTTTTAGTACCCAAATCGTAATTTTCAAAAGAAACTGAACAGCAGACTGTGAATTAAGGAGTGAGTCTCCTCTCTTGCTTACTAAGTGGGGATTTAACAGTTCCATCCTACTTCAGTGGGTAATCTTTACAATCTATGAAAGCTTTTAAAATGACTATTTTTAATAAATTCATAGCATTATAATGAAAAGTGTGATAGTAATTCTGGCTAATCCATCTGTATCACATGAAGCATGTGACTCATTGTTTTGTGACCCTATATCTGCTTTTTATTTTGTAATGTCCAATTTCTATTCTGAAATGGAATCCATAGATAACATGAGCAGGCTAGTCACATATTTTTTAAACTCAGTATAATGTCTTATTGGTAAGATGTAAATGGAAAGTGATTTGTAGCGAAACGTTTGTACCCAGCTGCAGTATATGACAGAGCTGTCAACCACATAGAATCACTGTGACTTTGGCAGCTGCATATAGACTGCTGATGTTTCGGTGCTTCAAATACTGCTCAAGTTTTGCCACGGGCAAAGTGACTTTCCAAAATGGAGAACAAGTCTTAGGCTTCAAACAATGAAAGTACTATATTTTCCTGATTTACACATTTAGTTGCATTCAATGTATAATAAAAGACAGAGAAAAAATATTTTATGATCTTATATAAAGCGGACTTGGCTTCAGATAATTATAAATAGCTTCTTCATCCATGCGAATAATAGGCAGGCCATTTGTAAGTGGTTGTTCGGGACTGCCCCACATCTAACCTCCATTACCCACCAACTACTATTTGTGTCCCCAGTCACTATGCAATCAAAAATGCCCCCATGAATTTCCCAGGTGGCCGCAGGAGGGGAAGTACTCCCTCTCAGAACTTTTGGATTAGATGAAATCTAGAATTGCTTCTAGACTTAACATTTGGTCAGTCTAACCTGTCAACATTACATGTTTTAGATTAAGTTCAGGAAAACATGCTTATATTCTTCTCATCTACAGTATCTGCATTTTGTTCTCTCATTATTCTTTTATTTTCCTTTAAAGTTGTCAGTATTTACCAGATAATTACTGCTAATCCAAATATAATTATCAGGAACATGTACTTAGTGTAAAGCTTTCCCTACTAAGTGTTTTGTATAGCATAGTTATGGTAGAAGTAGAAGAAAACTTAAAACCTTGAGATCTAAAGAGGACTACACTTGATGGATTTTAAAAAGTGAATTTGTAGTGCAGGGCCTGAAATTTTTCATTTTGCATGTTTTGTGGGCTTTTAATGTAGATATGGCAAGTTCCTCAACCTGTTAAAAGACAGCGCAGAAAATGATCTTACCTTGGTTTTAAAGCACTGTGAGAGATTCCTAAAACAGCAGCAAGTGCCCATAAAATCTTCTCTTCATATCCTTTTTGAGTGGATTCACAGCAGTTGAACATTATGTGTTTTTCATAGTTCTTTGATAGGGTACCTTAACACATTTATAGTAAAATAATACTTTAACCTATATTGCTGATTCGTTGATGTACCTTTATAGTATTCTGTATTTTAAATATGAATTTTAAACCTGGCGATTCGCAGACCTGTACCCCTGGGGATAAAAATATATGTTTATAAAGCTGTAAAAAAAAAAAAAAAAGATAATATGAATTTTATTAAATTGGGTAGTAATTACTAAATTCAATCTTACTTATTTAATCTTAAACAAGTAATTAAAGTTATTTGGCTGTATTTTCAGATACATATAAGACATTTTTTAAAAATAGTTTTTTTAATCTAGAATAATATTCTTATATTATATATATTATATAATATATTATCTATATTATATATTATATATTATCCTTGTTATATAATATATAATATAAGAATAATTTTATCTAGAATAAGAATATTCTAGAGTTAGTAAATTTAGAATAACAATAGAACATACATTTATTTTACTTGAATTGGTTATTTTTCAGAAATAGATTTGACTTGAAGAGAAAAAAGTATACAAACCATTTGCCTTACTGAATTCTAAAAATATATGGATTTTTAAATATTTGATTATGTTATTAATTTAGCAGATAACCTAAACCAGAGAAAGAGAAAGTACTATGATTTTAATGACTTGAATAAGTGTTGCCACAAAACAGATATTTTTTTCTGCATTTGCTAGTGCCATTGCCCTCCTCTACTTATGTAAATAAACAACACATTGGCTTATAAATTGATTGAAGATAAAATGAGGACTGAAGTATCAGTATCTTTTTCCTGATAGGAATCCTGAAAATGAATATTAATAGAATTCTTATATTTCATCTTGTAAGACAAAATATGCAAAAGTTCCTTAACTGTGCTTTTCAGTCTGCCTTCAGGGGACTTACGCTGGCCATGACTGGTTTGTATCCTCTTTGTTCATGATAATGTTGGGGGACAAAGAAAAAACACTCAGATTTCTTCACCAGTTCTCCAGGCTTCTGACCTCTGCTTTCCTTTGGTTGCCAAGACTTCATATTTCTGTAAGACTTTTTACTCTTTCTTTAAATGAGTGTGTTAAATTTTAAGGCAGATCCTATTTAAATTCATTGGGATCTTATTTGTAGAGAGCTCTGTAATAATTTATGTTCGTTTTCTACCTGAATGCTTTTTGACTGATTCTCTTTGAAGATACAGATTTGACATTTTCCCAAATGCTTGGTGTCTTACTTAAAGGTAACTGAATGAAAGATTAGTGATAATAGATGGATTATTAAATTTTAAACTTGTCATCTAGTAAATTATAAAAAAATATATAGGTAAAAAGAGCTATTGAATTTTTTTTAATTGTTGCTTTGTTAGAAAAAGTCAGTTAAATTACAACATAAGAAAATAAGTCAAAATTGTAAACGTATTCTATACAGAATATGGAAATCTATGATGAGTTTGGAAATCTATGATGATTTTTTATTATAGTGTTATGGTGTATTTTAAAGGGTTTTACTAGCTTCATGAGATCTTAGAGTTTAGAGGTAAGAGCATCCCTCAGTTTACTAACATTTCTGTATTTTGTTTTGCTTACTGCTATTAAAATCTCCAACCTGGGGACACTGTCTACTATACAAGATAGGCTCACACTTCCCAAACCTCTCCTACGACATACTCCACATGGACAGTGCAATCACATTGCTCCCAAAGATAAATAAGTTAAGGGGTTGAGAGAATATGTGGCGTTCAATGAAAGCATGTATTACATGTTTTCACAGTATATGTTTGTGATAAGGAATATAAAGCCAAAGAATCAAGGAGGAATATATTATAAATATTGAAATTTTATCATTTTTTGCTTAAAATAGCTGTACATAATTCCTGAATAAGAATTTCTAGCTCTTATACTTCAGCAAATGTAAAGTTTGTTCACAAGAATAAGCAGAAGCAAATGGCAAAAGAATGTGTGCCAGTTTTTCTTTAATCAGTGGAACTATTTTCCTTCTGTTAACCAGAATTTGAATAATTCTTTAAATTGTACGTGAAGATTTTTAAAATTGTAGATATTCCCTTCTTCCATTTACAAATGTAATGTTGAAAAATCTTTTGATAATGAATATAGATTTTGAATCCAATCATACATTTTCATGTCAAGTATTGTGAAAATGATACCTGCATTCCACTAGTCTTAACTATTTTAGCTTAGTGTTCAGATTGTGACACTGTCAGATATCACCAGTTAACTTTTTTTAACCATAATTTTGTAAGGTTGCATTTTTGCTTTGAATCTATAAACTTTTCATAAGACATTATTTTATTTTTTAACATAACAGTGATGTTGTGCTCTAAGAGGGTTTCTTCGCATCAGGAAGGACTTTCCCAGGCAGCTTGGATTTTTTTACATTTATTTTGATAACATCATTGAATATAGAATATAGACCTGTGGACAGAATGGAGTGACATTTTACTTAGGGAGTTTAGATGAACTCATGATGTAAAACCTTGACACCTTTCTGTTGGTGGACCTGTACCATCAGTGAACACCTAGGCAGTGCCTTACATAGTATCATTTTTTCTTTTCAACTTTTCAATACCAAGTTGAATTATTTCATTACCAGGAGTTTGTTTTAGTGCTTCTTTATAAAGTAACATTCTGCTAATATTCCTCTTCAGGGATTTTATCTTAGAGCTGTTAGCTAAATGTAATTATTAATGTTTCTGTAGTCACAACTCCATGATTTAAATGTTTTTGATTTAATCATTTTATGGATCAGTGGTTTTTCTATGCCACTTGTTAATACATTCAGTAATAATCTTAATACATTATTTAAATAGTAATCCCTTTTCTATTTTGTTTGTTCCATTGGTCTCAAACATTGCAGTGACCCTTCCTATGCAGGTTGATAGAATAAGTTAATCTGCAGTTGTGGTGAGACACTTTGACTTTAGTCTACCTTCCTTAGTTCAATCTCATTATTATGATCAACCTCAAAAAAGCTTCAGCCTGTGCCCCAGTCCCACATTCTTCAACCTTATTACCCTGTTTCTTTTACAATAGCCTATGTCAGTTCCTAATATGCTGCTGAATTTCTGTATTTACTTATTTAAACACTTAAATATAAAATATAGTTCCAGGAGGGCACTGGTTTCTGTTTTGTTTACCATTGTGTCCCAAACTAATTCCAGTAGTAATTAATTCAACAAATGGGCGTTGAGTGTATGAATTAATATTTAAATACAAATATGTAAAGGACAGTAAGCTTTGTATTACTTTAAAAATTTTATTTATTTATTTTAAAAATGTATTTAAAAGATAGTTGATCCTCTGCATTCTTAAGAATGTTGTAAGCAGATTGCATCAAAAGGTAGAAAAAATTGGCCTTGGATGAGCAATATAGGACATAATGAAATAATTACTTTGAAGTTTTTAAAATTTTATAAACTATCTACTCATTTGAGATAAATAATTTGAAAATATTTTTTTTGAAGCTGCTGAGATCAGAAGAATCCTTTAATGTATTGACTGCATTGAATTATCTTTCATTATTATTTGTTCTTAAAGGAAAACAACAACTTCCTAAATGATAATGTACTAATTCTTTATGGAATTTTATCAAGATTCAGAGTTTGGCTTATTTTAACATAAAAGCTTTTAATAAAATGACAGATTATGAAAGATGAAAAAATCAGTTATTTCCTTGTAGGAATACCTAATCTCAAGTAATATTATAATAAAAGTAACAACCACATATGCCTTCTGTTAGTAAAAACATACTCAAAAGGAGAACAAATTAAATTCAAATATGAACTATTTCAGATTCACATACAGATAAAGCTCCATTGATTATGAATCAAGCTAGAGTAATAGTCAAATGAACTAGTGTAGTTTAACAGGAAGAGCATCAGAGAGTTATGTATATTTTATATATATAAAAATGTGTGTGGATCTATACATTTATTCCTCTCTTACTCCTCATAAAATAAAAAACAGTTAACACAGGAAGTTTAGAGTTAACAATTCTAATACCATTCAAATGTACATTGAGATTTAAATTTTACAACCATCAGCCTGTCCTGGCACACTTGCAACTATTTGCACAGCATTAGCAATAGCAAATCATGTGACCAGTCACTTGTAGGACAGAAATCTAGTGTCAAAACCCCATTGTTTTATATATAATTTTAAATCTTAGAGCCATATTTAAAGTTTCCATTTTCCCTTGTGCTTTTTTTTTTCCCCTGGAGAGGAGAAAGATTTGTTTTCTAGAATAATAGAATCAGAGTTAAGAAAAACTGTTTTCTATTCCCCACTTGCATGACCCACGTGCTGCACAGATTGACTGCAGCATTGCCCAGTCAATCAGCATGGCCCATTCTCTGCACACCAATCCCCAGACTGAAGGACTGGACTGGACCCCTTGGGGCCATTTAAACTGGTTTGGAGAGTTTGTCTTTCTTATAAGGTCTTTCTATTTAATTCCTGTAGCAGCTTGGAACTAGATTTTTCTTAGTGTCAAGATTGGAGTGACTCATCAGAACTACCTATAGTGGAAGGGAAAAACCAAAAGACTGCTTACACAGTCCATTTTTGAAGGCACATATCTTTCATTTTTAATCACTAAAGTAAAATACTCTAAAGAATGTTATTTTATAAAGTCCTTGCTTCATGTTATGATGCTTAGTAGTATATCAACCCAAAAGTTTTACTAATACTCTTTTTCACAGTTTTAGCATAGTTTGTATGTTATGTCACTTACATGATGTTTTAAATACTGTTTTCCTAGATGTGTTGTGCTTAATCCTATATTCTGAATTTTATTAGAGTTACCTTTATTAAAAGTTGCCATCTTTTCAGAGAGTTGTGACTAAGCAAAATACATCAAAAAACTAAAAGTATAACAAACAGGCTTTATAATTTGATGATTCAGAAGACTGTGTTGTATTTAGGTATTTAGAGTTATTATCGATTTGGTTTTATGAACACCATTTACTATAAATTAGAGTTATGTAATGGCAATTAATAGACCAATTAATAAAAATTTTATTATAAGTGAGTGTACTATGATTACAATGTATAATCATTAACATCTTCTCTTGTAATTCAGTCAATAATTTGTTGTGTATCTACTTTATGCAAGGCTTGGTGCTGGGAGCTGTGTTGGTTACAAAAAAGTATGGCATAATTTCTTCCAACAGAGGATAATCTACAAGAATAGAAGAACTCTTGCCTGAGCTTTGGAACTCCATTACATAATAGCTTGTTTTTTCTGAGAGTGTAATTAGTCTCATCTTCATCTCTAAATACACCTACTCCAAATATATTGTTTTCAGTGCAACATAGAAAAGATACTGTATAAGCATTGTTTCTTATACATACATTTTTTATATTACTATTATGCATATATTCAGAAAATTATTACCTAAGCTTGCATTGAAAATTAATATATATGTATAAGTTGATTTTTTTGCATCTATTAAACTCATTAGTTCTATTGGACAAGTAGTCATTAGTGAAATGTGTGTTTCACAAAAGAAGATAAAGGATACAGATTCTCAGTTTATATGTATACATATACATTAGTATATACATATTAAAATATATGTGTATAAATACATACATGAGTATATATATTTTTTAAAGATTTATTTACTTGAGAGAGAGAATGCGTGTGCATGTGTGTGGGGATGGGTGGGAGGGAGATGTTTACTTGGGCAGAGGGAGAAATGAGAGAATCTCAAGCAAACTCTCTGCAGAGTGCTGAGCCTGATTCTAGGCTCGATCTCATGACCTCAAGATCATGACCTGAACTGAAATCGAGAGTTGGATGCTTAACTGACTGAGCCAGTCCAGTGCCCCTTAGTTTATATTATTTTTAACTACTCAAAAGAAAGTTTATTTTTTTGTCCTAGACATTCATCTGAGGTTGGCTGTAAGATGTCCACTTAATATGCTATAGTATGTCTCCAGTCATCAGTATATAAAATTATTTTGTGTGTGTGTTCTCCGAGGTATCTCTGAGAACCTGTCATAAAATATATGCTTCTACATATGTATTCCTATGATATATTCCTATGAAATGATAAATTGTCCTTTATGATGATGAATGATAAAACAGGAAAACCACTGATAAATCATCTCACTGGTTTCAGAAATTTTAGTATATAACTCAAGACTAAATCCTTAAAAGCACTTTAGCAATAAAGTTTGAAAGAAATCCTCATTTTAACTCATATGTAATTGTTATATGTTTGATTTGTTTTACTTTAAAAGCATTAATTTTCTTTTATTACAGTTATCCAGTAAAGAACATAAATGCCTTTCTGAAAGTTTCTTAATTATGTATTCTTCAGAGCTAATTTGAATATAAATTTTAGTGTAAGTCTATTGGGTATAGTTGCTAGTCTGTCAGTTTTTCTAGAGACACAAAATGATACCTGCCAAGTTTATTATTTGTTTTAAAATGTTGTGGTTAGATATTGTATTTATAGTAACAATCATTGAAGAATTATAGAGCAATCATGGTGACATAAATTGTACCTAAGAGCCAAACTGAAAATATAACCAACTTTATGAAGAAGTTGCTGAAAAATGCAAGTTTGTAAGAGATGTGTGTGTATATCCACAAATATATAAATGGACATATAAATAAATATAAAATATATAAATTATATAAGATTAATTTGTAACTATTATAGAAATATATACAAAGTAGCTGGTCTAAGAACTTTGGTGGGAATGCATTATGCATTTTTCCCAGTTTTAGTGATAAATTTTTTAGAGTTCATAATTTCAGTTATTAGTAACTCAAGTTCAGATATAGGTTAATGTTATCTTAGAAAAAGGGGACTATGCAAATATCCCAAAGATCTGACAAATAAAACTTTTTGATGTGATAGAATCATTGGCCAAAGCCAAAGATAGCAAGCATACAGAAGTACACTTAAGTATTAAAATGTAAAGTTTTATTATTTGTGTACTTGTACATTTATTCTTCCATGCAACAGCCATCCCCTTCATTCCACAGGCATTGAATTACAGTATTAAGTTTATTTCTTTGTCTTGGAAGGTATAAATATTGCCTTAATTAAGATTTATTTTTTGGGGCGCCTGGGTGGCTCAGTGGGTTAAGCTGCTGCCTTCGGCTCAGGTCATGATCTCAGGGTCCTGGGATTGAGCCCCGCGTCGGGCTCTCTGCTCAGCAGAGAGCCTGCTTCCTCCTCTTTCTCTGCCTGCCTCTCTGCCTACTTGTGATTTCTCTCTGTCAGATAAATAAATAAAATCTTAAAAAAAAAAAAAAGATTTATTTTTTCTATGGTCTTTGTAACATTCTGACTTTTTCACTTACGTAATTACAATGTTTGCAGTAACTTGTTAGACCACGCGTTAATTTTGAAGTAGCAATTCAAAGCAAAATATTTAGATAAGTTGATTTGATTATTTTACATTATTTGTATGTTCATTAATTCTCAATTTTTCCTTTTTATACAGAGGTATCTAGCTACTGACACTATAGAATCTGGCATCCATCCAGTATATTTTTGCAGTACTCACTACATTGAAATGCTTCTGAAGGTGGAGGTGCCACTTGTGTTTTCAGCTTTTCACATGTCTGGTTTCGCACCATCCCAGGTAATCCAGAAGAAATAGTGTTTCTTCAGCTCCCAGATCTCAGTGTCTTTAAAGAAAATTAAACTCTTGGAGTGCCTGGGTGGCTCAGTGGGTTAAGCCTCTGCCTTTGGCTCAGGTCATGATCTCAGGGTCCTGGGATCGAGCCCTGCATCGGACTCTCTGCTCAGCGGGGAGCCTGCTTCCCTCCACCTACCTCTCTGCCTGCCTCTCTGCCTACTTGTGATCTCTGTCAAATAAATAAATAAAATCTTAAAAAAAATTAAATTCTCTTCAAATATAGGAAATACATTTAAATTAATAAGGTCCTTTTTGTAAGTATTCATATTTTTCTATTTAAATTTCTAAATTGCATTTTTTCCTGTAGGTCTGTTACAATATACAGATTTCTTTATAGTAGATCCTTAGCATTCAAATTTCAAGTTCAACTTAAGCTGTTCAAGGACATAGACATTCTGGAAGTCTGTGACATGTAGGCTTTTTAATGGAGATAATATCTGCTACATATGGCTAATGTAAGGATTAAGTGAGGTAACTATGGGTAAGAGTACTCAACACTGAACATCTGGTATTTGACATACTATATCTTAACCTAACAAAAAAAGCCCAGCTCTCTATTTCTGCTCTTGGGATCTGGAAAGGAGTATTGATTTTTCTAGGGCCTGGAGTTATGCTTGTCACATGCAGGAGTGCCTCCTGTACATAGGCAGTCCTTCATTGGTGGAGGGGTGAATTGTTTCCTACTGGTATAAGCAGGCTACAACTTAAATTTTTAGAGCTTAAGCCTTTTTATAATTTAGAATTAAATCTTTTTTTTTTTTCAAGAACCTTTTTGAAAAATATTTTATTTATTTGGCAGAGAGAGACACAGCGAGAGAGGAAACACAAGCAGGGGGAGTGTGAGAGGGAACCTGGCAGGTGGAGTGGGAGACAGGGAGAAGCAGGCTCCCTGCCCCATGCAGGGGTTGATCATGACCCAAGGCCGAAGGCAGACGCTTAACACCTGAGCCATCCAGATACCCCTAGAATTAAATCTTTAAGTCAGAGTTCCAGAAGGTAGAAATACTTAACCAGAAGATATGAACACTTTTAAGACTCTTGAAGCATGTTGTCAATTTGCTTTGATCTTACTCTTCTAACAGAAATGGAGAAAGTATCTGTTCTTCAGGTCTGGGTATTAGGCTTTTTCAAAACTAATAGCTAGATTAATATGTAGCATTTTCTCTTCTAAAATTTTGTGAATTTTTAAACATTAGCAAGTTTGACTATAATTTCATAGCCTAGTTAATAGTTGAATCTTCTTAATTGCCTACCTGTCTTAGTGTGTTTTTTATTGATTTGTATGTTCTTTAAAAGTAGCCCACTATCCAGATCTCTTTAATTCCTGTTATGTATTTTATTTACTACTGTAATTTATTACTTTACTTATTTACTGTTAGTGTTTTTATGTATTTACTATTGTATTATTTATTACATTTTTCTTCTTACATTCTTATTTCTTAATGCTATAATAATCAATCTATCGTACACTTCCTAACTCTCCCTGAAAAAGCTAATTTAGCTGTTTCTATTGATTTCTTTATGTGCCCTCTAAAGTGATTTTTCCCAGTTTAAGTTGGGCATTTAGATTTGGATAAAATTTAAATTGCTGTTATGTTCACTTTTCTCAAAGTAGTTTATAGTTTATGTCTTTACCATACTCAGCCTTCCTATCTAGGAATGTAGTAAGTTTTTCCATTTATTTTCTTTGTACTATATTTTGTACTATATTTTACTGAAGTTGTATATTTTTTCCCATATAGGTGTAGTATCTTTCTTATTACAGATAGTTCTAATTAATGCAGTTTGAAATCTTTTTTTCAATTTTATTTCCTTTGTGGTTACTGTTAATAATTAGTAAAGGTATTAAATTTTGCATAATCATTAGATTTAGATTTTTTCTAGATTTGTGTTTTTACAAATTTGCAATATATTTTCTCTTTCATTTTTAACTAAATTCTGTTATTTTTTCCAGAATAATTCTAAATAGTGGCTTGCTTATTTTAGACTTGAACAGTTATTAAGTAATCATCTAGTATTTCACCATTAAGAGACTTATTCCCTGTCATGGTATGGAAGAATCCTTCTGCTTTATGTAAAAATTGAATTTTGTTTCCTTTCTTTTAATCAAATAATAATGTTGAATTTTCACAAGTTCCTTCAGGGTTAAGATTATCTTGATCTTGGGGTTTATTTAGTTTAGGTGACCGTTGATAGATTTCTTAATAGTAAACAATGGTTGCATTTCTTTGGATTTGTCCTCCTGGGAATCTTTTCCTCTTTACTACACAATATAGTTCTTGGTAATGTGCTTTATACTTATTTTGAAGAGCCCTTATGTCATGTAATTACATTTACTTGCATCTGATTACTGTGCTTGTTGAGTTTTAAATTTCCTGAAGTTAGTAAGTCTAAATATAACAAGGAATTGTGTGTAATGAAAAAGAATATTCTTTCCTGTCCAGTTGTAGCTCTTACTTGGCATGTACCTAAAATACTTTGGGGAATTTTCAATCATAAAATGTTTAGTTCTGGTTGGAAATAGATACTTAAATGTTTACCATAAGCTCAACAATCTATTCTTTCTACTCTTCTAAAAATCCAATCTAGGTAACAAAATGTTCCTGAGAGCTCTTTTTGCCATTCTAGTCTTGAGTAATATAATGTATATTGTCTAATGCCTATAGTCATTTATTAGTTTCTAACATATATCCTTTAACTTTAAAATGGACTACTACAAACTGTGGACAAAACTTGCAGTACCTCTGGCCTCACCATATCAATTTGATACCTTTTTATCATTTTGGCATTTATCAATTTGAAATTACATATATGTAGCAGATTTATCTAATAAAACCCACTGCATTATTTCTAAGCAGTAATGTTGTTATGTTTCATAACTTAGCTAATGTAAAAATGCCTTTTTAATGGCTCCTGATGTGAGCTAATCATTTTGTGCCTTAAGTATATATCATTGCTTTGTTGATACTATATGCCATTTTACTGCTAATTATAAAATGAGAAATAACTTTTAAGTAACGAATAGGTATAGGTGCTTAAGTAATCGTTTGGATACAGATTTTGTATTTCAAAGCTTATTCATTTTGATCTAATTAGGAGCAGTGCTTTTTGAAGTTGTGCATTTACAGACACTAAGGGATTGGTTGATTAATGAAGGATTTGTGAGTAGGTTGCTAAATAAAAAACACATATCTCTAGAGTAAAAATATATGTTTAACTAGAATACAAAAAAATTAAAACAGAAATATGTGTTGATTAGAGTTTAAGAGTAACAGAGTAGAAAATAGAAATTTAAATATATAGTCCTCCTTTTTAAATGAACAGAAAAATCACATGTTCTAATTAACATTTTGATGAATTTTATCCTTTGGTAAAACACTTCCCTTATTGTACTTTACTTAACTTTCCTACCTTAAGAAGTACCACATATCTTTAATGATTTATAATTTCTTGGGGGTCATTAGTCTGCATATCATTATTGTACTATACTGTGTCAGCAAATGAGCTAACATGGATAATCCTCTGAATGTACTTTTAGGAAAACCTCATCATTTTTTCTCATTTGCTGTTTTTTTCTCCTCCTGTCATGAAGACTGGATTAAAAAAAAAAAAACTATCCTAACATTTTGTATTTTGTGACATTGTATTTTTTGAAAATGCAGAATTATATAAATGCAAAGCAGAATGTTTCTTGTTCATGCTCCTATTTTAAATGCATATATATATGTATATATGTAGATATAGATATAGATATATAGATATAGATATATATCTATCTCCCTGGGCTTTCCTTCTCATGTTGCTAATGTTGACATTTGAAATAGTACCTTCTTTCTCCCTTTGCCACATCTTTGGGTCAACTACTTACTCTTTATGTTTGTCCAAATGGAAATTTTTAAAATTTTCTTTAAAATTTTCTTTATTTATTTGACAGAGAGGCAGGGAGAGGGGGAACACAAGCAGGGAGAGTGGGAAAGGGAGAAGCAGGCTTCCTGCTGAGCAGGGAGCCTGATGTGGGGCTTGATCCCTGGGGTCCTGGGATCATGAATTGAGCCAAGGGAGCTGCTTAATGACTGAGCCATCCAGACACCCGGGAAAATTTTTTTTAATGAACTACAAGTAGATTTGAATTTGTGTACTGTTTCTGTACTTCTGGTAGAAATCTGTATCTTGCCCTGTGGAATAGTTATTTTGTCCTTTACCTCTTTAATAGTTGAAAGTTCCTTAAAGGTATGTGTGCCTGATTTATCTACAGGTTCTTTGGGTGTGTGATACACAGTATCTTGCCTAGAAGTACAACAGAAATACTCTTATGTGTAACAACACTGTGCAGTATAAAGATGTATTTTTAGAGCTTATCTCATTTAAAATCCTGACTATGTCATGTGACAAGTAGAAATTCAGAATCCGTGAAGTCAGTGAACTGACTTATTGAAGTTACCTACAGCAAGGACTTCACTTGAAGCCACATCTTTTGATTTTGAAATTAGTTTTCTTTCTTTCTTTGCTAATATTCTTTCTTTGGTGAGAGCAAATAAAATAAGGGCCAGAAGAGTTGTTAAAAACATTGTCTTTGAATCATAAAACTTGGTCATTTAGTTCATACTTATTCTGACTTAATCAGGTATCCATTAAAAAATTGTTTTAACCAAACTTTTTTTTAACCTAATTCTTATGGCATTTTTTGGAGATTGTTTTTTAAATCTAGATACAAGTGAGAATAATTTCCTCAGATAAAATAATCATGTTTATCTCAGTGTTGCATCTTAATGTCCTTTAGAAGCTTAAGTATGGTTGAAGAGCAAAATTTCCTAGGAAGGTTGTGGTACATTTTGATGTATATTATACAAATGATTTTCTTTGCTTGTAAGCCTAAAACACCATATAAATGTTTTTAAAGTAATTGGTTTAAGGAACATTGGTTTACTGTAAAAACAAATGTAATTAGTTTGTTTCGTTTTCTTTGTAAACTGTTTCATTACTAATATATTTCCATGAATATAAGAGCTCAACTTCTTAGTTTTGAAAATGCAGTACATTTTTTGGACTTATAAGGGGGAATTTGGCAGTGTCTAGCAAAATCTTACATGCATTTATCCTTTAACCCAGCAGTCTCATTTATGGAAATCTATCAAATTATCATATTAATTATCAAATTAATCATGTAATTATCAAATTAAATTTATTATTTTAATCTGTCACATTATCTGACAAAAATTTGAAAATACATACAGTTGTTTGTTATAGCACTGATTTTAGTATCAAAAGACTAAAAACTGCAAATGTCTATCGATAGGGACTTGGTTGAAAAATTATGGCTTATCTTTGGTGGAATACCATGCAGTTGTAAAAATGAAAAATACCTCTGTATATTGTGTTGGAGTGATATGCAGTATCCTTTGTTAAGTGTTAAAAAGGTGAAGAAAAAGAGTGTTTAGTGTGTTACCATTTATATAAGAAAGAGTGAAGATACAAATGCATGTACAAATGTGTTTTATTAAAAACATGAAAGAATATGCCACATTTTTTTAAACGATTGCTTATAGGGATAAGGAAGGAATGAGCTGAAGAGTCAAGGAGTATACCTTACTTTTGTATTTTTACTTTGGAATCATTTCAATATTTCATATGGTGATATAGATACATGTAACCAACAAAATAAACAAATTCTGTCCCTAAGAATATAAAATCAAACTGAAGGAAATGAACCCAACAGTACATATTTGATAGTATAACCTATCACTTTAGATCACTTTAAAACACAGTAATTTGACTGTAAGAGTCAAGTGATATGTTGCATAAAGACAAAGAACAGCAAAAATACCGTTTTAAGTAATTATATTGCTTGTGGTAGTGCTGATATTCTAAGATTATTTTTGTCTTGTGTGATAGATCAAAAGAAAAACTGATACCACTGGTAACAGATTTTCTGTATGTTTTAAAGCAAACACATGTAATTCATCACAACTTATGATCTATTTCTTTTAAAAAGTTTAAGGAAGGGGATCCTGTTTGGGGGGCGGGGAATGTGCTGAAGAACCTTCCCAATCAAAATTTCAAATCTGTGATGGGCCTGATTCATGAACTGCTTATATATGTATATATATATATTTGAAAAATTCCATAATAAAAAAGTGTTTTATGAGTTTATCATTCTGCTTAGACACATGCTATTTCCTTTATCCTTTTAGAATTCTAGATTGTTAGCTGATTTGCAAACCTTTGCATTCTATAGAGAAGTTATTTACTTAAGGATTAAATACTGTGACTCATTGCTCACTCTTCTAGGGGAATACAATTTTAGAATTCTATTACAGTTTAATAATTCTGAACCATGTTGCACACAGAATATCTGATATAATTTCTGCCAAATGAAGAGGGACATATATTTAAAAAGTGCACATCTCCCCTTTGAGTGTCAACTCTATGAGAGCAAGGACTAAATGTCTTTTGTTTACTTAAAAATTATAATGCTTGTTTGTATATTAGGTACTTGATAAATAGTAAATGAATAATAAACATCTGTATTTTGTTATAGAGTAATATTATATAGTGCTTTGTGTACTTTCAGAGTGTTTTCAGTTATAATCATTTTCCTTTCCTAAATTTCCCATATGTAGAAAAAGACAGGCATTATTTCTGTTTAATGGAAGAAAAATAGACAATGTAATAAAACAATGCTTGAATGTATGTAAACAACAGAAAACTGCATTAATAACTATGTATAAGAAAGAACTAATTGCAGATTCTAGGCTGACTTTCTTTTAACCAATAAAGGTAAGTATTTCCCTACGTATATTTTAAGTTCAGATATCTTTGTTTGAACCGTATAAAGTTGTGAGGCTTCAAGATCAAAATAGTTGAGGATCAGCAGTTTCACACGGTCCAACCTGTAGGGCAGTAAGGCTGCTGAAAAAGAAGACAGTCAAAAGCCGTGACCCTCTCATTGCTGTCTACATGTCACTCATTCCTACCTAAAACTGACAGCTGAATGGGAACTGCTTTTTCTGGCACTGGTTTTTCTGGTTGTGGGATCATTTGTACTAATTTCTACTCTTTTGTTTCTCCTTAATTCATTCAGAGACTCATTTTTATTAACCTAGCATGGCATACGTTGCTTGGCCTTACTAGCTATAGCAAAGACCAGAGACAGAACCCTGGCAGCAGTACATTAAGGGAATTAAAAGTATTACTTCTCAAAAAATGTCTGCTTCAACCTGTCTAGCAAAGTAAGAATAGTGAAGATATTTTCTCCCCAGTGTAGTAGAGCCATATTATGTGGGCAATAGAAGATTGGTAATGAACTCTGCATGCCAAGCAGACCCTTGACCCTTCAGGTCAAGATCTGAGAGAAGAATCCTATTAGTGCTAAGACTAAGGGAGAAAAGGAAATTAAATACACTCTGCCTGTTGATAGCATTGGACATTCATAGATAAAATTTCAATACTGAGTTAACTCGTAGGCTCTATGACTAGATTTTGAGCATTATAGAATGGGGTCATAATATTTATAAAGCAAAAATTTTTCCCTAAGAATGGAATTACAGTGAAAAAACAAGAAAATATAGGTGATATGTAGTTAGCATTATCAGTAATAGGAAATACAAGTGTAAAATGAGATGAGAAGATATGCCTGTAAGCTGCAAATAATGTTATTGGTTGACATAAGTAATAACACATGGTACATCTGGTACGGGCTGAATTGTGTCACCCTACCCCCAAAATTCATATGTTGAAACCTTTACCACCACTACCCTCAGAATGACTATATTTGAAGGGGTAATTAAGTTAAAATGAGATTACATTAGAGTAGGCCCTAATCCAGTTTGTCTGCTGTCCTTAAAAGAAGAAATTTGGACACAGATATGCAGAGGAAGACCAGGTGAAAACATAGAAGACTGCCATCTACAAGCCAAGGAGAGGGGTCCAACCCTTCCAACACTGTGTTCTTGGACTTCTGCAGAACTGTGAGAAGATAAATTTCTGTTTTTAAGTCACCCAGTCTGTGCTACTAATACACCATGTTCAAGCTACTTAAAGGTAGAATCAATATTCCCCAAAATTGAATCAGATCTATACAAAATGAGTTTTAGAAAGTATTCAAGAATATATCTTTTAAAGGATAAAATAATAGAACAAAAAAGGAAGATTTCTGCATCTGTTTTTTAGATCTGTGACAAATTGAGATAAGCCATTATATCTGTTCCCATTCCCTGCTCCCCACCCCAAAAACAAAAGTATAAGAGAGATTCAACAAAGGAAATATTTCTTCACTGGTAATTTGTAAATCATAAATGAAAATTAGAATACTGGAAAGTAATTATCTTAGTTTCCTAGGACTACAGTATCAAAATAGTATGAACTGGGTACCTTAAAACAACAGAAATTTATTGACTCCCAGTTTTGGAGCAGTCCAGAATGAAAGTTTTAACAAGACTGTGTTCCCTCTGAAGGTGCTAGGGAAAGAACTCTCTGATGCTTCTCTCCTGGTTCTAATAGCCTTAGATGGTTTGGCTTGTAAATGCCATTTTCCAGTCCTCTGTCTTCACATGACATTCCCTATGTGTGCCTTTTCATTGTTTCTCTGTATGTATGTTTTTCTCTGTTCACATTTTCCCTATCTGATACCAGTCATATTAGGATAGGAGTAACCTATCCTAAAGTGGTCTCATTTTATCTTGATTACCTCTGTAAAAACCCTGTTTCCAAATATTGTTACAAGCACAAGTACTGTGGGTTGGTTAGAACTTGGACATACTTTTTGGGGGAGAGACAGAATTCCACCCATAACATTAATGTACCAAAATGTTAGCAGTGTTAATCACTGTGCCATTGTTACTATGTTTTTTTTTTTAACCTTTTCTGTTTTTTTCCTTCAATAAACATGTATTCCTTTTATAAGCTAAACAATCTGAATGTTATTCAAAAAGTAAGATAAATGATTTTTGTAAAAATCTCACTTTTAAATTATTTTCTACATTAGCTCCCAGTTTTTATGTTATACAGTCCTGTTTGATTTAAATTATTTTCTGATTCAGCAAGAGTCTATTTGCATTAATACAACATTTAGCAATCTGTCATCTGCATAATTATACTTCTGTGATTAAAGGTAGGGTAGAAGAAACTCCCATCTCTGAATTAAAATGGTCTGTTAGCATTTGTTATCTGTAGAGAGCAGACTGCTGTTGTGGGTAAGAGGAGGACTGTATGAATAAAGAAGGCATTTAGTATTAGGTAAATGATCAGTGGGAATATCATCAGTTTACCTCTAAGTCTCGAGTCCCTAGGCCATGAAAGTTTTCTCATGCATTAGGCAAGTAGATGAAGCATCCTAGTATGTAGGATGTCTTTCTATTTGGATCATATGTCAAGCTCTTCATTGGTTTTGTGTGAATCACTGATCACTGCTTTTTAAAAATATGGTTTTATAAGCTTTCTAATGAAGTGACTTCTTTTTTTCTAGATTTGCCTACAATGGATAACTCAGTGTTTTTGGAATTATTTGGATTGGATAGAAATCTGCCATTATATTGCCACTTGTGTTTTCCTTGGTCCTGATTATCAAGTGTATATCTGTATAGCTATATTCAAACATCTGCAGCAAGACATTCTGCAGCACACTCAGACTCAAGATCTGCAAGTTTTCCTGAAAGTAAGTAATTTTAGAGGGAAAATGGTGGTTAAGAGTTCATAGTTAATAAATAAATAAAATCTTAAAAAAATAAAAAAAAGAGTTCATAGCTAACTTTGATGAGATGCTTATATGTCAGACACTTTTCTCGACAGTCATCTGAAAATAACCTTAAAAAGTAGGTACTAGGGGCACCTGGGTGGCTTAGTAGGTTAAAGCCTCTGCCTTCAGCTCGGGTCATGATCCCAGGGTCCTGGGATCGAGCCCCACGTCTGGCTCTCTGCTCAGCAGGGAGTCTGCCTCTCCCTCTGCTCCTCCCCCTGCTTGTGATCTCTCTCTCTTTCAAATAAATAAAATCTTAAAAAAAAAAAAAGTGGGTACTATTATTCTCATTTTAGAGATGAAGAAATGAGGCACCAACTCAAGTTGCTCAAGATGAGACACTTGGGAGTGGTGGGACTGCAGTGTGAAGGAGCTAAGCTGTTAGCCAGTGTGCTGTCCCACAAGATGTATTTTATATCTATATCTATCTCCATATATTCCTTATATCTTAACTAGTTACTAAAAGTTCAAGTTACTATGTTAAGATAGAGGTTTGAAATATTTTAAAAACATTTAATGTAATTTCCTATGCCTTCATATTCTGCATTTTTTAAACTTTCACCTATGTTTATAAAACATTTCCATGAAAGATTATTCTATCTTATCATTCTTTTTTAAAAAGTCACTACATTATGTAAGTTAATATTTTAAAACAAGATATAACTTGCTTTCTATCTCACAATAATATGAGTTTTGAAGCTCTGGACTTTAAGAAATATGGTTATATAAATACATCCCTGTGTGTAATTCCTGATGGAACTCCAACCCTAAGTTAAAATCTCTCCTTGAATCTGAGAGATTCCCTCAAATGTTTCCCTCCCCCTGTCCCCTCACCATCCCACAAATACACATACACATGCATACACCAAAACCAGCATTTGTCCTTTGCTAGATTTTCTCTAGTTCAACAAGTAATTTCTGTTAATTAATTTTATCTTTTTTTTTGCTTTTTTTAAATTAACATATAATGTATTATTTGCCCCAGGGGTACAGGTCTGTGTTCATCAGTCTTATATGATACATAGCACTCCCCATAGCACATCACCCAGCCACCTTATCCCTCCTGTCCCCCTCCACTCCAGCAAGCCTCAGTTTGTTTCCTGAGATTAAGAGTCTCTTAGGGTTAGTCTCCCTCTCTGGTTTTGTCTTGTTTCATTTTTCCCTCCCTTCCCCTATGATCCTCTGCTTTGTTTCTCAAATTCCACATATCAGTAAAATTGTATGATAATTGGCTTTCTCTGATCGACTTATTTCACTTAGCATAATACCCTCTAGTTCCATCCATGTCATTGCAAATGGCAAGATTTCACTTTCTGATGGCTGCATAATATTCCATTGTATATCTGTACCACATCTTTTTTTATCCATTCATCTGTTGATGGACATCTGGGCTCTTTTCATAGTTTGGGTATTGTGGACATTGCTGCTGTAAACATTGGGATGCAGGTGTCCCTTTGGATCACTACATTTGTATATTGAGGGTAAATACCCAGTAGTGTGATTGCAGGGTCATGGGGTAGCTCTATTTTCAACTTTTTGGGGAACCTCCATGCTGTTTTCCAGAGTGGCTGCACCAGTTTGCATTCCCACCAACAGTGCAGGAAGGTTCTCCTCCTCATCCTCACCGACATCTGTCATTTCCTGACTTGTTAATTTTAACCATTCTGACTGGTGTGAGGTGGTGTCTCATTGTGGTTTTAATTTTATCATCATTCTTTACCCCTCAGAGCTCTTTTCCCTTTAATCGTGATTTTCTATAAATCAATGCCACTGATTATTCAAGATTGCCAAACTTATCAAGAATTTTTATTTCATAAATACTGAATTCAAAAGGTCTCAAACTTTTTACATATATCCCTAGAATGTGATCTCAGGAAATTTTTTTTTTTTTTTTTTTTTTTTTTTAGAGAGAGAGAGTGAGCATGAGCAAGGTGGGAGTGAAGGGCCAGGGGAGAGAGAGAGAATCTTAAGCATGCTCCATGCCCAGCAGGTAGCCTGACATGGGTCTCCATCTCAAAAGATCATGACCTGTGCCAAAATCCAGAGTTGGACGCTTAACTGACTGAGCCATGCAGGCCCTCCTTAGGAACATTTTTAATGAAAATATATACCAAGACAATGATTGTACATGTAAAAGGAAAACTTATGTAGAAAAATAAAACAGTTATCTGAAAGAGATAATTTGGAGAACAGTGATGGTTAAACAAATGGGGATTATGTTGAGGGCAAAATGTGGGTTCCTTTTTAGTACGTGACACTTTCATTACTACCGTGGTCAATTATAGGAATTTCAGAGTCTGAAATTTTCCCAAGCACTTATAATATCCTTTAACCTGTAATTCTCTAACCTTTTATCCCACTTTAGTTTCTCTTACAGTGTTTGTCATAGCCAGAATATTTTTTTTTAAAGATTTTATTTATTTATTTGACAGACAGAGATCACAAGTAGGCAGAGAGGCAGGCAGAGAGAGAGAGGAGGAAGCAGGCTCCCTGCAAAGCAGAGAGCCCAATGTGGGGCTCGATCCCAGGACCCTGGGATCATGACCTGAGCCGAAGGCAGAAGCTTTAACCCACTGAGCCACCCAGGCACCCCCAGAATTATTTAATATATATTTTTGTTAGTCTTCCTCAGTATAATGTGTACGTTGCACTAGGACAGTGATTTTTGCCTATCTCATTTACTAATATGTTTTTAATGCCTTTAACAGGACCTGGCATATAATAGGTGCCTAATAAATATTTGTTGATAGAATAAACAAATAACACATATAAGAGAAAGATGAACTTATTTTTGTTCCCATTTAAAAACAAACATTACTAAATTCTTTAATGTTGGTGCTTATTGCAGTTTCTTCTCTTTGTTGACTACTTCTTGATAAATTCTAAAGATCTTTTAAATGAGGGGGGAAAAGGTCATTACTCAAGTCCTATTTAAATTACTAAAATTTTAATTGAATTGGTTTAAATCCAAACTAAGAACATGTTGGCAAAGAACTAATTAATTTTAGTACTTATCCTGGAACTAACCTTCTTTTTTTTTTTTTTTTAAAGATTTTATTTATTTATTTGACAGACAGAGATCACAAGTAGGCAGAGGCAGGCAGAGAGAGAGAGGAAGGGAAGCAGGCTCTCTGCTGAGCAGAGAGCCCGATGTGGGGCTCGATCCCAGGACCCTGAGACCATGACCTGAGCTGAAGGCAGAGGCTTAACCCACTGAGCCACCCAGGCGCCCCCTGGAACTAACCTTCTTACTCCTTCTGTTTGTATTCATCTGAGGGATTAGGAAAAATATCTTTATAATGTTGGACTTCATTTTATTTTTTGTTCTATTTCCAAGAGGTAGGTCTCAAGTTCACTGATCTCTTTTGTTGGGCAGTTATTTTTCTTCTGAGATAAATTCAAGGATGGTTTATATAAGTATTATTACATGCACCTTTACTCTATTAAGCCCTGTTATGACCTGTTGTTTCCCATGTTTATAAACATATATAGACTCTTTTCCATTTACTCACATTTTAACCAATCATGAAACTTTGGTTAATAAAGTGATGTTCATTTTTCCTTCCCTTGAAGACAAGTCAGAAATAGTTATATAATTTAAAAATTTCTCATTCAACTGTAGTTTTAAGTATTAAACCTGGGGAATTATGTTTTATGCTTTCTAATCCAGAAATCTCAGACTTGTACAAAGGGTGAAAAAAGGTAGTAATTATTCATATAACTATAAACCACAGTCATAATACTATTCTTATATAGGTTACATGTTATCTCCTGACTGTACATATTTAAATATGATTGCTTCTGTAGAGGTGGAGTAGAATAGAGGACTTTTACTTTTTAGCATATTTTTTGTTGTTGTTGTTTTTATTTATGAAGAATGGGTCCATACTTCTTTCATAATAAAACTTTTTAAAAGGGGGGTATTGAATCATTATATAAAAATAGATAAAACAAGCATCTAACTGTTATAAATATATTCAAATAATCAGGCCCAATTGAAAGTTTCCAAAACACTGAAAACCACAAACAAACATGTTTTCAACTATTATCAGTTATCCTGAGAAACTTCAGGTAATGGGATGGTTCCAGAAGATTGAAAATATGCAGTTAAAATTTTCCTGGTTTAAGTTTCATTTATTGACAGAGAGTGACATGATAGAACCATTGCTTTAGGAATGATAATAATCTGTCTGAAGCATATAGTATAGAAACAATATTAACCCATTTGTATTCATTTGGGTTTAGGCTCAAGATTTTAAATTAGGCAGTTAGGAGCCTAGACTCATTGCCTACATTTCTGACAGCCCACTGAGCAATTCTTCATGATCAGTGTATTAGAAAGATGATTTGGAATTTCTTAGACCAGGTGGTGAACATGAATAGTTAGGCCAAGTTTACTTGAAAAACAAAATCCGCCCCCCCCCCACAAAACCCCAAACACTTTATTTTTCCCCTTTTGACTAAATCACTAAATGATTAAATGAACGGCATGGGTATAAGATGATATCAGCAAGGTGTTTTCTGAGTTTTTCACATTTTCTTTGTAGACACAATAAATAAGTGGATCTGATAATAGAGCAGCATTATATATTATGTGTAATGAGTGCATTACTCCCACACGTGGTGATTGATAGATCAGTCCTGAGCTAAGACAACTTTTGAAGGTTTGTTGAAGGGCTTACTTAGTCCTTGGATTCAGGGTCCTGGATTTTTTTATCAGTGACAGATGATGGTTCAGAAAATCTGTGAGCATTACACTTACCAGAAAGAAAAACATGCTCTAGAAAAATAAGCACAGTACTCTTAAATATACCAGTGAACTTAAAAGTCTAAATTTTGTTGGTTTTCCTTTTTATTTTATTTTATTTTATTTTATTTTATTTATTTGATGGAGAGAGAGATCACAAGTAGGCAGAGAGGCAGACAGAGGGATAGGGAGAAGCAGGCTCTCCACTGAGCAGGGAGCCCAATGTGGGGCTTGATCCCAGGACCCTGGGATCATGACCTGAGCTGAAGGCAGAGGCATAATCCACTGAGCCACCTAGGTGCCCCCCGTCTTTCCCACTCTCACTCACTCATGCAAGCAAGCCAGTTTAGAAAGAGTGTAATAGTACTTTAGAAGACCCACTGTTTTAGCCAACTGGCTATATTGCATTTCTCTCTAGCATGATAATAGGTTGGCAGTGATCTTGGTTTTAGTTTGTGAATTCAATTGATTTCAACTTGGGAAAAACGTCACTGAAATGCCAGGCTAGGAAAAGATTGCCTTCCAGTGAAAATCAGGCTATGAATGCTCAAGATAATTAATTAAAATGCTTCAACTAAATCCTGCATGTTATGGCAAAATCAATTTATAATTATGAAAAAATCAAATTAATTTCAATCCAATCAGTAAATTGTCAAGAGGAATTTTGTTGTTGTTGTTCCTGCAGCTGTTACCAGAACATGTTGACAGGGTAAGGAATGGAGATCAGTCTGAGAAACAGCACATGAATTGCTAAGCTTTTAAAAGACAAAAGTATACATGGTACAAAAAATAATTCATCATCTGAGGGAATAGATAAAACACGTTCGGTTTTATGTTAACTGTGGTTTGCAAATAAGTGTTTTTCACTGTTCTTGTATCACTGGGTTTGCCTGCATTCAAATTCTGGCTCTGTCACTCTCTAAGCTTGGACACCTTGCTTAACCTCTCTGTGCCTCAGTTTTTTCATCTGTATAATTAGGTGTGAAATAATACCTATTACATGGAATTGTTGAGGAATTAAATGATACCTTTTTGTAAAATACTTCTAGAACACTGTCTGGCACATAGCAAGTACATTAAAAAAAATAGCAGTTATTTGAATATCTACATCCCTGTCCCATCCTTCTCTTGTTATTAACTGAAGAAAAAGATTGTATATAAGCACAGCAAAGGATGTAGGCCTTTTTTCTGAGTCCATACTAGACCATATACTTTGCTTCCATTTTTTTCTTCTCTAGCCCTGTAGATATTTTAGGAAATCATAGTAATACCTGACATACACTTCAGATCTAGGTCAGGATCGTTCTCTTACATTGTATCTGATCAAGGCCTATTCCCTCATTTACCCCGCCAGGATTAGATCATCTCCCTAGTCATCACATAATGCCCACGTATCCCTCAGCTAAGTTAAAGTTAATTATTTATTATTTTTAAATTTTGTATTTAAATTCAATTTACTTAACATATACTGGATTATTACTTTCAGGGCTAAATTTAGTGATTCATCAGTTGCATATAACACCCAGTACTCATTACATCAAGTGCCCTCCTTATTAACCATCACCCAGTTACCCCATCCCTCCACCCCCCTCCCCTCCTGCAGTCTTCAGTTTGTTTCTTATAGTTAAGAGTCTCTTATGGTTTGCCTCCCTCTCTGTTTTCATTTTATTTTTTTCTTCCTTTCCCCTATATTCATCTGTTTTGTTTCTTAAATTCTATATATGAATGAAATCATACAGTATTTATCTTTCTCTGCCTGACTTACTTCGATTAGCATAATACCCTCTAGTTCCATCCATGTCATTGGAAATGGCAAGATTTCATTTTTTTTGATGGCTGAGTAATATTACATTGTATGTATGTATGTGTGTGTGTGTGTGTGTGTGTGTGTGTGTGTGTATGCACTACATCTTTTTTATCCGTTCATCTGTTGATGGCCATCTAGTCTCTTTCCATATTTTGGCTGTTGTGGACATTGCTGTTATAAACATTGGGGTGGGGCGCCTGGGTGGCTCAGTGGGTTAAGCCGCTGCCTTCGGCTCAGGTCATGATCCCAGGTCCTGGGTTCGAGCCCCACATAGGGCTTTCTGCTCAGCAGGGAGCCTGCTTCCTCCTCTCTCTCTGCCTGCCTCTATGCTTACTTGTGATTTCTCTCTGTCAAATAAATAAATAAAATCTTTAAAAAATAAAAATAAAAAAAAAATAAATAAACATTGGGGTGCATGTGCCTTTTCGAATCATTACGTTTGTGTTCTTTGTATAAATACCCAGTAATGTAATTGCTGATTCATGGGATAGTTCTATTTTTACCTCTTTGAGGAAGCTCCATACAATTTTCCAGAGTAGCTGTACGAGTTTGCATTCCCACCAATGGTGTGAGAGGGTTCCCTCTTCGCATCCTTGCCAACATCTGTTGTTTCCTGAGTTGTTAATTCTAGCCATTCTGATCAGTGCGAGGTTATATGAGTTAAAATCTTTTAAGAATCACATCCTCTTTCCTAAATACTTATGAACCTCATACTCTGTCCAGAGCTACGCACACTATAAACTTCCCTAATCCTTAGTGTGCTTATTAAAACTGACATATCTGGACTCCTCCCCAGACCTACCCAAACAATTTTCGTGACAGGCCTGAGTTGCCAGGTTTTAGTATAAAATCTCAAATCGCTTGAAACCTTTGACTTTGTAAAAATGTTACTTTTGAAACTTGAATCCAGAATGCCAACACCAGGGATTTAATAGTTTTGGGGCTGTTGAGCTCTGGGATTTCTGATTATACCAAGCACCCCAGGAGAAACATACTAGAAGAAACATTACTGACAGATTGGTTGGTTTTCTACCATTTTGACCAAAAAAGAAGGTCCTACAAAAAAAATCATCTCTAGCAAAGGTAAAGAGCAGAGCCAATTTCACAAAAGTCCTTCTTTCATGTGACTCTTACTATATAATTTGATGCTTCTTATGTGAAATTTGATATCCATGTAAATCCTTTAAGTTACCTCGGTATATTAAGTTCTGCCCCTTTTGTCCTAAACTTTTATATGTTTCCAGGTGATTATTAATAAGTGTCAATTCATTGTTCCCATTTAATCCATTCAAAGTGACTTTTCTTCAGACTTTATAAAGAACTATTATGTCTTTTTTTGAAATCATTTTTCAAATGCATTAATAATTAAATTTGGGAAATAATATAACAAACATGCTTAAACTTGATCCTGAAGTCATAAAACTAAGGCATGTAATGTTAGCACACCCAGTCTTTTTGTACTTTGTATAATTTGTCACCCCAAAAGGCATTGTCTTTGATTCGTATTCCAGATTTACAAGACTTGCAGTAGCTCTAAATTTTTTTTTTATTTTATTAATTTTTTTTTTTAAGAGGCTCAGTGGCTCTGACATGTTCGGCTCAGTGGGTTAAGCCCCTGCCTTTGGCTCAGGTCATGATCTCAGGGTCCTGGGATCGAGTCCCGCATCAGGCTCTCTGCTCAGCAGGGAACCTGCTTCCCCCTCTCTCTCTGCCTGCCTCTCTGCCTACTTGTGATCTCTCTTTCTCTCTGTCAAATAAATAAATAAAATATTTAGAAAAAAATAAAAAACATTTTTGCTAGAAATTATTTTTGGAAACTTTAACTGATACAAGTAATGTTTGAAAGCATAGGTATAGTTTGATTTCTGTAAGGGGCACGTTCCTGAGACATTGCAAGAAAAGGCAATAATATAATATTTTAAGTGAAATGTTTTTGGCAAGGGGTTGAAAAACAGACGAGTCAGTAATCTTTGATGTTGAACATTATAGATTTGTAGCGTGATCAAGAAAATCTAACTTAGCCATTTTAGAGACCATCAGTAAATAAAGACGTTCTTCCTATGAAACCATTAACACCTTGAGTGCATATTGAATGCCAGGCACTGGGCAAAGGGATTTATGGGTATTATTAATTCACTCATTGACTTACTCGACTATTATACAACAGCTGTGTCCTAGGCACAGCTGTGTTATAAGACAGGCTGTGTCCCTACCCACACTGACCTTCATTCTAGTGGTAGACAAGTATTTGAATAAATACATAATGCTTCAGGGGCGCCTGGGTGGCTCAGGGGGTTAAAGCCTCTTCCTTCCACTCAGGTCATGATCCCAGGGTCCTGGAATCGAGCCCTGCATCAGGCTCTCTGCCCAATGGGAAGCCTGCTTCCTCCTCTCTCTCTCTCTCTGCCTGCCTCTTCACCTACTTGAGATCTCTGACTGTCAAATAAATAAATCAAATCTTTTAAAAAAAACATGCTTCAGGTATTGATAGATCTTATCATAAGGAAATCAAACATCTTAAGAGAGTCATACTAAGTCAGAGATGCTGTATAGAGTCCAGCAAAGGCTACTCTGAGAGAGTAAGCAGAAATCTGAATGAAGCAAAGGAAAAAGCAAAGCAAGGACTTCTGGGCAAAATTCTTCTAAATAGAAAGAAAGGCAAATGCAGAATCTTAGAGGTAAGAATGAGGTTGACCCACTTAGAAAGTGTTGAGATGACCACTGTGGCAAAACAAGGTGAGATAGAACAGTAAGAGAGGAGTCAGGGCCAGGTCATATAAGGTTTTATAGTCCAGGAAAAGGAGTCTAGACAGTACAACTTTATGCCATTATTGTCTGCATTTGCACAGGAGAAATTGAGGCTTAGAGTGTCGGTAAACTTCCTCAGGTTCAGGTTCATACATCTAGTAACTAGTACAGGGGAGTTTGGACCCTTTTTGGTATGAAACCAAATCTTGTACTCCTTCTAGTATATCAGGTTGACTCTCGCTAACTAGTCTGGTTACCTTTTTAAAAACCTTAAATTCAGTGGACCTTCTAGTTAAATGTTCTCAATAGTAAAAGAAAAATCAGTGGATACATATTTGAAACTGGGTTCTGTATACAAAGGAGAGAGGCAAGCTGTGTATATGCCACATCATGTAATATTGAATGCACATGAAATATTGTGGTTTAAAATAGTAATTTTTATTTTTCATTTTGTTATTTTTTTTTTGAATTTTATTTCATTTTTTTTCAGTGTTCCAAAATTCATTGTTTATGCACCACACCCAGTGCTCCATGCAATACGTGCCCTCCATAATACCCACCAGGCTCACCATTTTTTTAAAGATTTTATTTATTTGAGAGAGCAAGCAAGTGAAAGAGAGCACAAGCAGAGGGAGAGGCAGAAGGAAAGGAAGAAGCAGACTCCCCACTGATCAGGGAACCTGATACAGGACTCAAACCCAGGATGCTGGGATCATCTGAGCCAAAGGCATATGCTTAACCAACTGAGCCACCCAGACACCCTAGAATAGTAATTTTTTAATGCTTTTTGATGATTTCAACATTTGAAACCTAGAATTAATGAAGAGAGCCAATCACTGGTTGAAAAGCTATTAAGATACAAAAAAGAAAATGCAGTATGCTCAAAATGAACTTCTAACCAAGATATAAACCACTTCAGAAGTAACATATTAGAAAATATAGTCCATTGTTTATATAAAAAGGGATAGTATTGCTTTATATAATTACATGTTTGCCTACTTAAAGAATAAGGGAATTCATGTGTGCCTGGCTAGCTCAGGACAGCATGCAACTCTTAATGTTGGGGTCATAAAATCAAGCCCCACATTGGGGGTAGAGATTACTGAAAAAAAAATAAGTGAATTCATATTTTTATACAGAGTCCAATACACTGAGATCTATAAACAAAATGATAAAGCAGTATTCTGAAGAAATTGTCTTCTATAAATTGAATGATAAGCTGGCAGTTTAAATGGTTATAATTATAAGGTAAAGTTATCCACTAAAGTCATTAGAGAACATTTAGGATAAAATGAAAAATACACCACTCTGAAGATAAAAAATAGAATTAGAGATTCTGAAGATTTTATTCAGAGTTATAAATTGTAAAATTTAAATAATAAACTGCATCATTTAAAAACATTATTTTAAAAATGAATGTTTTTCTCTTATGATATAATGAACTTTATAGACTTATTTAGCCATTTTTATTTGTTTCAAGTTTTTATTTAAATTCCAGTTAGAAAACATATTGTATAATATTAGTTTCAGGAGTAGAATTCAGTGATTCATTACTAAGATACAATACCCAGTGCTTATCAAAAGGCCCCTTCATAATATCCATCACCCATTTAATCCATCCCCCATCCTCCTCCTCTCCAGCAACACTCAGTTTGTTCTCTATAGTTAAGCATCTACTTTATGGTTTGCCTTCCTTTTTTTCCCCTATATTCATCTGTTTTACATCATTTCTTAAATTCCACATATGAATGAAATCATATGGTATCTATCTTTGACTTATTTTGTTTGGCATAATACTCTCTAGCTCCATCCACATCACTGTAAATGGCAAGATTTTATTCTTTTTGATGGCTGAGTAATATTCCAGCGTGTGTGTGTGTGTGTGTGTGTGTGTGTGTTTGTGTGTGTATGCATGCACGTACCATATCTTCTTTATCCATTCATCAGTTGATATACCTTTGTGCTTTTTCCATTATTTGGCTATTGTTGATAATGCTCCTGTAAACATTGGGATGCAAGTGTCCATTCAAATCAGTATTTTTGTGTCCTTTGGGGAAGTACCTAGTAGTGCAGTTGCTGGATTGTAGGGTAGTTCTGTTTTTACCTTTTTGAGGAAATTCCATACTGTTTTCCAGAGTGGCTGCACCAATTTGCATTATGGGTGTCTCTTCAGAATAGTTATCAGGGTATTTTCTCTTTAATTTGAAATTAATGTCCAAAAATTAAAACCATAATTCAAAAAATATTTTAAGGAAAAATATATGTAAGACAAGTGATAACAATGGTTCTCCATATGTGGAACAGTAATTAAAAGATGTTCAATAGATTTTGCATATTTTTGCCCAGAAAAGAATTATTAGAGCTATTATTCAAATGGTGTCATCTCCTATTGTGATTCAGTTAATGAACAATAAACATTCTTTTAAAAATCATGTGTATGCACTAAAGCAATTTTTCTGACATTGGGTTTTTATCTGTTAGAATAACACATTACTATAATTTCTCTCCACTGACATACAGACTCCTCATTAAAGTTTTAATGAGGAGTTGATCAGTGCCAAATCACACATAATTTGAATGAAAAGAATAGTTAAATTCATAAATAGTTCCTGACCTACAACAGTAACTGTTTAAAGTGAATTCTTGAGCAGTAAGAATTGTCTTCAATCCTGTTTTTCCCCAAAAGCAAAGTGAAATATTTTTTGATAAGAGAGAAATTTACAAAGACCCAGTATTTCTGCTATTCATAAGATGAACATCTTCCCTTTGATTGAGTTGCTTATACATAAAACTGGAGACACAATATATACCTCAGCTGTTAATGTTTTAGGACAGGGACCTGCCAAATTAACCTTCATGTCTTCAGTTTATAATCAAGAATGAATAAGTTAATGAAGAAATAAAGGAATAGATAACAATTATTTTTTAAATTAAGGGTAAAGTTCAGTTTTTTTTTTAAAGATTTTATTTATCTAATTGACAGAGAGAGATCCCAAGTAGGCAGAGAGGCAGGCAGAGAGAGTGAGAGGGAAGCAGGCTCCCCACTGAGCAGAGAGCCAGAGTCCGGAATTGATCCCAGGACCATGAGATCATGACCCAAGCCGAAGGCAGCGGCTCAACCCCTGAGCCACCCAGGGACCCAAAGTTCAAATTTTTATGTTGGGAGGAGTTAGCTCTAGCCAGTGTTATAATGTTACACATACAACTTAACATCATTTAGTTTTTTCGGCTATAACATCAGACTTGTAGATCAGTAATTTTTTTTTTTTGATGTACCAACTATTCCTCCAGGTTATCCATATTTTAGGTGATACATGGCAAGATAAGTATAAGTTCTCCCAAGTCATTTGCAAGCTGAGAACTATTACTTAAATAAGTGAGCAGTAACATTTGAGGAAGGCTTTTACAAACATTCATCCTTACTGAGAATTGCGTGTAGTGTTTTCCTAGTCATTATACATTCGTGTATCTCATCTATAAACTGATCACCTCAGACACAATTATCTGGTAGGATAGTATATTATCTTTTGTTCTTTTTGAACTGCTTTTGGTTTTTGTTAGTACTTTTATCTCTAAACTGTAATCTCTGGAAAGGCATGAATTGTCCAACTTTTAAAATAACCTCCAAAACTCTGACCATAATACTACATTGGATTAGATATGATTTTTCTTTAGAATTTTTGGAGGGTAGGTACTTCATAGCTTGTATTTAGAAATGTTAAAAGAAATAGCTGTACAATTCCCTTAAAGTCTCCAAGATTTTAAGTGAGTATTCCTACTCTTTTATTCTTGAGTGCCTCATTTGGGACATTAACCATTAAATTCAGAATTAGCATAGACATGCACAGTACCAACATTATGAGTTATAGACTATTGAAGGTTTTATGAACCTTCAGAGCTGTAGAACAGATATTTCTTGGACATTATAGTATCCTTTGATAAGCTTTAAGGTCTTTATTCATTAAAAATATGAACAATCATTCTATAATTGAAACTTTATCCAAAATAGTAGGAAGATTTCATTAAGTAAGAATTTGTCTTATTTTGTTAGCTGTAAAACGTATTTGGTTTTACAAACAGATAAGCTTGTTTCATAGGTACATGATTTTTTGCTATCACATACATACATAGCCTACTACGTAAAAAACAATTACACATTTACTAGCAACATAAAGCTCCCGTCTATAGCTGAAAAAGTCAACTATTTAAAATTCATCAACTTAGAATTGTGTTTCTTTATGCAAGCAAATTAATTTCTCTTTGTATTTTTTGACAGGAGGAAGCACTGCATGGTTTTCGAGTGAGTGATTACTTTGAATACATGGAGATTTTGGAACAAAACTACCGAACAGTAGTGCTGAGAGACATGCGGAACATTAGAGTGCAGAGCACATAGATGGTGGAGTGCACGGTTTAATGTCATGTTTTATTTATTTGTAAAGAAAACAGGGGGACTTGATTGTCTTCTGTGTCTAAAACAACATATGCTTTGTGAATACCCATATTGTGAATCAATACTAGGACTCTTTCAATATAATAATAAATATTTGATTAGGAATTAGCTCAATTTGTGACATGAAGTAAATTCATTTTTGTTAAGTTCGTTGTTTTCTGAGGCTGTTTTAGAATCAGATCTAATTTACTTATAGTTCTTTACGTTTAAGAGCTGGTCCCAACTGACATCTCTTTCGTTACCAGAAGATTAAAATATTTTTTTCTAAATGGTTTTGAAAGAAGCATCAACATTATAAATAATTGTTTGACTAGCCAGAGAGAGAGTCCATACAAACAAGGAAGACATTTTCTTCATGTTTTGTCTGCACCTATAAAGGAAAATAGACAAAGCCACAATTACTAATTTTACATGTGGAGGAAATAAATTATATTTATCATAGCAAATGCTAAGAAAACTATTGTTCTCAGACATAATTGTTTTTCTAGGAATTGTTTTTGATAGCTATATCAAATTATAATTTTTCATGTGAAATGTAGGCTCTACATGGTTCATTTAGAAGGTAGATTGGTTATTTCATACTGATAAGCATTTGGCTTTTCATTTGTTATGCATTTTTCTTAGTGATAAATTTTATTTGTACTGAACTTTTTAAAAACATTAAGGAGAATAACTTCTAAATTATTTTAAATGAGTAACACAATGTTTTATTTAAACAGAAAGCTTTCCTCCAGTGAGATTAATACAATTTGCTAAAGTCTGTTTTCTTATAACTGTCACATTTAATATATGAAAAATAATACACAAAAATATTTTTCAGTTAGCAATTTTAACAAATTTTTTTAACTTATGTGTGGTAGTCATTTTGTATGCATTACTTATATTTAAATATAAATCAACCAATAAAACCATTTTGAAGCCTTTTTTTCTAAAACCAAAAATAGCTCATCCACAAACTCATTTTTCCTTTCAATATCATGAAACAACTGGCACCATACAGTTTTCAGCGGTGTGATATTTAGGCTATTGTAATATCAACCTTCCAAAATTGGGTTTTATGCTGTTAATGCTAACAGTAGCTGGTCAGTAATGGTGTTCGTAAAGGGCATTGAAAAAGTTGAGAAAAGCAAATTGAGCAAGTTAATTTGACATATTGCTCCCTTTAGCTCTGGTTGATAGAGTTAAGTAAGAGAGTCCTAGGTTAATCAAAATACCAAGCTTTTGTCTACTTTCAAACTTAATTTTGGAAAGCTGTAATACATGTTTATGGTTTCATTTCTTCCCATTCTGTTCCTGAGTTACTGTTATTGATACTAAGAAATTGCAGCTTTATTTCCTTTTTAAAAGCTCTTACATGGTAATTGGAAATATAGATGGAGAAGGAACTATCTTAGTTTTATAATATTCATTGGTGATTTTGATTGAAAACTGAAGTAAGATCTAGATAATAACAGTTACATTTTGGAAAAGTGAATTCAGCTGAAGCCAGAAGGTGTTTGTGTTCATTTGTTAAATAAATGTCTTATGAACAATGACCTAGCGATTTGGTGAAATAAAATGTAAAATATGATCATTTACGTAGCTAGCATTGTAAATTATTTTTGTACCTATTATTCTAGGAATACTATTTAGAATAGAAATAAACACAACCCTGCCTTGACTTTCAGTTTTGTTTTAATTATTTAAAGTATAAGTCCTTAGGACAGACTTTATTTCTATTTTATGAATGGGTACCTCATACATTTTACAGGATTCATTATGAGAAACTATATTTTATGGTAACAGTGTAAACAAATGTGAAAACAGTATAAACAAAAGGGAAAATGTAAGCACTCGTATATAAATCTTTGAATACCTGTTTTCAGAATTTCATCTCTGTAGTTATGCCTCCTCAAAATGCATAGGCATCTAAGGAATCTGTGAAGGTAAAGTAAATCTCAGAAATTAATCTAACTTTAATAGAATTCTAACTAAATCTATGATTATTAAATTATGGCATGTTCTAGTTTGATTTTCCAATTCAAGATGTTAAAGAAATTTCTTTGGTTGTTCATTTAGCAGACATGTTTTGAGGGTTGCACGTGTAATATTTTTAATATCCAAGATAGGAAAAATAACAGCACTTAACAGCACTACTACTCACTGAGTCCATAGTCCTCATGGAGACATGAATAATTTTAAACTGTGAGAACATAGTTTTAAAGATCACAAGAATTTATCTCTGGATTTGGTGGCTTTGATGAGAACACTTTTGATGAAGTAGTGAAGTTTGTTTGGAGCAGGGTTAATTGATGCTGAGAGGAAAGACTGGAGACCGATCCTTCTAGGAGCATTGCTGAACAGAGAAAGAGAATATGGGTCGTAGCTAGAGGAGGCGTGGGGTCAAAGACTTTTTTAAGATGGAGAATGGAAGCATGTTTTTATGTGAGTGGAAATGATGCAGTAAAGAAAGGAAAACATGCTGAAGAGAAAAATGCTGGAGTGAATGTCATGAGGCTCATGACCGTAGGAGTGAAAACTGCAACAGCCATTTTGGAAGTTTGAGTTTTGTTTTGTTTTTTTCTTTTTCAAATTAAGTTAAATGCACACTTCGCTGTGTGACTCAGCAATATTCTTTGTAAGCATTTCCCCTAAAGAAATGAAAGATATCTCCATACAGAGGCATGCATGAATAATACAGCTTTATTCATCATAGTCCCAAACTGGAAACAACCCAACTGGTGAATAGATAAACAAATGTAGTTCATTCCATAAAATGGAATACATCTCAGCATTAAAAAGTACCACCTACTGATGCACACAAAAGTATACATAGGATTCCATTTACATGATGTTCTAAAAAAGGTATATCTATGTGACAGAAGGTTATTGATTTCCAGGGCCTAGGCTGGGGTTGGGTGTGAAGAAAAGGGATTTACTACATAGAGGCAGAGGGGACATTTATGTCATAATTGTAATTATGGCTACATGACTATATTTTTAAAAGTACTTTGAATTGTGTGCTTTAAATGAGTGTATTTTAAGTTTCACCTCAATAAAGCTGATTATCAAAAGATAAATACTGCAAAGAAAAATTGATAAATCTGTTGTAATGGAAGTGTCTTAACATCAGCAATTATGTTAGCCATAGGTTACTTGTGGATGCATTAAACAAGTTGAGGAAAATCCTTTCTATTTCTATTTTGGTGAGAGTTTCAGGAATAGAATTTGTTTGGAAATGATTTTTATCGAATACTTTATGTGAAAGTAATCTTTGCATGAGTTTCATCTTTATTTGGTCTGTTGATATGGTAACTTCCCAATATTGCTAATACCAAACAAATCATGCATTCCTAAGATTAACTCTACTTGGTCATAATATTTTATCATTTTTACATATTGTCAGACTTGATTTGTTAAAATTTTATTAGGGATTTTTATGTTCATAAGGGATATTGATCTGTATTCTTTTTCTGATTTTGGTATCATGATAATGCTGGCTTCATAAAATGAGAAGTGTTCATCTGTTTTCTAGAAGTTTATATGAAATGGTATTATAGTCTAGAAGTTTGTTTAAAAGGTATTGTATTTTTTCCTTCAATGTTTGATAGAATTTCCCAGTGAGGCCTGGAATTTTCTTTGTGATAAGAATAAAAATTTTTTTTAAATTTCTTTTCAGTGTTCCAGAATCAATTGTTTATGTACCACATCCAGTGTTCCATGCAGTATGTGCCCTCCATAACACCCACCACCAGGCTCACCCAACCCCCTACTATCCTCCCCTCCAAAACCCTCAGTTTGTTTCTCAGAGTCCTCAGTCTCTCATGGTTCGTCTTCCCTTCCAATTTCCCCCAACTTACTTCTCCTCTCCATCTCCCCATGTCCTCCATGTTATTCTTCATGCTCCACAAGTAAGTGAAACCATATGATAATTGACTCTCTCTGCTTGACTTATTTCACTCAGCATGATCTCTTCCAGTCCCATCCATGTTGATACAAAAGTTTGGTATTCATTCTTTCTGATGGAGGCATAATACTCCGTTCTCTATATGGACCACAGCTTCCTTATCCATTCGTCCATTGAAAGGGCATTTTTGTTCTTTCCAGTTTGGTGACTGTGGCCATTGCTGCTATGAACATTGGGGTACAGATGGCCCTTTTTTTCACTACATCTGTATCTTTGGAGTAAATACCCAGTAGTGCAATTGCAGGGTCATAGGGAAGCTCTATTTTTAATTTCTTAAGGAATCTTCACACTGTTTTCCAAAGTGGCTGCACCAACTTACATTGTGATAAGATTTTTTTTACAAAAGAAAATTAATTTCTCTCATAGATACATGGCTATTCAAAATATTTATACTTAAGTGAACTTTGGTAATTTATTTTAAGGAATTTCTCCATTTTATCAAACTGTCAAATTTATAGGTGTTGAGTTGTTGATAATATTTGTTACATATTTAATATGTGTAGAATTTGTAATGATGTCACTGCTCTCAGTTTTGGTAATGTTCATTTGCGTCTTACGTTTTTTTCATGATCTGTCTGCTAGAAGTTTATAAATGTTCTCAAAGAACTAGCTTTTAGTTTCAGCAATTTCTCTTTTTCTGTTCCATTGATTTCCATTCAGAACTTTATTATCCTTCTATTTTCTTTCAGTTTCATTTGCCCATATTTATCTAGTTTCTTAAAGTCATTTATTTGAGATCCTTCTTTTCTAGTATGGTTGGTTAGTGCTTTGAAATTCCCAGTAAGTACTGCCTTAGTTGCATCCACAAATTTTGATTTGTTGTTTACACATTTTATATAGTTGGAAATACTTTATATTTTACCTTTTGATTTTGTTTGATACATGGGTTATTTAGAGATGTGTAATTTAGTTTCCATATATTTGGGGATTTTTCCAGGTATACAGTTGAACAACACAGATTTAAACTGTGCAGGTTCATTTATAGTTTTGTTTTGTTTTTACAGTACAGTCCTGTAGATGTATTTTCTCTTCCTTAAGACTTAACATTTTTACATCTAGCTTAGTTTAAGAATATATAGTACATAAAGTATATAAAATATATATATTAATTGGCTATTATCAGTAAGGTTTCCAATAAACAGAAGGCTATTGGTAGTCACATTTTTGAGCAAATCAAAAGTTATATGTGAATCTTCCACTATGGGGAGTGGGAGTTTCCACTTCCCTAAACACTCTTGTTCAACGGTCAACTCTATTTCTGCTACTGATTTCTAATAATTTCATTGTGGCTAGGACATTCTTTATGTTAATTTTAAAAAATTTATTAAAATGTATTTTATGTTCCAGATTATCTTCCCATAAATGCTTTTCATGTAACTTAAAAGAAATGTATATTTTGCTGTTTTTGTGTGGAGTGGTCTGTGAATCTCAGATCAAATTATTTGGTATTGTTTGTCTTGTGTATCTTTACTGACCTTTCTGGCTACTTGTTTTAGCTATTGTGAGAATAATGTTGAAACTAAGTATAATTGTGGATTTTCTGTTCCTCCTTTTCAGTTCAGTTTTTTTTCCTTCATGCATTTTAAAGGCCAATTATTAGGTGTATAAATTTTTGACTGTTATATATATATATATTTTTTTTTTAAATATTTTATTTATTTATTTGACAGAGATCACAAGCAGGCAGAGAGGCAGGCAGAGAGAGAGAAAGGAGGAAGCAGGCTCCCTGCTGAGCAGAGAGCCCCATGTGGGGCTTGATCCCAGGAAGCTGGGATCATGACCCAAGCCAAAGGCAGAGGCTTTAACCCACTGAGCCATCCAGGTGCCCCAACTGTTATATACTTTTGATGAATTAACTGTTTTATCCTTGTGAAATAATTGTGTTTAACCCAGTAATACTTTTTTCCTCTGAAGTCTGAATTTAGTATCTAATATTTAATAGTCTTCTGAATTTAATATTCATATGCCTATTCCAAGGTTTTGTTTTGTTGTTTAGGATTTGGGTGATCTTTCTCCATTACTTTACTTTACCCTTATGTATTTTTATATTTAAAGTGATTTTATTGTAGGCAGCATAGTGGGTCTAGCTCCCTTTCCCCAATCTTAGCAAATCATGCCTTCTTGTTTAGGCCATCGTTTACCTTGTAAACCTTGTACACCTTTACATTATAGACCTTGTTTAGACCATTTACATTTCATGTAATTATTGATATGTTTGGTTTAACATTTTATATTTGCATTTATCATCTTGTTTGTTTTCTATTTGTTTCAACTGTTTTATTCCCCCCCTTTTTTTCCTGCCTTCTTTTGGATTAATTGATTGTTTTAGTTGATTTCCATATTATGCCCTTCACTGGTTTATTGGATGTATTTCTTTCTTTATATTAGTGAATCTTTCAGGTTTATGTTACACATCTTTAGTTATCCATAGTCTACCTTCAAATAATATTACACTACTTTGTCTTTAGTAGAAGAACCATATAACCAATAAACTCCAGAACTTTACTGGGTCACTCTAATCCAAAGCATTCTCTCATTTCTCTTAAATTATAAAAGGTTCCTTAACTCTCCTCTTGTAAATAATTACATAGACTTACATGCTATTTCTTATATTATTATTTTGAATTTTTTTCACTCTCATTATTTAATGCCAGCATTATTATTCAAGAAATGGATCAGTAGCAAATAATTTTCTTTGGGAATGTCATCTCCCCAAAATTAAGTATGTATTTCAAAAGGACACAAGCAAAGGTTATTCTCATCTCCCAGAAATTCTAGCCCAGTGCCAAGCACAGAGCAGAATATCAGATTATTTGCTGAACAAAATATCAAAGTTGTTTTGAATTATTACAATAATACAGAAGGAACACAGTTTGAAACCTTAGACCTCGTTTTCCTCTCCTGTCCTTTAATAGGTAAATCAGGGAGGAAACAACTTACGTTCTTGTTACAAATATGTTTTCTGCTTGTTGTTTATTGTGGAATGTATTTTTAATAAAAATAATAGTTTATTAAATTCTCTTTAGCAACAATTATACCAAAAATATATGTGTGTTTTCCTTCTGTGTGTGTGTACGTATGTGTGAGTGGTTCATTGCATATGGGTATTATTTTGGCTATAACACACATCTGATAGGCTTCTGTGACCTAGTTCAGCAATCTAACATTATTTGGAAATACCTTTTTAAAATATACTATGTGTACTTATCTCTTATTTATAAAAAAGGACAGATACATTTGGTGTTTGAATCTATATAACCAGGTAGAGAGTCAAGTATCCTAAATGATGTAGTGAAGGCAGAAGACTTGAACATCTCATGTGTCAAGATCTCTCTTAGCACAATGATGCTAAATATTTCTAAATTTGTTCTTGCTAAGCCTGTCCTTAATGATTCCTGTTTTATATATGATGGTTTAGACATAGCCAACAAACTGCGGCCTCTTTCTGTAAAGTTTTACTGAACGCTGTTTGTTTGTTTATGTATTATCTGTTGCTCTTTTATAATGGCAGCATTGAAGAGTTGTGACAGTATGTGTGGCCTGTAAAACTAAAATATTTACTATCTAGTCTTTTAGTTTTTTGCCAGCTCTGGTTTAGAGTACTAATTACATGTATAAATCCAAATCCACTCTGGGATAAACTTTTTAGAAATACAGAAGATGCTAGAAGACATGTAATCAAAAAATCTTTATTTCACAAATGAAGCTATGACTCACAAAGTAAAGAAGGGGGTACCAAGATTATATAGAGGAGAAATATAATGCAGTAGATAAAACTGGGAGCTCAGGAGGCAGACTGCCTGAATTTAGAACCTGGCTCTGTCATTAAGTTATTTAATTCCTCTGTACCTCAGTTTACTTGTTGGTAAAATGGGCATAATAGTAGTACTTACTTCATATGATTATAATTGCAATGCATAAGTTTTTTTCAGAAAACTGTGGCTATTATTATTATTTTTTGTCATAAGGCTAGTTGGTGATTACATAGCCTGGAACCTAGTTCTTTTGACTTTAAGTTCAAACCTCTTTCAACTGTATTATTTATTCATTTTTATTAAATTCCTACTGTGGATCAGATGCTCTTAGGTATAATTATAATCTTTTCTGTCATTCAGCTTTTTCCAAGAGTAACATATTTTCCTATTTTATGTTTTCCTTACTGGTTATAAAATGAAGAAAAGTCCTATACAATCCAAGGTTAGACATATCTTTGTACTTTATTCAGTTTCCCCATGTTTCCTTCCTATTTTGAAAGGTTAATTTTTTCATACCTTAGATTTTGTGATGCAGATCAATGTATAATGGATTTGCAATGTATTTTTGAATTGTTTTATATTCTCCAGTAATAAATAAAATGTTTTATGTGACAATATTTACTAACATGTTCTCTGTAGCAAAATTGACCTACCTCCATTTTTTTTCAGCAGATATTAAGAATTATTGCTTAAGTAAATACATTGGCACCTACTTATCTGATGAGTTTAAACAGGGTCAGGGCAGTTAGCCTCACATAAAACCTGAATTTTCACCACTAGCAATATTTTAGTTTTTAAAATCAGTTAACTTCCTTGGCATGTTTCCCACTCCATATTCTACTGTTGGCAGTAGGCCACCATGAAATGCTAAAAACCATGGAAATAATTGGACTGTCATGTTTGCTAATAGAGTGCATTTGAGATACATTGGGGAAGACAGTTATTAAAATGTTGGCTGTTAAAATTTGATCATCTAATCCAGGATTTAGGCTTTGATCTGCTATCAGAATAAGTGTCAGTTCTTTATTGAATAACATGTTTATATTTAGTCTTTAACTAAAATGCTAAATTTCATCTTTTTTAGAGCATCTCTAAAATCCTTTCTCTTACAACATCAAATATAATTAACTACAGTTACATTGGAAATCACTAGATAATGGAAACCAAAATGCTTCTATTAGTCAAATGATCCCCATATTATATCAACATAACTGCCTCCATTTCAGTTTTCCTTAGAGCAAATTTCTCACATTAGTATTTTTCTTACTATCATGAAATTATTTGGGCTTAAAAAAAGTATTTATTAGAATGGATGGTAGGTACAGCAGAGACTGGATAATGTTCCACAGATTCTTCTTCCTGGACTAAGTATATTGCAGGGCATTTAGTCAGCTTTACTGATGTTAAGTAAGCTAGCTAAGGCATAAAGAGCAGGTGTGCCTTCTCTGCGTGCTTTCTCTTCTCTTTCCTGGTGCTCCTGGAGCCTGGATACTTCAATCTGTGGAAAGCAAAACCTCCCTACCAACCCAGGTTGGACTGTGACCCAAGGAAGAAATCAATCTTGAATTAAATAATTATTAATTAAGAAAATTAAGATAACCTCCACCCTCAAGGAGTTTATGATTGAGAGTGATAAAACTTGTACAAGAACAGATGAGAACACAAGAACATATTTTGTAAGCTCTGAAGAGTATTGAGAGCAATTTTGATAGGAAGACTCAGAGGAAGCAGGTATTACCGAAGCAGGTATTACCTCAAGCTAAGTGACCATGGAGGTAGCAGGATTTTCATCCAGAACAACAGGAATAGAGTAAAATATTAGGAACAGTACAGGGCATATTGACAATAGCCTGAGCAGAGTGAGACAACAAGAAGCAATGAAAGAGTTTGTGTAAAACCCTCTAGCTAGTGTGGAGGTTTTGTTTAAGGGAAAATACTGGAAGATAAACTTGACTGGCCAAATAATTCAGACTTTTCTCCTGCAGGTTGTAAGTATTACTGAAGATTTTTCAACAGAAGAGGAACAAGATGTAGTAATTAATCTTGAAACTTAGACATCTTTAAATATTATGGTAACTAAAAATCTAATTTGCTTTATTTCAAATTCTCTTTAAAGACTTCTCTGAAGAATTTCTAGCTTAGCAATCACTTTTTACTCAACAAATGTTATGAAATAAATATATTAATCTATTAGAACTGAAATGCTATGTTGAAAACATTTAAAATCAAATATTTCTATTCTTTATTCTTTATCATATACCATATACCTCATAGTTATTTCCCAGTAGTGCATATCTCTAGAACTTCTTAAGCTGTGATTTATGCTAATAAGGAGTATCCTTCAAATTGACTTAAAGGAGGATTTTAAAATTTCTCCTTAAACGGAATTTGAAATGCAATTCTATAAGACACATGAAGGTGAAGAGGTTTGCATTCAGAATAAAAGGACAAATAAAACCTTCAGCAATTCTAGAACAAGAATCTATTCAAATGAACACTGCTAAATTTTTCTAATGAAGTAATTATTTCAAGCTGTGTTTCTTAAGGAATATTAAGTAATTAAGTTTATGAGTCCTTAATGAGAGCAAAGCTAAAACAAAGCACTGTATAGAATCCTCTTGACTGTTAAAACACAGCCGTAGAGAGCAGATGAAAGGATATAACCTTGAAAGGCCACCATCCCTACTGTGTTTTTTTGTTTTTTGTTTTTTTTTACTTTGAGTTTTTATTTCAATTCCACTGTTTTCACTTTGTGTGTGTGGGAATCTTGACAATAGGTTTAATGCTGTCTTTAAATGCTGTATGGACAAAGCTGTATGGACAAAGCCCTGGACAAAGCTGTTGGTTAGGAAATGTACCTCTTCTTCATCATTTGCCCACAGTTCCTTAGGGAATCAACTGTTTTGATCCTTTCTGATCTCCTTCCAAGGTACCCATGTTCTATATTCCAGTCTAGAGCTTTACCTAAGTTTAATCTCCTTTCAAATTTAATCATATTACATAGTGCAGTGAAGAACACTGGAACAGAATTGTTAATAGTGTGTATTTTAGTCTTCCTACTATGAACAATGGAACATGTCATCTTAGCACCTGAATATTTATGGGCCTCATTTCTTCTGACATAAAATAAAGGTACTAAACAGCTAACTTCTTGGGATCATCCTAGTCTAACATTTAGTTCTAATATTTTGTACCATGTTACTGAAGCCTAATTCAGGTGATCTCATACCCATATCCCACTGGCATTTTCAAAATAAACTTACTAAATGTGATTTTTAAACCAGTGGCCATACTAGGCATTACACTATGAACTGCTTTTGTGTTTCTCATTAAAAGGACGCTTTTTTTTTTTTTTAAAGATTTCATTTATTTATATAACAGAGAAAAATAGAGCACAAGCAGGGGGAGTGGCAGGCAGAGGGAGAGGGAGAAACAGGCTCCTCACTGAGCAGGGACCCAACATAGGACTCAATCCCAGGACGCTGGGGTCAAGACCTGAGCTGAAGGCAGACACTTAACTGACTGAGCCACCCAGGCACCTCAGTTAAAAGGAATCCTGATGAGAATTATAAGTAATGTGGAATACTGATGGAGATGATATACTTACTGTGCAGTCCATGGAAACAAAGTATTATATAAGTACAATACTTTTCAGTGTAAATAAGAAAACACTATTTTAAGATAATTTGTGAGACTACAATAGTCTTGACCTATGTTTTTTCTACAGATATATCACTGAAACAAGCCTGAACTCTTTTTGAATCTGGTCTATAATCATAATGAGCCCGTATTTAATGGGTATTTGACACTCCAAAAATGATAACCAGGTATTGAGAAAGACGGTCTTCAAACAGTTTCCCTTTGAACATGAACAGTGAAAGACTGCTGCCCGTTAGAATTCCTTATATTGAGAATCCATTATGACTGAGATGTTATTATGTAGCTTCGTCTTACTTCCATTCTCTTTCAGTTTAAACAAAATCCCTAATCAACAGTAAAACTATTTTTAGCACAGAGAGGGAGGAGAGCTAATTCTTTACTTGAATGCTGCAAAGGCAAAATTTGAAACCATTACAGTAACCTTGGCAGTAAACTGCATTCTAAGGATATTAAGTGCCTAGGAAAATAGTAAGAAAGGCCATCTGTTTAGGTTTCTTTGTTGTCATTTTTAATTTGATGGCAATATTGCTAGTGCAGATGAGGTTGGGAAATTAGGAGAAACTATAGTGCTTGGATTCATAAAATTTGTTTTGAAAGTTTAATAAAAAGTACTAACTATCAGCAATAATTCATCATTTTAAAGTATTCAATGTCTGAAATTTATTAGGATAAAAATTTAAAATTTTGTATTTTAAAATATGTAAAACCTCTAAAGCAGTACTTTTATGTATAGTTGGCAGAGAAACAAAGTGTTTGCAAGCAATCTGGCGAGGTCTATTAAAATTAAAAGTCCATATATCTTTAGAACCAGTCATCCTTCTCCTTGGAGGTGATTCCCACAGAAATAAAGGCACCCATATAAAAGACACTGGTTTGAGGATATTTATGGTAGTGTTGTTTCTAATGATGAAAAACCAGAAACAATGTGAATGCTCCTTAATAAGAAAGGGGTGACCAAAACCCGGTATGTCTTCACACTGTGCCATTAAAGCGCATAATTTAGAGCTTTCTCAGCTGACCTGAAGGGCTTTCTTGAAATATTTTTTTTTGATAATTTTTTTTTAAGATTTTATTTATTTATTTGTCAGAGAATGAGAGAGAGAGCGAGCAAGCAGAGGCAGACAGAGTGGCAGGTAGAGGCAGAGGAAGAAGCAGGCTTCCTGCTGAGCAAGGAGCCCAATGTAGGACTCGATCCCAGGACACTGGGATCATGACCTGAGCCGAAGGCAGCCGCTAAACCAACTGAGCCACCCAGGCGTCCCTGAAGTATTTTTGAATGTAAAAATCAAGATACACAAAAACATGTCTGAGACTGTTTTTGTGTTAAACAAAACGTGTGTGTATATGTGTGTGTGTTTGTGTGTGTGTGTGTGTAAATCGTTACATGAGCCCCAAGAAAAATATAGTGAAATAGTAACTAGATTGTAAGTATGAATGTTGAGGGAGCAGGGATACTGGTGTATGGAAAAGAAAAGATGTGAAAAAAAAAAAAAAACCAAGACTTTAGCAGTGGCGCTAAAAACAGTAAAAAAAAAAAAAAAATCACAGCATCAACTCTAATTTTGTGGTTCAAATTTATCACAGAAACTCTTGCAACTTTTTAAACCATAAAAATTCCTGTTTTGAGTAACCAATGTTAAACCACTGAGAACTATCAGAATATCAATTTGGCTCAACAAATCTTAACCTCTTGAACATGATGAAAAAATTAAGATACATGAGCAGGGAAATGAGGGAATTGAAATCAGAATAATGTGGTATGACTAAAAAGAAAGGGAATTGATCTCTTCGTGTGACTAAGCCAGTCTAATAATACTATATTCATAATATTGTTCATGGTTGCTTTCCAAGGTTAAAAAAAAAACAACTTGTGGTCCTTAAATGTTCTAGTGACTAACAAAATAGTGTAGTTGCCATGCTACTCAATTGGAAAAATTCTAAACACCCTGAGTGACAATGGTAATGATGACTATTTAGCTTACTCTAGAGGACCATTCATTTCAGGAAATCTGGGTCATCTTAGCAGGCGAGTGAAGTATTTTGTACAAAAGATTTCCTAAGCAGTTTCAAAAGACAATGAAAGAAAGACCAAAACTAGGATCATGTGTGCAAATACAGGTTTCCCTTGTTATCTACAAGTAGAGTGTTCCTATGAAAAAATTGAAAGCCAAAATGGTATAGATCAAAGAAGCAAGTACCATTAATTTATATGGGAAAATTTTTGAGCATTCTCAGACCCCAAAAATAACCTCTTGGGCTTTTCTAACATGGATGCACAAAACAAACCCTGAGATAAGGCACAGATATTCACACAGTCAAAACTGGTGACTGGATGCTGAGATGCTGAGTTGCTGAGTGTAGGTCTTGGGGAAGGAGGTTGGAGGTTCCACTCTCACTCCTTGGGGTGCACTGTCTGTGTAACTGCTTGCTGCAAAACAAATGCTGAGTACTATTTTCACTCTTCACCTTGTTGGAGGCTACGGCATGGTTGGAGTCGTGGATCAAACCAGGCCCTGACTTGTGTCTCCTTCAAAGTCCACACACCTTGACAAGGTTAAGGACAGGAAAGTTGAGTAACACTGAGAAAGGGTCTGTGCTATGTGTCGTGCTCTCGCCTACGTGACTTCCCACACACTCTCCCTATAGAAGGGAACAATGTGGTCAGGGTCATGAATTCTTAGTTGGTCCTTGTTGTTCCTGTACCTCCCATAACTCTCTCCCTGGTAGATTGTCTTGCTAATGGCTTTAGCCAAGACTACCTGGCATCAGAGGTTTGCTTGTAGTTAATGTAAACTTGTTATAGAAACTTGCAGTCATCTGACTAGGTACTGATCTATTACTCCTCCTATTGTAGTCTGCCTTATAAATGCTTGTAAGATGTGGAATAAATCGGCACTGTTGGATATCCTCCTCAGTGTCCCTCCTGCCCCCATCTCTTTGTCTCTTAATTTCTTTTCACCATCCTCTTAACCCTCACATTTTTCTGGTTGACTTGTCACGCTGGCCGCAGCATCACCTTTTTTGTAAAAACAAAAATCCTCTTCAGATTTCCTTCTATTAATGAAAATAGGTACTAATGTAGGTCTCTGGTAAAAGAGTAGTGGCATAATGCAAACTTTTGAAAAGTAGGGGATACTAGTATCAGGATTAAGGGTCTTGAGTAATAGAATTTGGCCAAAAGCAGGGCAGCTCTGCATAGCTCAAGTTTCAGTAGACCCCCAAAGATCCATGGCCTCTCAGGACACAAGGTAAATTTTTATTGAGTGAGTCTAACCATGGGAGGAAGGGGTCTGTCACACAAATACCCCCTCAGCCTGATCCTTGAGGAATGTGACATAACTTACTAAAAGAATATAGCTGCTTTCAGTGGAACAAAATTTAATCACTGGGAAATCAGTTATCTAAGGTGACTGAAGTCAGTGTTAACACAGGCAGAAATTTCTCTGTTGAGGTGGAAGAAGCTATGGCTCCCAGCGGATGAGCTAGAGGATTGTAGCACCTACAACACTGAATAACCAGGTGCAACTGGAGAGGAGTCATAAACTACAGTAATGGCTGAGGCTGCAAGTAGAAGGTTAGGAACACTAGTGACTTGGTATTGAGGGTTGGGATAGTGTGAACACTTGAATAAGATTGTGGTTTAGGATTTTCTCTGGTTGTTCCTGTTTCATTTGAGGAGTGGGTGAAGTTGAAATTTCTGTAACTCTGGGTTTGGAGTTAATTGCTTCCAGGATTACAATTCAATTTGTTTGCCTCATGGCTGGTAAATAATAAGAGTAATCTTTCTGCATTCATTTATTAATTTGTTCAACAAACATGTTTTAAATTGATCCACTGGCAGATTCTACTTTGTGCGTTTATTAACCAAACAGGCAGATTGATTATGCATCTATCTTCCCACCCCCAATCCTGGAGTCCCACTCCTTCCTCCATATAATGTTCCATGTTTTCAGAAAGTACTTAGCTTTGATTTCTGTCCCAATTCCTTCACCCTCCATAACTGATGACCGTCCTAGGAATAGCTTTTGCCTTGGATTCATTTCTCTTTGTTTCTTATTCAAGAATTGCCTCCAGGGGGGATTGGGTGGCTTCAGTGGGTTAAAGCCTCTGCCTTCAGCTCAGGTCATGACCTGGTCCTGGGATTGAGCCTGCATTGGGCTCTCTGCTCAACAAGGAGCATGCCTCCTTCTCTCTCTCTGCCTGCCTCTCTGCCTACTTGTAATCTCTGTCAAATAAATAAATAAGATCTTAAAAAAAAAAAAAAAAAGGAATTGCCACCAACCCTGGCTTACCTGTCAATATAGTTCCTTCTTTCCATCTTGCAGAAATTACTTTTTTGATATTCTCTATTTCAATCCTCAAAGCTGTTACGGATTAGATATCTTTTTACCCATTTTCTATTATTTTGATGGGATTTTGGAAGGTGGGATAATAATGTGGCAGGAAGATGTCTTATACAGAAAATAGACAAGTGGTAGTCAAGTGAGTAGGGGCAGAATAAGTGTAGGTGAAATGAGATTAGGCTACTTTGATAGTCCAAGACAAAAGATTTTGCTTTTGTTTTTTATTTGAAATAAGAAGTTTTCCTTTCAGTATCTCAAGGGAAAATTAGAATTGGAAGACGTAAAACAGTTACAAAGAGTAATTTAACAGTTTACCGAAACCTTAACAGTGAGTCTTTATTTCCAAATTTTTAGCAATGGATTTAATATTTTTTTTCATAGCATCACTGGTCCTCTTTAGTTGACATGTTACTGGTGATGCTATACTTTCAATAGCATATTAAATATTTTGAAAATATTTTAATACCTGAGTTTATATAATTATTTCAGACTTCTACTTTGACAGATTTTTTTTTGGCAGTTGCACAAATACCTGAAACCATACCAGATAGACTCATATTTATACAATTGACAGAAAGAAATAGCATTTTTTAAAAATAAAGATGCACCCACTAACAAAATCTTAAAGAAAAGCAAAATGTAAGCTGAAAATTTCAGAAGTTGGGCCTGAAAACATGGAAATTCAGTTAAGGCCCAGCTGGAAACACAGTCACAGGGCTTCATATTTGATCAGAACCTAAACCCTACCTCTACCTGCAAAAAGTGTGTGCTTCTTTCTTTTGGGTGTTTAGTCCAAATTTCATTATACTCACCACAGGTGTTTGAAGGAAGAATAGAAAAGCCCAAACTAATGAGTTTTTGTAGAGTCGTAAATCTGTACAATGGCCAAAAGCTATTGCTATGCTGTTTTCTGTAGTGGCGTGGACCACTTTTCCTCTGGGCAGTCACTGCTTGAAATAATTACTGACATTAATGATGCAAGCTCCTGAATTTAATAGATCTAGGTTTATGTTGTCATCCATCACTGTGCAAACATCTTCTATCTTCTCTGCTATTACTAAAAGTTTCCTTAAATGCTTTAAGATACTTTACTGACCCGGTGATGCATTTTAACTACAAGAAACCACCAGGCAAAAATTCCACCTCTCTGGGTTTTATGTATATTATGGTAGATATATTAGTACTTTTTTTTGGGGGGGGGGCCAGAACTTGAACACAATTGATACAAATGAGGTCCACACTACCCATCATCTGTCTCTCATATATGATCCTGTAACATAGTAAATTGTCACCACTTAATAAAGGTAATGATTTTTCTAGTCTTCATAAAAGGGAGAGTTTATATAACCTTATTACATAACTGTTCAGATTTGACTACTCTCTTTTCTGTTGCTGAAGTATATTTAAGATAAAACGAAGATAGGTTTTCCTGAACTCTTAGTAGGTAAGTGTGAGCCAGGAGATACTGCTAGCTTCAGCTCTAGGGCTCCCTTTTCTAAGGTTATTTTGAGGTGTACAAAAATATGACCTTTCTATGTCCCCTCTACTCTCCTTCCTCATTTTTATCCATAAAAATATTATTATAAATATTATTTATAATATTTATAATATTACAAGACAGATAAATATTATTCATCTGTCTTGTTTCTTAGCCAGTATGTCCCTGTCTGGCTTAACTTGGATTCTCTGAATAAATTCTCCTCTTTTAGGGCTTTAATCCTAGAAGAGAGCTTGTGTTTGGCTGTTTCAAAAGTTCCTATGGCCTATATCACACCAGCTTCACCTGAATTTTGTGTTTTCCCTCACTCTTACCTAGGAGTTCTGTCATAAATTTGCCTACTCTTCTGAGATTGGCCTACTGAGCTCTCTATGTTGAGGAGGGACTCTGTTTTTGAGGTGAATACCTGCTGACATTTCAGATTCTGGCATTCTTACAGGTCTTTTTGCTTTACCTTCACTTCTTGTTGGGCACTTAGATACCACACATAGCCTATTGCTCTTGCTGTTTGTCCATACTCACTTAATTCTGGAGTCTGTGGAGACCACTTGTCTTTTAGTTTATTGTAGATTTTGTCTGTGGATTTTTTTCTTTGTTATCTTAATTGCTTTCATTTTGTAGGGACTTGGGGAATTTACCCAAGTAGGCTGTCTACTGTAGCTGCAGTCTTGCTCCAGTTTCCCTTTTTATTTCTTCTTGAATCTATTATGCTAACTTATATTTTTCTAGTAATTTTTCCATTTCATTTTAAGTTTTATTTTGTTGAGAAATATAACATATATACAGAAAGGTACACAAAATAAGATGTACAGCTTGTGAATTTTCACAAAGTGAAACTCTGTGTAACTATCGCTCAGCTCAAGAAATACAATTAGTATTTCTTAGTTTCCTTTTGACTTCCTCTTTGACCCTTGAGTTAATTAGAAGTGTGTTATTTAATTTTCCAGATATCTGAAGATTTTCCGGATATATATATATTTTCCAGATATATATATTTTCCGGATATATATATATTTTCCGGATATATTATGGTTATTAGTTTCTAGTTTAAATCTATATGATCAGAGAATACCTTTTATATGATATTTATCATTTAAAATCTTTTAAGCTCTTTTAAGGCCAAATATATGGACTATACTTCATTATTGGTTTCATGTACACTTTATGACTATATATTCTGATGTTGCTAGTATAGTATACTATAAAATTAATTAAGCTGGTTCATAGTCCTGTTTAGGTCAAACTAATTTTACTAATGTACTAACTGATTTTCTGTCTGTCTACTTTTCCTATAAATTACTGAGATAGAGTGATAAAATATACAACTATACTTGTAGATTGCTTATTTCTGCTTCTAATTCTATTAAGTTTTTCTTCATGCATCTTGAAGCTCTTTTGTTAGATGCATATATATTTAGGACTTATATATCTCCTGGACAAATTAGCCCAATAATGTGTATGTAATATCCCAGCTTTATCCCTGGTAACATTCTTTGTTCTCAAATCTACCTTGCCTTTTATTAATAGAGACATACCAGTTAATACCTGTTTGCATGGTATATCTTATTCTATCCTTTTAACCTATCTATATCTTTGTATTTAAGGTGGGTTGCTTGTAGACAGCAGGTAGTCAAGTCTTGCTTTTTATCAAATCTTTCCTTCAGTTGGTGTTTAAATCTTTTACGTTTAATGTAATTATTGGCATAATAGGATGGAAACCTATCATCTTTCTAACTTTTTCTATTTCTTACTTCTGTTAACTTACCTGTTTTTCCGTTTATTTTTGGTTAACTGAGTATTTTCCAGGCTTCACTTTATCTCTACTATTGCCATATTATTATATCAATTTATCTGTATCTATATATACATAATTATATATGCACATGTGACTATGTAACTATAGTTACATATAACTATATGTAACATGACAATAGTTATATGTATATACAATATAATACCTTTTATCTTTAATCACAACCTACCTTACAATTATATCACAGTGTTTCAGATAAGTATAAAAAGTTTACAGTGAAAGTTTACAACTGTTTATTTCCAGTTCCTCCCATCCTCTTTGCAATACTGTCATACATTTTACTATACTGTTACTACTTTTGCTATAGGTGGTCAAATACTGGTTTTGGTCCTTCACTAGGAGTCTGGGGTTTATTACACCTCTGCTGCATAATTTCACACTTGTGCTCATATTTAGGGCCAAGTGACAGAAAGAGAGAGAAAGCAATGATGGTTGGCCTCACCTTCTTAAAACCCTAGCTTCACCAACTGGAAGAGAATTTTCCCAGTATCCAAATTTGTTTCCTGCAGGTTCTCCTTACCAGTCATTGCCACCACCACCACTATCACCATGGAAGTGCTGAGGGGGCTAGGATAACAGACAATGGACAGATAAAGAGAAAAAAACAACAAACAAAAAACTCTGATACAAACAAAATGCTGGTCTCTGTGACCATTACAAGTTCCCTTTGCAGGGGTACCTGGATGGCTCAGTCAGTTAAGTGTCTGCCTTCAGTTAAGGTCATGATACCACGGTCCTGGTATTGAGCCCTGCATCAGGCTCCCAGCTCAATGGGAGCCTGCTTCTCCCTCTCCTTCTCCCACTCCTCATTCTTGTGCTCTCTCTCTCTAAAAAATTAAAATCTTTTAAAAAAAGAAGTAGTTCCCTCTCCAGCTCCTAGAGCCAGAACTAGAGAGATTCTCTGACTTTGGGACATTTTTTGTGTCACCAGTGCTTTGAGTTCAAGTCAGGAAATACTGAAAGAACAAAATGTCAAACTCACTGACAAATCCATGGCACTTTTAATTTTGGTCTTCTGCAATCCTCCTCTGATATTTAATTGTCTGTCTTCTAATGGCTGTTGCATGCATTCTGACAAGGTTTTATAGCTGTATTCACTTAGGGAGATGGGGTGGAATGTGAGTATTTCATTTTATCCCCAAACTGGAATGGTATATTGTGGTTTTAATTTGTATTTCTCTGATTACTATTAAGATGGGAAAACTTTTCATAGATTTACTGGCTATTTGGATATTCTCCTTTGCAAGTTATGTGTTAAAGTCTCTTGTCCTTTTTGTTTACAGTTGGGTTGCTTATCTTATTTTGAAATATAGAAATTATTGTGCTCTAGTGTGACATTTTTGTCAATTACCAAGTGCTATGTCTGTTTGAGGTCTGTTTCTGGGAACCCTATTTGATTTGTCTTGTACGTTTGCTCATTCTTATACCAATACCATACAGAGGTAATTATTACATTTTAATAAGCTTGATATATAGCAAATAATTTTAGCTTACTTTGTTCAAGATTTCCTGGACTATTTTTAGTTCTTTGCATTTAAATACTAGGATCAGCTTATTAATTCTTCTGCCAGGCCTAAAATGAAAATAGATAAAGCTCTGTTTGGGATGCATTGAATGGTTAGATTAATTTGGAAAGGATGGACATCTCATAATATTGAGTCTTCCAATCAGTCCATTTCTTTAAGATTTATTTTTAAAAATAAATCTGTTTTTGTTTTCTGTATCAAGGTTTCACACAATTTTTAACATATTTGTAGGTATTTAGTATTTTCATGCTACCTGAAATTTTTTGGATTTAATTTTCTGTTTGTTGCTGATATGTAGAAATGCAAATTATTTGTACAAAACAATCATCTATCCAGCAGTCTGTTCAAATAATTTATTTGTGTATTCTTTGGGAATTCCTTTATACACAACTTTGATATGATTAGAACTGAAATTTCACTTTTAACCTTCCAATCTTCACACTTTTTATTTATTCTTATTGTCTAAGCCATCTAGTAAAATTTGCTAAAGCATCTAGTATAATGTTGAATAAAACATACAACAGTGGAGGTCCTTGTTTCAAATTGTAAAAGGAAATCTTTTAACCTCGCACTATTTAGTAAAATATTTATAATGCTATGGAACCTGGGCTGGATCCTGGCTGAAGAATCAAGTGGCATCTGGGAACTTTGGAAGATTGGAGGTTTATGTAATACCTGCAGGCTCAGATGAGATGGTTCTCCAAGGGTCTGAGCCCCAAGCACAAGCAGGGAGGGTAATTTATACCCTTCTATTTCCACATAGTTAGTACTTTTGGCTCATGTGGGAAACGGGGTAAGGAAAGAAGAACCTGGAAGGGCTTTGAGACAGGTATTAGAATTCCCTTGGTCAGCCATCTTAGAGCACAGTTTTTCCCTTATGAATAGAATTTTATAGCTACATTTTTCATATTGAAGTCATCTTTCCCCTAGTTTGTAATTTTTAAAAAAAAAATCAAAAATGTATTTTTCATTTTATCACATTCTTCACCAACTGATATGATTCTGTGATTTTTTTTCCTCCCTAATTCTGTAAATTTGTTGAATTATATTGATTTATTTTTGAATATTAAACCATTCTTGAATTCCTAGAATAAATCCTACTTGGACATAACATATTACTCTTTCTATAAATATCTAAACTTGGTTCACCAATATATTATTTGTGATTTTGCACTATGCTTATGTGACAGATTGGCTGACATTTTTTCTTTCTTATAATGTGCTTTCTCAGTTTTGCATTGAGATTATTCTGGATTAGTTAAGTGAAACAGTGCCTGTAGATAGATAGATAGATAGATAGATAGATAGATATTTAAGTGTACAAAATTGAAATGGTTTTTCCCTGAAAAGTTGGTGGAATTTCCTCTAAAACTCAGGTATATTCTTTGTGGGAAAATTTTTAATGATTGCCTTTAACTAAAAAACCTGTTTATAGAATGACTGTTAATTTCTATTATTTCTTTTTTAAGTTTGTAAGTAACATTTTTAAGAAATACATCCATTTAAAATTCTTTAACTATATTATTTAACTGTATTAGTTACTTTTGTCTTTAAAAAATCTATTTCTATAGTCATGTCCCATTTTGCATTTAAAAGTTATTTACCTGTGCCTTCTCTCTCTTCTGTTTCTTTTCATGATATTTTACTAGATGTTTGGCTAGTGTATTGCCCTTCTCAAAGAACCAAATTTTGATTTTGTGGATCATCCCTATATTGTTTTTTTTAATTGTTTTTTTTAAGAATATGGTCTTAACTATATCCTTTCCTTCTGTTTTATTTGGATTTATTCTATCTTTATCTTATTAAATTCTAAGTGAGGGATTTTATTTATTAATTTTCAGAATTTCTCATTTAAAATGTACATTTAGGGCTAAAATTTTTCCTTGCAGGGCATCTGTCACTATCTTTAAAGATTTGGTATGTTAGTATTTCATTTACTTCTATGGATTTTAAAATTTACATTATGATAGTCTGATTACTGAGTTCTTTGAAAGTTTTTATAATCTTTCAAATATATATATATATATATTTTTAAAAACTCATCTTTTTGTTATTAACTTCTTCAATTGTCATTCAAGAATGTGATCTGCACTTGTGTGTGTATAAAATTATACTTGCTAGTAGTTTACAAATGTATTTTTAATTTCCTTATGTGTCATTTTATGTCATAGTGATTTAGAGCTTTGTTAAAATCACCTGCCATGATGGTGGATTTGTTAATTTTTTCCTACAATTCAATTTTTGCTTTATATATTTGGAGGGTATTTTATTTTATGCCTGCATAAGTAGAACAGTTTTGTAGCTTCTTGGTGAATTAAGTCTTCTAAAAAGTTTTATTTAGAGACTTTTATAAAGTTTTGGCTTAAAGTTATATTGTGTAATGTCAGTAGAGCAATATCATTTGGTTCCTTTGTTCCAGATACTTTTTTATTCAACTTTCAACTTTTGTATACTTTGTGGAGGGCATGTAGCCAGATTTTTGAAAATTCCAGACTGACAGCCTGACCTTTTTAACTTTAAATCAATGTAAATTGGCAATGATTATATATTTGCATATTTTTAATATTTAAAAAATTTTCCCCATTCTTCCTATGTTCTTCTACTTTCTTGCCTATTAGGATGTTAATATTTATATTTCTTTTTTTTTTTAATAAACATATATTTTTATCCCCAGGGGTACAGGTCTGCGAATCGCCAGGTTTACACACTTCACAGCACTCACCATAGCACATACCCTCCCCAATATCCATAACCCCACCCCCCCTCTCCCAACCCCCCTCCCCCCATCAACCCTCAGTTTGTTTTGTGAGATTAAGAGTCATTTATGGTTTGTCTCCCTCCCAATCCCATCTTGTTACATTTATTCTTCTCCTACCCCCTTAACCCCCCATGTTGCATCTCCTCTCCCTCATATCAGGGAGATCATATGACAGTTGTCTTTCTCCGATTGACTTATTTCGCTAAGCATGATACCCTCTAGTTCCATCCACGTCGTCGCAAATGGCAAGATTTCATTTCTTTTGATGGCTGCATAGTATTCCATTGTGTATATACCACATCTTCTTTATCCATTCGTCTGTTGATGGACATCTAGGTTCTTTCCATAGTTTGGCTATTGTAGACATTGCTGCTATAAACATTCGGGTGCACGTGCCCCTTCGGATCACTACGTTTGTATCTTTAGGGTGAATACCCAGCAGTGCAATTGCTGGGTCATAGGGTAGTTCTATTTTCAACATTTTGAGGAACCTCCATGCTGTTTTCCAGAGTGGTTGCACCAGCTTGCATTCCCACCAACAGTGTAGGAGGGTTCCCCTTTCTCCGCATCCTCGCCAGCATCTGTCATTTCCTGACTTGTTAGTTTTAGCCATTCTGACTGGTGTGAGGTGATATCTCATTGTGGTTTTGAGTTGTATTTCCCTGATGCCGAGTGATATGGAGCACTTTTTCATGTGTCTGTTGGCCATCTGGATGTCTTCTTTGCAGAAATGTCTGTTCATGTCCTCTGCCCATTTCTTGATTGGATTCTTTGTTCTTTGGGTGTTGAGTTTGCTAAGTTCTTTATAGATTTTGGACACTAGCCCTTTATCTGATATGTCATTTGCAAATATCTTCTCCCATTCTGTCAGTTGTCTTTTGGTTTTGTTCACTGTTTCCTTTGCTGTGCAAAAGCTTTTGATCTTGATAAAATCCCAATAGTTCATTTTTGCCCTTGCTTCCCTTGCCTTTGGTGATGTTCCTAGGAAGATGTTGCTGCGGCTGAGGTCGAAGAGGTTGCTGCCTGTGTTCTCCTCAAGGATTTTGATGGATTCCTTTCTCACATTGAGATCCTTCATCCATTTTGAGTCTATTTTCGTGTGTGGTGTAAGGAAATGATCCAATTTCATTTTTCTGCATGTGGCTGTCCAATTTTCCCAACACCATTTATTGAAGAGGCTGTCTTTTTTCCATTGGACATTCTTTCCTGCTTTGTCGAAGATGAGTTGACCATAGAGTTGAGGGTCTATTTCTGGGCTCTCTATTCTGTTCCACTGATCTATGTGTCTGTTTTTGTGCCAGTACCATGCTGTCTTGATGATGACAGCTTTGTAATAGAGCTTGAAGTTCGGAATTGTGATGCCACCAACTTTGGCTTTCTTTTTCAATAAGCTCTAAACTTGGGGTTACCTTGAATATTTATATTTCTTTTATATAAGAACTTTAACATTTTCTCAGTATGTCTATTTTTCCATATTCTCTCCCAAATGTTCATGACTTATTAAGTAGGTTTTTTTGTTAGGGGTCTATTTCAGCCTTGGCATTTTTTGGCATTCCTGTTATTTAGAATGTTATTTATGTTATTTAGAATTCACTTTGCTTCCTATTAGGAATCCTTCGTTACCCTAATCCCCTATAATTAACAATTCTTTATTTTACCCTATTCAAATTACTATGTGGTTGGACTCTGAAAAATAGTTTAATCTATAACAGGATGGAGTAAACTTAATGTGAGATGCAAATGAATCTGAAAGGTATAAGAGGTAGATTTAAGTTGCTGATATTAATGCTCCACTCAGATCCCCTAGTATTTGGTGGGTTTTCTTTTCCAACAGCCAACACCAGCAGCTCTTTTATAGAGAATGGTTATTAAATACTGAAGCCCATCCCTATGGAGATCTGGGAAACTGGCAAATTGCCTCTTCCCTCTCTCTCAGTCCCCATAAACAATATGAGTATTTAATTCCTGCTACTCGGGCACCCAGGTGGTGCAATCAGTTAAGCATCAAACTCTTGGTGTTGGCTCAGGTTGTGATTTCAGGGTCCTGATCTTGAGGTATGGAGATGGAGCCCCACCTCAGGCTTAGTGTGGAGTCTGCTTGTGACTCTCTTCCTCTCCTTCTGCCCCTCTGCCCACACTCTCTCTCTAAAATAAGTAAGTCTTAGAGTTCCTGCTACTTTGGCTTGAGTCAGGAGAATGCCCAGTGTGGTAACTTTTAAAGGATCAGACTGAAGCTATAATACCAATAGTACTTTGCCCTTGTTACTGATACTATGCCCTTGTTACTTCCCCAACTGTTCACAAGAACCTTCATCTCTGGTTCTCCATCTCAGGTTCTCCTTCTGAGGAAGTTGATTTAAGACACTTAGTCCATCTGTTCTACTAGTTAGTACAATTTTGGCCTGTGTACTTCTATCTACCTGGAGATACTAGCTTCTGAATATGATGAAATGTATTGGGGAATTACAAGGGCCAGACTGTAGCGTGTTCCCCCCCTGGTGAAATCAAGGACAAAGGAGGTTAGGAGCCTTAGGACAGAAGCACGTCTTTCCCCAAAGCAGTGGGTAATCTTTGCCGTTTATCTTTCCATTAAGCTTCTCATCAGGTGAGGGTTCTTCTTCGGAATAAATCACATTTGGGGGAGGTTATCCTTCTAGTTTGTAATCTAAGAGCCCCAGGAGTTTACAGATGGAGGGGCAGAGGGTTTAGTGCCCAGTCTGTCAATTCCAATCGTTATTTCAGACATTTTAAGCAAGTAAAAATTTTGCATGGCCATCATATTATTCTCACAGACAACTTCATTAATATATGATAATTTCCCCTGCTTTCTGTAGTGAGAATGTAGGCATGATTCCAAATTCATAGCAGGGAAAGACAAAACTAAAGTTTAAAAGAAGTTTCCTAATCTTTTTTTTTTTTCTTTTTGAGATTTCATTTATTTATTTGACACAGAGAGAGCACAAGTAGGGGAGCTGGAAGCAGGAGGAGAAGCAGGCTCTTTGCTAAGCAAGGAGCCCTATGGGACTCGATCCTTGAATCCTCTGATCATGCCCTGAGCCGAGTCCGGACTCGTACGGAGTCACCCAGGCGCCCCTCCAAACTATTTTCTTACCGTGCCACAAGCCAAACTACTTCGAGCCACTCTGACATTTAGTATAGCCAAATTCGCTTTCTCTCTAAAGAAGTCTTCATGGATTCCACACTTCACTCCTCCTATTTCTAGATACCTTGTTTTCCTCTATGATTGATTTTCCTAAAGGATCAAGCATTCAGTGCTCATTTTAAAAATTCTGGCAGGAACCAAAAGCCTTGCTTTGGCACACATTTCATAATTTCACCAGAACATTCGTAAGTAAAAATACTGCCACTCTGGAGAAAGGAAAGATAGATCCTCTATATGCCTCAAACCTCTGTTCAACTAGTCATAACCTTTTGGAAGAGTTTGCTTTCTTTTTCTCCCAACATAACTTACAGTTCTGGTTAAAGGGAGAGGGAAGATAGAAGGTGGCGCAGTGAGTTACAAAGCCAGGGAGGACGCAAGGGGATCTGCCCGGGTGTTTGATGAGCGCTTTCTCTGCCTTGCTTGTTTGTGTTCCAAAAGAAATGAAAATGACAGCGACAGGCTGGAAAAGCTCAAAAACCAAGACCAGGTGCTTCCTATCCAGAACTGGTGAGCGGTTCTCCGAAAGCCGCATCGCGAGACGTGGAAACGTAGCACGGCCAGCGTCTGACGCGTGGGCGCAAAGGCTGCAGGGTACCACGCAGGCGTCCTGGAGTTCCTCACTGGCGCGAAGGGGGCTTGAAGTAAAGGCAGTGGAAAAGACCTGAGTGGGGGACTCCTTTTCCTCACTCTCACTTTGTGGTTCCTGTGGAGGAAGAATGGGACTGTCATTTGGCCAACAGTTGCTGCTGCCGGTGAAATGCCACACACCCCTCAAAATGAGCAAAAGGACAAAGAGAAGACGGTCAGACGATGCCTGGATTCCTTGTTACCTCAAGATTCTATTCTAACAGCTGTCCGATGTCGATTACAGAGGATGTATTTTTTTTTTTTAAGATTTTATTTATTTATTTGTCAGAGAGAGAGAGAGGGAGAGAGCAAGCACAGGCAGACAGAGTGGCAGGCAGAGGCAGAGGGAGAAGCAGGCTCCCTGCCGAGCAAGGAGTCGGATGTGGGAATCCATCCCAGGATGCTGGGATCAGGACCTGAGCCGAAGGCAGCTGCTTAACCAAGTGAGCCACCCAGACGTCCCCAGCAGATGTATTTTTTAATTGTTGAAATTCTGTTAGAGCAAGTTGAAAGTGTAATTAGCTTTCCAGCCAACCAAATTTATGCATTTGAGTCAAACATACTTAAAGTGTTACTGTGGCTTCAAAGAAGCTATTGATTTCTGAAGTGGTGTGTATTGAATGATTCTTATGTATTTATTTTAACTGTTTGGATTTAAGTTATGCTGCAGAAGCCTTAGTAAGAAACATTTGATTTTGTACAGACTTTATTTCCACTAGAGGCCATATCCTGACAGCCTTCCTCCACCTCTCAAAACTAAGAAAGAAACCACAAGTTCTCACCAACATGTTGGATACCAGTGAAGAATCAGTGAGTCTTATAAGCAAAACAATTGGTGTTTGGACTTGTCTTCAGCTCTTGGAATAACTTCCAGCCTCGGTCTGACTGGCATTCCCTATATTCATATCAAATACTGAGCTAGCTGTGGGAAAGTCAAGGAGAGTTCTCCTCATGACCTTCAGTGGAGCACTCACTTCCTCCTGTTGGCAGGCAGACCCTATGCTGCTCCTGGTAGAGCCTCTAGAAAAGACCAAATGTGGAGGAAACTAAAATTGGCAATATTTTGCAGAGATAACTGGCAGACACATAGTTAAGAGAAAGTCAAGAGGGCCATGATCAATTCCCTAAGAAGAAATTTTTATTTTTCTCTTCTAAATACAGAAGAAACCTATCCAACAGGTAGGAACACCTCCACCCCCCACCCCGCCCGCCGCCGATTTTTTTTTTCTTTGTTAAGGTTAAGAGTTGTGCAAATATAAATAATCCAGAAGTAATTGAGCAGTAATACATGGTGGTCAATAGTTTTAAGACTAATGAGGGTAAGAAGTGGCAGCAGTCTTAAATTAGCTGTTCAGCCCTATACTATTTTATGAGTATGTAGTTCTTTCTGGTGTATTTAGTGGCCCACATTTTTATAGAAAACAGAAACCCAAAAATACAGTAAACTTTTATTGTATGTATTTGCTTTAGATATGCCATGAATATTTAAACAAACTCAAATTTTAATTGGAGCAGCAAGAAAAATCTAATACAGTTTTGCACCGAGAACGATGTGTGTGCTTCATTTGATTTTCTATTCAGAATGAATACAGACTCTTTTCATCTGGTATTCCACCCATTAGTAATAATAGTAGCAATAAAAGGTTAATCAATTCCTGCTGAGAGTGGAAATTATATGTGAGAAAAAAGCTGCATAGTTAACAGTAATCCTTTAAAGAACAAAGACCAAGATATCTTCTTTAATTTACTAATTCTTTTCTTCATATCTACATTTTCTTCATACTGTATTTTTCATATTCTTTTACTTGAGCACCACTGGGGTATTTGTTTTTAAGAAACAGTATTTGATATCTTGGTGTAATATCCACTCTTTCACAGTGTACCCAGTGTCTGAACACATAGAGTTTTAATAAATATTAAATAAATACTTAAGAGAATGTTTAGCTATCCCATGTTCTATAATACTTAGACTTTAATATGAAGAGAAAAACCTTTATATAGGCTTGATATTACACTTTGCCAAATAATAATAATAATAAAATTGAAACTTGCACTTGAATTTTTATAAATATCACAGAATCATAGCAAGTGAATGCGTGGTCTTGATTGACTTTTATTTTGAACAAAACCACCGTAAAACACATTCTTATAATAGTTGGATAAATTTGAGGACTAGTTGCTAGATAATATCAGGGGCTTATTGTTAATGGAGTTGAGATAAAACTTATTTTACATAAGAAAATATCCTTATATTTTAGAAGTACATAATGAAATGTTTAGGGGTAAGATGTCATGATGTATGTAATTTACTTTTAAGTTTTTAGCAAAAATATGTGAATGTAGCACAATGTAAACAATTGTTAAATCTAAATTATATGTACTCCTCTGCTTTTCTCTATGTTTGAAATTTTTCATAGCAGAAATTACAAAGATAAGAAAAGACCAAGGAAAAAGAGGAGGGAAGGAAGAACACTACCAGTATGTAATAGAAAAAACAACACAATGAATATAGAATCAGGACACCAAGATTGGGATCATAGCTAATACTATATATATAATTATAGATAAACCATGTAATTGCTCTGAATTTAGTTTTCTTATTTTTCAAATGAGGATAATCTACAATGAAATACTACTACATATCCACCTGATGGTTAAAATTAAAAAGACTGATAGTATGAAGTGTTGGCAACATATGGAACAAATGGAACATATGTTGCTGGTAGCAATATAAAGTTGTATAATTACTTTGGAAAATCGTTCAGCATCTTCTCCATATATATGTATGTAACCTAAGTCCAAACAATTCCACTCCCAGTTACATACAAAGACAAATGAGTGCATGTTAATGAAATTATTATGCAAAATGTTCACAGTTTTATTAATAATAGCAAAAATACCAGCGGGAGAATGGATAAATAAATATTGGTATATTCATACAATGAAATGCTATGCAGCAATAAAAAATCAACTGTGATATATGATACAATATGGATGAAATTTATAGATATTATATTGACAGAAAGTAGTCAGGCACAAACACATTTATTCTGTGGTTCTATCTGTATGCAGTTTGAGAACAGACAAAACTAATCACAGATAATTAATAATAGTGGAAAATTATGGGATTCTGGAAATGTTTTATATCTTGAGTTGGGTGTGATTACTCAGGCCCATATATATGTAAAAAAATGTGCTATCACTCAGGGTGAGCGGTCTTTATATACTTTCCTATATCTTTACTATCCTCCAAATAAATAGAATAAATAAAATACAATATTAATATGCAAATCCCAGGAGGAAAGAGTAAATATGATAATGTATAATTGATTACTAAATTATAAAACACTTATTAAATTTTATATATTTTCATTTTCTAAGTTAAACTCTAAAATTTTTGCTAAAAGTAAGTTTAAGTTTTGACCATTATTATTTGTACTGTTTGCCCATAACTTTTCAAAATCCAATTCACTTTGGGACTAGGGCTTGCCACAACCTTATTCTTAAATTATCATTTTCACTGTTCCATAGGTAGTAGAAAAATTTATTTGAGAGAGAGAGCGTGGGGGGTGGGTGGAAGGAGAGGGAGAAGGAGACTCTCTACTGAGCAGGGAGCCTGATGGGGGGAGCTCAATTTGGGGGTCAATGTGGGGGCTCAGTGCAGGGGGTGGGGCTCTATCTCAGAGCCCTGGAATGATGACCTGAGTCAAAGGCAGTCGTTTACCAGCTGAGCCACCCAGGCACCCCTGTGCCTTTAATATTATCAAAGAGACCTACTAGCTGCTTTGGTAAGGTTTAAAGCCAGCTTTTAAATAGGAGATTTTAGTGCTCAGACCTTTAGATTTTACTCATCAAGAACTAGAGGGTATTATGCTAAGCAAAGTAAGTCAGTCAGAGAAAGACAATTATATGATCTCTCTGATATGAGGAATTTGAGAAGCAGAGTGGGAGGGGGGTCCCTGGTGGCTGGGAAGGGAAAAAAATGAAACAAGATGGGACCGGGAGGGAGACAAACCATAAGAGATTCTTAATCTCAGGGAACAAACTGAGGGTTGCTGGGTAGTGGTGTGGGGAGGGTTAGAGTGGCTGGGTTATGGGCATTGGGGAGGGTGGGTGCTATGGTGAGTGCTGTGAATTGTGTAAGACTGATGATTCACAGACCTGTACCTCTGAAGCAAATAATACATTATATGTTAATTAAAAAAAAGAATACATAAATATAAGTACTCACCTCCCACGATTCCTGTCTTTCAAAACATCAAGTACAATTTGGTCTTTAAGAAGTGTGCAAATGACAATTAATATGCTGAGCAGCATGTGATCATTTTGAACAGAAGATTTGAAAATAATTAAATCACTCTGAAACCTCTGGAGACCTTTTTATAATTCAGGCACAGAGAGCCCCCATTCTGAAAGGTAATATATCTTTTTTAAACACCCAGTTTCTGTTCTCATCTTCCAAGGTTTCATTTCATTAAAAAAAAAAAAATGTTAGTTGACATTATAAACAGATGCTGGAAAGCAGTCATCCAGCTAATGAAAAATTCAGTGTAAGTTTTAAGCAAACATAGCAAAATCACTTATTAGGAAAAAATGCATAGTCTGATAGATGACCATGATTATCAGGTAAATTATTCATTTTTCTTCACAAAGCAATCACCCAGTGAAGACTCACTCATTATTCACAGGTTGTCAGGGAATATAGGGTGAGAAGTGAGGATGTAGTATGAGTTAGCATTGCCATGTAAGTTGCAAAGAAATGCTGGGGTGCCCCAAAGCTGCCTGAGGGCAGTAAGAAGTCCAAATGAAGCCAGGGTAAACATGAAGTCTTGGGATCACAAACTTATAAAGGATCCATTGTCAAATTAGCATGACAGTGCTACAGAGATAGACTAAACCCACCCAGAGTCATCAGAGCCCAGATTTTTTTTTTTCTAGAAGCTAAAATCTAGCTATATTAGGGATGTACACACAAATTCATGACAGTCCTATTTTCAAAATTCTGTCAGAGACTAAACTTTGAAATGATCATTATTCTATCAGATAACACTGGACATTGTTTTGCACTCTGTAAGCATTAGAAAATTCTAAATGTTATATATGAATTAGATGGTGCAACATTTAACTTGCTAAGTAAAGATATTGATTTCAGTGTGTATTTTGTGGAAATTAAAAATTACTTTAAAGTCTTACCTAGTACAATTGTTCAAGAGAAATTATTTTCTTTGTGAGCCAGTTGCACACCCTTCCATTCAGTCCAATCAATCAATATTTATGGCCTTTGTTGTCCAGTTGTATTTAAAGTTGGTTTTGAGGATAAGTTGTAGTCAGAGTAGTTCTGCTCTCCCAAGTCTGCAAATAGTCATGGAGGATATAAGCTAGATGTCACCTATTTTAACCCAAAACTCAGAGTTGCCTTCTAGATGGAAAGCAATGTTTTCACAGTTCACCATACATAATTCAATCTTGTTTTCTTTCAGTGTTTATCTGTTCAGAGTTGTTATGTGGCTTATACTTGGGACACTGAAAAAATTCTAGTTTTTTTTTTTTGCAATATAGGGCTTAACTCTTACCACATATTTGGAACTGGGTCATATTCAGAAATAATTATATATCCTTTATACATAATCCACAATCCAATAGGTTTTGGTACCACATAGATCCAAGAAGAGATTCAATAGGAAATATGTATCTATATTAAAAGTAAATTTGGAAACTCCTTTTATGGGAAACTGTAGAGTAATGAGAGATCAAGTTATACCTAAGATTAAATAGCAAGTCACTACAAAGTAATATTCGGTGTAAAGGAAGCTGAAATTTTAGTTCAGTTTGTTCCCTCCAATGAAATCCTATAGGCCATCTGGCCCAGAGTTATGGACTCTAAGGAGCCGAAGGCAGGGGTATTAGGAGTTGGCCTGGTCTGTCTACCCACCTTGATATTTGATTACAGTAAAAAAGCCAGCTGAAAATTTGGTCCAGAGTAAGTTCACTAAAAAATCTACTTCTTATAAATGAGTGCTTATAATCACAAAGACAAAAATGTTATGCTGAGAGATCTTGGACTAGAATTTCTCTTTCTACTTTTCTTTCATTTCCTGCTTTGCACTCACTTTTGAATTTTAAGTACATAATAAATGTCCATTTTCTTCTTAATGATTATTTTGCACATAGTTGGCCTTTTAAAAGTTTTAGCCTCTTTTAAAATGATTTGTGTGAGGCACACATTTATTTGCACTCTTCGCATTTAAAAGCTTCCAAAACTAAATGTGTATTAACATTTAAGAATCGAACAATGAGTTCAGGGATGTCTATGGAGTAACACTGAATATTCAGCAGAAGAAAGAGCTGTTGGAGGTTGGAAAGCAAGGTGGGATTAGCAGGAGGCCATGCATTACAGACTGGTCATAACAGGTAATTCTATCAGAATTCTACCAGCACTGAATAACTATTACGGAATAATAAGTAGGAAGAAAGTTTTGAGAATGAATGGGCTAGAGCATAGGCCAAAAACCAAACCAGCCTTTTGCGTACTGCTGACACTGTTTAGCCCAATGATTCATGGATGTTTTTTCCATTCCACTAATTGATAATGTTCCACTCATTCTTTCTGGAAGGTTTCTTTGTTTGGGTTATTTTAGATATTCTTTTTTTTTTTTTTAAGATTTTATTTATTTATTTGACAGAGAGATCACAAACAGGCAGAGAGGCAGGCAGAGAGAGAGGAGGAAGCAGGCTCCCCGCCGAGCAGAGAGCCCGATGCGGGGCTCGATCCCAGGACTCTGAGATCATGACCTGAGCCGAAGGCAGCGGCCTAACCCACTGAGCCACCCAGGAGCCCCTATTTTAGATATTCTACAGATGGTATTAGGTCCTGTATCACTGAAAGATTTTAGTTTCCTAACTCTTCTTTCCTCCCTTTCTCCATTCTTTCAGCAGTTACTATCGCTCAGATAGAGGAGTAATCTAGGTGCTGTGATATATCTAATTGAATAGAACTCCTGCCTTGAGGTTGCTTGTAGACTAATGTGTGGAGCAGACAAATGATATACATATTTTTATTTTTTTCCACATTTACTAAGGGTTTGATATTCTAACTATGTCCTAAAAAAAAGTGTGAAATCACCTGTACTAGTAAGCTCAGTCTACCATAACAAAATGCTATAGACTGGGTGGCTTAGAACAAAAGAAATTTATTTTCTCACAGTTCTGGAAATAGGTCTTATATCAGGGTGACAGGTTCCAATGAGGGCCCTTTTCCTGGCTTACAGGTGTTTCTTCCTCGTTATAAGGCCAACAGTTTTATTACATCAGGATTCCATTCTTAGGACCTCATTTAACCTAGTCACCTCCTTAATGGCCCCATCTCAAATATAGCCACGTGGTGGCTGGGGCTTCAACATATGAAATTTGGGGGATATAGTTAAATTCATAGTCTACCTCAGTAATATCCACTTAAGTGATACCTCCCTTCTCCTAGTTTGAATCCACCTAAGCTGTCTTCATCCTAGGTCTACCTCTGATTAATTATTTACTATTTAAAATTTTCCAATTCAAGGGACATCTGGGTGGCACAGTCAGTTGTGTGTCTGACTCTTGGTTTCAGCTCAGGTTGTGATCCCGTTGTATGAGATTGCCCCAGCTGGGATCCATGCTCAGTGCATTCTGCTTAAGATTCCATCTTCTCCTCCCCACTGGTGCTCTTTCTCTCTCTCTCTCAAAATAAACAAATAAACAAACAAATTTTTCCAGTTCAAAAAACCTTCTTCCCTTTTTATTTACTTTCTAGCTCAAATAATTTGATACATAACTAATACAGCATTTTGATATTTAATTATATATTTTATCTTCCCTATAAGTGCCTCAAGGGCAGTGTCTCAATTACCTATTTCTGTGTAACAAATCACACCAAAACTTAGTGACTTAAAATGAGGATCATCATTTTATGACCTTTCATGGTTTTCGTGGGTCAGGAATTTGGGGAGGGTTTGATGTATGGCTCAGAGTCTTTATATTAGTATGCTTAGACTGCCATTACCAGAAGTTCAAGATCAAGGTGCCAGCAGAGGGGTTTCTTATGAGGTCTTTCTTCCTGGCTTGCAGTCATTTGATTCTCACTGTGTTCTCACATGCCCTTTCCTTTGTGCAGATATGAAAAGAAAGATTTCTGGTATCTAGGTATCAGTTCTGTTGGGCCAGTTCTATTATGACCTCATTTAACCTTAATTACTTTTTTTTTTTAAAGAAGATTTTACTTATTTTTTTATTTAGAGAGTGAGCTTGAGCATGAGCAGGGGGAAGGGCAGAGGAAGAGGTAGAGAGAGAATCTCAACCCGACTCCAAGCTGAGAGATTAATTTGTGGCAGGGCTTGATTCCATGACCCTCGATCATGACCTGATCCAAAATTGAGGGCTAGATAGATGCTCAGTGGACTGAGTCACACAGTTGCCCCTAAACCTTAATTACTTTCTTAAGGACCCTATCTCCACATACAGTCACTCTGGGGGTTAGGGCTTCGACATGTGAATTTTGTGTGGGTCATGATTCAGTCCATAGTAGTTGACTATCTCACATGGATGAAATTGAGACACATAGGACTGGAGGAGCTCGAGCTGTTTGAGTCTCTTTTTCTTTCTTCACATAGTCTTAGGATCTCTCTATGTGGTCTGTTCATATAAATTAGTTTTTCTGTTTTGTTTTGCTTTTTATTTTAATTCCAGTTAAGCACACAATGTTGTATTAGTTTCAGGTGTACAATATAGTGATTCAATTCCATACATCACCCAGCAGTCATCAGAGTAAGTGTCCTTCTTAATCCCCATCACCTATTTAACTCATCCCCACCCCCCCGCTTCCTTCTGGTAACCATCACTTTGTTCTCTATGGTTAAGAGTCTGTTTCTTGACTGCCTCGCTCTCTTTTTTCTTCCCTTTTGTTTGTTTTGTTCCTTAAATTTCACATATGCGTGAAGTTGTATTGTATATTTGTCTTTGACCAACTTATACTCTCTGGCTCCATCCATGTTGGTGCCAATGGCAAGATTTCATTCTTCCTTATGATTGAATAATATTCCATTGTATATGTATATACCACCTCTTCTTTATTCATCAGTTGATGAACACTTGGGCTGCTTCTGCATGTTGGTTCTTATAAATAATGCTGCTAAAAACATTGGGGTGCATGTATCCCTTTGAATTAGTGTTTTTTGCATTCTTTGCACAAATACCCAGGAATATGATTTTTGGATAGTAGGGTAGTTTTATTTTTAACTTTAGGAGGAACCTACATACTGTTTTCCAGAGTGTCTGCACCAGTTTGCATTTCCACCAGTAGTGGAAGAGGGTTGCCCTTTTTCCATGACTTCTCCAGCCCCTTTTGTTGATTTTAGCCATTCTGGCAGGTGTGAGGTGATAGCTCATTGTAGTTTTGATTTGTATTTCCCAGATGATGAGTGATATTGAGCATCTTTTCATGTGTCTGTTGGCCATCTGGATGTCTTCTTTGGAAAAATATCCATTCATGTCTTGTGCCCATTTTTTAATTGGATTATTCATTTTTTTGGTGCTGAATTGTGTAAGTTCTTTATATATTTTTGATACTAACCCTTTATTAATATGTCATTTGCAAATATGTTGTCCCATTCTGTAGGATGTCTTTTAGTTTTGCTGATTGTACCCTTTTCTGTACAGAAGACTTTTATTTTGATGTAATCCCAATTGTTCATTTTTGGTTTTGTTTCCCTTACCTCAAGGAGCATATCTAGAAAAAAATTTGTTATGACTGATGTCAGAGAAGTTAACCGCTTGTGCTCTCTTCTAGGATTTTTATGGTTTCAAGTCTCATTTAGGTATTTAATATAATTTGAGTTTATTTTTGTGTAATAGTGTGAAAAGTGGACCAGTTTCATTCTTTTGCATGTTGCTGTCCAGGTTTCCCCATACCATTTGTTGAAGAGACTATCTTTTTCTCATTGGATCATCTTTCCTGCTTTGTGGAAGATTAATTAACCATACAGTTGTGAGTTATTTCTGGACTTTCTATTCTGTTCTGTTGATCTGTGTGTCTATTTTTGTGCCAGTACCATGCAATTTTGATCACTATAGCTTTGTAATATAACTTCAAGTCTGAAATTGTGATGCCTCTAGCTTTGCTTTTCTTTTTCAAGATTGTCTTGGCTATTTGGGGTCTTTTATGGTTCCATATAAATTTTAGGGTGTTCTAGCTCTGAAAAAAGCTGTTGGTATTTTGATAGGGATTGTGTTAAATGGGTAAATTGCTCTGGGCAAGGTAGACATTTTAAGAATATTTGTCCTTTCAATCCATGAGCATGGAATATCCTTTCAATTTCTTTTTGTCACCTTCAGTTTCTTTCATCAGTGTTTTATAGTTTTCAGTGTATAGGTCTTTCACTTCTTTGGTTAGGTTTATTCTTAGGTATCTTACAGTTTTTAGTGCAATTATAAATGGGATTATTTTCTAAACTTCCCTTTCTGCTTCTTCATTATTAGTGTACAGAAATGCAACAGACTTCTGCTCGTTGATTTTGTATCCTGTGACTTTACTGAATTCACTTATCAGTTCTGGCAGTTTTTTGGTGGGGTCTTTTGGGTTTTATGTATATAGTATCATGTCATGTGCAAATAGTGAAAGTTTTACTTCTTTACCAATTTGGATGCTTTTAATTTGGTTTTGCTGTCTGATTGCTGTAGCTAGGTCTTCCAATACTATGTTGACTAAAACTGGTGAGAATGGACATCATTTTTTTGTTCCTGACTTTAGTAGGAGAAAAGCTCAGTTTTTCCCCATTGAGGATGATGTTAGCTGTGGGTTTTTCATCTATGACCTTTATTATGTTGAAGTATTGTTCCTCTAAACCTACTTTGTTCAGGGATTTTGTTTTGATATTGTTGTTGTTGAAGGTTTTTTTTTTTAAGATTTTTTTTTTTTTTTTTTGACAGAGAGAGAGATCACAAGTAGATGGAGAGGCAGGCAGAGAGAGAGAGAGAGAGAGGGGGAAGCAGGCTTCCTGCTGAGCAGAGAGCCCGATGTGGGACTCGATCCCAGGACCCTGAGATCATGACCTGAGCCGAAGGCAGCGGCTTAACCCACTGAGCCACCCAGGCGCCCCTGAAGGTTTTTTTTTTTTTAAATCATGAATGGATGTTGTACTTTGTTACATGCTTTTTCTGCATCTAGTGAAATGATCATGTGATTCTTATCCTTTCTCTTATTGATGTGATGTATCATGTTGATTGATTTGTGAATATTGAACCCACCCTTTCAACCCAGAAGTATATCCCACTTGATCATGATGAATTGTTTTTTAATGCATTGTTGGAATTGGTATGCTAGTATTTTGTTGAGGATTTTTGCATCTATGTTCATCAGAGATATTGGCCTGTAGTTCTCTTTCTTTGTGGTGTCTTTATCTGGTTTTGGTATTAGGTAATGCTGGTCTCCAGAATGATTTGGAAGTTTTCCTTCTTCTTCTATTTTTTGAAGTAGTTTGAACAAAATAAGTACTAATTCTTCTTTAAATGTTCGATAGAATTTGCCTGTGAAACCATCTGGTCCTGAACTTTCTTTGTTGGGAATTTTTTGATTACTGATTCAATTTCTTTGTTAATAATCATTCTGTTTAAATTTTCTATTTTATCCTGTTTCAGTTCTGGTAGGTTATATGTTTTTAGAAATTTATCCATTTCTTCTAGATTTTCAAGTTGTTGGCATAGAGTTTTTCATAATATTTTCTTATAATTGTTTGTATTTCTCTGGTGCCTGTTATTGCTTCTTTCTTGTTTGTGATTTTGTTTATTTAGGTCACTTCTCTTTTTTTTTTCTTGATAAATCTAGCTAGAGATTTATCAATTTTATTGATTTTTTTCAATTATCCAGCTCCTGGTTTCATTGATCTGTTTGTTTGTTTTTTGTTTTAGTTTCTGTATCGTTTATTTCTGCTCTAATCTTATAATTTCCTTCCTTCTACTGGTTTTAGACTTCGTTTGTTGTTCTTTTTCTAACTCCTTTAGTTGTAAGGTTAGATTGTTTATTTGAGATTTTTCTTGCTTCCAGTGGTAGGCCTGTATCACTATAAACTTCCCTTTTAGAACTGCTTTTGCTATATCGCAACAGTTTTGAACCTTTGTATTTTCATTTTCATTTGTTTCCACATAATTTTTAAATTTCTTCTTTGATTTCCTGGATGACCCATTCATTGATTAGTAGTGTGTTATTTAACTTCCATGTATTGTGGTCTTTCCAGACTTTTTTCCTTGTGGCTGACTTTTAGTTTCATAACTTTATGGACAGAGAATGTGCGTGGTCTGATTTTGATCTTTTTGAAATGCTGAAGTTAGTTTTGTGGCCCAATGTGATATATTCTGGAAAATGTTCCATGTACACTTGAAAAGAATGTGTATTCTGTTGTTTGGGGATAGAACGTTCTGAATATATCTGTTAAGTCCATCTGGTTCAGTGTGTCATTCAAAGCTATTGTTTCCTTGTTGATTTTTTTGTTTAGATGATCTGTCTATTGATGTAAGTGGATTGTTAAAGTCCCCTACTATTATTGTATTATTATCAAGTAGTTTATATTTATTATCAACTTTCGTGTTCGGGTGCTCCTGTATTGCATAAATATTTGCAATTATGTCTTGTTGGATTGTCCCTTTATTATTATATAGTGTCCTTCTTTGTCTCTTGTTACAGTCTTTGTTCAAAGTCTAGTTTATCTGATATAAATATTGCCCCCTTTCTTTAACATCCATTTGCATGGTAAATACTTTTTATTCCCTCACTTTCAATCTGCAGGTGTTTTTAGGTCTAAAATGAGTCTCTTGTAAGGAGCATACAAATGAGCCCTGGTGTTTTTTTGTTTGTTTGTTTGTTTTGCCCCATTTTCATCCTGTGTCTTTTAATTGGAATATTCAGTCCATTTACATTCAAAGTAATTACTGATAGATACATGTTTTTGCTATTTTATTACCTGTTTTGTGGTTGTTTCTGAAGATCTTGTCTGATCCTTTTTGTCTTTCTTTCTTTCATGGTTTGCTGGTTTTCTTTACTGATATATTTAGATTTCTTTCTTTTTATTCTTTGCAAGTTTATTAGGGAATTTGACTTGTGGTTACCATTAGGTTTGTGTATAACATCTGATACAGCAGTCTATATTAAGTTGATAGTCATTTAATTTTGAACCCATTCTTTACTTGTCTACTTTTAGGTATATGTCAACTTTTACTACTTTTAGGTATATGTCATCTTTTACATACTTTTATTTTGTGATTTCCTTTACTGGTATTTAAAACAAATACATTTTTACTGCTTTTGTTTTTCTTGCCTTTATATTGTCACTTTTTATTTTTCCTTTCCATTTAAAGAGTCCCCTTTAGTTTTTCTTACAGAACCGTTTAGTGGTCTCATGACCACTCCTTTAAATTTTGTTTGTCTGGGATTCTTTTTATCTCTCCTTCTGTTCTGAATGATAGCCCTGCTGGCTACGGTTTTTTTGGCTACAGATTTTTTCTATTTAGCACTTTCAGTATATCATGCCACTCTCTCTGGCTTGGAAAGTTTCTGCTGAAAATCCCTTGATGCCCTTATGGTGTTCCCCTTGTATGTAACTGTCTCTTTCCTTCCTTCCTACCTTCCTTTCTCTCTGTTTCTGCCTTGCCACTTTTAATATTTTTCTTTATCACTATATTTTGCCATTTTAATTATCATATGTCTTGGTGTAGATCTGCTTTTGTTTATTTTTTTGGAGGATGGGGTTCTCTGTGCCTTCCAGATGTGGATATCTGTTTCCTTCCCCAGAACAGGGAAGTTACAGCTCTTACATTGTCCAATAAATTTTCTGCCCCCCTTTCATTCTCTTATTCTGGGACTTCTATAATGTGAATATTATTATGTTTGATGGAGTCACTGAGTTCCATAAGTCTATTTTCATTTTACTTATATAACTTCCCCCCCTCTTTTGTTCATTTTTTTTAAAGATTTTATTTATTTATTTGACAGACAGAGATCACAAGTAGGCAGAGAGGCAGGCAGAGAGAGAGGGGGAAGCAGGCTCCCTGCTGAATAGAGAGCCCAATGCAGGGCTCGATCCCAGGACCCTGGGATCATGACCTGAGCCGAAGGCAGAAGCTTTAACCCACTGAGCCACCCAAGCGCCCCATCTTTTGTTCATCTTAATTACTTTCCATTACTATGTCTTCTAGGTCACCAATTTGTTCCTCTGCTTCTTCCAGCCTACTGTTCATCCCATCAAGTGTGTTTCTCATTTCATTTATTGAGCCCTTTATCTCTACTATGGTATTCCTTATCTCTGTATTAATGGTCTCACTGATGTTTTACATTCTTTTCTCAAGTCCAGTGATTATCTTTATGATCATTACTTTGGGATGCCTGGGTGGCTCAGTTGGTTGAGTGTCCAACTCTTGATTTTGGCTTAGGTCATGATCTTGGAGTCCTGGGACTGACCCCTGCAGTAGGCTCCACACTCAATGGGGAGTCTGCTTGAGAATCCTCTTCTTCTCCCTCTACCCTTCCTCCCGCTCATGCTCTCCCTCTCTCTCTAAAATGAATAAATAAATCTTTAGAAAAAATAAATTCTCTATCAGGTATGTTATATCTGTTATACTTAGATCTCTGCCTGTGGCCTTGTTCTGTTCTTTCATTTGGGACAAATTTCTTTGTCTTCTCATTTTGTCTAAGTCTCTGTGCCAACTTCTGTGTTAGGAAAGTCAGCTACATCTCCTTTTCTTAAGGGTAATGTCCTTATGGAGAAGAGGCCTTGTAGTTCCCTGCAGTTCAGTGTCCCCTGCTTCCCAGGGCCTGGTGCTTTAGGTCTCCAGTTGTGCTGTGTATGCTCTGCTGTTTTGGTCTGGCTATTTTATCCTTCATACCAGTCATCTAGAGAGGTTTTCTGTCTGTTGTGGGTACTGTTTGGTCCCTGGCCTAAACGTGGGGAGTTTTAATTAAATATGCTCTTGTGTGTTTGTGAAATGAGAACTATTACCACTGCCTCTGCAGCTGAGGCCCTGAAAAACTCCTGGGTTGGGAGACACTTATGGGCAGTGGTTAAGGCTGATCTTCTGGGGGAGGGGCCCACCACACTGAGACTGCGACAAGCATTGCTGGAAAGGGTGATTCCATTGGATCTCAGTGAAGGCAGGGCTTGGCGTAAGCAAGTGAATAGTGCTATCCTGGTTCCCGCAGGTGGCCCTGTGCTTATGCTAAGGTAGGAAAATTGCACCTACCAGTTCCTTTGTTCTTGGAGAAGTCTCCGTGAATGCTGCCTCCCTGGGAAATACTCTGAGATGAGCAAATAACCTCTCCACCATGTGCTGTAGATGTTCTTTACATCTTTACAGTTTTCACACTGTAGGTTTACAGGTTGGTTGCCCTGTCTTTTCTCCAAGAACAGCCCCAAAACCTCTGGGGTTTCCCTGAGCCAAGCCCACTGACCTTAGAACTCCAGGCTGTAAGCCCACAGGTTGCAAGAACTCATGAAATTTGGCCACTCTCACTTTCTAAGTCAGTTGCTCTGGGGATTCATTTTCCCTATATCCTTCTCTGCAGCTGTGGTCCCTCCCCACTGTGGTGACCATAATCCATTTCTCTCCCAAACCAGGTCTCCACATACCCTCCCTTCCTCAGAATGACCTCTTTTCTATCTTTAGTTGTGAAATTTGTTGAGCCAGATTTAAGCTGAATTTCTGGGGTTTTTAGGATGCTTTGATGATTATCTAGTTGTATTCATGGGACAAAGTGAGTTTAGGGTTCTCCTACTCTGCTGCCATCTTCCTTTCCAAATGAAGTAGTTTAGGCTCAGCATAGAAGTCTTAGGGTTGTTGGACTGCTTACATGGCATCTGGCTTCCCCCAAAGTAAGTGTCTCAAGAGAGCAAGGCAAGAACATAACATTGTTATATTCTTTTGTTGAAAATCACATCATATTACTTCTTACATACTATGTTTGTTGAGGTAAAAGGTCATCCAGATTCAAGAGAAGGAGACAGACTCTGCCTCTCAATAGGAGGAATATCAAAATTATATAGTAAAAGAGCATGAGGGTTAAGAGGTATTGTTACTGCTATTTTTGGAAAATCTGACTTACCATAGATAGGAATCATGCTTCTACAAGTTTTATGTTACTCATGCTTAACACAGTGCCCAATATGAGATGTCCAATAAGTAATTTTTATGTCATCCTTGTGCAGGGGGCCATAGTATTCTTCTCTATATTGTCCCAGTTTTGTGTATATGTGCTGCTGAGTGAGCACCCAGTAAGTAATTTTCAAAAACGGCTTATTGCTCTCAGTTCATGTGCATATGTTTTTCCGTTTGAGCTTTCTGGGGTCAGCCTTTTTAAAGTTTAACTCATTGTTTATAATTGTAATTGAAAAGATGAGATAAATTTAGATACAATGAACAGTAGCAGGGCTCATAAAGAACATCTAAACATATTTCTATGACAAGTATATTAATTCCAAAATGAACCTAGGATGCCATTTTACTTGACATTGACTAATTGGTAATCATGTGTTTCTTCACATTTGATCTCTATTAGGACTTATTTATTTTAAAATGTACACACACACACACACACACACACACACACACATGATTGAGAGAGAGAGAGACAGAGAGAGACTGATGATAAGGATTTGGTTCACATGATTATGGAGGCTGGCCAGTCCAAAATTTGCAAGGTTGGATAGTAGGCTAGAGACTCACAGAAGGGTTGATGCTGAAACTGAATCTAAAAACAGTTTAATGATAGAATTCCCTTTACTTCAGGGTAGGTCATTCTTTTTCTTAATACATTGAACTGATTGGATGGGACCCATCCACAATATGGAGGGTAATTTGCTTTACTCAAAGTCTACTGATTTAAATATTAATCTCATCTTAAAAACACCTACATAGCAACATCCAGATGTGTTTGACCAAATATCTTGGCTCTGTGGCCTAGCCAATTTGCCACATAAAATTAACCATTATAGACACTAATGATAAGGTTGGACATTATTTTCACTAAGAACATAAAACCCACATCAGACAGAGATTGTATTTGTGAAATTATCTAAATAGCTGAAGTCTGTTTTCCAAATTTTCTCTTCGTTGAATTCACTCTGTATGTTTGTGTGGAATTCTGAAGGAGATACGGTGTGAAAAGTTTAGGCTAACTGCAATATTAAACAGACCCAACATTTTAGTTGCTTAACACAATGAAAGTTTATTTTTTTTATTTTTATCTAAGTTTTATCTGAGAAATTATTACTGAGAAAAATCACTGTGTTAAAAAGGAGTAAAATTTAAACATTTGCTGAATACCTATTATATGTCATTTGCTGGTATGGTATTGATTTCTGTAATTGAGTATTTATCAAAAGTTGTATATAGTAGAATGTTGTATGAAGCTGATTTTTTTTGTATTTTAAAGTTTTAAAAATAACTTTATTGAAACATAATTTATATTCAAAACGTTACATATTTTATTTGGCAACTTGTAAATATAGAGAACAAACTGATGGCTACTGAGCTTAACATCCATGAGGCATACTGAGCATCCAGACTGTTTATAGTTGTACCTCTGCCCTCCTTTACATTCTCAGCACCATCTCTACTCAGTTTGTAAATGGGAAAAGGAGAGTAAGAAGAAGCTCTCCCTAGGTGGAAGGTAGCTGAGAAATGCAGGCTGACAGTGTCTCAAGGAATCAGAGGAAGTCAGATCCTGTTGAACAATCTAAGGCTCAATTATAGGCCATCATCTGGGGGCATGAGAATTTTGGGGACTGCCCTCCATCCAGCAGTGAAAAATTAACTTAGGAATAGCAACAGAACAGGAACCCTAACTAGAGATATCCACATTCTTTTTAGAGTATCGTGTTTCTTGATTGGGATGTGACATAAGGTTTTTTACTTTCCATTCTATAAATATACTTAGAATATAGTATCTCTGTTTTAACTATGTGTTTTGTTTAAATTTTTCGGAAGAGAGAAGATTCTGTAAAATTTCTCTTTGCTGGAAAACAAGAGATTAAAAACAAGACTCAAGGCTTTAGATCAATCACTGTTTCCATCTGGTGAATGTTCTCTTTGATGGCCTCATTTAGAACTTCAAGAGGTTTTGCTCAAATTTAAAATTCTCATTACAGTCCCTGCCAAAGCATCTTAAATGCAAAGCAATGTTAATCTTAAAAAATTTAGAAATTGCTAAAGGAGATGACCATTTAGAGTCAGTAACTGAAAACAGTGAAATAAAATGGGTCAGAGGAAAAAATGCTAGCGCATCTATAAGACTGCTCTTCTCTGAAAATAAAAGTAAACAAGATCATCATTATTGTTTAAGGTTCTTTTTTTATAGAGAGAGTGATATTCTTTTTTTTTTTTTTTTTTTTTTTGTAGCCTCTAGGTTCCATCCCAATTTATAGGAAGATGTGAGCTATAGCTGATAGAGAGTTCTAACATTTGCCATTTTTCCCAAAACCTTTGGAATGAATCCCAAGTAGACTTGGTTTTATAAGTTACATGTTTCTTCTGTTCTTCAAGTAATATTGATCTCCTTCAAATTCATTTCTTTTTCTTCTAGAAAAGAAGCCATTTTTAGTGGACCACCACCACCACCACCACCAACAACAAAAACAAAACCCTACATTCATTCTCCCCTCTCCCCACCAAAGCACTACATTTTATCATTTAATTAACCTTACCTTAGAGCTCCTCAGTGGCTACCAATTTTAAGCTTTCTCCATTCCAACACCTCATTCTTACTGCATTTTAGAGATATCTTGGTAACTTAACTATTTTTTCGATGAAAGTCTTTTCCTTATTTTATATGGACACCCACAACACATGTATTTTCAAATTTTAGTGTCCACTAAATTCTCTTAGACATAATTTCCCTTGCACATTTTCCTACTTGGATTTTTAATATTATTACCTTTTCTATAGTTAAAAAAAAAAAGTAAAATGTTTCTTTAAATAAAATAGGAAAAAATAAGCAGCAAGTATGCAGAGCCATCATAATGATAGATTGGCAATTTCTTTATAATTATTTTTATCATAACTCTTACACTGATAGTACACAACGACTTCAACAAAAGATATATGTATTTACATTTTCTTGGGAATATCAAACACAATATGCTGGAGGTGCAAGGGATATTATCATATATTCATATATTCAGATTATAAACAACCTGATTTAAAGATTGTTTTTCAACATTAATGCTTTTTTTTTTTTTTTTTTTTGCTATATAAATGAAGGGTAAAATAGGAAAAGAGAAAATAATCCCAATTTACCATGGAAATGGAAGAAAGGGAGAAGACCAATGTTTAGTGAGTACCTTCTTTCATATAAATTATCTCATTGATTCTCACAATATCCTAATTGTATGTGTATGTAATTGTTGATACCATATCTACGATAAAATGAAGATTTATTTCAAGTAATAAACAGAAGGTTACACTGCTAATAAAACAAACATGGGGTTTAAAAAAACTCTGTGGAACACTAACTCTGGGTAGTTTTGGCACTATGACTGTGGGACCTGGAGAAGACAAAGAAATGTAGGAAATCCTTAGATTGGCTTTGAGCACATGAATAAATCATTTGTAAAAACAATATTCAGCCATCTTCAAATATCCCTATTCCAGCATTTGATAAAATGTGAGAAAATTTTATTTAATTGGTTATATGTGGATCATGTGCAAAGTGATGGTAAAGACTGTGAATTTGAACTTCACCAGACAATTTTTTTTAATGATTTCATGGATGACTAAATTAAAATAGTTGCAGGATCATTAAACACACAGGACTTATTACTAAAGCAGCTAGCTGAATTGTTTTCTTTGGCTGTCTTTGAGAATGAAGGAAAATGAATGATCATCTTTTCCAAGCTAAGTAGATGAGGGGGAGAATTCATTTTCCACAGGTTCTTCAACACATGGCTCCTCTGAGAAATCTACCTTAATGAATTACCTTAACAACTGAATCTTCTATCTTGTGCTTCCTCAAACACTTAATGTACCATAATGCTTTGTATAGTCATTTATATCTGGTCACTGTAAGTTCGGTAAATGTGTTTAGAGTGTTGTGCGTAGTATTGCTCAGTGAACTGATTAATAAACCAGGAGAGTCATCAGCTTTTTAAAGTTTTTGTATTGAGGTGCATGCAAGGGAGGAATAATGAGAGATAAGGGCAAGGAAACCAATGTTTTAGTTTAAAAAAAATAGAACAGTAAATAAGACTGAGAAGTAGGAGACTTAAGAAATAAAAGGAAAGCCAATAAGAATAGTAACATGAGTTAGAGAAGTTGACTCTAGAATAAGAAAAGAATGAAAACCACAGAGAGGTTGGATGGATTTGATAGGTGGCTGCTTGTTCTCAGGTAAGTGATTAATGGCAATTTTATTAGATTAATGAGAGAACAAGGTAGATTGTAGAAGATAGCTTAATGAATTGGAGATGAGAAAGTGGAGGCAGATAGGGCATGCATCTTATTTTTCTAAGGAGCTTGGTCATAAAAGAATAGAAGAAACTAGAGTGGTTTGAAGAGAAGTCAAGACTGAAGAAAGGAAGTTTTAAGACAGAAAGACTTGAGCATGGGGACACCTGGGTGGCTCAGTTGGTTGCGTGTCTGCCTTCCACTTGATTCATGATCCCGGAGTACTGGGATTGAGCACCATGTTGGGTTCAGGGAGCCTGCTTGTCCCTCTCCTCCCTGCTAGTTCTCTCTTGCTATCTCTTTTGCTATCTCTGTCTCTCTCTTTATTAAATAAATAAATAAAGTCTAAAAAAATAAATACTTGAGCATGTTTAGAGATCAAGAGGAACATGATGGGAATAGATTGAGGTTTAACAAGAAAGAAGGAAGTACTGGTCAAGGCTAATCTTGGATGTCTGGCACTAGACCACTAGGGTTTGTAAACTTGTATTTATCTTTTATTGGCTGTGTGAACTTGGGCAAACTTCAGTTTTGTCACTTATTAAATGAGAATAATTAAGCGCTATGGTGAAGATTAAATGTTGCAATTGATTTAATGGGTGTATCCTAGTTACTGGTGCAGGTGAACATTCAATATATGACAGCTGTTATTGTTGCTGTGAGAAAGTTCCTAAATATAAGTCATAGATGAAGATACTGGTGTGCAAAAGAACAGAAATACTGTTTTTTTCTCACTGAGGAAGATTAGGACTGATGATATTACAGATTACATGTAGAGGTAAGCTGAAGCTGAAGGAGAAAATCTCAGATGGGCTTGTTTTGTTTTTGCTTTTGCTTTTTTACAAAGAAAGGAGTTTATTGAGAATGAAGGATTGATTATATTAGATTTGGTTTGAAATCTAATTTGGTATGATCATATCATATTAGACTGGGTTAGAAACAACTTTATTCCATTGACAAATAGAACTATGAAAAATTGGTGAATACAGTGGTGAGTAAAAAACATTGAGTACACTTTGAAGATGAAATTCACAAATTTTATGATAGCTGATTTCTACTGTTACATGAATGTTCTCCAGCAATGTGCAATAGTCCAAAAGAAAGAAATAAGAAAAAATATTCTGTTTTTTCAGGGTTGGTAAGAGAAGTTGTCATGGTAAAAGTTGGGAAGGCCATAGAATTTGTGAATACTTGTAAGAAAAGAGTTGAAATGGGTTTAGACTGGATAGAGAAGGGAATGAAATCAGAAGAGAGGACAGAATCAACATTAAATTATGTGGCAGTTAGAGCAGGATCAGTAGATCAAGCTGTAGGATGAGGAAGTTGAATCTGAGAAGAGAATTTCAATAGTTTAAAATTTTAGGATTGTAGATGTTAAAGGTAATGATGATTTCCAGGTTTATTGCTCACACTTAGTAAAGGTAAATTGTATGCTTTCTAGGTGTAGATGCATCTTCTGCAGATGAAGCACAGAACATGCTGAGAATCAGGCCTCAGACTTAGTTATAAAGAAGATAGAAAAAGTCTTGCAGGCAAGACTCTGCAAGTCTCTATGTCAAGTCAAGGCTCTAATCGGAAAGGTATAGAGTCCTGAGATTTGGGATAGGGACATTTGTGTCAACACACTTGAAAAACTTGAAGCCTCACATTCCTTAACTCTCTGAACCTACAAAAGTGGTCTGCTCTTCCTTTTTGAAGACAAGCAATATAATTCTTCTTGAAGATAACATAGACAACAAATGTTCTCCTCCATCTCTCTTTTTGTCAAGCAATAGCATAACCCAACCAGGCTTAGTATGTAAGAGAAGGGACCTAGCCAACATGAACCATCAGGAGTCTAAAGAATATTTGTAGAACTGGGGGCACCTGGGTGGCTCAGTGGATTAAGCCGCTGCCTTCGGCTCAGGTCGTGATCTCAGGGTCCTGGGATCGAGTCTCGCATAGGGCTCTCTGCTCAGCAGGGTGCCTGCTTCCCTCTCTCTCTCTCTGCCTGCCTCTCCATCTACTTGTGATCTCTCTCTGTCAAATAAATAAATAAAATCTTAAAAAAAAAAAGAATATTTGTAGAACTGAATTCTGGTGATAACTGAATCAAGAGAGAATAGAACATTAAGTTGGATAAAGGAGTACTCTGCTGATATGGGAGTACTCTCTTCTGATACAGAATTTAACTGTTAAAGGTCCCAGGAAATGGTACTAAAATGGAATTTAGTTGGCTCTTAGAAGCTTGGCCCATACTAAGTGATGTAGAAATGACAGAGTTGTCATGACAAACAATAGAAGAAGAAATCAAAAGATACAGAGAAGTGAGCATGCTAGAGAGATGTACTTTGTGAAGTACATTTGTGTACTTTGTGTACTTTGTGCTTTGTGTACACACTTTGTGTACACTTTGTGCTTTGTGTACACTTTGTGTACTTTGTGCTTTGTGTACTTTGTACATTGTGTACTTTGTGAAGAGATTACTTTGGAAAATGGGAGTGTCCACAGGATGTCCACAGGAGTGTCCAAAGTAATAAGAAATGTTCTGATGAAAGGAACCAGCATTAATGAGTTTCTCAATGCTGGCTGGCCTCTGTAGATCACAAGTGATGAGAAGAGATGGTGATACAGAGTTGCGCTCCCTAATAACAATGGAAATGATAGGATTCTGAAGTAATAGAAACCAGGTCATAGCACTTAGCCATCTGAAACCATCTGAAGTAAATAATGAGTGGCAATATCAGAGGGGTGTGTGTGGTTGTGTGTGTGTGCTGATTCACAGAGAATTGACTCACAGAAATTTATGGAAATGGTTAATAGGATATGACATCTTTAGAGATGGAACTTAAATCCTACAAAAATTTATTGGTTCATTATGTCAATGAAATTTTTATATAGATAGTAGTCTGGGGCCTGCTGAGCCATCCCCTCCAAAGTATAGGACAAATTATTTTATATCATAATTCTTAAAACTTGGGCCTTGTTCCCTGACCCACTTACAAGTGACTATAAGTTTCAGTTTTGAGTGAGGCTCAGAGCAGGTCCAGGATGGAATGAACATCTATTCTGAGTATATATTTGCATTTGCTGCCGCTGAGCCTCAGCCAACATCACTGTTCATGGGCTGATAGAATGTATGATCTACTGACACAGTATTCCATATAACATCAGATGGGACTAAGTGACTCACTTTACAACAAAGAAACTTCTATCTTAGAAGCCTGCTGGCACTATAGAACAATGGGACAGCATGTTAAAGCTGCAGCTGAGGCACCTGATGGACACTATGCACTCCAAGGCAACTATCATTATAGGAATGTAGCATTCCAAGAACCAAGATGTGAAAATAGGCATGACCCAGTTTATCATTATTCCAAGTAACCCAGTTGGGGAATTTGTGCTTTCAACCCATATTTTGGGTTCTTAGAAACTAGAATTCTTGTGTCCCAGAGAGGAGATGCATCTACCAGAGACACAGCATGAATTCTATTCAGTTTTAATCTATAGATGTTCTCTGGTCACTTCAAGTACCTTGTGGCAAGAGAAGAGCAAGCAAAGAAAGCAGTTACTGCGTTGGCAAAGATAATTAGCCCTGATCACTATAGGGGAGGAAAGGCTACTGTTATATAATGGAGGCAAGAAGAATGCATTTGGCTCTCAAGTGTTCCTTGGGGGTATTTTGTGGTATACAGGAAAGTTTTGATGCTAAGTATAAACGCAAAGCAGTTATTGTCTGAGAAGGGTATGGTGACCAGGGACTCAGAATTTTCAGGGATAAAACTCTAGATGAAAGTGAGGGGACTCTAGAGTGGATTATGGAATAGGGAGAGATGAGTATTGATGGTAGCTCTAAGATCAGAAGCAGTGGTGGGGCTACAGTTTTCCCCTCTAACTTCCCTCTTGTAAGTTTTATCAGGAAAAATGTACATTTGATCTGTTCTTAGATGGGGAAAACTTATTATACAAAGTAATTGAATCCAAATTATGTTGGGCATGTGCTGTAGTGGCTATTTTAGTGTATTGCCCAGGTGTCTCCTTTCATGATCTCGGCACTCATTACCCCAGCTGTCAGGTATGTTGGTTACTTTTCTCTCATAGTTGAGTCCCTCTCTAGCAATTGCCTTTAACTAAAGGGACTTGCCTTGCAAAGGATCAATGCCCCCTCCTCATTGTGGGGTTTCGGGACTCAGTCTTTTTGCCTCAACTTCAGGCACATATGAAAAGTCATCCTGACTCTAGAACTTCCTGTATGATCTCCTAAGTCCCCTGTTGTCACTGTAACACAGTAGATTTTCTGCCCAGTTCTTCTTCCTTCACTTCCTTAGAAATCTTGTTCCTAAGAGCATACTTCAAGAAAATATCTACATGTAAATTCCTGTCTCAGAGTCTGTTCCCTAGAGAACCCAAACTAACACAATAATGGTTCAGAAAATGTGAGTGGTGCTCTTCTTACAGAAGCTAAGAATGGCCTTCTGTTTATCTTGCATCTCTCCATTTTTCTAACGTTAAAATATGGTTTTCAGTAAAACTTTTTTCTGGACTACTGCATAAAATATGAACATGTAAATTTAGGATATAGAGAAAGTAATATTAAAATAGATTTATACAGAAATTTGACGTACTCAGTTAGAGATTATTTACAGGGAAAATTAGGCAGAGATAAATAAGGCTTCCTGTCATTTAGCATGGATCCAGGCATATAGTGACCACTCTATGTTTGTGGTATGAATGGGAAAATGGGATTTTTTTTGATAGAACATTCTAATTCTTATCCTGCTGCTAATGTTCAAATTAGGCATGATATTTAGACCAATTATAGCTCTCCAGAAAACTCAGCCATTTTAGTTATATGACTGGGGCATAGTTTAACTTCTTTCAAATTTTATTACTTTGTCATTATAATGCCTGCCTTCATGTAGTTTCCAACTTAAGTCAGCCTTGAGGGTAAATTATCATTTTTCCTATTCCTATTCCTTATATAATATGACAAATGGAGTTATCAACATGAGGAAACACCATTTTTTGTTTTTAGGGGTACCTTTCTCTTATAGTATTGTTTTCCTTCTTGCTTTCTTACAGTGCAGCTTATATTAAATATACTTTTATTAAAATGACAAATCTTTGGGTTCTCATAGAGTTCATGTTTGTACTAAATCATAAATTGGAAATGAAGTTATACATATATTCAATATGGACATTGGGGAGCATATGTGCTATAGTGAGTGCTATGAATTGTGTAAGGCTGAGGATTCACAGACGTGTACCTCTAAAGCAAATAATACATTATATGTTAATAAAAAAAGAAAAATAAGCAAAAATCAAGACACACACACACAAAGAAAATAGTTAAATTGTGAACTATAAGTTTTGTCAGGTTTCTAATTTTTCTGTAACTATATTGATGCCACATTTGTAATTATTAAGCCTTAAATATGGTGACAGCAAAAATAATTGATAGAATCAATTGTGAATATAGATAAAAAAATACATGTCCAAACCTTTAATATGTATAACTGAATGGGAAAATTATTTTTATTCACTAGAAATAAAATTCCTTTTAGAAAAATAACTATTTTTACTTAGAAAAATAAAGATAGGTGACTTTGATAACTAAGAATTGGAAGGAAAGATGCCAGGGAAATTTGAAGAAGATTTTTTTTAGCTGTTAGAGCAAAATTACATTGTTATTAAAAAAAATAAAGATATGCTAACATTTTGGATCTTAAGAGTAGCAATGAAATAGGGAAAGAGATGGAAAAAAGCAACATGGAGAGGCCTAAAATGGCAAAATTGTCCAAAGAACTTTTTAAAAAACAAAGGTATCACATGTGAAGGTGTTCTCTTTGCAGTGACATTACTGCTTTCTCTCCAGCCAAATTTTCTACAAAGTATGGCTTTTTAATACACATAGAATAGAGTTTCTTTTTGTGAAAGCTAAAAAAAAGAGGTTGAGTTTCTTAACCAGTATAGAGTGGATAGGAAAGACCAAACTCATGACACAGAACCAAGACTAAAAATTCACTAGACATAGACAATTACAGTCAGAGATGGCTCTGAGAAAGTCTGGGCTTTCAGTCCAATCTTATTTAGATTCTGAGAGGCAGGGTGGGTGAAGCTGACTCTAGGTTACACATAGTTTGATCTCAAGCTACACAGCAATCATTTCTACATAACTAGCTGCATGACTTTGGTCGAATAACCTGTCCCAGTTAATTTGCAAAAATACAACAAAAACAGGGCCTACCTCAATGAGTTGCCCCAATGGGAATGAAATGTTAAATAATGTCATTGCAGGTGTTATTATTACTGTTTGATATTCTCCTTTTTCTTTCTTCATTTCTTTCATTCCTAGGAGATAGCATTATTGTATAGTCCAGTTAAAGATGTTGAGGAATTATAGTCATGAAGATGAAGAAGAATTAAAGTAGACATATGTAGAATTAATCTTTCTTCCCCTACTCATCCAAAATTCTAAAAAAAAGAAAGTCTATATTCACTCTTTACACTTTTTCACTCCTATTCACTTTTCAACTGACTAGTTTTCTTTCTGTTACCAATTACTTTTCCTAAAATGCTGCTCTCTTAAAGAAACTCAGTTGACACTTCTCCTTATTTTCATTGGCTCTTTTTTGCGTTGACATTATTGATCACATACTCCTTGAAATATTACATACTTTTCTGTATCCAGCTCTTCCAGTTTTCCTCATGCATCTCTCTCTCTTCTTTTTTGGGGGGAGAGGGCAGTTTCTGTCATGAATATCTTTTCTTCTGTACACTACCCATCACCAACAATACTACCATCTCTGCCACCAAATATTTTTATTACCCTTACCCAGTATTCTTCTGCTCACCTACTCTCAAAAGTTTTAACTATTATTGTACATTGTTAATTTGCAAATTTGTATCTTCATTTCCTGAGTTTTAAGCCAATTTATTCAACTGTCAGCTGGAAAGCTCTTCCAAGATCTCCCTCAGATACTTCAACACACATACAAAATTAAATAACAATGTGTCATTCTTCCCTAAAACTGGCTTCTGATTTTTTTTTTTTATAAACATATATTTTTATCCCCAGGGGTACAGGTCTGCAAATCGCCAGGTTTACACACTTCACAGCACTCACCATAGCACATACCCTCCCCAATATCCATAACCCCACCCCCCCTCTCCCAACCCCCCTCCCCCCATCAACCCTCAGTTTGTTTTGTGAGATTAAGAGTCACTTATGGTTTGTCTCCCTCCCAATCCCATCTTGTTACATTTATTCTTCTCCTACCCCCTTAACCCCCCATGTTGCATCTCCTCTCCCTCATATCAGGGAGATCATATGACAGTTGTCTTTCTCCGATTGACTTATTTCGCTAAGCATGATACCCTCTAGTTCCATCCACGTCGTCGCAAATGGCAAGATTTCATTTCTTTTGATGGCTGCATAGTATTCCATTGTGTATATATACCACATCTTCTTTATCCATTCGTCTGTTGATGGACATCTAGGTTCTTTCCATAGTTTGGCTATTGTAGACATTGCTGCTATAAACATTCGGGTGCACGTGCCCCTTCGGATCACTACGTTTGTATCTTTAGGGTGAATACCCAGCAGTGCAATTGCTGGGTCATAGGGTAGTTCTATTTTCAACATTTTGAGGAACCTCCATGCTGTTTTCCAGAGTGGTTGCACCAGCTTGCATTCCCACCAACAGTGTAGGAGGGTTCCCCTTTCTCCGCATCCTCGCCAGCATCTGTCATTTCCTGACTTGTTAATTTTAGCCATTCTGACTGGTGTGAGGTGATATCTCATTGTGGTTTTGAGTTGTATTTCCCTGATGCCGAGTGATATGGAGCACTTTTTCATGTGTCTGTTGGCCATCTGGATGTCTTCTTTGCAGAAATGTCTGTTCATGTCCTCTGCCCATTTCTTGATTGGATTCTTTGTTCTTTGGGTGTTGAGTTTGCTAAGTTCTTTATAGATTTTGGACACTAGCCCTTTATCTGATATGTCATTTGCAAATATCTTCTCCCATTCTGTCAGTTGTCTTTTGGTTTTGTTCACTGTTTCCTTTGCTGTGCAAAAGCTTTTGATCTTGATAAAATCCCAATAGTTCATTTTTGCCCTTGCTTCCCTTGCCTTTGGTGATGTTCCTAGGAAGATGTTGCTGCATCTGAGGTCGAAGAGGTTGCTGCCTGTGTTCTCCTCAAGGATTTTGATGGATTCCTTTCTCACATTGAGATCCTTCATCCATTTTGAGTCTATTTTCGTGTGTGGTGTAAGGAAATGATCCAATTTCATTTTTCTGCGTGTGGCTGTCCAATTTTCCCAACACCATTTATTGAAGAGGCTGTCTTTTTTCCATTGGACATTCTTTCCTGCTTTGTCGAAGATGAGTTGACCATAGAGTTGAGGGTCTATTTCTGGGCTCTCTATTCTGTTCCACTGATCTATGTGTCTGTTTTTGTGCCAGTACCATGCTGTCTTGATGATGACAGCTTTGTAATAGAGCTTGAAGTCCGGAATTGTGATGCCACCAACCTTGGCTTTCTTTTTCAATATTCCTTTGGCTATTCGAGGTCTTTTCTGGTTCCATATAAATTTTAGGATTATTTGTTCCATTTCTTTGAAAAAAAATGGATGGTACTTTGATAGGAATTGCATTAAATGTGTAGATTGCTTTAGGTAGCATAGACATTTTCACAATATTTATTCTTCCAATCCAGGAGCATGGAACATTTTTCCATTTCTTTGTGTCTTCCTCAATTTCTTTCATGAGTACTTTATAGTTTTCTGAGTATAGATTCTTAGTCTCTTTGGTTAGGTTTATTCCTAGGTATCTTATAGTTTTGGGTGCAATTGTAAATAGGATGGACTCCTTAATTTCTCTTTCTTCTGTCTTGTTGTTGGTGTAGAGAAATGCAACTGATTTCTGTGCATTGATTTTATATCCTGACACTTTACTGAATTCCTGTACAAGTTCTAGCAGTTTTGGAGTGGAGTCTTTTGGGTTTTCCACATAGAGTATCATATCATCTGCGAAGAGTGATAGTTTGACTTCTTCTTTGCCGATTTGGATGCCTTTAATTTCCTTTTGTTGTCTGATTGCTGAGGCTAGGACTTCTAGTACTATGTTGAATAGCAGTGGTGATAACGGACATCCCTGTCGTGTTCCTGACCTTAGCGGAAAAGCTTTCAGTTTTTCTCCATTGAGAATGATATTTGCGGTGGGTTTTTCATAGATGGCTTTGATAATATTGAGGTATGTGCCGTCTATCCCTACACTTTGAAGAGTTTTGATCAGGAAGGGATGCTGTACTTTGTCAAATGCTTTTTCAGCATCTATGGAGAGTATCATATGGTTCTTGTTCTTTCTTTTATTAATGTGTTGTATCACATTGATTGATTTGCGGACGTTGAACCAACCTTGCAGCTCTGGAATAAATCCCACTTGGTCGTGGTGAATAATCCTTTTAATGTACTGTTGAATCCTATTGGCTAGTATTTTGGCAAGAATTTTTGCATCTGTGTTCATCAAGGATATTGGTCTGTAGTTCTCTTTTTTGATGGGATCCTTGTCTGGTTTTTCTTCTTTTTTTTTTTTTAAAGATTTTATTTATTTATCTGACAGAGAGAGTTCACAAACAGGCAGAGAGGCAGACAGAGAGAGAGGAGGAAGCAGGCTCCCTGCTAAGCAGAGAGCCCGATGTGGGGCTCGATCCCAGGATCCTGGTATCATGACCTGAGCCGAAGGCAGCGGCTTAACCCACTGAGCCACCCAGGCGCCCCTGATTTGTTATTTTCAATCTCATTTGGTCACAACAACAACAACAACAACAATAAGGGTGTTTTGTTACTCAGGTAAAAACCATAGCCTTCCATATTCCTTTTCCCTCCTACTTCCTTCCTATATCTATCAGTGGTCTCTAAACTCTTTTGATCTTTGCACTTAGTAAAATATACTAAACAGCACTATAAAGTGAGTTAATTTAGATATTATTTCCACATATTATCAATCCATATCTTTAAGAAAAGCTGATTTTTTAATGTTTTTAAGATAAAGTTAAAAGATCCAATATTTATTTCCCACAACCACTATATTGTCATGCTAAATCCTGCTAATTCTACCTCCTAAGTTTTTAATTGATCTCATTTCTTGCCCTTTTCCACTGCTCTGGTTCAGATTCTCATTATTTCTTGCCTAGACCGCTGCACAAGCTTTATTTTGTGGTTTTTCAACTCTGCATGTGTCTTCACAAGTCTTTACATATATTTATTTTATTTTAATATTTTATCCAAACTGTACAACTGAAACATCTCACTCTCCTGTTTAAAACCATTCATTAGGGGCGCCTGGGTGGCTCAGTGGGTTAAGCCGCTGCCTTCGGCTCAGGTCATGATCCCAGGGTCCTGGGATCGAGCCCCGCATCAGGCTCTCTGTACAGCAGGGAGCCTGCTTCCCTTCCTCTCTCTCTGCCTGCCTCTCTGCCTACTTGTGATCTCTCTGTCAAATAAATAAAATCTTTAAAAGAAAAAAAAAAAAGAAATAAAACCATTCATTAACCTTTCATTGTCTGTAGGATAAAACTAAGCTCCATGATCTACATCTCTTTCTAGTTGTGTTACTCTGCTATTCTTCACATATTAAGTTTGAGGAAAATAATCAAGTTAGTATACTTTCTTAAACTCAAGCACTTATTTGTCATCTTTCTGCCTTTGTGTATTTTCAGTGCCTCTTTGTATGTCCTTAATCTTTCTTTCACCATATTTCTTTTCCTGATCAATCTCTACTTACTTTTCTAGACTCAGATTGGGTGTTGCATCATCTAGAATGCATTTTCTCTGAGTATTGGGGTTAATCATGTGACCCACAGAAATTTATAATATCCTGCAAATAGCTCCACCATTCTGGACCTGAATGTGGTAGAAGGAAAATAGCTAACCATGATGATGAGTTGCCCCTTAGATCTGTGACCATGACTTTCAGGCTGGCTCTTAAAATCATAGTGGATGTTCCTAGTCACTCCCTCAATTTCTCGGATTATTACTTGACACATCATCTTCTCTGCAAATCTCCAAACCATCCAGTATATCCTCCATTTCAGTTAACAAATTGAAGTATATTTTACTAAAGATTGTAACAGAAGAGAAATTACATACACTCTCACCATCCCATTATTCAAACTACCTAACATCTGTAACCAAAGCAAATACTGTACTTTCTCACCTGTTACCATAGAAGAATTGCTCAGTATAGATGAACTACTCATGTTCTTATCTAAAACTAATTCTACTTGTGCACTAAATACAATGGCTGTCTTGCCTACTAAAGGGTATTATTTTTTGTGTCTCTCTGCATCATCATTTTTTCCCTCCACTGTATTATTTCCATTACCACAGAAACATCCTATCATTCCTCCCATCTGAAACAAAAGCAAAACAAAAAATAATTTATTATCTACTAAATTATATCAAGAGCTAGCTATAACTTTTCTTTTGTGTGACAATGCTAAAAAGTCCTCATCACTTGGAAATATAAACTGATATATTTTAAGTGAACTGATATAATGCTTAAAATGTACTTTAAGAATGAAATAAGATTCACATAATATTGATAATTGTCAAAACTGGATGATGGGTATCATGCTGCTTTCTGTACTTTGGTATATGTATGAAATTCTCAGTTCTGAAGTTTTGACAAATGTATATAGTTATGTAACCACCACCATAATCAGCATATATAATGCATGGATTAGCTCAAAAAGTTCACTCATGCCCCTTTGCAGACAATACCTCTCTCTTCCCCCGTCCCAGGGAAACATAATAAATTTTATTTTCTTTTTGAGAATGTCATCGAGAGTGCCTGAGTGAGTCATTTGAGCATCCAACTCTTGATTTTGGCTTAGGTCATGATCAGGAGCCTGGGATCCAGCCCTGCACTGGGCTCTGTTCTCAGTGGGGAGTCTGCTTGAGGATTCTCTTTCTCCCTCTCCCCTTCCTCTACTTATGTTCTCTTTCTCTCTCAAATAAATAAAATCTTTAAGGAAAAGAATATGACATCTAAAAGGTATTGTACATCATGCAGTCTTTCAAGTCTGGCTTCTTTCACTTACCATAATGATTTTGATATTTATCCATGTTGTATGTATCTATTGTTTAGACTTTATGTTGATGATGAGTATTCTGCTGTATTTATGTAACACAGTTTGTTTAAGCTTTTAGAAATTAACATTTGATTATTTCCAGGATGGATATAATGAATAGATCTGTGAACACTTAGGCAGAGGTATTTGTGTGGATATATGTTTTATTTCTCTTAGATAAATAACAAGGAGGGGGATACTGGGTTAAGATAACTGTATGTTTAAATTTGTATGAAAACATTAAACTGTTTTTCAAAGTGGCTATACCATTTTGCTTTATTGTCAGTGAGAGCTAAGTTCCAGTCATTCTGCATTAGTGCCAGTGCTTAATAATTTACCTCTTTTCAATTTTAGCATTTGTTATAGATGTGCAGGGAAATATTGTGATTTTTTTAAAGGATTTATTTGAGGGAGAGAGAGAGGGGAGTGAGAGAGAGAGAGCACACATGCATGAGTGGGAGGGGCAAATGGAGAGGGAGAGAGAGAATCTCAAGCAGGCTGCACATCCACTGTGGAGCCCAACACAGGCTCTATCTCATGACCCTGATATCACGTCCTGAGCCAAAATCAAGAGTTGGACTCTTAATTGAATGAGCCACCCAGGTGCCCCCCTCACACACACACACTTTTTTTCTTTTTCTTTTTTTTTTTTTTTTTAAAGATTTTATTTATTTGACAGAGAGAGAGAAATCACAAGTAGGCAGAGAGGCAGGCAGAGAGAGAGAGGGGAGGAAGCAGGCTCCCCGCAGAGCAGAGAGCCCGACGTGGGGCTTGATCCCAGGACCCCGGGATCATGACCCGAGCCGAAGGCGGAGGCTTTAACCCACCGAGCCACCCAGGCGCCCCACACACTTTTTTTCTTAAAGTAGGCTCCATGCCCAAATGGAGCCTAATACCCAGCTTAAACTCACATCCTTGAGATGACAACCTGAGCTGAAACCAGAAGTCAGACACTTAACTGACTGAGCCATCCCAGTGCTCCAAAATATTATGGTTTTTATTTTCATTTTCCTGATGACTAGTGATATTATGAATTTTTCCATATGCTTATTTTCTTTCTTCTCATATATATTCTTTAGTGAATTGTCTGCACAGATATTTCACACATTTTGTGTTAGGTTATTTTATTATTAAGTTGTAAGAATTTTTTTTTTTTTTAATTTTGGATACAAGTTCTTTATCACATGTGAGTTTTATAAATACTTTCTCCATCTATGGCTTGTTTTTCCCTTTTTAATGGGTCTTCTGAAGAAGGAAAATTTGATGAAGTCAAATTTCTCTTTTATGGTTTGGACTTTGGTGTCCTAAGAAATATTTAACTTTAAATCACAAAGCTTTTATATTATATTGTCTTCTAGAAGTTTTATAGTTAGAGCTATCACATTTAGATCTGGGATCCATTTAGGGTTAATTTTTATATTGTTAAAAAGTGTGATTGAAGTTTATATTTGCATATAGATGTCCAGTTGTTCCAGGACCATTTATTGCATTTATTGAAAAGACTATCCTTTTCCCATTGAATTATTTAGACAACTTTATTGGAAATCAACTGATCATATACACAGGTTTGTTTATGAACTCTATCCTCCTTCACTGGTCTCTGTTTGTCTATCCTTACACCAAAACAACAACCTTAGTTACTATAACTTTTTATGAATCTTGAAGCAGGTAGTTCTAGGCCTCCGGTTTTGTTATTCTTCAAAATTGTTTTGGATATTTTACGTAGATACTATGCATTTTGATAAAAGTTTTAGAGTTAGTGGGTTAATTTATACAAAAGAACTTCCTGGCATTTTGACTGGGATTATATTTAATTGATTGATTGATGTGTGGGGCTATGGGTACTTAACAAAGTGAATCTTCTAACTTGCAAGTGTATTTCTCCATTTATTCATGTATTTAAAACCTCTCAGCAATGTTTTAGTTTCCAAAGTGTAGGCATTATATATGTTTTGTGAGATTTATCTCAATTTCTTGTTTTCTGATGCAAATGTAAATGATATTGTTCTTAAAATTACATTTTCCAATTGTTTGTTGTTAGTATATGAAAATGCAATTGTTTTTAAAATATTTAACTTGCCTCTTATAGCCTTGCTTAAATTTTGTTAGTTCTAGTAGTTTTGTAGATTCCCTGGAATTTACTCTGCAAATAATCATGTTGTCTAGGAAGATAAATAGTTTTATTTCTTCCTTTCTAATCTGTATGTTTTTTTTTTTTAATTACAAACTGAAGGTTTTGAAGGGGACGGGGGTGGGAGGATGGGTTAACCTGGTGGTGAGTATTAAGGAAGGCACATATTGCATGGAGCACTGGGTGTGGTGCATAAACAATCTTGGAACACTGAAAAAAATAAAATTAAATTAAAAAAATTCTTACTGCAATTCAGCGTTGACTTAGAAGTGATAAAAACAGGTAACATTGCCATGCTTCTCATCTTAGGGAAAAGAATTCTGTCTTTGACTATTGTACATATGTTTGTAGTTATTTTATAGATGCCCTTTGTAAAGCTGAGGAAATTTGTTTCTGTTTCTAGTTTGTTTAGAATTTTAATTATGAATAGATGTTGGAGTTTGTTAAATATTTTTTCTGTATCTGTAGAGATGGTCATATACATTCTCAGTATGTTAATATGGTAAATTATATTGATTGATTTTTTTCAATGTTAAATCAACTCTGCTTTCATAGGATAAACCTAAGTTGCTTGTGACCTATTACTCTTTTTATGTTGTTGGATTTCATTGCTAATACTTTTAAACGGATTTTTTTTTTTTTTAAGATTTTATTTATTTGACAGACAGAGATCACAAGTAGGCAGAGAGGCAGGCCGAGAGAGGAGGAAGCAGGCTCCCTGCTGAACAGAAAGCCGATGTGGGGCTCAATCCCAGGACCCTGAGATCATGACCTGAGCCCAAGGCAGAGGCTTTAACCCACTGAGCCACCCAGGCACCCCTGATTGCTAATACTTTTGAAAGGTATTTTTGCATTTGTATTCATGAAATAAATTTGCTTGTAGTTTTTTCTTTTCTTATAGTATATTTTTCTGATTTTAGTAATAAGGTTACACTGACCTAATAAAATGAGTTGGATGATATTCCACACTCACCTACTTTACGAAAGATTATTACTTTAAATTAGTATTAATTCTTTTATCCTGTTGAGCTATTTCAGCCTGGAATTTTCTTTGGGAGAAGTTTCAGTTTCTTTAATGGATAGAGGGTTTTGGAATTATCTATTCCTTCTAAGAGTGTGTTCATTTCATCTATCCTTTAACTATTAATCATATTCATTTTAAAATCTCTGATGGTGCCAACATCTGGAGCATCTCTGGGTCTGTTTCTTTTTATTGCTTGATTTCCTGACAATAGATCTATTATTCTTGCTGATATTTCTGCCTCATAATTTTTTTTATTGCTGATATTATGTGTGGAAAATCAGTAAGAATTAAGGTAAATAGTGTTTATGCCTTGAAATGGTGAGACCTCTTTTCCTATCAGGCCACTAGCAGTATGGGAAATTTGACTAATTTCAGCAGTTTCACTTATTTTTGTTATTCACCACAGTCTTAAAGTGGAAAACTGCTGCCATTTTTTTCCTTAGAGCTGGTCTGGATTTTACATGGTGGAGGTGGAAGTGTTGGTGGTTCTGAATGTTTCCCCTTTATTTCAGAACAATTTGTAGTTTTTGTTAGGCCTTCCATGCCTGCATCACAGATAGGCTTCTTTCAGCTCTTATACTTTCTCCAGTAGTAGAGTGCTATTGTTTCTCACTTGCTTCAAGACTACTAGTAGTGGCAGGGAAGGAGACCTCTGTTGTTCTTCTCCACTCATAGCCTTAGTAAGGTTTTGAGTTCCTAGACTGAGGAGTGAGCTTTCTTAATATACCTCACCTTCCCCTCTATGCCAGCATGATATTTTTGAGGGGTCTTGGGTACAACAAATTATTTGCTTTTCCCTTAGTGCAATAGACCTCTGCTTTGGGTCAGCTTAAGTTCTTGAGTATGAGTGCATTTTCTATCCTTACCCCAATGACTGATGGTTTTATTAAGGTTCACTGCAGGGTGGGGAGTGTGGGTTTTCTACCTGTCTTCTAGCAACTGAAATCATTTTCATGGGATTTGCAGGTAGGAGTGCTTTCTGACCTTTTCCTAACACCACATAGGATTTATCTCTTACACTTTCCCAGGACTCACCAACATTTTTCTGGGGTGGGGAAGGAGAAGACAGTGTGGAGATTTTACTTTGTATGATGAGAAAAGTCTAGAACTCTCCTAGGTTTCTGCTAGTTACCCATGCTACAACAGATTGCATACCCCTGTGCCTATGCCCAAGAGAGCAGTTCTCCCAGTTCTCCTGTACTACCCCCAGTCTTTTTTGTGAGTAACTGGCAGGGAGTCTTAAATTGCTAGTAAGTGTTTATAGCCTCTTTTTTATGTCTTTGACTTCTAGGGATTTTAAATTGTGAGGGTAACCTATAGTTAGCCTTTAAGGTTTGTTAAAGATTTATTTTCTTACTTTTGCAGTTGCACTTCTTCCTCCCATGCTCTGCCAGGATCAAAATAGTTTGTGATTCCCAGTTTTCCTTGGACGAGCCTGTCACACTTGGAATTCTGAATTCTTGGTTGTTTTAAAATCTTGGTGCTCTGATAGGTTCAAATAAGATAATATTATACAAATTGTCCAGCTTTTCTTCATAGTTAGGTTGGGAGTAATCTATTTATTTATATCCCAAGTGGAAGAACTGCTTTTTCTCTTTTGTATTCCAATTTAGGACTCTCATTATAGGGAACATCTACAAATATCAAAGGATCTTTAAAAAATGTACTTAATCTGCAAGTGTTTCTAGAAACACCATGTAATTTTGGTCTTGGTGAGAATTCCATTTTAGAAATATTGATTTGGTTGGCGTGCCTGGATGGCCCAGTTGGGTAAGTGATGGACTCTTGATTTTAGCTCAGGTCACAACCTCAGGGTTTGAGATTGAGCACTGAGTTGCCTGTGCACTGGGCGTGGAGCCTACTAAGAGTCTCTTTCCCTCTGTCCCTCCCCTCCCTGCCCCAACTTGGGCATGCTCTGTCTCTAAATGTATGTGTGTGTGTGTGTGTGTGTGTGTGTGTATGTGTGTGTGTATTCATTCATTTGGTTCAAATTTCAGTAACCTCAATCAAGACCCCAGAACACAATATAAAACATTCCTGGTAGCCACCTGGAACTCTTGCAAGGCCTCAGGTTTGGATGCTATCAACTTCTTTTCCCTTTTAGCACTATCACATCCAGCTCCTCTGGCTTGATCTCTCCTTCCCACTTTTGCTTCTTCTTGTGCAAATTCCTATATCATCCTTAGCTCACAGTTTAAATTCCACTGTTTCAAAAATGCCTTCCCTAATTTCTAATCTAAGTGAGGCCCCCTCCTCTCCATTATAGTCTTACATAGTACCTTATAAATTTCCTTCTCAACACTTAACCACAGTTTTCAATTTATAGACACATTTAACTATTCACTTAATGAATTTATTCTTCAATGTTAACTCCGTTGGGTTAGAGACCCTGTCTCTATTTTTCACAGTTCACTACGCTGTTGATACAGTTTAACTAGTACTTCACACTTTGCTGAATGTTAACGCTGCTCAAAGTTTGTTGAATGAATGAAAGTCTTATGAGGTAGAGAGTCAGAAGGGAGAGATGCAGTAACAGCTAGAGGGATAGAAATGCAGGACAGACTTCTAAGTAAATTTGGGCATAGAAAGAACTGAAGGCCACTGCTCAGAAATGGAATCAAAAGCCAAGGCCAAGTAGGTTCTATTTAAATCTGTCCTTTAAATAAACAGACCAATCTCTAGGGGTGAGAAGGAAGGCGAGATGAATATTTGCTTTGAGTTTATTCTTCTATGTGAGCTTAATGAAATAAATGCCCATGTAAATTTCAGATGAGGTGATTAAACATGAAAGCTTTGGGTGCATACCTGACTCAAAGAGCTCTGTGATCTGCTTAGAGAGAAAATATACAGAATTGAACACTATAATAATCTTTATATAGCAGGCATTTAGGATTTGGCCATAGAAATTATCTCACCCCAGATTATTAAGAACAGAACAGATTGCTTAGTAAATAATGTTTGAAAAATTTGTCTTGCTGTATGGAAAATTGAAATTTCTACTTAATACTACAAAGTTGAATTTCAGGCATATGAATCCTGCAAAATTGGTAGATTCTAATATAGGAGACTATTTTTATCACATAAGGTAGAGGAAAGACCTGAGAAAACCTTAGAAGCACAAATCATGAGGTTAAAATATTGGTTAATTTGATGATTTTGAAGATTTCTTTTTAATTATGGACATTATGAAAAAAATCAACAGAGACAAGAACGGGAAAGTTTTATTTGCAATATCTAAAACTGACAAGACAAATATCTATAACATAAGGAACTTAACCGTGATGAAATAGAGGCAAAAGTAAGGATAGAGTTCTCACAGAAAAAGTACCACAAAAGTTATCAGGCATCTAAAGAGATGTTCGGTCTCATTGGTATTGGGAGAAATGCCTTGAAGCAGTGAAGCATCACTTTATAACCATCAGTTAGGTGGTGAATAATGCAAATTTAGGAAGGCAAGGGTGAATGAATCCTTCTGTATCACCAGTGGGACGGTGAAATCTGGGTCAGGCAGTATTCTGAGTCCCTCCTTAGAATATTTACTCAGACTAAATGCATATGTGACTATAATCTAGCTATCCTGCTCCTGGGTGTATACCACAGAAATATTTATTTTAAAGATTTTATTTATTTATTTATTTGAGATGGAGAGCAAGAGAGAGCACAAGCATGAGGGTGGAGGGGAGAAGAGGAGGAGGGAGGTGCAGACTTTCCACTGAGGCAGGGAACCCATCAGAGCTTGATCCTAGGACCGTGGGATCACGACGGCAGACTTTTTTTTTTTTTTTTTTTTTTGATAGAGACAGTGAGAGAGGGAACACAAGCAGGGGAGTGGGAGAGGGAGAAGCAGGCTTCCCGCCGAGCAGGGAGCCAGATGTGGGGCTCGATCCCAGGACCCTGGGATCATGACCTGAGCTGAAGGCAGACGTTTAACTGACTGAGCCACCCAGGCACCCCACGAAGGCAGACTCTTAACCAACTCAACCACCCAGGCACCCCCAATAGAAATATTTCTACAAAGGCCATTGGGCTCAACCACCCAGGCACCCCCAATAGAAATATTTCTACAAAGGCCATTGGGAGGGCGAATATGAGGGACATTGTTTATGATGATGGGGAGTTGAAAGCAGTTTAGCTGGAAGAATGGAGAAATGAATATGGTGGACACATAGTATGGGCTGGGATACAGTAGTTAGAAATAATAGCTCAGTTGTACATAGCAACAGATTTTATGAAACAATAACATATAAAAATAGCAATCATCTTAATAGTAATAGATAGCACTTATATAATATTTACAATCTGCCATTTACTATTCTGAGATCATAACAACCCTGTGATGTATCATTATCCACAATTTGAAGATGAAATTAAAGTACATAATGTCACACAGTAACTGAATGTGCTGAGATTTGAACTTCAGCAATCTGGCTGCAGAGTTCTTGCTCTCAAGCCGTCATTTTATGCCTAAGAACTACAATGAGAGCTATAGAATAATACTACTAACGGAGATAAAAAATTCATACACACCAAACTACAATAATATTTTATAGACTATATTAATACTAAAGCATTTCAAATAACACGAGAATGGAAATAAAATGAAATAAATAAGTACATCAAGAGAGGGTTCTTATACAATCTGGTTGTGAAATTGTCCTCTAGATGGAGGAGTAGGATTGTTTTAACCCTTTGGAAATGTGAGAGTAACAAACTTAACTTGTAAAGATTTTTTAGTTAAGCATCATTTTCCAAGCATTTATATAAAGAGAGACCAAGAAGTAGCTCTAGCAAGAACCCTGAAAAGCAGTTATGATGGACAGATGCTAGTGAATAAGGACAACACAAGACTCAAAGAGAAAATCAAAAGGTAGAAGCAGCAATAAGATATTAACAAAAAATGTTTTTTAGCTCCTTTGGTGAGAAGGAACAGGACTTTTTATTGGTCTTGTCTTGTTTAATATACAATAATGAGAAACTCACAGTTGAGGATTTAAACAATTTTATCTTAGTTAGAAGTCAGTCTTATAATTTGGTATTTAAGGAGCACCAAGAGCAAGATTTCTTATCTTTTCTGTACCTAATTTTAACCTTTTTACACAAGTCCTATCCTCATTCAACAATCATAAATTTAATTCAAATAAAGAATTGTTCTGTGTTTAAATTCTTGTCATAAGTGCGATAAAAACATGGGTTTTGATATGAACAACAGCAAAAACAACAACAAAAAATCACAATGACCAGATAACAAGAAACCTAAAACAAGGCTCACAGAAAAAACATGAAGTAAATTGTTAGGTAATTTCTCATTCCACATTTTTGTGTACACAAATGCACAGCTACTGGAGATTACGCAGTGGGAATGATCTGTGTCAGAACTGGAGCAGTAAAATGCAAAGGTGAATGGCAGTGCTGAAAAGAGATCATGATCTTGTTCTTGCCTGGAGGCGTAAGTGGTTCTTATGACTCTTAGAAGCAGAGGTAGGTTATTAGACTGTACTCACAGAGCATCAAGAAACCAACTTATAAGGAAGACAAGTATCTCCAACTTTTTTTCTTATTAGTCACTTTAATCACTGTTTGCTTTTTTCAAGAAGAACTAAGGATCTCCCTCTTGGAAACTGCTTTGTTCCATTTTAAAAATTTTGGTTTGGTAAAATTAAAAAAAAAATCCTCACCCAACAGATAATATAAAAGAATAAAGGAACCCTAATTTTCCCTCTTTATAAAACTCTCTTATTATTTCAGTCTGGGTGCGGCATGGTAGATGGCCTAAGGAGGGTATGTGATCTACAGTGGAATGAATAATGAGATATGTTGCCTCTCACACACTGTAGTTCTCAGTGTAATTGTTCAATTGTTGTTTGTAGTATACAATCTATACTCTTCTGCTCGAGTGCCTCTATCACAATTTCCTCCTCCTATAGCTCTTCCGATCTCTACCTTTCAACATTCATCCATTCCTTTGAAGCTGATTCCAGATCCCACCACCTCAATTAAACATTTACAAATCACTCAACCCAAATTAAGCCTTACTGTCTGTGTGAGTTTCCATAGTACTGTGTTTTAATTCTGCTCTGTCACCTATCTGTTCTACCTAGGACTCTACTGATTTGTGTGTATGTTTTTGCTTTCCTGTCTTGTTCACCTTTGCTTTTCTCATAGTGTATGTTTACACATTATATATTCTCAAGTGAATATTGAATTGAATTAGAGGTTTTGAAACAGTGAATACATTTTTTAGCAAGATAAATCTGGTAGTCCTACATAGGATGGATTGGGGACTATAGAATATTAAGTAGTTAGGAAAAAATGTTCACAGCGAATTGTGATATTCAGTCATGGGACAACGAGAGTCTAGAAATGCAGTGGCTGTGTATAGATGAGAAAGTAGTGATTCACATAGAGATTCTGGAAAGAAAATAATAGATTGTTATGAATAATGATGATGATGATGATGATATTAGCAATGGGGATCATAGTTAATATTTGTCTAGCAGTTTACAGTTTATGTAGATTTTTCCAGAGTAATGTATGCAGATCTCACTCATGTGAGAATCAAGTGAAGTGATGTGGTAAATAATCATGTGTTAAAGTGGTGAAATGGATGGAATTCTTGTGGGTTTTTTTTTTTTTTAAGGTGTTAGCTTCAAAGTTGGAAAAGGTATATAACAGAAAACATGTTGGCAAATTACAAATCAGGTTAATCATGGCAATTTACAAATTACTGCATTTCTTCTGCTCATCAGAAGATTTATCCAAGAAATAGTCTGAGAAATCTATTACAACAAGTATCTAATAATGAATTCCAGTGTTATTTTTAGCAAACATTTATTTAATGCCTATGGATTTATTGGGGGCTGAATTATTCCTCCAAGGGGATGGAGGCAGAATATTAAGTATGCCTTCTGAGGGCAAAGACCACAGGAAATTTTTAAAGGTTGCCACTAGGCCACTTGTATTTGTACCATAGGAACCCAAAACTATGAAAGAGCTGACTGCAAAAACCTCAGGAACCAGAGTACTTTCTTCATTTCTGTAAGGTTATATATATCTTGGAGTGTGTTGATGAATGTCTTACTATCTTTTTAAGCAAATTGATTGGAATACAAAGCACCATGTGCTTAACTGGTATCTACTTAAGTATCTTCCATTATTAGCTAAAATAAAGAGATTTAATGTGTACACACATTGGACTGGACCCATTCCACTTTTATTTTTTGTTTCCTTCAATTTGTGCTTGTAGAAAGAAAGTTTTCTTTGTGCAAAGAAAACTTTGTCCTGTTATAAGATAGAGAAGAATTCTGTTATTTTGAGACATAAATTAGTGCTATCCCCACAGTTCTACTTTCCTCTTGATGACCATCAGGGATAATGGAATAAAATAAATGGTTATAAAATTGAGTCTCGAGTTAGTTCCTGATAAAGTCTCCACATCCTGTTTCACATTGGGAATGGAAGATGACTATTTGGTCTAGGCAGGAAAGAGGACCATAACGTTCCAGACCAGTGTGAGGAGAGTGGCAGAGGGGCAGAACTAAGTAGTGACGATTCTTTTAGAAGTCCTGGGCCAGTACCTTGGTTCTAGTGAGGTTGACTGTGTAGAAACAGGATCACAACAAGTGTAAACTTGATGTGAATAAGCTGAGGTAGTTTCATTGATCAAGTCAAATCGGGAGGGGAAAGATACAAAGATTCTATTTATGCAGCATTCTATCAAATGGTGTGAATGATCCTACCGATATGCAGAGATGGGATTGGCTTTGGATAGAGAGTATATTCAATGGCAAAAAATGGGAAAGAATTAATTTAACAATAAGATAAATAAATTGTAGCTAGTTAAAAAGGAAGAAAAGATTTTTGTTCAGGTTAGTTCATACTGCAGTTGATAGGAGGATGATAATCTGATTGGAAGAGTGCTATCTTTGAGGTAATATTTCAGAATGTCTGTGTGAGGAGCAGCCCCCTTTATGTTATAATGGGATGTCATAGAAAGGGACCTGTTGAAATAGTCACTCAGATATGAAATATTTATTCTATTTTTAGAAAGTTTAGCTTCTTTTTTTAATGGTTAAGATAGTAAATTTTACTTATTTATTCCCAACATTATTAACTTCTTATTGATATATAACATGTGTAAGTTTAAGCTGTACAACTTGATGATTTAATGCAAGTATTATTGCAAAATGATTACCACAATAAGGTTAGTTAACATTGCCATTTTCTCACATAGATAACATTTGTGTGTGCAAGTGTGTGTGTGTTTGTAGTTGCAACATTTAAGCTCTGCTTTCTTGGGGCACCTGGTTGATCACCTGATTCTTGATTTCAGCGTCGTGAGATCAAGCCCTGCACAGGCTCCATACTCAGCAGGGAGTCTGCTTGGGATTCCCTCTCTCCCTCTTTCTCTGCCCTCCCCTCCACACTTTCTCTCTCTTCAAAATAAACAAACAAATAAAATAAATAAATCTATCTTAAAAAAAAAGATATCTGTTTTCTTAACAGCTTTCAAATACATAATAAAACTCTTAATTATAGTCATGATGCTGTTTATTAGAGTCCCAGAACTTATGCATCTTATAGATGGAAGTTTGTATCCTTTAACCAACATGTCCCCATTTTCCTCATGCCTTAACCTATGGTAACCACCACTTTTCTGTTTCTATGAATTTGGCTTTTTAAAGATTATACATATAAGTAATATCATATACTGCTTGTCTTTCTGTGCCTGACTTATTTTGCTTAGCATAATGCCCTGAAGGTCTATCCATGTTGTTGCAAAGGGTAGGATTTCCTTTTTTTTAATGGTTGAGTAATATTTCACTGTTTATGTATAGTTCATTTTATAATCCATTTTTTTATTGATGGATCCTCGGGTAGTTTCCATGTCTTGGCTGTTGTGAATAATGCCTCAGTGAACATGGGGGTGTATACACCTTTTCAAGATGATGATTTCACTTCCTTTGGATATATATTGAAAAGTAAGATTGCTGGATTGTCATAGTTCTATTTTTAATTTTTTGAGGAACCTCCATACTGGCTTCTGTAGTGGCTATACCAATTTACATTCCCACCTTCAGTGCATAAGTGCTCCTTTTTCTCTGTAACCTGGTCAACACTTGTTAGTCTTATCTTTTTGATAGTAATCATTCTAACATGTATGAGGTAAAATCTCATTATGGTTTTGATATGCATTTTCTTGATGATTAGTGATGTAGGGCATTTTTTCATGTACATGTTGGCCATTCGTATATCTTCTTTGGAAAAACATCTGCTCAAGCCTTTTGCCCATTTTAATCAGATTATTTTTGCTGTCAAGTTTCTTGGATATTTTAGGTAAATGATTTGCAAGTATTTTCTCCTGTTCCATAGGTTGCTTTTTCATTTTGTTGCTTATCTCTTTTGCTGTGTAGAAACTTCTTAGTTTGATGTAGTTCTGCCTACTCTCATGGTACAAAAAATATAAGGCAAATTCTATAAAATACTAGAATTTTGTGGATTTGGATTAGTTCTTTGTACTGTTCTTGCAAGTTTTCTATGCCTAGAAAGATTTCTAAAAAACCATAAAGGGGTGGTCCAAGATGGTGACATATGAAGATCCTGAACTCACCTCCTACCACAGATACAACAGATCTACAACTACATATGGAACAGTTTCCATTGGAAAAGACCTGAAAACTAACTGGAAGCTTTTCCACAAGAAAGAATAAAAGGGCTACACTGAGATGGGTAGGAGAGGCAGAGCCACAGTCTTAGTGAAACCCTACTCCCAGCATAGGATGTCACAAATATGGAGTTTCTCCCTGAGAAGTTATGAGTTCATTTAATATCCATCTTCCTCAAACTCTTCCAAACAATTGAAAAGGAGGAGACACTTATAAACTCATTTCCCAAGGCCAGCATTGCCCTTATACCAAAACCAGAAAAAGATACCACAGAGAGAACTACCCCCCCAACATTCCAAATGAACATAGTTGTAAAAATCCTCAACAAAATATTAGCAAATGAATTCAATATTATATTAAAAGAACTTCACGCCATGATCAGGTGTGATTTATTCCAGAGATGCAAGGATGGTTCAATATCCACAAATCAAACAATGCAATACACCACATTAACACAGTGAAGGATAAAGTCATATGATCATTTCAATAGGATGCAGAAAAAGGATTTGACAAAATTCAGCAACCATTTATGTTAAAAACTCAATAAAGTGAGTATAGAGGAAATGTACTCCAACGTAGTAAAGGGCATATATGATAAGCCCACAGCTAACATTATATTCAGTAGTGAAAAGCTAAAAAAGTTTTCCTGTAACAATAGGAATAAGGTATGCCCACTCTTGCCACTCTAATTCAACATAGTATTGGTAATACTAGCAAGAACAATTAGGCAAGAAGAAGAAATAAAAGGCATTCAAATTGGAAAGGAAGATGTAAAACCATCACTATTTGTGGACATGAGCATATATATACAAAACCCCAAGGACTCCATCAAAAAACTGTTAGAACTAATAAGCAAATTTTGTAAAGTTGCAGGGTACAAAATCAGTATACAAAAATCGGTTTCTATGTACTAACCATGAACTATTAGAGAAACTAAGAAAATAAACCCATTTACAATTTCATCAAAAAGAATAAAACGCCTAGGAATAAATTTAACCAAGGAGGCGAAGGGCTTGCATACTGAAAATTATAAGACATTGATGACAGAAATTGAGGTAGACAAATAAATGGAAAGATATTCTGTGTTCTTATATTAGAAAAATTAATGTTGTTTAAATATCTATATTCCCCAAAGCAATCAACAGATTCAGTGTTATCCTCAATAAAATTCCAGTGACATTTTTCATAGATAGAACAAAGAATCCTAAAATTTGTATGTAAGTGCAAAAGACCCTCACTAGCCAAGCAGTCTTAAAAAAGAACAAAGCTGGAGGCATTATACTCCCTGATTCTGAACTACATTACTTAGTAATCAGAACACTGTGGTATTGGCATAAAAACAGACACATGGGAACTGAATACAGAACCCAGAATTAAAACCTTATGTCTGTGGTCAATTATTTTACAACACAGGAGGCAAGAATATACAGTGGGAAAGGGCAATCTCTTCAATAAATGGTGCTGGAAAAACTGGACAGCTATATGCAAAAGAATAGAACTAGACCACTGTCTTAACATTTACAAAAATTAACTCAAAATGGATTGGAGACTTGAATCTAAGACTGTAGCTTTCAGAAGAAAAATAGTAAGTTTCTTGGCATCAGTCTTGGCAGTGGTTTTTGGATCTAACTCCAAAAACAAAGGTAATAAAAGCAAAAATTAACAAGTGGTACTACATCAAACTCAAAAGCTCCTGCACAGTGAAGGAAATCATCAATAAAATAAAAAGGCAACCTGTGGAATGGGGGAAAATATATAACTTTTTAATAGGCACATGAAAAGATGCCCAACATCACTAATCATCAGGGAAATGCAAATCAAAACCACAATGAGGTATTACTTCACACTGATTAGAATAGTTAATATCAAAAAGATAAGAAGTAACAAGGATGATGAGAATGGGGTGAAAAGGGATACCTTGTATACTGTTGGTGGGAATATATATTGGTGTAGTCATTATGCTAAACAACATAAAGTTTCCTCAGGAAAACTACTAGAACTACCATATGATCCAGCAATTCCATTTCTGGGAGGGTGTTGAATATAGCTTTGCACTCTCCTTGGAAAACCCTATCCAGTACTATGCCACCCAGCAGAATTTATATGAAGATGCCACAGAAGCTACTTGTTTGAAACCTAAACCCGAGAAAACACAAAAAGTAAATTAGACCAATTTCCTTCATGATTATAGATGTAAAGATATTAATAAAATAATGCAGTTGAAAAGTTGATGCATATTAAATGTCTATCAGGCTATGACCAAGATTTTATGTGAGGGTTAAGCAGATGGTCAGTATTAGTAACACATAACTTACTTTATCAATAAATCAAAGAAAGATTAAATGTAATTATTTTTTTTTAATTTTTTAAAAGATTTTATTTATTTATTTGACAGACAGAGATCACAAGTAGGCAGAGAGGCAGACAGAGAGAGAGAGGGGAAGCAGGCTCCCTGTTTTGCAGAGAGCCCGATGCGGTGCTTGATCCCAGGACCCTGGCTGGGATCATGACCTGAGCCGAAGGCAGAGGCTTTAACCCACTGAGCCACCCAGGCGCCCCTAAATGTAATTATTTTAATATAGTATCAAGTATATTTGATAAAATTTAATATTAAATCCTGATATAAACATCTTTTTCTAAAGATATATTTCCTTAACATGAAAAAGCCCATACTCAAAAATTAAAAGCCCAAATCATTCCCATCGCAGTCAGAATTCTCCCATTCAATAGTGGATAAAATAATGTTACATTTCAGAGTTGCTGTGAGAAAAAAGAAATGCTGAAAATAACTAATAAGTATAAATGAAATAAGATGGAAGTAATGGAATCAAATATATGTCATTACACTAAATGTGATTGTAGGGATTTTTCTTATTACACACATACACACACACACTCACACTTGAATTATTGGCGATTTGCTGGTATGAAACACGGGATCTTTAAACTTGAGTATCAAACTCTATTTGATCCAGTGGTACTCAATGCACATCATAAAGGCTCCATAAATGTTATATCATGCATGCTTCTTTCGTTAAAGGCATATAATCATAAGAGCTTTAAAATATGTATGAAATTATGGACTACTTTATCATTATGATTATTATTAAGATTATTAGTTACCTACATAGAGACATAAGCTCAGTACATGCCAAGAAAATATTGACATGTTTCATGTAGATGAGTTATGAATGATGTAGCTGTAATGACGAGGTAGAGGCTAATTTTTACTGACCAGAAAATAATTCCTGAAACACATATTCTTGCTTGTATTGAAAAAAATTCCTTAGAAAGGTATTTACAAAGTTAATAATTTATATCATGTTCCTGCTCGATAAAATGCTTGGGAAGTCTTGGGTCAAGATGTTAAGTTTTGAGAAAAAATTTTAAAAAGATAAACATGAAACTCTGACATAATAAAAGACCAATAAGAGATAAAAGAACTGCTAAATTGAGTGAGTTTCTCCAACAAAATATTTACAAAGCAGAGCATATGCTTATGAAATACAAAATTCAGATATTCTTTAAAAAAATATTCAATGACATCAAATTACTTATATGACTGATTAGTTCATTTCTGATGCAGGCTATGTCTACTCACATTCTCTTAACTATTCCCTTTCATAGGTGTTTCCTTTCCTTTTTTAACACTTCCCACAATTGTAGATTAAGTTTTATGAGGTTTTTTCAATGTGTACTTCTTTTACTAGAGTCTGAACTTAAAAAGAACATGTTCGTTTGTGCATAATTGTTATCTAGAAGTTAGCAGAGGGCTTGGCATAGGGTAGTATTCTATCCACATTTACTGATGGATGAACCAATAAATGTACGAACTGGTCAAGTCAGTAAATTGAATTGTTAATATATTTAAATAATTAGATTGCTCCCCAGATAGCTTTCACCCCACCCTTATTCTTTGGTGGTTGGACTGATTAAACTAAAGAGATTGTTTTTATGATTGTCTCTTCACTAGGAACACACAAAATTTCTGGTTCCAGGATCGAATAATTTTTTATTAAAGCAGCGTGGATGAAAGAAGTGACTACTTGGTGTGTTTAGGCTGGGCATTAGTATGATGACCATAAATATGAGTTGGGTCTGACAGTTGGTTTAAGTGTCTACTTTTAAAAAGATTATGAAAAATTCATTATAACTACAGAATAATTAAGTGGCCAAATCCATGCTGTGGAAGAACTATGTAGAATGGCTATAATTCATATTTAATGTGGTTCTGATATTTTTTTCCAAACCTTCTCCATTAGAATAATGGACCTTTGGTATAAGTGAGCATTTCTTCAAATCTTAGGAGGGAAACTTCCCTTTTCTATCATAATTTTACTTTGATATTCTCCAGTGTTCTACTTTTGAGTTCTGCATTATCTATTGTCTAACTGCAGCAGAGCTTTTGTACAAATTATAGGCAATTTTCTGTCTTCTTTTGTAAATGCTCAAATTTACACACATTAAGTTCTAGGTACATAGTTTTTATTAACTGTATTTCTGTAACTCTAGATTTCACCAATCTCAACTAATATATATATATATATATATATATATATATATATATATATATTCTCCCCATTGCTCTTTCAAAGATGCTTGCAACTGGCAGGTTGGTTACCTAGGAATGAATGGTTCTTGTGAATTTTGCTGTGATTTCTTGGCCTGTCTTCATCTGTTCCTTGTTGCAAGGGGCTGTAGTGGTAGAATGAAAAAGGGTTTATTTCTAACCCATTCCTTGGCATTTTGGTTAGAAAGAAGAAAACATCTTCAGGATTGACTATAATCTGAATATTACTTTGATTTAAAATGTGCCTGGGATTTTGTTTTTATTCAGGTCTGGAAAGGCCAACAGATGAGGAGATGATGGCTTATTACTGAGAATTACCAAGAGGAGGGAGAATGCCATGCAGAGCTGATGAGGAAGCAACAATGTTGATCAGGAAGCAGAAGTAATGATGGGAGATCATTGGTCAGAATCTTTTTTGTGGTTTCCATAGGCAGGAATATGTGAGGCAGGGTAAGCTGTTTAGCAGGCTCGAAAAGGACTGGATAGTTTGAATAATTTTGGCAGTCTTTGGGCTGTCCAGTATTCCCTAATTTTTCCGTTTCTGGCCTTGAGGTAATTTAGAGCAGGGGTAATATTGGCTTGGTATATGGGAGTTAAATAAAGAAGGTGGTCAGAGGTAAGGGCTCTGGATGGGTTGTTTTGAAAATCAAAGGTGTAGCCTTGTTAAGTTGTTTGCTGTCTCCAAGAATTGGAGTCTTGTGAGGGTTAGTCTCTCCCCAGGCAGCAAGACCCCAGATGCCAGAAAATACAGAAAATAAGAAAATATAGTAATTATATGCTCCTTCACTACATACAGTAATTGCAAGGTATTCCTGACTCACAAATCTTATCCCTGTCACACATATCACTACCCACTGCAACAGATTTATTAATTATCTCTTAACTCTTTCATGTCTGTTATTCATTTGTTTCATGCCCATGATTCGGATTTAAGAGATAAAATATAATGCAATCAACCTTGCTATATACTTTATGTAGATTGATAAAAAGTCATTTTAAAAAATTGAATCTTAAAAAGAAACCAAAAGCATTTTAATTATTGCTTCTGTCAGGATGTAAAATCATCAGTCATTTTAGTTCTTCATGCTGTAAGAGCTCTGACCTATGGATCTAAAGAGCAAATTCTTCTTCACAGTCCTATGATGAATTCAAATTGAATGGGATGAATTTAGACCACTTAGCATAGAGCCAGGCTCACATTAGATGCTCAGTAAAGGTTAGTTCCTTTCCCTCTTTCAGCCTAACTTTTTAACATCAACAACCCAAACAACGTAAGTATCTGGCATCCACTTGACAGTACTCTTTAAAAGATCAGATATTCTGAAAAACATTAACAACAAAAGGTACAGTTTCCTTGAATCTTTTTTCCTTGATTGTTTTATATATTAGCCATCGTAAGCTTTTTAAGAAGATAAAAGTTTCTGCTACTCCAAGAAATAGAGAAATTAAACATTTATATAGTTATTTAATACTCTTCAATTTAGATTTAATATCTATGTGCTTATTTACTTACATATAAACAACTCTTAATTTCCTTTCATATCAATGACTGACTTAATGAATAGATTATTTATTATCTCCCATGATGCCTCTGAATGTTTTCTTATAAATCACTAAATATTCTGACACTGCATGACTGGGTCTCTTTAGTATCTTAATGTATCTGGAAGTCTGGGAAAAGAAAAAGATATTAAACAATGCCCTCCACTCCTTTTAATAGCATGGCCACAAATGCTCATTTTGCTGTAACGTCAAAATGATGAATAACTGTTGTACTTAGTCATATATTTGCAGTGGCAAATTAGGAGTCTTTGGATGTGAAAAACATTAAACTCCCTTCAAACAAGCTTCCTTAGTCTTTAATTCTAACTGTAATGGAACAACTAATGTTAGCAATAAGAAGTCACTCGAAATGATGATATAAGAATGCTACTCTTTTGTTTATGATGGGACCTAAGATTAATAGAGTTCTTTAAATTCCTAAACCTCATAACCAAATACTATTCAAAAGCCAGTTCTCTAAAAGGAATACGTAACAAGGAACACATTCTACCTAATATAGGTAGATATAGTTCATATAGTAGATATAGATATATATATATATATATATATATATATAGTTCATATAGTAGATATAGTTCCTAATATAGTTCAATATTTTAGGAAAATTTGGATAAAATACTAAAATGCTTCATATTTGATATATCATCTGTAATAAATATTCAATTACAAATGAATAGTCTATACCCAATAATTTTTATAAATTATTTTATATGTAGTACTCCAATTACAAAAATCTTTTTACATATTGGTTTTTTCTTTGGTGTCCTTATAGGCTAGACCTTGAAGATATTTAATTTCTAAAAATTGTGAGATGACATATTAAAAAAGTGCTGCCTCTCTTTCCTCTGTCTCTGTCACTCTGTTTCTCTCCCTCTCTGCCTTGACTATATAGTAAATTAAACTAGAAACTCTAGTTTGATTTTTCCAATGAAAATCAAGTTTGTTTCATTCTTATTTTCATTTTTTTTTAAAGATTTTATTTATTTGACAGAGAGAGAGAGATCACAAGTAGGCAGAGAGGCAGGCAGAGAAAGAGAGGGGAGGAAGCAGGCTCCCTGCAGAGCAGAGAGCCCGATGCGGGGGCTCGATCCCAGGACTCTGGGATCACGTCATTCTTATTTTCATTCCTAATGTTGCTTGGCCAGTGATCTTTCAAATGACAGAAGATGGACTGGCTAAATGAGTTTGGTTGGGAAAATCTACAGGAATTTGAGCTGCAGGAATCTTTATAATCATTTCGTCTAAGCTCTAATTTTAGAGTTGTGAGAGAAAGTGAAATCAAGAGATGTCATTTATTTAAGAGTGTTGAGCTATTTAATGGTGAAGCAGTCCTCATGATTCCAAGTCCAGTACTCTATCTACTAAACCCAACTGTTGATATCATCACTGCTTGTTCCAAGTGCTGAAGAAAGAATGTTGCTCTGTGGCAGTGAGTATAACTGCAAGGGCTGTCTGGGTAGGCAAATGAGGAATTGACATTTCCACATCAGACCTCTATTTAAAAAAAAAAAAAATCTGTGGTTCTACTAGCCTGTAGCTGCTTCAAACTCTATGTTGTTCACTATCTGAAACAAATAAGTTCAATTATTTGATCAACATGGCTAGCCAAATCAGTTCAAAAACATTAAAGTAGAACAAATCCTTAATTTGACTTATTTTAAAACTTAACTTTTGATTTATTTGAATTCATAAAAAATAGCATAAACTTAGAGATAGTTGGTAGAATCTATGAAATTATTTCTGTAGTTTCCTAAATCAATATTTTTATTTTAATTTTAACTTATGAAATGAAAGAGTGACCAGTTGAGATGACTATATTAACAATTAGAACATTAGAAAAGAACATTTTTGTTTCTACTAGAGAAAAAAATTCCACACTTTTCCTGTCTCCAAAATTCTAATAAAATCACAATTTTTTAATGACAAGGTTAAATTAAAGCAAAACAAAACACTGGAATTCCAAAAAGAGAGATGCTGCTACACTTTTTTAGTATTAGATACAAAAATAGAAAATTTTCAACCATTTAGGTAAAGATCAGTTAGCACCAATGGAATCCTGATCTAGAATCCACATTTTCATTTAATTTCATGGTGGAGAGTGCTATATAATTTGTTAGCATATGTTACCTTCATACTGTCAATAAATTATGATATCATTTGGGCATCCCTAAAGATTAATTCAATTATTTTCAATGTGATTTGTATCACAAATGTAGTACTCTTGGGCTCAACTCCCAAAGAATCAATAAAAGGAAAAAAAAATAGTTTCCTCTTTTCAAAACATCTAGTGCTGTTACCATTCAGAAACACAGTGTTTTTCTGAATGGTAATAGCACTACTGCCTTGTATTTCTTCCTGCTGCACAATGGAAAAGAGAGACATTTATGATAAATGCAATCAAATGATTTATTCATTGAATTACTCCCTGTCTGTTTATGCTTGCACTTTTTGGGAATGAATAGACTAACTATTCTTTAGGGAATCCTAATTTATTTTCAAAATTTTAAAAAATGTATTTTAGAAAATAATTACAACTACCACTTGGGCATATACAAAGTTCAGCCACAGAGAGAATCCTGAAAAGCAATCAGCTTTTATTTATAGTTAGTAAGGTAAATTTTTATTTACAATACATATTTTATTCTGTAAGCATAAATTAATAAAACATATAATCCACTTTCTTAAAAAAGAAAAAAATCTGGATGTATATATGTTGTGCTTTTTTAAGCCTTTAATATTTACTTTTTTCTAGCTACAAAACTTTTATTGCGCCAAAAAGAACAACTCTTTCATTATAAATGTTAAATATTAAGGTGTCCTTGAAAGAGTTTAAATCTTCAGGAAATTATTTCTTAAGTGAGCTCTTTCCATGTTAGTAATGTTGGACATGGGGAAAAGAGCAGAAAAGCGATTAGGATCTAGATAAAATTTTTAGTATAAACAAAAATCCAAGTATCTCTTGATAGCAAACTTTGTAGTTGCTATGCAGTCAGGCCAAGAAATTCAATATAAAACTTCAGACTCAATAATCCTCACACAGTTTATGCTAAATTCCCCTAATTGCCAATGAACAGTACACTCCCGCAAAGAAAACCAGAAAGGTCATGCTAAATTACACAGGCTCATGCTGTTCTGCAAATCCATTGTACCTTGCATCTCTGTCTTGTTGTGTCTGCCGTGCAATTTTCTGAACTTTAGTCAACTTTACCACCTACTGGTTATTCAATTCTAATCAATAGAAGCAAATATTCACATAGCCTGACCTTCAGTAAACTGTAAGAAGGCTGGAAGGGCAAGAGAATTCAGAGAGGATATAAAATAGTGACCATGTCTTAATAGTGACCATGTCTTAATAAGTCACAGGAATAATTTAATTTTTTGTCTTATTTTAACTGGGACGGGGAATAAGAATGATAAAAAGAAATTGGCTTTTACATTTGAATAGTTTATAGTAGAGCCCTGGAAAATGTCCATTAATTCAGTTTTTCATGACTTCTATGCAGTTAGAAGATGTAAACATTTTACAATAGTAACAAGGCTTCTTTAAAAAGAAAAAAGCAGGAAAGGATCACTTTCTGTAAATTGAGGGCTAAGAGAAAACCATAAAGAAAATTGCAGTGGTTCTTCTTTCAATCTTTTAAACCCTTCCCTAGACCAACTCTTTTATCTAGAACACCTAAAAAGAATGCGTTGAGAAGTGTCTAGGTTGGTGTCTGTTGACCTTCACAGTCCTGAAAATGTGCACACAGCTGTTACCCTCACAAGAAAAGAAGTGTTTGAGAAATAAGACAGAGGGAAAGATAGGGGAATGGAAAGGCAGAAAATGAGGTTTTGTTGGTAAAAGACAAAGTTTGTCCTTCGTTAATTCATTTCCTCTTCAGCTCCTCATCTTATTTCCTTCCTTACACCATAGCACTCTTTAATCTCTCCTCCTCCTATCTCTGTCAAAACTGGCTACCACAGAAGCTCTGGATTCAGCCTTTTCAACTTTGTGAGAAATTGAAGTTAGATTGCTAAGATTTGTTTTGTTAAAGGATTTTTTTAGGCACCAATAGTCAAGTAGAAGAAGGTTTAGTATTTGGGTTTTGTGCAGGAGTATAAAATTATATACTTCAGAAATAAAACTTACTGAACTCTACGTTGATTTACCTTAAACTTTCCTGAAAGCATATAAAACTAATGTTGTGACCTGTAACGTCAATTAAGGATTTTAAAAATTAGTAATAAGTTAAAATAAAATGAAATGAAATAAAATTCCAGGGTGTAAAAACTGCTATTTGAATATGAGATTTTAGTATCTCTGAAAAGTCTTTATGCTTGTGTATTGAAAAATTTTGTTCACATTCTTTTGGTAAGAAAGGGATAAGGAATGAAAATATTGATTTTCCTGATTATCTGCTCAGTGCCACTCTCCCAGAGACTTTCATGTACAATTTTTTTTTACTCTAATAATTACTTCTTTAAGAAAATAGCACAATTATTTTTAAGGATTTTGGAAATTAAAGTTTTAAAAAATATTCTTTTTGGTTATCTGAAATTTTAAAGTAAAAGTCTTATAGGTTGTATAAAATTAGTAGCCTTTTAAAGGCATTGCATTTTTGCCCCTACATCATTTGATCTTCCAATAGAGAAAAGTATGTATTATGGATTGTTTTTTAAGAACCTATGTGTTATTTGCAAACTTTTCTTATTATTTTATTATTTTTAATTTGTAAAAGAGTAGATTTTTTAAACATGTAATATATTGGGAGGAAAACTATATTCTTTTTTTCCCAAATATTTGTGATTTCATTAGTACTATAGATGTGTGGGTCCTGGAATAGTATTCCACTTGCCCAGCTTACGGAATTTGGTGTTGATTTAAGTAACCCCAGAGAGTCACCTTATACAAAAGAACAAAGGTACTTAACCATAGACTAAAAGCAGGCAATGGGTCCTAAAAACTCCAGGTAAACACCAATTTATTTACAATTACACTTAGCAATTGTAGGGGAAGATGCAGGATGTTAGGTGGTTGTCATACCCTGGGAAAGTAAACCACTATCGTGTTTTACATTGTGTTTTGCAGTGGATGATAAAAAGAATTAGATGTGCTAATTTAACAGGATGTTTTGACTCCATGGTCACACAGTGAAGTGGTTGATAACCCACTTGTAACTGGCAAGAATATCCAACTGGCTTAAATATGTTTATTATGAAGTAATAGGCACTTCAAATTCTCATAAGCTTTCACCCATTTTCTATAGAATGGATTTGTAATATTTATTCTCATTGACTGTGAAGTCAGATTAACATCCAGACTTTTTCAAAACTTTGGCAAGTCTTGAAAATAAATCCTTCATTAACTTTAAGGATGACAGCTGTGTTCATAATTCTTTAAGCATATCAGAAATGTTTTTGCAATGCAATAAAAGATCAAAGACCGAAAGCTCACTTTTAATAGACCATTTCTTTAACCACGACCATTTCTTTAACCATGTTTTTCTCAAAAGTTTATATTAAAATGCAGTTTACCTATTCCTTCTACTTCAGGTATTAATTATTTTGACAAGCAATGGGGAAGTCTTAGGAATATGTGAACTGATGAAAACAAAAACAATGATGTTTCCAAGGATGCACCTGACAGCTCTTAGGGGATCTAGAGAAATGAGAGCAGAATTACAATGATTTCAAGTGTTTTAGTAATACACTCAGGCAATTTAAAATTGTGAAAGTTCATCAGATTTATACTGAACCTAGATCTTTTCTGAATGCATAGTAACTCTTTTGTAATTTTAATGCTATAAATTTCTATTATAGTGATTTGACTTTCTATTATGAAAAAGTGTACTTAGTATGGATTTATACATTGAAAAGTAGTTTTATATGTAGTAATAACTGTGTCTTGATCTATTCTATAATATACTTGTCTTGATTACTAAATCTTAAATTTGTAGAGTTCTGTTAACAGTTTCCTTTGTAACTCGGTTACGTTTTATAATAGATCTTTATTATTTGGTATATTTTTCTATCTTGTATTTTTGTACTTTCTTTTTTTTTAATTTAGTTTTATTTTTTCAGTTCCAAGGTTCACTGTTTACACACCATACCCAAGGTTCCATGCAATATGTGCCCTCCTTAATACCCACCACCACGTCCTCCCAACCCCCTACTTCCCTACCCCCCTCCTCTCCAAAACCCTCAGTTTGTTTCTCCAAGTCCACAGTCTCTCCTGGTTCATCTCCCCTTCCGATTTCCCTTAACTCACTTCTCCTCTCCAACTCCCAATGTCTCCCGTGTTATTTCTTATGCTCCACAAGTAAGTGAAACCATATGATAATTGACCCTCTCTGCTTGACTTATTTCACTCAGCATAATTTCCTCCAGTCCTGTCCATGTTGATACAAAAGTTTGGTATTCATCCTTTCTGATGGAGGCATAATACTCCATTGTATATATGGACCATATGTTTTTTATCCTTTCATCTGTTGAAGGGCATCTTGGCTCTTTCCACAGTTTGGTGACTGTGACCATTGCTGCTATGAACATTGGGTTATATATGGTTCGTCTGTTCACTACATCTGTATCTTTGGGATACATACCCAGTAGTGCAATTGCAGGGTCATAGGGTAGCTCTATTTTTAATTTCTTAAGGAGTCTCCACACTGTTTCCCAAAGTGGCTGCACTAACTTGCATTCCCACCAACAGTGGAAGAGTCCCCCTTTTTCCACATCCTCTCCAACACATGTTGTTTACTGTCTTGTTAATTTTGGCCATTCTAACTGGTGTAAGGTGGTATCTCAATGTGGTTTTCATTTGACTCTCCCTGATGGCTAATGATGATGAGCGTTTTTTCATGTGTCTGTTAGCCATTTGTATGTCTTCTTTGGAGAAGTGTCTGTTCATGTCTTCTGCTCATTTTTTGACATGACTATCTGTGCTTCAAAGGCAAAGGAAGCAAAAGCGAAAATGAACTTTTGGGACTTCATCAAGATCAAAAGCTTCTGCCCAGCAAAGGAAACAGTCAACAAAACAGAGGCAACCCATGGAATGAGAGAAGATATTCATGACACTACAGACAAAGGGCTGATATCCAAGATCTATAAAGAACTCCTCAAACTCAACACACACAAAATAGATAATTACCTCAAAAAATGGGCAGAAGACATGTACTTTCTTTTAATACTAAAGTACATGTATAGGGGAAACTATAGTTTAATCAATTAATTTATAATTAATTATATTTATAGATAATTGATTAATAACTAATTAATTTATATTTAATTATTTAACTTAATTAACTATAGATTAATCAAAATAATCAAAATAATAAAAGCTAAATATTTTGATTAATTAAATAAATAATCAAAATAAATCGACAACATTAAGAAGCTTGAAAAGGTCATGGGCATTTCTGCGATCCTTTCATTTACAAATTATAGTGGGATTTTTCCATTATCCCGAGATTGAAGCAGTATCATAGATTTCACTATTATTATCATTATTATTGTTGTAGGGACTTCTGAATTGAGATATTAAAAACATTCTGTTTTAATGCTACCAACCCATCCATATGTTCTAGATGGATAGAGCACATTCTATACTGAGGCTTTAGAAAAGGGAAAAAAAGGCAAATTTATTAGCATACCAGACAAACAGGGAAGTGTCATTAACAATCTGTACATCCTGTTTCCCATGGCGGGGATTCTCAGATAACAGGAATTCTTCCCCTAGAGATGGACTGACTGCAAAAGAGATTGACTCTAGAGGAAAAGGTTTGAGCCTACAGAGATATCTACAGAATACAGGTGGTATTAACCATTAGCAACAGTTCTGCTTCATATCAGAATCCCCCTATAGTATTCTTTCATTCCTGTCAGGGCAAGATCAGCTTCCCACTGCTCCATTTCCCCAAGTGTGCTATATCAAAAGCTAAGGCTTACTTCTCATTTTCCCTGAAGATCTTTTAAAGAAGTGTGGGTCTAACTATTTATGAATCAAATCACTTTATTACTTAGGGATACAAAATTAATTAATTAATCAGTTAATTAATTAATTAAAAATTTAAATTCCAGTGTAGTTAACATACAGTGTTATATTAGTTTTAGGCATACAAGATAGTGATTCAACAATTCAGTACATCACCCAGTGCTCATCAAAAGTGCCCTCCTTTATCCCCAGCACCTATTTAACCTATTCCCCCACTACCCTCCCTTCTGGTAACTATCACTTTGTTCTCTGTAGTTAAGGGTCTGTTTCTTGGTTTATCTCTCTCTCTCTCTTTTTTTTTTTCCTTTGCTTATTTTGTTTCTTAAATTTCACATATGAGTGAAATCATATGGTATTTGTCTTTTTCTGACTGAATTATTTCATTTACCATTACACTCTGTAGCTCTATCCCTGTTGTTGAAAATTTCATCCTTTATTATGGCTGAATAATATTACACTGTAAATATATGCCACCTCTCCTCTTCTTTATCCATTTTTATGTTGATGGTATTTAAGCTGCTTCCATAACTTGGCTATTGTAGATAATGGGATACATGCATCCCTTCGAATTACATAGGGGTGCATGTATCTTTTTGAATTGTTTTTGTGTTTTTGTGTAAATACCTGGTAGTGTGATTACTGGATCATAGTGTAATTCTATTTTTAACTTTGTGAGAAATGTCTATGCTGTTTTCTGCAGTGGCTGCATAAGTTTGCATCCCCACCTGCAGTGCATGAGGGGTTTTTTTCCTCCATATCCTCTCCAGCTCTTCTTCCTTGTGTTGTTGATTTTAGCCATTCTGACAGGTAGTGAGGTGTCATCTCACTGTAGTTTTGATTTGCATTTCTCTGACGATAAGAGATGTTGAGCATCTTTTCATGTGTCTGTTGGCCATATGTATATTTTCTTTGTAGAAATGTCTGTTCATATCTTCTGTACATTTTTTAATTGGATTATTTGTTTTGGGGTGTTGAGTTGTATAAGTTGGTACTAACCCTTTATCAGATAAGTCATTTGCAAATATCTTCTCGCATTCTGTAGTTTGCCTTTTAGTTTTGTTAATGTTAAGGATACTACTGTCTCTACTCTTTTTTTTTTTTTTTTTCAAAGATTTCACTTATTTATCTATTTGACAGAGAGAGAGAGAGAGAGAGAGAGAGACAGAGATCACAAGCAGGAAGAGAGGCAGGCAGAGGCAGAGAGGGGTGAAGCAGGCTCCCCACTGAGCAGAGAGCCCGACGAGGGGCTCGATCCCAGGACCCTGAGATCACGACCTGAGCCGAAGGCAGTGGCTCAACCCACTCAGCCACCCAGGTGCCCCTACTGTCTCTACTCTTTTCTTGGATTTTTAGATTTCAGGTCTCACATTTAGGTCTTTAATACATTTTGAATTTATTTTTGTACATAGTGTAAGAAAGTGATCCAGTTTCATTCTTTTGTATGCTGCTGACCAGTGTTTCCAACATTTGTTAAAGAGAACATCTTCCTTCCATTGATATTCTTCCTGCTTTGTTGAAGATTAATTGGCCACATAATTGTGGGTTTATTTCTGGGTTTTCTATGTTCTATTAAGCTGTGTGTCTATTAGGGATATAAAATTTAGGGGCACTTGGGTGGCTCAGTTGTTAAACGGCTGCTTTTGGCTCAGGTCATGATCCCAGGGTCCTGGGATTGAGCCCTCCACCCCCAAGTCTTGCTCCTTGATCAGCGGGAAGCCTGCTTCTCCCTCTCCAACTCCCCCATGCTTGTGTTCCCTCTCTTGCTATCTCTCTCTGTCAAGTAAATAAATAAAATACTTTGAAAAAAGAGATACAAAATTTAAATAATATTGGGAACCTTAGCATTTTTTTTTAAAGATTCTCTTTATTTATTTATTTGACAGACAGAGATCACAAGTAGGCAGAGAGGCAGACAGATAGAGAGAGAGGTGGAAGCAGGCTCCCTGCAGAGCAGAGAGCCCGATGTGGGGCTCGATCCCAGGACACCGGGACCATGACCTGAGCAGAAGGCAGAGGCTTTAACCCACTGAGCCACCCAGGTGCCCCAGGAACCTTAGCATTTTTAAATTCCTATCACATGTACCAGAAAAAGATTATCTTTAATTTTCCAAGAGACATAAATTTCAAATCAAAATCTATTCAGCATGACTTTCAGTTTTCCTTTTCTCAAAATGAGGTAAAATTCCTTTTTAATCATTAAGCACTTACTAGATATGACTTTTTCTCTGTGCAAATAAGCCCAATTGGAAAAACAAAAACACTCCATTTGTAACTTTTAGACAAGAAAACTAATATACAATTCATTTATAGGTTGGAGTTAAAGATTCTTAAAACTTGCTGTCATTATCTTTATTAGAAAGAATGAAATGTGATTAACAATAACAGAAAATCATTCATGTCTTCCAGAAAATTGATCATAAAAAATTTGTTCATATACAGACAATTTTCTTCTACATAAAAATATTCATATATATCTCCACTGGAAGGAGGAAGAACAAATCTTCCTGGATATCTTGTTTACCAGTGAGAAAACTCCAACAGCTCTCCCATGCTTTCTTTTAAAGAAAGAGGAGAGAGAGGGTAAATTTGGGGTAGCCAAACAATGATATCTTCTGTTATATGTAAGGTCAAGTGAAGCAATAATCAAGAATCAGACTCAAATTACGTGTTGGGGTTAAGGAATTTATAGATGAACAATAAGGAAGTGTAGTCAAGAAGATAGTAAGTGTTCATAAAATGGCTAAGCTAAGATTGTCCAAGGGAAAATAAAGATAATCATTCAGAGGCTAGGACAAGAAGTAGTGGTATTTTCAGAAAGAGAACACCAAAACTTAGTATCTACTAATGCCCAAGGATGAGTTCTACCCATCCACCTACCCAGCCCTGACAAAAAGTGAAAACCTTTTTTTTTTTTTTTTTTTTTAAACCTTTGTCTTCTCTTCTGGCTCATAATAGATCATAAAATAATAGTTTGAATTATCATAAATATGGTTTAGTGATACCCATCTTGCTTTCCTAGTTGACCTTTCATTGTATAGACTCTTTGTCAGAGGAGAACTCTAATCTGTATTACTTTACTTATGGTCATTAATTTACTCATTCCACAAACGTTTGTTAAGGGCATATTTTGTGCCATGGTTCATGGTTCTAGGTCCTGAGATTCCAAAGGTGTTCAATGTTAGAAGAGGCAATAAGGGTGCCTGGGTGGCTCAGTGGGTTGGGCTTCTACCTTTGGCTCGGGTCATGATCTCCGGGTCTTGGGATTGAGCCCCACATTGGGCTCTCTGCTCAGTAAGGAAACTGCTTTCCCCTCTCTCTCTGCCTGCCTCTCTGCTGCTTGTGACTTCTCACTCTCTGTTAGATAAATAGATAAAATCTTAAAAAAAAAAAAGAGGCAAATAAGTAAATTTATAATTGTGGTAGAAAATAATATGTTTTATATTTATAAAACTTCGTGGTGGCAGAGCATTTTCTGGAGAGGTCAGGAGAGGCTTCATAGAAAAGGTGTCTAATTGAATTCTGGTTATTAAGTTTGGTGGAGAAGTTGGGTAGGCTATTTCTGGCAGAGGGATAGACTTATAAAGGTATAGAAATCTAAAATAACCTGTCTTATTCAGAGAACTTTATGATGTGATGGCATCATAGGTACAAGATAAATAGGTATCTGGAGAAGCAAATTTTGATCAAAACAGGACACATATGATGCTACAAATTGTAGCAAATGAAAAGCTATCTTTGGGTTTCACTTATGGGTTGTATTGAAATTGTGGAAAAATCACTTTAGTGGGGACACCTGGGTGGCTCAGTGGGTTAAGCCGCTGCCTTCGGCTCAGGTCATGATCTCAGGGTCCTGGGATCGAGCCCCACATCGGGCTCTCTGCTTGGCAAGGAGCCTGCTTCCTCCTCTCTCTCTCTGCCTGCCTCTCTGCCTACTTACGATCTCTCTCTCTCTGTCAAATAAATAAATAAAATCTTTAAAAAAAAAAATCACTTTAGTGACAGTATGAAAAGTGATAAAAAAGAGATAAAAAGAAATGAAAGAGAGAAGACCAGTTAGGAGGCAAATACTGTAATACCAAAGAAAGATGAAGAGAGTTTAAATTTGGGCAGTGGCAATAAGACAGGAATAAGGGAAAATGTTAGCTAGATAAGACTTGAGGACTAATTGCATTTGGAGAATAAAGGAGAGAGAGTCAGAATGAGTTCCATGTGCCTCCTTTGGGAATTGTGAGGTGGGTGCCATTATCCAGCTAGAATAGAGTGTGGATACATTTTAGAAGGAGAGTGGCAAGTTCAATTTGCACATACTGAGTCTGAGATACCTGTGAAACATCTAGGTGGTTATACCCATTATATAGGTGGTTATGTGAACCTTGTGCTTTGGAGAACAGTAAAGGCTAGATACAGATTTCATAGTTATCAACATAGAGAAGTTAGCAAATACTTGCATTTATATCCTTCAAGGGGATATAGTGAGGTGAAAAGAGAGTAAGATTTATGAGGATAAGGACTATATTTGCCTTCCTCGTTGTTGTATTTGTAGCTCAGCACCAGATACATGGTAACCTTTCAGTATATGTTTGTTTAAGGAATGAATAGTGAAGAGAATCCAGAAAAGGAAGTAATGGGGAAGATTAAGAGACAATGAAGGTTAATTAGGAGGAAAAGCTTGGTGTCACGTACACTCAAGAAGGAGATTCAATAAAGGACTTGTCAACAGTGTTTAATTCTGCAAAGAGGTTACACAAAATAGAAATTGTAAAATTAGAATGTGTGCTGCTTTCCTTTTATACAGAAACCCAAATACATGTATTTTATTTTTATTACATTCAATAAAATCTTAGTAGTGGAATGAATGTCAGGCCAGGTTTTTGGTAGATGAATTTCTTTTTATTCAACTTCAGATTTCTTTTATAATTCTCCGAACAACATATTTATCAGAACCAACAAATGTATATTAAATGAGAGTGTCAGGAAGCAAAAAGATGTTTTGGCAAATGTAGGTTAAATTATATAATCAGTGATATATAGACACAAATGTAATCTGAGGCCTTAAGAGTAAAAACAAGTATTTTATTTTTTAGCATGTTATAGTCTTGTGAATTCTTATATTAACACAGAAAAGCAGCTAAGTATTCCTAAGGTATAGAAGAAAACTGAAAAAAAAAAAGCTTTGTAAATATTAACTCAGTGTAAACTCACATAAGGTATTTTAAAATGAAATAAGGAAATTAATTCTGCAGAATAGTTTTCATTCAGGGCACCTGGGTGACTCAGTTGGTTAGGTGTCTGACTCTTGATCTCAGCTCAGTCTTGATCTTAAGGTTGTGAGTTCAAGCCCCACATTGGGCTGCACAGGGTACAGCTTACTTAAAAAAAAAATAGTTGTTCATTCATTCATTCAACAAATATTGACTGAGCACCTACTATGTGCCAAACACTGTTCTGGGTCATGGATGAACATGACCCAGAAGTGATGTGAAGAAGTGAATGAAGCAAACCTAGTTCATATCCTCTTAGACCATGCAGTTATAGGTGATATGATTTGGTGGGTGATATGAAAAGTATATGCTTAAGAAAAGTTAGGTAGTATAGAGTATATAACAAGATTTAGTATGTGCCTTTATAGTATCAAAATATATATTGCAAAAGTCTTACAAGAATGTTATTTTTTAACTACCTTGAGGAAGTGCAGTTTATTTTGAGAATTCAAAAATTAGTAGTTAGCTTGACATATTGGGAGTGGAGAGGTTTGGAGAGATCATCCTGAATGGAAAGGATAGCATATGCTCCCTTGGGTAGAAAGAAGCCAGCATATTGGGAGAACTGGAAGCAGAAGGCTTTATCTGGAGCACCAGAAAGAGGAAAGAAATGTGCCTCTTGGAGAGACTGGAGAGAAGGGACAAAGAGCCTCAGGACTATGTTAAGAGCATGATTTTCATCCTTACATGAAAACCGGTAAATGATTGTAAATGAGTGACATGAACAGATGGGAATTCTTTGAAAACTCTTTGTTCAGAGTATTAAAAAAACACTAGGAAATGAAACAATATGCAAAGAAAGCAACTATCATTCTTAGGGTATTATCTTCTATGACTAGGAATTTATTCATATAAAAATTGGAAATGAGGGACATCAGGTGGCTCAGTTGGTTAAGCCTTTAACTCCTGGTTTTGGCTTACTGCATGATTTTAGGATTCAAGCCTGGCATGGGTGTAGGGTTCCTCACTCAGCAGAGAGTCTGCTTCTATGCCTCACTCCCTCTGCACCCCTGCCACTCTCTCTAAAAATAAATAAATATATCTTTTTTTTTTTTTTTAAAGAAAAAATTGGAAATGATAACATTCTTTTAGGATTCTTGGGAGGATTAAATATGTGAAGTGCTTCACATGGTTTCCAATACGTTATAGGAAATGTTATTTTCCTTCTTAGTCTCTAGATAAAGTAAAATCAAGTTAAATTGGCTGCTTACCACTTTGTTTAAGAGTAAGTTAATGCTAACTGACTGACATTGTTAAGAGAAAAAGTAGAAGCTTTTCAAGAATATGATTTTCCATTCTGGGAATATCCTTCATCTAGGAAGGAAGCCTGATATTGTCAGAATGACATCCTTGATGGGCATTGGCCTTTAGAGTTACCAAGATCAGAAAGGCCTAAAATTAAAAAAAATAAGAAAAGAAAAGAAAAGAAAGGCCTAAACCTGGGAGACCGCCATAATACAGGATTGCCTTGGGATATTTGCATTCAGTTTGGGGTTACTTATAATTACCTCTAAGTCCCTCAGGAAGTCACATTGTATTAAAATCTTCTAAGCACCCTGAGTATCCTGCTTCACTAGGGAAAACAACTTGAAGCCATACCAGGCTTCATAATGGAAATTTTCATCATATTTATGTCCTGAAAGCCTTGATTTCCTAAAAACGGTGTTGATAAAGCAGTTTGTAGCAATTTATAGTTTTGAAATTTTGAGTGATTTTTAAAAGAAAATTCTCTAGTACAGGTGCACAACACATCTTGAATTTTAGGGTTTCTCTTTCAGATTGAAAATGTACTTAAAAGGGGAATATTATTTAATATACTTGGCAGTAACAGTGCTTGGGAGTGACTGAGAGCCTTCTAAGACTCTCTTAGCTTTCAAATGAGTGTGGGAGCTATGGCACACAGTATCCACTGGTTTCTGAGGAAGTCTTTTGGCAGAATGTCTAAATACCAAACTCCAATAGAAGTGCTTTTCTAGAAAAATAAAGTAACAAGAAGCAGAGGCCATGACTGTTAATTATTACATTATTTCAAAGCACAGAATTCTTTTTTAAGCAGGCAGTGGTAGGAAAAGATTCCAGCCTGGATCACCATTTATTTTGAAAATTAATCAAAACATGGTCATTAGAGTTCATATGTAGATGATAAGCATTTCGGGAAAATTGCCCTTTCCATAATTCTCCAGGCTTGTGATGCTGTGAGCTGTTGATATTTTTGTTTCACTTATTAAATTATTCTAATATAGACAAATAATGCAGCCCTTAGTACTGACCTCAAAATTTGAGTTAATTGAAATTGAACTGAGTGGAAATTGCAAAGTTTTAACATAGTATGAGGTTTTATACTTCACTCAAAATCTTGAAATTGGTTAAAAGAAACAGAGACTAGTAAAGAAAAAAAGTACCATGTTCCTTAGAAAGATAACTAAGAAAGGTAATCAACTAAAGGGACATATATTTTTTGAGCATGATAAGTAGAACTGTTTAGATCAAAAAGATTTGTAGTTTAGCTCTTGAAACTGGATCCATTAAAAAGAGAAGAGAGAGTTTATTTTATAGATACTACCTGTCAATTGCATTAACACTTTACATTGTTGGAATAATGGAGCACACAAGCAACCATGCTAGGAGATAGAAAGTGAACATACATTGATTCCTGACTCATTGGCTGCCTCGAATCATAAAAATTCAGACATTTTTTGCCAACAACAACTAGTCTTTTCAAATGTTTCGGAGGCTTGGAGAAATAACAAAGGAATTATCATTAGTAGTAGTAGTGGTATCATTTTTCATCCTGGCTGCTCAATGTGCATACATGTATAGTAACGGTATGCTTACATTGACACAAGAAAACATACGGCAGTATTTACAGGCAAGGTGAATAACCAAGCCTATATCTGATTCTTAGGATGTATTCAGGTTTTTCTACTGACAAAAAATATAATTTGAAGCTAATCAATTTTGGTACTGTTAACATTAATTTAGAAAAGGTATAACAAATAGTAAAAACACAAAATAGTATTGGTTATGTGCTTTTTTTTGTGATATATACTGAGTTTAAAGAAGTGAGTATGACTTCTGCCCTGGAGGACCTTACAGTTTAAGTGGAGGAGGAAGAAAAGAAGTAATGACAATGGCATATGAAGAAGATATATAAACAGTAAAGTGTTTATTCCTTGTGAAATATTTGTAAAATAATATTTAGTCTGTATCTAAAAGCCCTGTGAAAGTTACTTGAGAAGGGTAAAAGGTGGTAGTCATCCCAAACAGAGGGAATAGCATGGTCAAGGACTCAGAGGCATACAATTGAGCCGGTCTATGCCTACCTCTCAGCTACATGCTTTTCTTCCTATAATCCTTATGCAAACTAGTCTTATCACCCAAGTTCTTTAAACCTAGAGACCTAGGGGCCTGCTACTCCTACAAATCCTTCTTTACTCCTTTATTTTTTACTCACCTATGTACTTACCTCTGAATCTTTCCTAGTTTTTCTCCTGCTTTTCAAAAAGAATTTTCTGCCCCTATCTTAGTTAAGGTCATTAAAATAAAATTTGATTCCAGAGCTATTACAATAGCTTCTAAAACGATATTTTCTAGAAACTAGTTTTACTCTAGTACATCCTTTGGCTTCCAGTCACTCCATATACTCTCTTATCTGTTTCAGAACAACTGCCATCTTTCATGCTTTGCTTGCATGCCTGCTCTTTCTTTTCACTGAAATGCCCTTTCCATCCTCCTGCACATGACCTGACTCAGTCTTCAAGGCTTAGATGAACAGTCACCTATTGAAAGGACTCTTACCCACTCTTCCTTCCAGCTTATCAGTTCTTTCTCTGTGTTCCCATATGGCTCAGCACTTAAACTAATTTAGTTACATTCTACTTTAATTACTTGGTTACCTGATTTATTCCCTTTACATATTAAACACTCTTCTGAAAAAGAATCATGATTGTATTTTACATTTACTATAGATTTTAGCATAGTACCACATCTGCCACATGTAGGAATAAAACAAGTGCTTTATGAGTAATTGAGTATCTAAATGTTCATGAATTACTATACTGTTAACATTCAAAATGATTAATAGTGATTCACTAAGTTTACAATCTGATATAAAATTATCAATAAAACATTATTGATTATACAGAAATCTGATATTAAAATAAAATTATAAATAATAGGGGCAAAAATTTTTTTTTATTGGAAGGTGCTGTCAAAGGCAGAAAGGTTTTGAATGGAGACATTACCTGCTTTGTTCTAAATGAACTAGAATATCTGTAAGACAATCATAATTGAAGACCTTGGCTTAACCAGAATACTCAACAAATATAGGCTTGGTATAAAATGCAAGGATATATGTTTTCCAGGCTCTGGTATGTAATCCAGAAACTGAGAATATTGACTTTTGAGATAAGGTGTCAAAATGTCTATTAAAGTGGTGAACTCTCAGGGTTTGCAGTTGAACGTTGAGGATCATAAAATCAACAACTCACATGGACCATATAGGATCTGAGACCTCCCATGACAAAACAGCACATCACACAACAGAGCTGATTTTATATCAGACTCATGAGAGTCAGAGATTTTACCTTGTATCAGCTTTACTAACAACTGCAAGGATATAAGTAATCTCAATGAACAGTGAAGCATGGAGAAGTCTGAAACAGCAAATATCATTCCCTACGTCCCTTTTTGTTACATGCTATGACCAAGATTTAATATGTGATCTCCCAGAGTAATGTATGTGGCAAAATCACATACACAAAAGGGACTGTTTCAGTCATGAATACATCTCTATTTTATAAATAATTATAATTGCATAGCTTACATATTATTTCTCTTGATTCACAGATTCCAGGGTTGTTTTTGTTGTTGTTTGTTTATTTGTATTTTTCCATAGCCAATCCTAGAATGAGCAGATACATTTTTCTAGAAGCATTCTCTCCATTGTCTTTCTGGGAAATACAACTTTGCCTGAAAGCTTCTCATTAGCATGCTTAGAAAGGAATCTGACAAGATTATCTCCCTTCTTTTCTGGGAATGCTTCCTTACTCCCATGGAAGGAAAGAATGGAGTGCAAGCTGATGAATCCTTTCCTTCCCACCTGATGTTGTCTGCTTTGCTTTTCTTCTGCTTATCATTGGATATGTGTGTTTATGGAGCAGTGCTGAGACTGGGGGCAGATGTAGCTGGTGGGAGAAAACTTGGTTCCTTATTATAATTTGGTAATAGATAAAATCTTTTAGAAGATTCTCACTTTTGGGGTCAGATTTGACAATAAAAACTCTTGAGATCTCTTACATTTATGCTGGCCAATTGTCTTGGTCTTAATTTATTTTACCCAGAAAATAATATCAGTGAAATGGGGGAAGCATACATAATAGAAACCACCTGCTTTTTAACATTAATTTGATTTTGGGGAAAAGAAAGTAAAGTTCGACACCATATAGATCCATACACTGTTTACATGAAACCTGAACAAACTAGAGGGAAACTGTGAGGGTATGAAGAACTAAAAGTAATTGTCGGGTATCACAAGAAACATATGAGTAGCTGATTTGCTGTATCTTTCACTTTTTAGCTATGTTGAATTGGGTAATGTAAAGTGGGAAAGTTTTATGTAACAAAAGGGAAAATAATATAAAAGTTCTTCCTATATCTCCTTGGAAAAGGAAAAGGAAACAACAAATATCACACTTGTCAGTTGTTCCTGAGAAGAAATACCATCTGTTGGTCTTCATTTATGAATAATGATAATACAGAATCTACATTTAAAATAAGAGACTCTTTCAAAGTCCAACATGATTATTTTAGTTTCTGATTTACATAGGGTATTTTTCATTTTAAGTATTTTCAATGTTAAAATCATATCAAGAATTTTTTTAAGAGGGGCGCATGGGTGGCTCAGTCTGTTAAGTGTCTGCCTTCGGCTCAGGTCATGATCCTGGGATCCTGGGATCAGGTCCTGCACTGGTCTCCTTGCTCAGCGGAGAGCCTGCTTCTCCCTCTGCCTACTGCTCCTCCGGCTTGTGCTCTCTCTTTCTTTCTGACATAAACAAATAATATTTTTTTAAAAAAGAATATTTTTAAACATAAAAATTTATCTGTGTAGAAGCTATATTATAAAATGGAAATGGACACAGTTTTATTTCTGAAAGTTGGTGAATAGTTCTAGTTATCAGTGAAAATAAGTATGATGCTTAATGTTTCCTGAGATAGCTTAATGGACAAAGACACAAGAATAAAGCATAATAAGAAAATATTCTGTCTCCTCTTAACTTTCTTAAATCCACTTGCAAATCCATCGTTCAACTTTAAAAGGCAATAATGCAATGTAAAACCAGTGGATCAACTTTGCCAAAAGGACCTTAAGCAGCTTTCAGCTTCCCTGGACCAGCCTTCTCAATAAAGCAGAGCAGCTGCATGACATACCCCCAGCTAACCTCACAATCTTTCTACATCTGAGAAGACTAAGACAAATCAGATGAGAAATTGAGATGCCGACCCCAAACTCCACATGACAATGCCTGCTTTCAAATTCAGTCTTTCTTTAATACAATTCACCCTTGCTCTCCTAATTTTAATGAAATCTTGAAAGAAATATATATTCTCCCTGAAAATAAGATTTCTGGTTACATCTGACATTTTATACCCTCAAGCTTTCTGAAAATTACTAAATATATTACTCATCAGTTGCTTTATGATCTTTTAGGAGAGATGAGACAAATCTTAAGACAGTCCTATAGGATTTCTTTTAAACCATAACCAATCATAGATTTTTCTTTTTCTTCTTTTAAGTAAAACTGTAGTAGCCTCTGTTGCATTGAACACCTAATTTAACGTGGATTCACTAGATAACAATGACTTTTTAACAAGGCATGGTATCCTGAAATTTTACTGACATTCAATTTTCAACGAGCTTCTTTAATTTGTACAGAGGCTTTTAGGGAACTTGTATTACTAGGCTATCATATGACTCACCTTTTATTTTTAATATATCATTATTTTTTAGCCAAATAATAAGCAAATAGATGGAACAAAAGTAGTTCTCTGGTTTGAGAAATAACCTAGCGTGTGACTCTATGTTATGTTTCATGACTCCGTAATTGGCTTACACTGTGATGCTTCTAAGAAGAAGCACTCACACCTATTTCCTTTGGAAGAAAATTAAAAAGCTGAAGGAACAAACCGAAAAACAGGCTTGTGTGAGATTTCATTATCCCCTATTTCTGTGAAAAAAAAAAAAAAAAAAGGCCATATTGTGTTAAGGGACAATTTCTAGGTGGGGGACATCAAATCTCACAGAAGATGAATCTTCCAAAGAAAGGTGGGTTGATCTCTATAGAGAGATACTCCTTTTTCTTGGGAAAAGAAATTTTCCTTGGGAAAATCATTTCAAAAAAAAAAAAAAAAAAAAAAAAACAAACCAGGAAGATACAACAAAAATTAATTGTCCCTTGGGGAGGAATGTGATAGTGACAAGTAGAGTCTAAGCACTTAGAAACATGGGGAAAGTTATAAAGAAGTCTTCAGACAGTTCTGAATTTAGAACATGAGAGTTAACTAAGGTCAGGGGAACATATTGTCAACAAAATTGCAACTGAAGTGGGAGGACATCCTGGACACTAGCAATTGCCAAAGAACCAGCCAGGAAATTTATAGGAGGAGAAACACAAGGGTGCATTAAGAGCCGGCTCTTAGTGCCAGTCTTTCACTTTAATGTTTTGAACAATGTGGAATACATACTAACCATTTTTTCAAGAGCCTGGTATTATTTTAAAAATTTAGTTAAAAAAAAATATAAGCATTTAGAAAATGCAGAATTAGGGGGCGCCTGGGTGGCTCAGTGGGTTAAACCTCTGCCTTCGGCTCAGGTCAGATGTCAGGGTCCTGGGATCAAGCCCCTCATTGGGATCTCTTCTCAGCGTGGAGCCTGCTTTTCCCTCTCTCTTTGCCTGCCTCTTTGCCTACTTGTAATCTCTCTCTCTGTCAAATAAATAAATAAAATCTTAAAAAAAAAAAGAAAATAGAATCGGTAAGCTAAGAATCTACACTCCTGGAAACAATGATTGTTATTCTGTTTTATTTCCTTTCAATCTTTTTCTATATTTTTTATCTTAAAAAGTTGTGATTATATATGTATGACCATATATACATACATATATGTGCACAGATATACATATATGTGTGATTTTCTACTTGCCTTTTTCACTTAATAATTATACACAAACTTATCTCCATGTTAGTATCATAAAAGAGCCTTAATTCTTTTCCAGTTAGGAGATAGCAATCTGACAAGAATCTATTACCACATTAACATTTGAAAAATGTGATTCATCCTGGGAATATAAATATATTTTAAAGAAAAAACCCACAAATTAATGAAGTTCTAACGGTGTAGAATTGGTTTTGAGTTATGGGGTTTTCTTGGTATTCCTCCATGCATTCAGTTTAGAGAATTTCTTCATCCACTTGCGTTCACATTCCTGACAACACACTGTAGGTATTATTATTGCATCAAGTAATGACAGAAAATTTTTACTTGACTGGAAATTGAGCACTGAGTTGACTTTCATCCTATTCCTAGTAATTCTTGAATCCAAGGATCTGGTGCTCCTTAAATGCAAGCTATGTACATTTAGGGAGGTTTAACTATATGATAAAATAAGTTATATATTCTTTTTATCCTAGGTTTGGTGTTCTGATTTCCACATAAAGATTAACATAGTTTTCTACTTCTGTCATCTGGTAACCCTCCAACTATAGTTGTGAAGAAGAAATCTTAATTTGACTGCTGATAGAGCACTGTGTTGCAAAGAGGTTTCTAACCCAGGCTACTGCCTACACTGCTGAGTTAGAGATTTATGAGCAAGGTCAGGCTTGGTAGTCCAAGTATGCCAGTGTAATTAAAAGGCCACTGGATTTGTCATCTAAGTGTAAAATACCCTTTGGCACAGAGTGAAGCCCTCATTTTCTAAGTAAATTAACTGTAATAACTATCAAACTACAGCTGGTAAGCAAGCCAGCTATCTGTGAAAAGGAAATCCATTGAGAACAAAAGCCTTGTTAGATAGTTCTTCAAGATATGGAAAATTTAAACAAACTGAGCTGTTTTTGAGCCTACGAAAGGCAAAAGACAACATAAAGTATCACCTTATTACTTCGTCTTTGCAAAGAAAAACAGATGGGAGATGAAAGGACAAGTTGGATTGGTAAGATGTTCATCCTGAAATTTTCACAAGCAGATGAAACAAGCATAGTGAGATCACTGCATTTATAAGCTAGTAATGGTTATGTGGAAGATACCTTATGTAACTCTCTGCTATCCCAGTGTGTCTGGATTCTGCAAAGTTTTCTGGGGTCCCTTAATTATTTTTAATCTCTTATTAGTGGGCCATGGAACTGAATTTGTGAATTTTGTTCAACTTTACTTTGGGCAAGGAAATACAATGGAATAATCATTCTGTTTCTTTACCTGGAACCTCCATAAAACAGCACCCATATTTAAAGCTTTTCAGTCCTATGGCTCATGGAAACTGGAGTTATAATAATGTCTCTTCAGAGTCTCTTTATTATAGGAGATCCAAAGAAGGTATGCCATACTTTCTTCAATGCTTAAAGGAATTCCTAATTCCTCTACTAAACGAATGAATCTCACCCAAAACCCTTTTGGAGGAAAGAGAATGGATACAGAATCAGAAAAATCTGTGTTTGAATCTCAGCTGAATCACATTCTGACACTGGGCCAAATACTTTAACCTCTTTGATTCTTATTTCTGCCAATTTTTAATTTCTAAAACAAAAACAGTATGTCATTTACAGCATCTTTTAAGCTTGAAATTATATCATATTTCTGGAATACCTCTGCTTAGTGACTGTACCATAGAGGATGCTATGTCTATGTTCATGTCTACTTTTGAAGCTAAGTCAAAGAAACCCAGTATTTTCCATTTTTCCCTATACTCACTGGCATTCTCTAACTGCCTTAGTTATTTCCTTAAAGGAAATCATGACAGTGTGGGGAGAAATTACAACCAGTCACAAAAAGATACTGACAGGAAGATAGTTGTTGATAGGGCAGCTAGAATGAAGAGACAAAAATAGGACATATATAAAACTCAGACTGGAAAGCTACTATCAAAGCTAAGTTATCTGTACATACTACCAAGTGGGGAGCTGCCAGTCCTGGAAGAATTTATAAGATTCTGTATTAAGGTAAGACTAATATATTTTCACATGTGGTAAGTCAGTCCTATCATAACAACCCTCCCCCCCCCCTTTTTTTTGCCTCTGCTACATGATGTTCTATAGATCAATTACTGAAAAATGCCTTGAGGAGTAATAATACTAAATACATAATTATTATTTATGGCTATTTATTTCACTTGAGTAAAAACTTGTTGACAGCCTCATTATGTCAAGCCTATAGCAAGCTGGTAACTTATTCTGTGGTCTTTGAAATAATTTCTTGGATTGTGCTGTGTATTAGCAAATGAGTGATGACTGAAAACTGTTAAATGGAACTATGCATTGAATGCACCATTTTCCCCACTAATATGTATAGGACTCCTGCAAATAGAATGGTGTAAAGGGAGATTGGCTTGAAAGCTGTACTACTGAAAACATTTAGAACTTTGGAAGACCACAGTGTCAATATGATACCACGTTTGTCAAAAAAAAGCTAATTCTTTCTTAGGCTATATTACTATAGATAGAACATTCTGATTCTGTGAAATGCTCATATTAATGACATAATGCCCAGACTATTGTGTTAATTTTTTTTTAATAAAGATTTTATTTATTTATTTGACAGAGATCACAGGTAGGCAGAGAGGCAGGCAGAGAGAGAGGAGGAAGCAGGCTCCCTGCTGAGCAGAGCCCGATGCAGGGCTCGATCCCAGGACCCTGGGATCATGACCCGAGCCGAAGGCAGAGGCTTTAACCCACTGAGCCACCCAGGCGCCCCTATTGTGTTAATTTTAAGAGAGAATGAAAAATAGGTTTAAGTTTTATATGAAGAGTAATTAAAGTTTCTGTGGATATTAGGAGAAATAATTGTTTTATTCAGTTATTTTTAGATTCTGAAGAATGAAGGGTACTTAAGTTATGTTGTTTCAGTCAGTATAACTTTGACAAAATATAAAACATTATAGAAGGAAATTGGCTTGAAAATAGGTTAGAACTTTCTAATAACTAGAATTTTCCAAGATATAGATGCCCTGAATTTGAAATACTCCAGCAGAGGCACCTAGATGGCTCAGTCAGTTGAGCATCTGACTCTTAGTTTTAGTTCAGGTCGTGATCTCATGGGTCATGAGATCAAGCCGTGGTCAACCTCCCCAATCAGTGGGGAGTCTGTTGAAGATTCTCTCCCTCTGCCTATCCCTGCACTTTTGTGAGCACATGTGCTCTCGCTTTCTCTCTCTCTTTAAAATAAATTATATCTTTTAAAAAAAAGGTTTTATTTATTTATTCATCAGTAAAAGAGAGAGAGAGAACACAAGCAGGAGGTTGGCAGGCATAAGGAGAAGCAGGCTTCCTGCTGAAGAAGGAGCCCGATGCACGACTCGATCTCAGGACCTTGGGATCACGACCCTAGCCAAAGGCAGATGCCCAACCGACTGAGGCACACAGGTGCCCCCAAACAACTTAAATATTCAAAAAATATACCCAGCAAAGTTTCTCCATTGTGTAGGCGGATGAAATAGATAACATTTTTATTTCTGACCCTAAAATTTGTTTTCCAGATTTTCAAATATTCTGATAATAAATTTCAGTAGTTGAAGTCAGTTGAATTTGTAATTTTTAAAATCTAAATCATAGTTTAGAAGAGATCTTAATTTTCATATATTGCAACCAAATTTAATTTTTCATAAGTTTTTCTTGGGAGGAACATAAGTACTTTGAAAAAATGATCAGCCATTTATAATTAAAAGCACATAGATACTTAGGCAAATAAAATGAGTAAGGCAAATAAAATGAGTAACTGTATGGTTTGATTTGTGCTTTACCTTGATTACTTAAAAAGAAGACACAAATATAAGCCATTTCTACTCTCCACTCTGTCTCTAAGCTCAGATGTTCAGTTACATATCAGAGAAACAAAATCCCAAGCATGACCAAGTGAATGGATAACACACACACACACACACACACACAACACCCACACACACACACACACACACACTCACCCCAACACAGGAATCCTGTTTTAGAAGAAACAAAGTTTGGTGTTTCTAGAATAATGTAATGATATGGCAGTTCTATTTTATATGTATTTTTGGAGATTTCCACTTGCAGAATATAGATGATAATGTTTCCTTCTGTACCAGTGGGGATTTTTTAGGAGTTTTATTTATCTTTCTTCCTTTCCTTCTCTTCTCTTCTGTTCTTTCCTTTCTCTTCTCTTCTTTTCTTTCTTTCTTTCTTTCTTTCTTTCTTTCAATTAACTCTTACTTCTGAAGAACTAAAAATATAGAAATAGAGATGTTTGTTTCTGTGGAACAGGACTATTGCTGGGGAGACCTGAAGGAAGAAACTGCTGTTATTATATGCTTTGCTGTTTCAGTTTTTACCATATGTAAGCATAACTTGGATATGAACATTTAAAAGGTACATAAGGTAAATCAAGTGCTATCAGGTCAGCCTGGGAGAGCCACAGGATGTCCTGGTATCAAGGGGATAAAGAAACACAGTATGAAGGGTTGGGAAAGGCTGATGGGAAGTAGTGACATCTATTAACACCCAAATGTGGATTCTGTCTGTTTCCTGTTAATATGATAACCACTACGAAATGGTGTGCAACTATCGGCAAGCTCAAATCGATGCCATGCAGTTACCTGGAAAGCATGGAATAATATCATATATTGAATTCTCCTATACTGAACTGTTAAATTCTCCTGTTAAATTAAGATAAAAATCTTAAAAAAAAAAAAGAAAGAAAGTCTAATGAATTACCAAGAAAAGTCAGTTCTACCTCTGAAGTTCCCCATCTCCTCCTTTCTGTTAACGTTGTCACTGACCGGACCTATTCCTTCATTTCCTATATTCTGTACAACTTTAGCTGCTTCTTTTTTTTTTTTTTAAGATTTTATTTATTTATTTGACAGAGATCACAAGTAGGCAGAGAGGTGGGCAGAGAGAGAGGAAGGGAAGCAGGTTTCCCGCTGAGCAGAAACCCGGATGCGGGGCTTGATCCCAGAACCCTGGGATCATAACATCATCTGATCCTAAGTGGTCATTTTATTCCTATTACTCCTTCCACTACACCCGATGCCATATGTAGCATCTGCCTTTCTCAGAGCCTATATTAATCTTCCCTGACACTTTGTCCTTGCTTCCATTAATAGTGTCTGTCCTCCCATTTCTGCCTATAAACATCTATTTATTTATTAGGACCCAGTCCTGCATAATGTCTACCTTCAATTTTTCTCTTGTGTAAATTTTAATAGCATTTCATTTTCTTTTATGTTCATACCAGTTTGCATTGTATTATAGTTATTCTGTACATATTTGATTTTTTTTAGTAGATCTTAAATTTCATGAGAACAAGTATCTTCTCTTCTTTCCAGTACCTAGTTCGGAGTTTTAAAGATAATAAGCACTCAGAAAAGGTTTATGGTATTGGATTGGACCCAGAAATGCAAATTAAACATCCTCAACCTATTCAGAAGCAAAATAAAGAAAACAGAAATGACAGATACTTTTTATTTATCCTAACCCATTCCTTCTTTGCACTATTACAATTTGAAAGTATTTGTTATGCAAACTCCCCATCATTTGAGTCATAATCATGGAACTAATTAACAGTAGATAGTATTCTCATTAAGCACACTAAAATTTGTGTTTGACATTTAGATATATTAGAATATTTAGCCAATATTTAATTTGACCTTAAGGTGAATTCAACATTTTGAATTTCAAAATGTCTACAATTTTCATATAGTTGCTACTATTTGGGAACCTAGAAAAATTACACAAACAGGTGATTAGCAAATTAGCTTGAGAATGTAAAGATATATCTATTTGAGGGCTAACCATTTGTGTTAACTCGCACTCAATACGTCATCTACTATTTTTCTCTTTCGGCTTTTTTTTTACACACATGAAAAATAGAAATACATTATGTTTTAAATATCATTCTACATATTGGTCCAATGAATTAATCTAGATTATGCTCTATTTGCTAATGTTAAATTACTAGGAAGGGGTGTGACCAGTTGGATATGGGATAACAAATAATCATATAATATATAATCATATAAGATAAGAAGCTGCATAAGGAACAAGGAAGTCTGTCTTTGAACAGTTGCACCTTAAGAGATGCAGTTTAGAGGTTTGAGCATGGATTTTGGAGCACACTGCTCATGTTTAAATTGCCCCTCTAAGCCTCAGTATCTCTGTGTCTTTGGGCTTAATCTGCCTCTCTTCAGTTCCCTTATCTGTAAAATGGGGATAGAAGCATCTGCAATGTAGGGGTATATAAGAATCAACTGAGCATTTAGTGTTATGAAGTGTTTGCATGTATGTTTTTTACTGCAAATATCTATTGTTAACTTAAATATTAAATGCATTTATTGTTTTTATTAGCTCTGTGGCATTTATTTCTGGTTTTGATCTGAGTTTGTTTTCTTGCTCTCAAGCTTTGTGAGAAACACAGGAATCAATAGGGATTATTTCAACTGAATTTAGAGCTTATCTAAGAGAACTTCAAGGGTAGGAGACCAAACAAAACAAGAAAAGAGGATTTAAAAGAAGAAATTAGATTAAAAGTTTAAGAGATTAAATGGGTGGATAAAGAAATCCAGCATGTATTTTAGATAAAAGCTGAAAAAGCAGTAGTGCTGCTCTGCTTAGTCAATGGCTCCTGACCCCATTAGCAATAAATGTTTAATCTTACTCTTATTGTTCTTATTAGTAATGAAAAATGGCCAGTTTTTTTTTCTTTCTTATGAAGAAATGTATTAAGCATGATCTGTGATTTCCTCTCAGGAGTATTAATAACTAGAAAAGTAAAGGAATTATGATAATATGAGAAAAACACAGAAAATAATTTGTTAAAGTCCTACTAGATGTCAGATATAAATAATATTTGCCATGGAAATCAATGTTAGTATCAGATAAGAGGAATTAAATTTCAACTCTTATCTTTCAGTTGGAAATATAAAATCTAGGAATTTTTTTTTAAAGATTTTATTTATTTATTTGACAGAGAGAGATCACAAGTAGGCAGAGAAGGCAGGCAGAGAGCGAGGAGGAAGCAGGCTCCCCAGCGAGCAGAGAGCCAGATTTGGGGCTCGATATCAGGACTCTGGGATCATGACCTGAGCCAGAGGCAGAGGCTTTAACCCACTGAGCCACCCAGGCACCCCCAAATCTAGGAACTTTTAAGGGAGAACTATAGAGAAACCTGAAGTATATCAAATGAGACATTATGGTTCAAAAATGTTCATTTACTCTTTTTTTAAATTAAAGTATAGTTGACATACAATATTATATTAGTTTCAGGTATACAATATAGTGACTCAACATTTATATACTTTACAAAATGACCACCAAAATAAGTCTAGATACCTTTGTTTATTCTCTTTTGATCATTATTGATTTTCTAAGATTAAATATTTCAAAAAATCTGATTTTCTGTAGTTAAATAGTTTAAGCCTAGAGGCAAAATTGTAATCCACTTATAGTAACTGTAAGAGTTTATGATATCTACAATGTCTATATCTATATTCATATATCTACCATTATCTATATCACCTATGTCTATATATTTCATCCTATTTCATGTTATCTTCCAATCTTTATTTTTCCTTGCCTTTATTTTCTCATCCACTTTTTTATCTTGTTACACTATAATTGTGAAAGCATCCTCAATCATATAAAAAATTACGTAGAATATCAAAAAGACACATACACACAAAGAGGTAAATAAGGCCTCAGTAATCATTTGCCTTACTGCTTTTTACTGCTTTGGACATGAGCAACCAAGTTGGGTCTAATAATTACAATTAGATTTATGGCAGAGCTTTTAGTTTCTAGTATTAATGGAAATCATTGGAAGGTAAACTATTATTTCCTCCTTTACTTGTTTTTCCCTGAAAAGGGGGTTTTCATTTTCTGGAATTCTATTTCATTCCTTCTGAAGACCTATAAGACCTTACTCACCAATAGTGATTAAAATTTTAGTCTACTTTTGTTTATTTTAAACCACCTGATATTTTACATGATATTTTACACCTGATATCACATGGTTCCTTAATTTATTTTTTACTTAATCCTGAAGGTTGGAGAAGCCCATTAGGTAGTAACTAATGATCAAGGACATTTTCCTTTTCATATAAATCAAAGAAAATTTTATTCTTGATTTCAATATCTTGAGTTTTCATTAACTTCCACACATTAACATACTCCAGTTAGGATCTCAGATTTTATTTTTAATGTCATGCCATAGAGAGAGATGAAATTTGCCAAACTCTTGATTATCTTGGCAGGTTTGCTAAATCAATACTTTTAATTTTCTCCTGTAGGATAGACGTTCTTTTGTTACTAAAAGTCATGGTAGCTTTTGAGTTTTTGAACATAGATATTCATAGATAGCACCTACAGAGTAATTCTGTGTAGTCAGAATAACCTATAGACCACATTCAGTCCTTTATTTCTATATAAATTCTTGATTTGAGCTTTTTTTCCCTAATTCTATTAGAATACTCTAAGATGTTAATTTAAAAAAATAGATTCAGAATTATATTCATAAATTAAGCCACTGCAGACTACAGGTATCTATCAAGATTTTGTGAGCTCAAATGAAGTCTTTCATCTTTTAGACTGCCACTATTGTAAGGGCCTGCCCCTCCCAGAGGAACTAGCTTGTGGACCCCAGAAGTAGGGGTGGGGCAGGCCAGGTGGAGATGTACAATCCGTGTGGCATGGGTATATCCACTGGGTGAATTAGGATTCAGTTGGCTACCTGTGTAGGGGCGGGGCTCAACCACCCCAATAAAGGTTGGTCTGCGAGGCTGGCGAAGATGAGGAGAGCTGTCAGAAGAAGAAGAAGGAAGAAGAAGCAGGAGAAGAGTCAGCGGGAGCAGCATAAGAGTCGGCAGGAGCAGCAGAGAGAAGAGTTGGTGGGAGAAGAAGAAGAGCTGTAACAGCTCTTGTAAGAGCTGTAAGTGCCGCTGGCGGCCCCGCGCTGTCGGCGGTCCCAAGCCATCCGCGGCCCCATCGCCAGCAGCCCCACCCACACCGCAGCTTCGGCAGCGGCGCCGCGGGGAACAGCAGAGCCATCAGCGGTCCCAAGCCGCTGGCAGCCCCGACACCAGCAGCCCCGCCCACACTGCGGCTTCAGCAGCGGCGCTGCGGGAGCAGGAGCGGCAGAACCACCAGCAGCCAAGCGGCCTGCGACCCGAGCCGCCAGCCGTCCTGAGCCACCAGCGCCCCGACGCCAGCAGCCCCGCCCACACCGTGGCTTTGGCAGTGGCACTGGGGGGGGGGGGGAGAGCAGCGGAGCCACCAGCGGCCCCGAGCCGCCAGCGGTCCAGATGCCAGCAGTCCAGACGCCAGTGGTCCCGCGCCGCCAGCGGTCCCACACCCCCAGGACCCTGACGTCTGCGGCACCGAGATGCCAGTGGCCCCGACTCCAGCGGCCCCGCCCACACACCACACACTGCGACCCTCAGCAGTGGCGCTGCGGCCTAGACGGCAGCAACCTTGCTGGGAACCCTGAGCCACTGCCTCGCTGGAGCTGTGTCATTCCGGGGAGTGGCTTCGTCTGGGAAGAGGCCTCCTCGGTGAGCGGACCTGCGGGAGCATCATCATCCGGAAAGAGGCTTCCTCCAGAGCAGCCTCACCGTAGCAGCCTTGTCTGGGGAGTGGCCTTGCCAGAGCAGCCTAGTCAGAGTGGCGTCATGGGGAGCAGAGTCTGTCATCGGTGTTGTCCTCCTCGTCATCGTCGCGGTCGTCATCGCCTCATCGTCATTGGGAGCAACCTCATCCTGGGAGCAGCTTCCTCCAGAGGAGTGCCTCCAACCGGGGAGCGGCCTCATCTGCAGAGCAGATGCTTGGCGTGAAATAAAGCTTTGTTTGATTTTCGCTTTATATCAGTCTCGTTCCTTTGATCACGGACCCTAACACTATATCTCTGAGGACTGAGTAGCAGTCATTTTAACATATTTATTGTATGTCAACATTTCAAAAAAAATACTGCATATTTTTGAAAAATCTTAGTATTTATGTGTTCATGAAAGGTACATTAATGTGTAAAATTTATAGATGAAAATGATGTCAGCATTTTGAATAAAAATGCTTTAGAGTTCATTTTGTCTAAAATTTAAATGTACAATGAAACGGTGTTTCTAATAGATTGCAAGAATGGGAGCACTGGGAAGGAAGTGGCTTAAGCCAGGATTTTTTTAAAGCAATAGTGGAAATAAATGTTATCTTTTGAGTAGGTTTAGTTATAGATCACTATCTCTGGTGTACTATGCTCATTTTAGAAGTAGTCTTCTCACTTGTCTGCTTATTAAGAACTGTAGATAAAGGGAAAAGATAAACCTTGTATGTACCAGTGTTTCATTTTCTCAATCAAGCTATACTTTACAGGAATCAGAAACACTAACTACTTTCCAGTCAGCAGTATACACTGTAGTCTTTTCTGTCCATAGTCCCTTTAATCTTTTAAAAAAATTTTCTCAAAATATTTTCACATTCATTCTTTCGTTTGATTTTTCACCAAAGGCTGTAAGATAGGTAAGGTGGTATTACTACCCCCATTTTACAGATAACCAAACAACAATAACAAACAAAATAAAAAACAAAACAAAACCACACACAAAAATCCCAAAACCTGAGATGTTGAACTATGTCTAAGTCTCATTGGAAGACCACAAATTAGCTTCTAGCAGAGAACCTGGGTGTCCTGAATCATGACCTAATTTCATTTCAGAAAACATGAAAGTTCTTGATCTTGGAAAGGAGTTTTCCTCCATTGGCTTTACCATTTACTTTATTTTAATAGGGTCTCCCTTTCTTTAAATTGTCCTCCTTTGCCTCAGACCCCTGGTAAACACACATTGCTCTAAATCCCTCCTCTTCTAGGAAGCACTGTGAATCGGCTAGGAATTGCCTTCTGCTAGCAACAGAGCACTGACTAGCAGCTTAAACTGCTGAGGTTTCTTATGAGGAAATCTGCCCGTAGGAGTCAGAGCAGCTTCCCAGAAAGAGTTACGTTTAAGTTAGGACTAGATTGATAACAAATTTTTCTTGCTGACAAAGGGATCAGAGGAAGTCAGCCCCATATGTTCTGAACTGTGATGGAATCATATTAACAACAACAAAAAAAAAGACCAAATTGGAAATGGTTCAGACTCGTATAGAGGCTCTGTAAAGGCAATGGAGATCCAGGTGTCTTCCATCTTTCTGACCCAGAGTAGTTAATACATAACTTCTGCTATGGTCTGAATTTTGTCCCCTCAAATCAATATGTTGAAGCCTTAACTCATAGTCCCTCAGCATATGACTGTATTTGGAGATAGGCACTTTAAAGAGGTTATTTTAATTAAAATGAGCCCATTAAGGTGGGCCTTAATACAATCTGGTGTATTTATAATAAGAGGAAATTTGCACACAAAAAGGGACACCAGGGATGTGTTTGCACAGAGGAAAGGCCATATGAGGTCACAGCAAGAAGGCAGTCATTTTCAAGACAAGAGAGAGGCCCCAGAAGAAAACAGTTTGCCAACACCTTGATCTTGGACTTTTAGCCTACAGAACTGTAAAAAATTAACTTCTGTTTTTTAAGTTATGTAGTCTGTAGTATTTTGTCATGGCAATCCAAGCAGACTAATAAAACTTCTATAATTAAGGTTGCCCCTTAGTCCAATATGACTGCTGAAACTCTAGCCATCAGTTTATTGTTTGTCAAAGAAGGTTGGAGGAATGGAGAAAATTGCCAGCTATCTAACCCCTTTAGGAGCGTTTTCCAATAACAGCCAGTCATTGCCATTTGCCTCTAATTGGCCAGAACTTAGTCACATGGGAGTCATATGTCTGCAAGGAAGGTTGGGAAAATATGGTTATTAGCTAGGTGCGTTGCCACCTTGACTATCTTGGGATTCTGTTTATTATTTTTTTTAATTGAGGTAAAATTGGTATATAACATTATATAAGCTTCAGATGTACAACATTATAATTCACCACAAAGTGATCATTAAGCTGGCATCCATTGTGTCAGTTCAGATGAAAAATGAACACTAGAGGTTCTATCACTCCCAGGCACAGCTGGACTGGCCAAGGAACATGTAGTCATAGGCTCAAGAGATAGACATCTTGCTTATCATTCAAAGGAACTTGTAGGAATGCAGCCCTACTATTTTACAAGTAGTTAATCAGCACTACCCTAAAGATATAATCACTAGATGTAGCTAATGAAATCTGCAACAAGCAGAATAGAGATATTTTTCAGATTTTAAGTGTCTTGAGATGGAACAGGCTTCTGTGGAACCAGACCAAGTGGCATCGAAATTTATTAAGTAACATTTTCTAACATGACCTCATGGGCTTCTAGTCAACAGGTTCCACTTTCTCAGGAAACTCCTGCCCCACATTTTGCCTTTAAAAATCCTCACTTGTAAGCCACTGGGGAGTTGAGCTCCCTGTAATGGTGGGTGGCACTACACCAATGATTAGTCTATCTTTCTTCTCTGAATAAGCTCTGTGTCAGTTTTTATCAACTTACTGCACATTGGGCAGAAAAACTTTAGTTTGGTTACAATCACCTGTAAAATTTGAGTTGTCATTTATCACTATACAATTGACCCCTTTACCCATTTGCCCACTGCTTTATCCCCCTTTTTCTCTGATAATGACCAATTTGTCTCTGTATCAGTGCTTTTTTTTTTCTTTTTTAAGATTCCACATATGAGTAAAATCCTACAGTATTTATCTGTCTGACTTATTTTTACTTAGCATAATACCATCAAGTTCCATCTGTGTTGCAGCAAATGGCAAAATTTCATTCTTCTTTATGGCTGAATAATATTCATATATATATACACACACATATATATATCTCACATTCTCTTTATCCATTCATCCATCAATGGACATTTGTTTTCATGTCTTGGCTATTATACTTAATGCTGCAATGAATATAGGGTTGCATATATTTTCTTTTTTTTTAAACATCTTTATTGAGATATAATTCACCTACATACAATTCATCCTTTTAAATTACTGTTCAGTGACTGTTAGAATATTCACAGATATGTGCGACCAGCATCATAATCAATTTTAGAACATTTTTGTCACCCCAAAACAAACCCCATAGACATTAGCAGTCACTCCACATTTCTCCCCAAATCCCTTCCCTACACCTCTATGGGTGCATATCTTTCCAAATCAGCATTTTTTTGTTCTTTGATGAATACCCAGACATGGAATAACTGTATTATTTGGTAGTTTATTTTTAATTTTTTGAGGAACCTTCATACTGTTTTCCATAGTAGATATATCAATTTACCTTCCCACCAGCAGTGCACAAGAGTTCCCTTTTCACCACATCCTCAACACCACTTGTTATTTCTTGTCTTTTTTATGGTGGGCCATGGTGGTTATGATTTGTATTTCCCTGATGATAAGTGATGTTGAGCATCTTTTCATGTGCCTGTTGACCATCTGTAAATCTTCACTGGAGAAAAGTCTATTCAAATCCTCCACACATTTTTAAATCAGGGTTTTTCTTCTGTTGACTTATATGAGTTCTTTATATATTTTGGATACTAATCTCTTGTTAGATGTATGATTTACAAAAATATTCTCCTATTCAAGTAGGTTGCCTTTTCTTTTTCATGGTGATTTCTTTCACTGTACAGAAGCTTTTTAGTTTGATATATTCCTATTTGGTTATTTTTGCCTTTGTTTCCCTTCCCTTTGGAGTCAGATCCACAAAAATATCAGTAAGATTAATATTGCAGAGCTTAATAAACTGTTTTCTTCTAGAAATTACCTGGTTCAGATCTTAGTCTTGAATCCATTTTAGTGGATTTTTGGTGGTCTAGTTTCATTGTTTTGCATATGGCTATCTTGTTTATCCAACACATTTATTGAAAAGGTTTTCTTTACTTCATTGTATATACTTGTCTCCTTTGCCATAAATTAATTGTCCATTTATATGTGGGTTTAATTCTGAGCTCTCAGTTCTGTTACACTGATCTTTGTACTTATTTTTTAGACTAGTACCATATTCTTGATTGCTATAAATTTTTTGTGTAGTTTGAAATCAGGGAGTGTGACACTTCACTTTGTTCTTTTTTCTCAAGATCCCTTTTTCTATTCAGGACCTTTTGTGTTTCCATACAAATTTTAGAATTATTCTAGTTTTGTAAAAAATGCCATTGGAATTTTATTAGAGATTGCATTGAATCTGTACATTGCTTTGCATAACATGGACATTTTAACAATATTCTTATTTTAACAAAATTCTTATAATACAAGATATTTGAATATCTTTTCATTTATTTGACCATCTTCAATTTCTTTCATAAATGTCTTATAGTTTTCAATCTAAAGGACTTTAAATTTCTTGGCTAAATATATTTCTAGGTATTAAGTTCTTTTTGATGAAATGGTAAATAAGATTGTTTTTTGGATTTATTTTTCTGGATAGTTTATTAGTGTATAGAAATGCCACAGATTTCTACATTGATTTTGTATCTTCTTACTTTACCAAATTCATATATTAGCTCTAAACATTTTTTTGAGCATCTTGAAGGTTTTCTCTATGGGAAATCAAGTCATCTGCAAATACAATTTTACTTCTTCCTTTCCAATTTGGAATTTTTTTATTTTTTTAATTTATTTTTATTTTTTCTTGCCTAATTGTTGTGGCTAGGGCTTCCAATATAATGTTGAATAAAAGTGAGACTGGGGATTCTTGTCTTGTTCCTGATCTTAGAGGAAAAGTTTTCAGCTTTACATGATTATGATGTTAGCTGTGAGTTTGTCATATATGGCCTTTACGGGTTCAGCTACATTCTCTCCATATCCACACTGATGAGTTTTTATAATAAATGGATGTTGAATTTTGCTTTTTCTGCATTTTTTTTTAAGTAGGCTCCATGCCCTATGTAGAGCCCAACACATGGGCTTGAACTCACAACCCTGAGATCAAGATCTGAGCTGAGACCGAGTCAGATGCTTAACCAACTGAGCCACTCAGGTACCCCTTTTTCTTCATCCTTTGAGATAATCATATTATTTTACCCTTCATTTTGTTATTTTATGTATCATGTTGCTTGATTTGTGGATGTTGAACCATCCTTGCATCCCTGCAGTAAATTCTACTTGATCATGGTGTATGATCTTTTTAATGTATTCTTGAATTTGTTTTGCTAATATTTTGTTGAGGTTTTTTAGTATCAGTGTTCATCAATGATGCTGCCTATAATTATTATCTTCTTTTTAAAAAAGATTTTATTTATTTATTTATTTGAGAGAGAGAAAGAGCTTGAGAGGGAGATCATAAGCAGAGAGGGGGTAGAGGAAGAGGCAGACTACCCACTGAGCAGGGAACCTGAAGTAGGATTTGATCCCAGGACCCTGGGATCATGACCTGAGCCAAAAGCAGAAGCTTAACCAACGATCCACCCAGGTGCCCTTTAAATATCTTTTTCTGTGTAATCTTTCTCTGGTTTTGGTATCAGGTTCATACTGGACCATAAAATGAGTTTGGAAGTATTCCTTTCTCTCCAATTTTATGGAAGATCTTGAGAAGAATATATATTAAATCTTCCTTGAAAGTTTGGTAGAATTCACCAGTGAAGCCATCTGGTTCTGGCTTTTATTTGATGAGTGTGGAGCCCAATATGGGGCTTGATCTCATGACCCTGAGATCATGACCTGAGCTGAAATCAAGAGTCAGATGCTTAACTGACTGAGCCACCCAGATGCCCCTCTTGGGAGGTTTTTGAGTAGTGACTCAATCGCCTCACTAATAATTGCTCTATTCAGGTTTTTTTTTTTTTTTTTTCTTCTTGATTCAGTCTCAGAAGATTGTACATTTCTAGGAATTTATCCATTTCTCCTAGGTTTTCCATTTTGTTGATTTATAATTGTTTGTAGTAGTCACTATCCTTTTTATTTCTGTGGCATCAGTTGTAAGTTCTCTTTCATATATGATTTTACTTATTAGAGCCCTCTTTTTTTCTTGATTACGTTAAAGTTTATCAATTTTGCTTACCCTCTCAAAGAACCAGTTCTTAGTTTCAATGACCTTTCCAATTTTTTTAAGTATCTATTTTATTTGTTTCTGTCCTGATTTTTAGTATTCGTTCTTTCTACAGACTTTCAGTTTTGTTCTTCATTTTGCAGATCCTTTAGGTGTAAGGTTAGATTTTTTTATTTGAGAATTTTCTTGTTTGTTGAGGAAGACCTGTATTCCTATCATTTTTCCCTCTTAGAACCACTTTTGCAGCATCCCAAAGATTTTGGTATGCCACATTTCTGTTTTCATTTGTCTCTAGGTATTTTTAAAATTTGTTATGTGATTTCTTTGATGACCTATTGGTTGTTCAGTAGCATTTTATTTAGTCTTCATATTTTTGTAGTTTTCTTCTTCTAATTGATTTCTAGTTTTATATCACTGTGGTCAGAGAAAATATAGTATGATCTCAATCTTTTTTAAAATTTATTGAAACTCTTTTGTGGCCTAGTGTGATCTATACTGGAAAATATTCCATGTGCACTTAAGAAGAATGTGTATTCTGGTGTTTATTGTTGAAATGTTCTGTGATCTATTAGGTCTCTCTAGTTTAATGTGTCACTTAAGGTCAAGTTTTCCTTATTAATTTTATGTTTTGATGATCTATCCATTGATGTAAATGGGGTGTTAAAATCCCCCACTATCGTTGTATTCCTATTAATTTCTCCCTTTAGTTCCATTAATATTTGCTTTATATACCTTGGTCCTCCTATGTTGGGTGTACCCATATTTATAAATGTTATGTCTTCTTGTTAGATTTACCCTTTTGCCATTATGTAATGCCCTTTTTTGCCTGTTATTACAAACTTAGTTTTAATTTGAACACTATAAGTATAGCTACACCAGCTTTCTCTTTATTTCCATTTATATAGAGTATCTTTCTCCATCCCTTTACTTTCAGTCTGTATGTGTCCTTACTTCTGAAGTGAGTCTCTTGTAGACAGCATATAGATGGATCCTTTTTTTTTTTTAAATCCATTTGGCTACTTTGTCTTTTGATTAGAGATTTTAGTCCATGTACATTTAATTATTGATAGATATGTACTTTTTGCCATTGTGTTAACTGTTTTGTGAATGTTTTCATAGTTCCTCTTATTCCATAGTTTTTCTCTTTCTCTGTCCTTTGTGGCTTGATGGCTTACTTAAGAATTGTATTTAAGTTCCTTTCTTATTTTCTATGTGTGTGAGTGTGTGTGTGTGTGTGTGTGTGTGTGTGTGTGTATTTGCCCTAAGTCTTTGCTCTGTTATCTGTGAGGCTCACATATAGCTTTTTATGTATATAATGTCTGTTCTGAGAACATAAATTTGAGCAAATTCCAAAGTTTTACATTCCTCTTGACATTTTACATTTTTGATGTCACATTTTATGACTTTTTATTTTATATTTTCCTTAACCAATTATAATGGTTTTAGCTAATTTTACTATTTTTGTTTTTTAAACATCATACTTTATGACTGATTGATTTTCCACCTTTACTACATATTTATGTTTTTGGGTTTTTTTGTTTTTTGTTTTTGTTTTAGAGAAAGAAAAGGAGAGAGAGCAAGTGAGCACAAGTTGCGGGAAGGAGGGGAGTGGAGGGAGAGGGAGAAAGAGAATATTAAGCAGCCTCTACAACCAGCAGAGAGCCAGATACAGGGCTTGATCTCATGACCTGAGAACTTGACCTGAGTTAAAATCAAGAGTTGGACGCTTAACCAACTGAAATACCCAGGCATCTCTAAATTTATCTTTCTAGGAAGAGTTTTCTTTCATATGTTTATATGCTTTCTTGTTACTAGTGCCATTTCTTTTCCATTTAGAGAAGGCCCTTTAACACTTTTTGTAAGGCTGGTTTAGTGATAAAGTCTTTTAGCTTTTTCTTATCTGGAAAACTCTTAATTTCTCCTTTAATTCTGAGTTAAAGCCCTACCAGGTAGATAATTCTTGATTGGATTTTTTTTTCCTTTCAATACATTGAGTATATTGTGCCACTTTCTTCTGGTTCCCAAAGTTTCTGCTGAAAATATGCTGATAGCCTTATGAGGTTTCCACTGAGTTGTTTTTCTTTTGCTGCTTTTAAGATCTATCTTTAACTTTTACCATTTTACTTATAATCTGTATAAGTGTGGATTTCTTTGGGTTCATCTTTTTTTGGAACTCTGGAGTTCCTGGACCTATATGTCTGTTTTCTTCCCCAGATTAGTGAAGTTTTCAGTCATTATTTCTTCGAATAAATTTTCTGGTCCTCTCTGTCTCTTCTCCATCTGGGATTCCTGTAATGTGAATGTTATTTCATTTGATGTTGTCCCAAATGTCTCTTAAGTTATCTTCATTATTATTATTATTATTTTCTTTTTTTCTCTTCTTGGTTGAATTCCATTGCTTTCTTTTAACTTGATTCAGTGTGGAGGGTGGAGGGCTGGTACATGGCCCAGCTGTGACACATCACTGCACTAAGGCATGGCGTTGGGCACATAACTCCATTAATTATGAAGAGTGTGAAGAGAAAATATGGTAGTTAAAAATTATTAGGTTTAATTCAGAGGACATATTTATAGCAAAATGTCAGTATAAAGTACAGGCTATGAAGAGAAACTAAGGATTTTTCTCTTTATGTTGGCCATTAGATTTTAAGAGATTCAGCTACATCTTTGGTAAATCAAAAATAACACCACTGAATTAGGTTCTCTGAAATACTGTTGCTTTGATTTTGATATATTTCTCTGATACTCTAAAACTTCTGTTCATTTTATCCTGGATTTCCCTTTATAGAAGTAACAGAACAGGGAGTCATATGCATAAGTCTACGGATTTTAGCTGCAGACATATAATCTAAGATATTATAATATTATTAGTTACATGTTTTATAGCCATATTGTTCTGAAATTGTTTTGTTTTGGTGATGTTGGCTGAAAGGTGGTGTGAATTCCACACAACATAGCAAAAAGAAATTCTAACATTAACCAGTCAAGAAAAAATGAATACTGTCTCCTTTCTCTAAGCATGGGGGAAAGAGTGGGAGTTTTTTTGTTTTGTTTGTTTTTTAGTTTCTTTCTGGAGTTTATCTTTCAGTAAATCTGCATGATATTTTAAACCAGTGGTTTTCAAAGTGTGGTTTCTGTATTAACCTCACCTGGAGAATTGATAAAAATGCAAGTGACCAAGCCTCACCCCAGATTAAAAAACTGGGAATAGGAAGTTCAGTTGTCTACATTTTATCTAGCCATTTAGGTGGGTTTTTTTAATGAATGATAAAATTTGAAAGCACCAGTTTAGACTACAGATTTGGCTAGCAAATGTGGCCTTAAAGGCTTTAATCAAGTCTAACTTTGTATTTTTTCTTGCACTTAATAATTTTATTTGCTTTTATAAATCAGCAGTAACAATTTGAAAAGTAGTGTTTCTAGAACTGCAGCTTTTGATTTGGTACAAATTTGATTTTAATTTGCTCAAAATAATGCACTAACATACATCTAGAAGAAAATCATGTATTGTTTTCCTCTTAAAGCTTGTATTCATTTTAAGATGAGCGATGTAAATTAGACTCTGATTAAAACCTTAGGGAAATGAATAGGATTTAGATGTTATAATCATATCAGGCCCATTATGTTTTTCTTCTAAACCTAATGCAATATCTTTATTAAGCATATTTTAATATCTCATTTAATTATTATTTACAGAGTAGGAAGTTTTGTCTATGTGTCTGTCAGGTCAACAAGAAAAATTAAAGGATGCCAAAGGAATGGAATTGACCATATGGATGACTGATGCTTTGAGTAATTAATGTTTCCTGTTTGAAAAATAATACTTGCCTTGAATAATTAATGTATCCTGTTTTGAAAAATACTTGCCTCTGAGATACCACATAGAGTAATCATATATATATATATATATATATATATATATATAATCTACTAAAGATATGTGATGGAGTAAGATATAATATTTAATAGGGAAGGACTTACCAAGAAAGGATTTTTGAATAAATATCTGAAGGAGTTGATAGAAATGAGACCTGTGAATATCTTGAGAGGAATAATCTGGACAGAGAGAACAGCAAAGGGTAAAGTCACTGAGTAGGAGTGTACTTATCCTTTTCTAAGTCATCAAGGAAGCTAATGTGGCTAGAGCAAAGTGAGCAAGGGAGATAGTAGAAGAAAACAAAGAAACCATATTGATCACTTTTACACAGGTTTAGGCCAGAGGTAATTATACCTTGTTCATGGCAGAAGTGAAGGTCATGAGAAATATACAGATTAAGGGTATGTTTTAAAGGTAGATGTAGTAGCATTAGCTAATAGGTTGACCTAGGCTGTGAAAGAAAAATAAATAAATAAATAATGAGTCTGGGTTTCTGTCCTGATCAACTGGATAATTGGAGTTGCTACCACTGGGAGGTAGAAGATTGTTAGGAGAGGCAGATTTTTGGGAGAACACTGGGAGTTTGATTTTGGACATAAAGCATTTAGAATGCATAGTAGATATGCAAGTGGATATGTCAAGTAGATATTTGGAGCTACAGGTCTAAGATGCAAGATATCAGATGGGACTATAATTTTGGAAATAACTTATTGGTGGAATTTTAAAATACAATGCTACCTGAGATCACATAGGGACTGAGTATAGACACTTGAATTCCTATGTCATCCCTTTTGTCTCACTCCAGCACACACTAGAGAGATTGGCTGTAGATAGGACAAATGGTTCATCTAATAAGATAGAGGTGAGTGTAAACAAAGACAGATACAGTTCTTGGATTGACATGAAGTGGTTAATGGTTAGAAGGAATTTTCTTGTTGCTTGTGTGTTTCAGTAAAATTGGAAGCAGGTCATTGGGATGAGAATGAAGGAAGGCATGTGGGAAGTTTGAGAAGAGAAGATATGAAATACTGGTAGATTCATTACTGCAGTTGGGCCCACCTGAAGTTTATGTTCATAAATTTAAGGATGACCTAGCTGTATGGTACAAACATGCATGGAGTAGACAATCAGCTGGATTTAACCAGAATTGAGGTTTTGTTTGGCATAGTAAAACCTTTTGAAGTATACGCATGGGATTTTAATAAAGAAATGTGGAAACTTATCTGGATAATGAATGAAATAGAGAAATAAGAATGATAGAAGCTTGTATAATTAATTTATTGTAGGCCACAGAGGGGATTTAAAAAAGTGATTAGAATTATAGTACTAAAGGGACCTGGAAACAGAAAGTGGGGTACTTGAACCTAAGATTAAGGAAGAGATACAGATATTATTAATGGCAATGTGTAGACTATAACTTGGAAGTAGAACTGACTGTGGTATTTATATTTGCTTATTTTCTTGATGTTATTTATTTATATTACAAATCACAATTTTGTACTCCAGATTTTACCTTAAAAGTTATTATTATTTTTTATCAAGAAGGAAAACACTAATTTCAAGTAACCCAACAGACTGAAACATTTGCTTTTGTCCTAGAGCCATTTTGAGAATCAGTCCAATAACTCATTTTCAAATAATCTTGTACTTCTATTGTTTCACCAGCTGTTTGTACTCAGAAAGTAAATGAAATGCCAAAGATGTTTACATAATGAAACCTGAATTACTGAGTTCTACTTCCCAAGAGTTAAGTGATGTTAATTCTAAATGAGACTGTTGAATTTTTTTCTGGAATCATATCCAAGGCTGGGCCCTTTCTTTACTAATATGCATTATCCTTTCAAATTGAAGTAGTTACTTATTTCTAGAAATTGTATCTAAATTATTGTCTTTTGATGTTTTGCTACTCAACATTCTATCACACCAAGATTAAAGCCAATATTAAAAAATATTTGTTGTGGGGCACTTGGGTGACTTAGTTCGTTAAACCTTAGACTCTTGATTTCAGCTCAGGTCATGATCTCAGGGTCATGAGGTTGAGTCCCATGTTGGGTTTCATGCTCAGTGCAGAGGCTACTTCTCTCTCTCTCTTCCTCTCCCTTATCACCTCACCCTGCTCACACACTCTCTCTCTCTCTCTCAAATAAATAAATAAATCTAAAAAAATTATTTTTACAAAAATGTAATTAAGTACAACTGGAAATATTGCAGAGTTTCATTTAATAGTTACTCATATAATCTTGTATAATCCTTATTTTACAGATGGCAAATTAAATTAGTTAAAATACTTAGAAGCCAGGGTTCAGAGGACATTAAGTTCTCCTGAGTCTTGATTTAGTGATATGATATTAAACATAGGGTCTGCCCACTGATTTCCTCAAATGTCAAAGAGACATTTTGAATGGATTTAGGCTATAAAAGCATTTGGACTAACCTGTAAATTAGATTTCATGCTTGTATTTCTTTCAAACCAGTAAAATAATAAGATGATCTTAGAACTTAATCTCAATAATAATTCAAATAAGACAATTACTCAACTAAGTATATAATTAGTATCCTGGGTGATTTAATTTTACTAGGCCAAGGATGTCAAACATGAAAATAAAGAACTATATTCTTCCAATTCCTTCTCTGTCCCTAGCAGAGAGAATTTATCTATAGTCTCATTACTCTTTGGCTCTTTGGTGAATCTAACCTTGGCATTAGAGTCAGTCTCAGGACAGCATTATAGACAGCCAATACCAGTAGATAAACATTGACATACTAGAAGAACATTATTTAATGTTCAGACTCTAAATTGAACATTTGAAAGAATTAATACTTCCAAATATTTCTCTTATAACCAGAGAGTAGTGTGAGTACTAAAAAATTCTTGGCTGAATAAACATAAATCTATGTTTAAATTAGATATGAAATATTGCCAGGTATTAGGCATGAACTATAGGAAAAGCGTAGGATATACAGTGTTAAATAAATACAGTTCACCATCAAAAATGTGAATTTGAACTGTGTAGATCTACTTATACATGGATTTTTTTTATAAATACAGTATAGTACTATAAATGTATTTTCTCTTTCTTATGATATTCTTGATGACATTTTCTTTTCTACTGTTTGATCTTTTTAAAGATTTTATTTATTTATTTATTTATTTATTTATTTATTTGAGAGAGTGAGTGAGAGAGAGCACATAAGTGAGGGGGAGGGGCAGAGGGAGTGCAAAAAGAGAACTCAATGATGAGAGGAAGCCTGACATAGGGCTCTATCCCAGGACCCTGGAATTATGATCTGAGCCAAAGACAGACACTTAACCAACTGAGCTACCCAGGCACCCCTCTCTTGCTTGATTTATTATAAGAATATACTGTACACTATATATAACATATAAAACATGTATTAATTGACTATGTTATTGGTAAGGCTTCTGGTCAACACTAGGCTATTCGTGGTTAAAGTTTTTGGGGTCAAAGTTATGTGTGGATTTTTGACTGCATGAGGCGGTCAGTGCCCCTAACTCCTGCATTGTTCAAAATTCAACTGTATGGCATCTTTTCTCAGGGGGCCCACAGTGTTTAGAGCATGGTTAGGGTTTTGGACAGATGTGAAATAGGATATCATGATTACAACTTCTGGTCATTTCTATGAAGAAGTGTCACATGACATGAGAGCAAAACAGAGAAATTCAATTTATGTGGGTAAAGTGCAAGGTCTCAATGTAGAAATGACATTAAAACAGAACTTTAGGGACACTTGGGTGGCTCAGTTGGTTAAGCATCCTCCTTTGGCTCAGTTCATGATCCCAGGGTCCTGGGATTGAGTCCCACACTAGGCTCCTTACTCAATGGGGGGCCTTCTTCCCCCTCTGCCTGTTGCTTTGAATGGTATGAGGTGAGCAAGTCAAGGTGGCATACAGAAACAACGAATCCTTCTGAAAATCTTTTCTTTGCAGGCGACTACCTAGAAATCCTCAAGATGAGAACAAGAAACACTTTATTTTAATTTTTATTTTCTTAAAGTTTTTAACTAAATTCCAGTCAGTTAAAGTGTAATATTGGTTTCAGGTGTTTCAGGTGTACAATATAGGGATTTCATAATTCCAAACAATACTTGGTGCTCGTGATAACATATGCACTCCTTAATTCCCATCACCTATTTCACCCATCTCCTCACCTATATCCCCTCTGATAGCCATCAGTTTATTCTCTAGTTCAGAGTCTCTTTCTTGATTTGCACTTTTCTTTCATTTTTCCTCCTTTGTTCACTTGTTTTATTTCTTAAATTCCACATATGAGTGAAAGTATATGGCATTTGTCTTTCTCTGACTGACTTATTTTGCTTAGCATTATCCTCTCCAGCTTCATCCGTGTCATTGCAAATGGCAAGATTTCATTCTTTTTTATGGCTAAATTATATTCCACTGCATATTCATAGCAAAACTTCGTTTTTGTGTGTGAGTAATTTAGTCATTTATTTTTTTAAGTTTTATTTATTTTTTTAAAAATTATTTATTTATTTATTTATTTGACAGAGAGTGAGATCACAAGTAGGCAGAGAAGCAGGCAGAGAGAGAGGAGGAAGCAGGCTACCTGCCAAGCAGAGAGCCTGATGTGGGGCTTGATCCCAGGACCCTGAGATCATGACCTGAGCCAAAGACAGACACTTAACCCACTGAGCCACCCAGGCACCCCTTTAAGTTTTATTTTTTCAGTGTTCCAAGATTCATTGCTTATACACCACACCCTGTGCTCCATGCAACATGTGGCCTCCCTAATACCCACCACTAGGCTCACCCATCCCCCAAACCCCCTCCCTTCCAAAACCCTCAGTTTGTTTCTCAGAGTCCACAGTCTCTCATGGTTCATCTCCTCCTCTGATTTACCTCAATTCAGTTTTCCTTTCCTTCTCCTAATGTCCTCCATGTTATTCCTTATGCTCCACTAGCAAGTAAAACCATATGATAACTTTCTCTGCTTGACTTATTTCACTCAGCAAAATCTCCTTCAGTCCCATTCATGTTGTTACAAAAGTTGGGTATTCATCCTTTCTTTTGGAGGCATAATACTCCATTGTATATATGGACCATATCTTCTTTATCCATTCATCTGTTGAAGGGCATCTTGGCTCTTTCCACAGTTTGGCAATTGTGGCCATTGCTGCTATGAACATTGGGGTACACATGGCCCTTTTTTCCATTACATCTGTATCTTTGGGGTAAATACCCAGTAGTTCAATTGCAGAGTCGTAGGGTAGCTCTAGTTTTAATTTTTTGAAGAATCTCCACACTGTTTTCCAAAGTGGGTGCACCAGCTTGCATTCTACCAACAGTGTAAGAGAGTTCCCCTTTCTCCACATCCTTTCCAACACTTGTTGTTTACTGTCTTGTTAATTTTGGCCATTCTAATTGGTATAAGGTGGTATCTCAATGTGGTTTTGATTTGAATCTCTCTGATGGCTAATGATGATGAACATTTTTTTCATGTGTCTGTTAGCCAATTGTATGTCTTCTTTGGTGAAGTGTATGTTCATGTCTTCTGCCCATTTTTTGACATGATAATCTGATTTTTGGGTGTTGAGTTTGAGAAGTTCTTTATAGATCTTGAATATCAGCCCTTTGTCTGTAGTGTCATTTGTGAATATCTTCTTCTATTCTGTGGATTCCCTCTTTGTTTTGTTACTGATTTCTTTGCTGTGCAGAAGTTTTTATCTTGATGAAGACCTGAAAGTTTGTTTTTGCTTGTTTCCTTTGCCTTTGGAGACATGTCTTGAAAGAAGCGACTGATGTCGAAGAGGTTACTGTCTATGTTCTCCTCTAGAATTTTGATAGTTTTCTGCCTCATGTCGAGGTCTTTTCCCCATTTTGAGTTTATCTTTGTGTATGGTGTAAGAGAATGGTCGTTTCATTCTTTTTTACATAACTGTCCTATTCTGCCAGTACCATTTATTAAAGAGACTGTCTTTTTTCCACTGTATATTTTTTCCTGCTTTGTCGAAGATTATTTGACCATAGAGCTCAGGGTCCATATCTGGACTCTCTACTCCGTTCCATTGGTTTATGTGTCTGTTTTTGTGCCGGTACCATGCTGTCTTGGTGATCACAGCTTTGTAGTAAAGCTTGAAATCAGTCAACGTGATACCCCAATTTTTCTTTTTCAACATTTCCTTAGCAATTTGGGGTCTTTTCTGGTTCTATACGAATTTTAGGATTGTTTGTTCCAGCACTTTGAAAAACGTCAGTGGGATTTTGAATAGGATGGCATTCAAAGTATAGATTTCTCTGGGCAGTATAGATATTTTAACAATGTTTATTCTTTCTATCCATGAGCATGTAATGCTTTTCCATCTTTTTGTGTCTTCTTCGATTTCTTTCATGAGAATTCTGTAGTTCCTCGAGTACAGATCCTTTACCTCTTTGGTTAGGTTTATTCCCAGGTATCTTATGGTTCTTGGTGCTATAGTAAATGGAATCAGTTCTTTAATTTCCCTATTTTTTCATTACTGTTATACAAGAAGCCAACTGATTTCTGTGCATTGATTTTGTATCCTGCCACATTACTGAATTGCTGTATGAGTTCTAGTAGTTTGGGGTGGAGTCTTTTGGATTTTCCATATAAAATATCATGTCATCTGTGAGGAGAGAGAGTTTGACTTCTTTTTTGTCAATCTGAATACCTTTTATTTCTTTTTGTTGTCTGATTGCTGTTGCTAGGACTTCTAGTACTATGTTGAACAACAGTGGCAAGAGTGGGCATTTTTGTCTTGTTTCTCATCTCAATGGGAAAGCTGTCAGTTTTTCCCCATTGAGAATGATATTTGCTGTGGGTTTTTTGTAGATAGATTTTATGAGTTCAGGAATGTGCCCTCTATCCCTATACTTTGAAGAGTTTTAATCAGGCACAGATGCTGTATCTTGTCATTTTTTTTTTCTGCATTAATTGAGAGGACCATGTTGTTTTTCTCTCTTCTTATTGGTTTGTTCTATCACATTGGTTGATTTGCAATGTTGAACCACCCTTACATCTCAGGGAAAAATCCTACCTGGTCATGGTGGATAATTTTTTTAATGTAGTGTTGGATCCTATTAGCTAGGATCTTGTTGAGAATCTTGGCATCCATATTCATCAGGGATATTGGTCTGAAATTCTCCTTTTTAATGTGGTCCTTGCCTGGTTTGGGGGTCAGGGTAATGTTGACTTCATAAAAAGAGTCTGGAAGTTTTCCTCTGTTTCTATTTTTTTTTTTTTTTTTGAAACAGCTTCAGGAGAATAGGTATTATTTCTTCTTTGAATGTTTGGTAGAATTCCCCAGGGAATCCGTCAGGTCCTGGACTCTTGTTTTTGGGAGGTTTTTGATCACTGCTTCAGTCTCATTACTAGATATTGATCTATTCAGGTTGTCAGTTTCTTCCTGTTTCAGTCTTGGAAGTTTAGGCTTCCAGAAATGCATCCATTTCTTCTAGGTTGCTTAACATATTGGCATATAACTGTTGATAACAATTTCTGATAATTGTTTCTATTTCCTTGGTGTTAGTTGTGATCTCTCCCTTTTCATTCATAATTTTAATTTGGGTCCTCTCTCTTTTCTTTTGGATTAGTTTGGCCAGTGGTTTATCAATCTTATTGATTCTTTAAAAAAAAAAACAGTTTCTAGTTTCATTGATGTGTTCTACTATATCTCTAGTTTCTATCTCATTGATCTTTGCTCTAATGTTGATTTTTTCCTTCTTGTGCATGGGGTTGGCTTAATTTGTTGTTGATTTTTCATTTCTTTAAGGTGTAAAGAGATCTGGTGTATTCTGAATTTTTCAATTTTTTTGAGTGAGGCTTGGATGGTTATGTATTTTCCCCTCAGGACCACCTTTACCATATTCCATAGGTCTTAGACTGAGGTGTCTTCATTCTCATTGATTTCCATGAATTGTTTAAGTTCTTCTTTGATTTCCTGGCTCATCCAAACATTCTTGAGCAGGATGGTCTTTAGCTTCCAAGTGTTTGAATTCCTTCCAAACTTTTTGTTGTGGTTGAGTTCCAGTTTCAAAGCATTGTGGTCTGAGGATATGCAGGAAATAATCTCAGTCTTTTGGTGTTGGTTGAGCCCTGATTTGTGACATAATATGTGATCTATTCTGGAGAAAATTCCATGTGTGCCTGAGAAGAATGAGTATTCTGTTGTTTTAGGGGGGAATGGTCTGTATATATCTATGAGGTCCATCTGGTCCAATGTGTCATTCAAAGCTCTTGTTTCTTTTTTAATTTTCTGCTTGGATGATCTGTCTGTTACTGAGAGTGGCATATTAAGATCCCCTACAATTAATGTATTCATACCAATATGACTCTTTATTTTTGATTAACAGTTGGCTTATGTAGTTGGCTGCTCCCATATTGGGCATATAAATATTTATAATTGTTAGATCTTCTTGGTGGATAGACACTTTAAGAATGATGTAGTGTCCTTTTGTATCCCTGACCATAGTCTTTAGCTTAAAATCTACTCTATCTGATACGAGAATCACTAACCCAGCTTTCTCTTGAGGCCTGTTGGCACGAAAGATGGTTCTCCATCCCTTCACTTTCAGTCTGGTTGCATCTTTAGGCTCTAAATCTCTTTCTTGTAGACAGGATATGGATGGGTCCCGTCGTTTTGTCCAGTCTGCAACCCTGTGCCCTTTTATGGGAGCATTTGTGCCTTTCACATTAAGAGTGATTATTGAAAGATAAGTTTTTATTAACATCATGTTGCCTGTGAAGCCCTTATTTCTATAGATTGTCTCTGTAAATTTCTGTTCTATGTCACTCTTGGGTTCATTCTTCTTTTATAGAACCCCCCTTAATATTTCTTGTAGTTCTGGCTTGGTGGTCACATAATCTTTTAAATTTTGCCAGTCTTGTAAACTCTTTATCTCTCCATCCATTTTGAATGTCAGCCTTGCTGGATAAAGTATTCTTGGTACATGTTCTTCTCATTTAGTTCCCTGAATATGTCTTGCCAACCCTTTCTGGCTTGCCAGTTTTCTGTGGATAGGTCTGTCATTTTTCTGATTGTCCTTTCTCTGTACATAAGCGATCTTTTCCCCCTAGCTCCCCTTAAGACCTCCTGTCTGAAATTATGATTCATGAATTTCACAAATGTGTCTGGAGGTCTTTCTAGGCTTATTGATCTTGAGGGAGGGGATGTTCTTTCTGCCTATTGGACAAAAACACTTGTTACATTCCCTAAATTAGGGAAATTTTCATCCAGGATTTGTTCAACTATATCTTCTAATCTTCTCTCCTCAGGGATCCCAATAATTCTGACATTGGAACGTTTTATGGCATCCTTTATTTCCCTAATTCTGTTTTCATGGCTTCTAAGTGGTTTGTTCCAGGCAACCTCCTGATCCTTCTTTTCTATCAGTTTGTCTTCTAGATCACTTATTCAATCTTCTGCCTTGGTTACCCTAGCTGTTAGAGTAGTTAGGTTAGATTGAATCTCACTGATAGCATTTTTAGTACTTCTAGATCAGCCCTCACTTCCACCCATGGAGATTCTATTTTGCCACTAATGGTCTTCTCCAACCTAGCCATTGCCTGGATAATTGTTGCCCTGAATTCCCTTTCTGACGTTGGGTGTTCCTCCTCCTAGTCATTTTAGTGAGAGGTGGTTGAAGGGATGTAGAGCTGAATATATCAATCACAATCCAGGTAAGATGCACCCTCTCCACTGATGATCTCCTATCCCATAGAGATCCAGAAGTGTATAATCTTACATCTCAGGCTGATTTCGTGGGTGTTCAGAGTGTTCTGGTAGATATTTAGCTCACTTCAGGGGACTGGTTGCAACAAGGTCTCCTACTTCTTTGCCATCTTGCTCCTCCATATCACAACACAACTTCTCTATTCATTTATCACTCTATGGAACTTGGGCTGTTTCCATTTGACTAGTGTAGAAAATGTTACTATAAACATCAAGGTACATATATCCCTTTGAATTAGTATTTTTGTGTTCTTAAAATTACAGGGTAATTGATGGATTACAGGATAGTTCTATTTTTAACTTTTTGAAGAGACTCCATAGTATTTTTCAAAGTGGCTGTACCAGTTTGCATTCCCACCAATAGTGTGAGAAGGTTCCCCCTTCTCCACATCCTTGCCAGCACCTCTTGCTTCTTGTGTTGTTGATTTTAGTCATTCTGACAGTTGTGAGTAGCTCTCTCATTGTCGTTTTGATTTGCATTTTCCTGATGATGAGTGATGTTGAGCATCTTTCCATATGTCTGTTGGATAGCTATATGTCTTCTTTGGAGAAATAATTGTTTGTGTCTTCTGCCTATTTTAAAATTGGATTATTTGCATTTCGTGTGTTGGGTTTTATCAGTTCTCAATATATTTTCTATACTAACCCTTTATCAGATACATCATTTGCAAATATAGTCTCCCATTCTATAGGTTGCATTATTGTTTTGTTGATTGTTTCATTTGCTGTTCAGAAGCTTTTTATTTCAACGAAATCCCAGCAATTTAATTTTGCTCTTGTTTTTGTTGCCTCAGGAGAAATATCTAGAAAGAAGTTGTACAGCTTATGTCAAAGAGGTTACTGCCTGAATTCTAGAATTTTGATGGTTTCAGGTCTCTCATTTAGGTCTTTCATCGACTTGGAATTTATTTGTGTGTACAGTCTAAGAAAATAGTTCAGTTTCATTCTTTTGCATGCTGCTGTCCAGTTTTCCCAACACCATTTGTTGAAGATACTGTCTTTTTCCCACTGGATATTCTTTTCTGCTTTGTCAAAGATTAATTGATCATATAGATGTGGGGTCATTGCTTGTTTTTGTTTTGTTTTCTGTTTTTAAATAGGCTTCACACCAAGCCTAGAGTGCAATACAGGGCTTGAACTCATGACCCTGAACTGAACTAGACCTGATCTGAAGATCAAGACCTGAACTGAAATAAAAAGTTGAATGCTTAACCAACTGAGACACTCAGGCACCCCTGAGTGTTTTCTTTGTTTCATTCCTCTATGTGTTGATTTTTGTGCCAGTACCATACTGTTTTGATCACTACAAATTTGTAATATAACCTGAAGTCTGGAATTGTGATGCCTCCAGCTTTGCTTTTCTTTCTTTTTTTTTTTTTAAAGATTTTATTTATTTATTTGACAGAGAGAAATCACAAGTAAGCAGAGAGGCAGGCAGAGAGAGAGGAGGAAGCAGGCTCCCTGCTGAGCAGAAAGCCCGATGTGGGGCTCAAACCCAGGACCTGGGATCATGACCTGAGCCAAAGGCAGCGGCTTAACCCACTGAGCCACCCAGGTGCCCCAAGCTTTGCTTTTCTTTTTCAAGGTTTCTTTGGCTATTCAGGGTCTTTTGTGCTTCCATACAAATTTTAGGATTGTTTGTCCTTGCTCTGTGAAAAATGCTGGTGGTAATTTGATAGGGATTGCATTAAATGTGTAGATTGCTTTGGGCAATGTAGACATTTTAAGGATATTTTTCTTTCAATCCATGAGCATGGAATGTCTTTCCATTTATTTGTATCACCTTCAATTTCTTTCATTAGTGTCTTATAGTTTTCAGGGTATGGGTCTTTCAACACCTTAGTTAAGTTTATTCCTAGATATCTTGTGGTTTTTGGTGCAATTGTATATGGAACTGATTCCTTCATTTCTCTTTCTGCTGCTTCATTATTGATGTATAGATAAACAACAGATTTGTGTATGTTGATTTTGTATCCTGTGACTTTATTGAATTCATGTATCAGTTTTAGTGTTTTTTTTTTTTTTTTTCAGCAGGTTGTCTAAAGTATCATGTCATCCGAAAAGAGTGAAAGTTTTACTTTCTTACTGGTGTCTTTACCTGGTTTAGGTATCAGGAAAAAAACTGTCTCATAGAATGGATTTGGAAGTTTTCCTTTTTTTTTTTTTTCTATTTTTTGGAATAGTTTGAGAAGAATAGGTATTAACTATTCTTTAAATGTTTGATAGAATTCTCTTGTGAAGCTATCTGACCCTGAACTTTTGTTTGCAGGGAGTTTTTTTTTATTATTGATTCAATCTTTGCTGGTTATCAGTCTGTTCAAATTTTCCATTTCTGCCTGTTTCAGTTTTGGTAGATTATATGTTTATAGGAATATATCCATTTTTTTCAGGTTGTCTGACTTGTTAGCATATAGTTTTTCATAATATTCTCTTATAATTGTTTGCATATCTGTGGAGTTGGTTGTTATTTTTCCTTTATTATTAGCAATTTTATTTATTTGGGTCCTTTTTTTTTCTTTCTGATACATCTAACTAGACATTTATCAATTTTATTAGTTTTTTCAAAGAATCAGCTCCTATTTTCCTTCATTTATTCTATTCTATTTTACTTTTTTTGTTTTATTTTGTTTTGTTTCTATATCCTTTATTTCTGTTCTAATCTTTATTATTTCCTTCCTCCTGCTGGCCTTAGTCTTCATTTATTGTTTTTTTTTCTAGCTCCTTTCAGTACAAAGTTAGGTTATTTATTTGATTTTTTTCTTGTTTCTTGAATGAAGTAGGCCTCAACTGTTACATACTTCCCTCTTAGGATCAATCTTGCTGCATCTCAAAGATTTTGGACCATGGCGTTTTCATTTTCATTTGTTTCCATGTACCTTTTTTTTTTTTAAATTTCATCTTTAATTTCCTGATTGACCCATTCATTGTTTAGTAGCATGTTGTTTCACCTCTTTGTATTTGTCTTTCCAAATTTTATATTATGGTTAACTTCTAATTTTATAGCATTGTGGTCAACAACAGTGCATGGTATGATTTCAGTCTTTTTGTATTTGCTGAGTTCTGAATTTTGACCTAATTTGTGATCTTTCTGGAGAATGTCCCATGTACACTTGAAAAGAATGTGCATTCTGCTGTGTTAGGATGGAATATTCTGAATGTATCTGTTAAGTCCAGCTGTTCTAGTACGTCATTCAAAGTCACTATTTTCTTGTTTATTTTCTGTTTAGATGATCTGTCCATTGCTATAAGTGGAGTGTTAAAGTCCCTACTGTTTTGCACTATTATTAGTTCCTTTATCATTGTTATCAATTTTTTCATATATCTGGGTGCTCCCATGTTAGGTGTATAAATATTTACAATTATATCTTCTTGTTGGATTGTCCCTTTATTGTGATATAGGGCCCTTCTTTGTCTCTTGTTATAGTCTTTATTTTAAAGACCATGTAGTTTGTATGTAGTTTGTCTAAGTATTGCTTCTCTGGCTTTTTTTTTTTTTTTTTTTGACAGCCATTTGCATGATAAATGTTTCTTTCTCTCCTCACGTCCAATCTGCAGGTGTCTTTAAGTCTAAAATGAATCTCTTGTAGGGAGCATATAGACGGGTCTTATTTATTAATCCATTGTGACACCCTGTGTTTTTTGACCTGAGCATTTAGCCCATTTACGATCAAAGTAATTATTCATAGATATGTATTTTGTCATTTTGTTACTTGTTTTGTCATTGTTTGTGGAGATTTCTCGGATCCTTTCTTGTCTTTGTCACTTTTGGTCTCTCTTTTGCACTCAAAGAGTTCTCTTTAATATTACTTGCAAGTCTGGTTTACTTGTCACAAGCTCCTTTCGTTTTTGTTTTTCTGGGAAATTCTTTTTTTTTTTTTTTTAAAGATTTTATTTATTTATTTGACAGAGAGAAATCACAAGTAGGCAGAGAGGCAGGCAGAGAGAGAGAGGAGGAAGCAGGCTCCCTGCTGAGCAGAAAGCCCGATGTGGGGCTCGAACCCAGGACCTGGGATCATGACCTGAGCCGAAGGCAGCGGCTTAACCCACTGAGCCACCCAGGCGCCCCGGGGGGAAATTCTTTATCTCTCCTTCTATTAGGAATAATAATCTTGCTGAATAGTGTATTATTGGCTGCAGATTTTTCCCATTCAGCACTTTGAATATATTATGTCACTCTCTTCTGGCTTGCCAAATTTCTGTTGAAAAATCTCCAGCTAGTTTAATGGATCTTCCTTTATAAGTTAAGGACTTTTTTTCTTGTTGCTTTTAAAACTTTTTCTTTATCACTGTGTTTTGCAAATTTAATTGCAATATATCTTGATGTTGGCCTGCTCTTGTTGATTTTGTTGAGAGTTCTATGTTCTGCCTGGATCTGGATGTCTGTTTCCTTCCCCAAATTATGGAAGTTTTCAGCTATTATTTCTTCAAATAAATTGTCTGCCCCTCTTTTCTTTTTCTTCTTCTGGGACTCCTATATTAATGTTATTACATCTGATGGAGTCACTGAATTCCTTGTCTATTTTTGTGTTGCACAATTCTTCTTTGTCTCTTTTGTTCAGCTTTGTTATTTTCCATTATTTTGTCTTCTAAGTCACTAATTCATTCCTCTGCTTCTTCCAGCCTGCTGTTCATTGCATCAAGACTGTTTCCAATCTTGCTTATTGTATCCTTCATCTCTGATTCTTTTTTTAACTTTTTAGCTCTGTGGTAAGGGTTTTATTGGTGTCTTATGTTCTTTTCTCAAGCCCAGCAGGTATCCTTATGATTCTTGCTTTAACTTCTCCATCAGGCATATTACTTATATCTGTTTAGCTTAGATCTCTGGCTGTGGTCTTATCTTGTTCTTTCATTTGGGATAAATTCCTATCTTCACATTTTGTCTAAGTCTTTGCTTTCTCTGTAGAAAAGCTAGTTATGTCTCCTATTCCTGAAAGTAGTGGCCTTGTAAAGAAGAGGTCACCTAATGCCCAGGGACTGGCACTTCTGGGAATGTCTCTGGTGTGTGCCACATGCATTCTCCTGTTGTGTATTGGCTACTCTATCCTTCAGGCCAGTCATCTCCAGAGGCTGTCCTTGTCTGCTGTGGGCAGTGTTTTGTCTCTGGTCTGAATTTTCAGAGTTGTAACTAGGTATGCTCTGGTCTGCTTGTGAAATGACACCTGACACCACTTCTACCAAAACTGAGGCCCTGCAGAACTCTGGTTGAGAGATGTGGTGTGAGCAGGGCTTTGTGCTGGTGTTTTGGGGGAGGGTCCTACCACTCTGGGACTGAGGCAAGATTGACTAAGAAGGGCAGTCTTGCCAGATCTCAGTGGGGTGGGGCTTGGTGTAAGCAAGTTAGGCAGCCAGTGTCAGCACTGTGCTGTTTCCTACAAGTGTCTGCTCTCTGTTTATTCTGAGGTATAGAGATTGAAAATGGCACTGGCCAGTTCCTTTGTTCCCAGAGAATTGTGTCTGAATACTGCCTCTCAGGGATGCACTCTGAGAAAAGTGAATAATCTCCCCTCTGTGTGCCTTAGCTATTCCTCAGATTGCTGCCTCTGGGTTGTTTGTCTTCTCCCCAGAAGCAGTGCAGTGCCCTTGGGGCTCTATCCCAGCCAAGCCTGCTGACCTCTAAAACTCCAGTCTTTAAGCCATGCTGGTTACAAGAACTCATGAAATTCAACACCTCTTATTTCCTAAACTAATGGCTTTAGGGAAATGTTCTCCTTGTGTGTTAACCATGTGTTCCTTTCCCTCTTGCCCTCTTCCCTTTGCAGCACCCCTGATCTATTTCTCTCCCAAAACAAATCTCCGCAATTCCTACCTTCTTCGATGTAAGCTAGCTTCTTCTCTCCCTTTAGTTGTGGGGTTTTCAGATCAATTTCTGGGGTATTTAGGATTATTTGACAGTTATCTAGTTGTGCTTGTGGGATGAAATGAGCCTAGGATTCTCCTTCTTTGTTACCATCTTCCAAACTCCCAAGAAACATTTTTATAGTTTTTAAATTTAAATTTAATTAATTAACATATAGTTTATTATTATTGTCAGAGGTAGAGTTTAGTGATTTATCAATTGCATATAATACCCAGTGCTCATTATATAAGCGCCTTTCTTAATGTCCCTCACCTACTTACTACATCTCCCTACCTCCATCCCTCTAGCAACCCTGTTTGTTTCCTATTGTTGAATCTCTTATGGTTTGTCTCTCTCTCTGATTCTAATTTTATTTTCCCTCCATTTCCCCATGATCCTCTGTTTTCCAAGAAACATTTTTTTTTAAGATTTTATTTATTTATTTGACAGACAGAGACCACAAGTAGGCAGAGAGGCAGGCAGAGAGAGAGAGAGGAGGAAGTAGGCTCCCCGCTGAGCAGAGAGCCCCATGTGGGGCTCGATTCCAGGACCCCGGGATCATGACCTGAGCCAAAGGCAGAGGCCTTAACCCACTGAGCCACCCAGGTGCCCCGAAACATTTTTTTTTTAAAGGAGGATTTATAGGAGAATTTTATGATCTCCAAAGTCTGGGGTTCATAGCAGGAGTAGACTGGAATCAAGGATTGAATTTCTGTGTATATTCCACAGATCACCCTGTATCTTTCTTATGCCTCTATCTTAAGTCTTCAAGCTATCCCTGCTGTGTTTTCTTTTTCCTAATGAGCACTCTTTGAATGAGATCTCATCTCAACCCAGATAATATACTTTGCATTTTGTATGTAAAGTCACACATTTTAAAATGACATAATTATGTAAGAGTAAAATTTACATGTAAAATGTTCATAAGGAACTAAAATAGTGAAAGTATATTTATTCAAAGCAGCCACTTAAAATTCAGAAATTCAAAAGCTTATCAGTAATAACCATTTGGTTGATATTTAAATATGTTCAAATGTGGAAGCATAAGTTAAATACTTGTTGAAATCACAAGCTTAAGAGTTTTCATTGTCAAAATTATAATTTCATTAAGTTGAATGTTTTTGCATATCTTTTTCTTTATGAAAGACATCTAGTTTTCAACATATATAATAATTAGAATGAGAAGGTTAATATTAGCTATGGCCAGTCTAATCTCTCAACATCCTCAGTATGTATCTGCACTTGATCTTAGCCAAAAGGCCGAGAAACAATCTCAGTATGTATCTGTAGTAAGCTAATTTGATCTTCATGATGATTGTTCCAAATTTATCAACTGTTTTCTAGATTCTTACCAAGTATTTCCTGAACTTGTTAGTAAAATGAGAAGTCTTTAGATGGATATGCATCTTACTTATTTTCCCATCCAAACTCAAACCTGCCTACAAGAAGAAAACAGTGAGAGGAATCTGTATTTGAAGGGCAAATAGAACATGGGGAAAAAACAAAAACAAAAACATGGAGAAACTAGAACATGTTTAATATTCTAGTTCAGAACCAGTAGAACTAGTAAAAAATGAAAGAGAGGATGATGCAGACGAGAAAGGAATAATTGATAAAAGTGTAGTCCTGGAGAAGGTAGGAGAGAATGGTATCTATTGGCATATGTGAGATTGGTCTCCAGGGGAATGGAGGTTATCTCTTTTGTTATCAGGGGAAGAAAGGTAAGGAGGATCAAGATGTTACATAACCAATATTTTTGTTTCTCAGAGGTAGAGATGACATTTGTTAGCTTTTTTAAATTAAAAATTATCATTCAAATTTATCTTGTTCATATTAACAGCATAGAACATTGATTATTTTAACTGGCAACATTAACAAATCTAATTAAATTGCAGGGAAAAAATAGACGTTCTGTCAAAAGCAGTTCCTATAGTTATCTCCATGTTGCCCTATATACCTAGAAAAGGATTCAAGTGGACAAAACTTTACACAATGAAAATTTACCTTTTACAATAAAACTACTAGAGGTGTTCAAATGCTTGTTATCTGACACATTTTCTTTCAAACAATACATAGAATACTTATACCTTGTGTTCTTGGTAGATTCCCAGTGAGGATATTTTTACCATTTACTTTTTAAAGCTTATTTTATTAAACTTTGTACTAATGGGGTATTAACTTAATCTTGAATTAAAACAGGATTTGATATTGTTCATATCTAAACCTCTCTACTTACTTCATGCTACTTATTTTTCTACTTATTTCAGCCCTACTCCGTGGAATTGCCTTATTAGAATTTTCTAATATGTTTAGTGAAACTGATATACAACATAATACTTCTCTTTTCTTTTTCACTTTTGTAAATTCAGTGAACCTATGCAAACTATTTTTTTACTTCTATAACAAGAATTAGGACTCTTCTCCCCTCTCTGTTAGTGATAAGTCACTTGGTGGTTGCTCTTTTCACTTTTCCTAGTAAGAGTTTCAGAATTTAGTTTTGAACATAATTCTTAAAGATTTTCTAAAAGTCACTCCTTCAAGTTTTAATTTTTAGTTTTCTATTGCCTTGTGTTGTTTCCAGTTTTATTTTACCTAGGCCATCACAGATGCTTTTAGGAAGGGGATAGGTTATCGGTAAACTAATTAATTTTAAACAATAGCTTATGATTAGCTTATAGTTCTGTTTTATTAAACTGATGTCTTATTATTACTGATATTAGATTCATATTAAATATTATCAATAACATGTTGAATAGTAATACCATTTTAGCAAATTGTGATTGTGAGTTTCTTTAATATATTACTTCAAAGTCTAAGGTGTGTTTTGAAAAACTAATGAATTGTTGTAATAGTTTCAAAATATTCTGTGATCAAAGAAGCTTTTGTACTTGTGCAATAATTTATGTCACCTTGAATCATCTGGAGAGAGAACACTGAAACCTTGTTCATTTTAGTAACCTTGTTTTTCAACCTGACAAGCAGAGGTGTATTTAATATTCTGTTATACAGTACAAACAGCACAAGCTTACTTGGTATATTTTCAGCTTAGAACCTCCTTTTGATTCAGTACTAAAAGATTATTCTGAATATGGATTAGACTGTAGGAAACATCATTTTAGTTTATCTCTTGTCTTATGTATAATGGCTACTCATTCTAATACTTAGCAAAGTGCCAGAATCTCACTAATTCTCTACCATCTATTGATCCCTCATTGACTCATGTTGATGGAAGTGTGTCATGAAGAGTTCATACAAAAGTGGCTGTATCTCATTTTTCTCATGTATCTCATCCTTTTCTTAAAAGGATGATAAATGTTAATTTTTGAAGATGGAATAGAAAGAAAAGGAAGTGATTTACTAATAACTTGGAGAAAAATTGTTCTAAGTAACGTATTGAACCAGGAGATTGTGTTTAACAGAGGTGGTTTAAAAAAGATCTTGAGGGGTGCCTGGCTGGCTCAGTCAGTACAGATTGTGACTTTGGGTCTCTGAGTTGTGAGTTTAGGCTGAGCAGAGAACCCAATGTGTGGCTTGATCCCAGGACCCTGGGATCATGACCTGAGCAGAAGGCAAACACTTAAGGACTGAGCCACCCAGGCACCCCTAATTTTTATGCATTTTGATCAACATTGTGATTAAGTGGTTTGCTATATTTTAGCAAATTCATAATTAGACTTTGGAATTTGAACTAAAATACATGCTTATTTTATAAATTAATGTGTAGGTGTGTATGTCTAATCACTGGTTTAGCTGGCCAGTTAGGTTGGTTACTTAAAAACATTATCAGTAAAGAGTTAATGAATGCAGAGCTCTTGACTTGATTCATGGCTGTAATCTACTTCTAATCTTGGATATACCATAAATGTCTCCTGATAAATAATAATATGGAGTCATTAGTTCCACTAGAAAAACAACTTAAACTAGATACTACCTGCTTTTCTTAAAAAATATGTATTAAATGCTCCCCATATGCAGGTAATTGGATATACTACCTTATTTAATACTCATACTAAACCTAAGTCCCATTTGCAGATTGGAAAACTAGAACTTAAAGACATAGAGTAGTTTTCCAAGGTCACGTGACTAATCAACACTGATGCTTGGATTGAAATTTCAGTTTATTTGATTCTTCAGGACAGTTTTTTTCTTTACATTATACCACTTTCTTTTTGTGTATATAAAGGAAAAAAACTGTTCTTATGTTGATGTTTGTAAGAGAAAATCAACTAGATTCTTTCATGATGTCTAAAAATGACAATGAACATACTTTAAAATCTTTTCATGTGATTCACTTTTCCATTGATCACTCTGCACATATTTGGACCATAAAATCATAACCTTTTCCATTTTGATATGTTTTCTCTTTTAATAGGTGAACAATTTTGGATGGAACACTGAACTAGTTTTGCAAATCATTTTTCCTTGTTTTTCTTATACAGCATGTGGTAAAATAAACATACAATAACGTTCAAAGTTCTAATTTATCTCAAACCTCTGATTTAAGACTAAGAATTAATTAGCTCTTTACCCATTCTCTTTATTACCCTCCCAACTACTAGCACATGGCTTCTATTTGTTTATTTGGTGGGAGGGGATAATTTTCCACATATGGACATCAAACATGTTGGTTATACTGAGAGAACATGAAGCCACAGTAATATTTGTCTTAGGTCTGAGAGCTAAAACATGATAATATGTGCCAAAGACAAAGTATAAATTTTTATATGTCATAGACTTTGAGGTCACTTATAAGTACCCCAAAGAGTAAATTTAAAGTACTGGGACCCAAGAGTCTACCATAGTATAAAACAAATAGCAAGATAGATGGTGATCCAAACCCCATGATTATTTGAGTATAATTTACAGATATTTACAAGTAACTAATCATGTGACTAAACCTATTAAACTGGTCTGAAATATAAGAAAATTTTAATAGAGAAAAAATTTTAAGATTCAATCAATTCTAATCAAGATATTGCAGAATGTTCTTTGAGGAAAGTATTTGGTATTCATAGCATATGTAATTAATTCAATGACTAAATGGACTCTGAACTTTTTGTAATAAATTTATGTTTTTATTTTTTAGAATTTAAAAATTAAAACACACACGTGTACATACACACACAGGGTGCACTAAGCATTAATAATTAAAACGTCTTATTTATATATGTGTGGGTAAATTATAGTTAACTTTAAAAATAAAAATGAACTCCAGTTAATTTATATATCCCTTGAAAATATTCACTTGCTACCCTAATTTTGGAGTGCAGCATAGTGTATCATTTTTGAGAATACTTATTAAAATGAAAATCCCTATAGTTGTGTGTAACTGTCATGACTTTAGTTTCCAACAGAGTGTACTAAAAAGTGTAGCAAAGACTTTATTTAACAAAATAAAACCATATACCACATTCACTGCTTTGATTTATTGCCATTATTTTTGACTTGGAATATCCCTCCCTTGACATGCTATTTTATGCCTTGTGATTCAGAGTGCCCTTTTATAGCATGTTGCAGTACTTCAGAAAGGAGACAGCCTCAATTCGTAACATTGCTGTAAATCAGGGAGACTGTAGCTGGGGCAATACTTGCAAGGTTACCCAATCCTAGAAGTCTCAGATTTCTTTTGCTGTTATCATTGAAGATGGATGCTGTTACATTTCTGTTCTTGAGGGACCGGTATAACAGTGGCTTGTAAGTCATTTTCTTAAGTGAAGGAGAAATTTTGCCTGTTTGGAATGTTTGCACTGTAGTCCTAGATATAATCAGTTCCAGTCTTAGATATAATCAGTTCCCTCATCTATTGTTTCAGATCTACTCTCCCTCGCACACACACATAACTTCCCACACCAAAAATTCTCCCTCCTCTTCTGAGACACCTATTCTGTTTCCTTTACCTTATCTTCCCCTAAACTAGCACTGATTATGTTTTCTTACATGTAGGCTAATAATAACTTATGATGTGTTTACTTCCATGGCGTTTTAATAAAGAACATAAATACAAAAATTCTAATGGTGACATTTCAGCATCCTGGCAGGAAACAAGGGTGTAGTTTTGCCATGAGCTTCTCATTGCCCTCAAACCACACGAGATCAAAGATTGTGTAAATCTTTGTCTGTCTTTCTATGGTCTATCTCAAGAGAATACTATTGTAGTGTCTCAGGTATTCTTGTTAATTTTCTCATTCTTCAATATTACGTGCATTTGTGTTGTCTACATTTCTTTTTTTTAAAAATATGTGTATTGAACATACTTTGTTAACATTTACTTCTATTCATTCTTTTTTCTAGTAATTAGACTTTTTCATTGCTGTATGTAATTTCTCCCTTGTTTCTCCTATGCGAAGAGTGTGAGTGATACACCTACACTGATGCTTGAATACTATAGCAGAGTGATCCTCACTTTGTATACAGGAAAGTGGAGCCTGTGTCAAGAAAAACACATAAATAAAAAAGAAATATCACAAAATTCTGATGCTGGTAATAATTGAAGGGTAAGAAAGAAATATTCTTATTAAATAACAGATACTGTCCAGAATATCAGTAAGCAGTAAATTTTAAAAAATAGTGAAACTATTCTATATGAAACTATAATGGTGGATACATACCATTATAAAATGTACAATATCAAGAGTGAACCCTAATATAAACTGTGGTCTTTGGGTGATGATTATGTATTAGTATAGGTTGATCAGTTGCGAAAAATGTACATTCAGGTAGAGGATGTTGATAATGGGGGTGGGGGGACTATGCATGTATAGGCATAGCAAGTATATGGGAAACCTCTGTACCTTCTTCTCAATTTTGCTTATGACCCTAAAAGTGCTCTAAAATTTAGTCTACTAAAAAATAAAATAACTACAAATTTAAAAAGCATGTATTGATGAATTGCATAGCCCATTTTAAGAAAATAAGAAAATTAAAAGAAAAAAAAAGAATATATGAAGAAAATGTAAAGAACTGTAACAATTTATTGCATGTTCATTTTATTGTAGACATTATACTAAGGAGCTTGAATGGATTGTCTACTTAAATACTCTCAATAACTTTGTAAGAAGTTATCATTATGGTCCTGTTTCACAGACGAAGAAACCGAGGTTAGGGATGTTTAATAATTCACACACACAAGGAGGAAGGCCCAGGATTTAAATCCAAGGCTGCTTGACTGCAGTATCTAATCATTCACACATTGAGCCATGTATTCATGCTGTATATATATAGTTTATTTTTATATTGGAGCTTGGGGAAATGCCTGTTGATAGTAGGAAAGAATTGGAAGTAGATGGAGGTAGGAGAATAGCTTCACATTTTGGTACATATGTACATATTACTTGAATATTTTATAAATAGGATGGATCATATATTTTTAATATAATTTAAGAAAGCAAGCAACAGTGAATACATAGAAAAAATATATTTCAAGGATAAGAATTTTTCCCCTAATTTTATTAAAGTCATAGTCCATTAATCACTTATTTATGATCAAAACAAAAACAGAACTAATTTATCAAGGAGGTTTATGATGCAGTTTGCTCTTAAATTGTGGTTAAACTAAATCCTAGAGTTTTTTGTCTCTTTCCTCTCCTCCCCTCCCTTCCACTCCCCTCCTGTTCCTTTTTTTTCTGTTCCCCTTCCTTCCTTCCTTCCTTCCTTCCTTCCTTCCTTCCTTCCATTCTTCCTTCTTTCCTTTCTCTCTTTCTTTCTTTCTTTTCCAATCCTTCAGAAGTCTATGACTTCAGTAAATGACCAGGAAAAGAAAAAAAAAGGCTGAAGGAAAATAATAAGGTATGGACAACTTGAACACCAGCTTTAGAAAGGATGATTCATTATGTACCTGTAATCTCATTAACAAAAGGAACAAGATAACCTATAAATTTATTGGTCCTATTATTCATCCCAGATTTTGATAGAGACTAGACAAAATGCTAGATGCATAACTAAAATATATTTTTTACTAGGTTTTACAAATCTCCAAATAGTTTTGTAGTACTTTATACTGTTTTATTTAGGTGGCTTTTATAATATGTGCATTGACTAAAGGACAGATATGTTTTTTCATGCAGATGTCCATTTATTTAGTGGACATATTCATAGTTATTTTGAAGACTATTTTAGGATTTGTGATATATCATCACTTAGCATTTCAAAAACCCTAAATATTTGGTGTTAAAATCTTATTTTATGGTTAAGGATGAGACAAATAGCTAGTTAAGGTAACCTAAGGCTACAGAGCCAGGATTCAGATCTAAATTGGTGTTTCCACAGCCCATTTCTTCCCACTATAATATCCCGCTTCCTGATGTTCAGAAATATCCAGCTGTTTTATCATTTTTGGACCCACTAAATGTCTTTTAAAATCTGAGACTTTCCCTTGGGTGGGGGAGGAGATTGTAGTTCTGGTGTATATTGTGCTATGCCATGTTGCATTCTGTTGACCTATAAATAAGTTAATAAATCTGGTGATGATTAAATACAACCCAGAGAACAATAGAAGCAGCCTAGGACCTATAGTTAGTTTCCTTTCATTCTTCTATAGGGAGAAGAACTGAGATCAAGTGTGATGTAGTTTCTGTCAGAATGAAAATAACCTGAGCATTCTGGAGTGCTGGTAATAGAAGGGAATGTTGAAAGACCTGTCAGCTTCTTTTAGTGAAACAGTAGCAATAACGAAGCAGTGCATAGAGGCTTTACACTTTTCAGCAAAGTTAAAAAGAGCCATACACTGTTCTTGAAAATGTGAATGGAAAGACCAATATAGTACAGGCTCTACATCTCTTTCCTACTTAAAAACAGTAAAACTTTTTTCAGTAAAACTATTCAAGACTAATGTCACCCACTATTACAGTTATTCAAGTTGATTTGACATACAATAGTTACAGCTCTCTGATTGAACGTGCTCTTCTTACATTAAGAGTGATTTAAGAAAAACGGGATCATACCATAAGCAATTAAGGATACTTTAAAGCATTACAGTTCTTTAAGTCTATATTATAAATGAGCATGAATTAAACAACAGATCCTGAGCATTATATAATTCAGCCATATAAGCTACAGATTTTTTTTTTTTTTTTTTTTTTTTTTTTTTTTTTTTTTGCCATAGGTGGGATGGGATGGTGGAAGAGGAGCCTTTGCCAGTTAGTTTTATTTTTTAACCTAATTCTCTTTTTGGTACAATGATTTAGAATCGAATATACCTATCAAATTTGAATTGCTTTCCAAATTTTATTTCTTTAGATCTACTGAATTAGAATATATATGGGTGTTTTGAGAAAGCCCTTAGTTGATATCCATTTGTGATTTGATCTAAAAAGGAAAATTATTAATTTCCTCACACAAACATAATATGTATATATACACATACAGTGTATCTATATATATTACTGTGCATCTATATCATCTGTCTGTATGCTCTCTAGAATATAAATACTGTAAAGGAGAACAATTCTATGCCTAGAACCCTGTGCCTAGTTCCTAAGGATCCGTTCAGAACATATTTGTCAGATGAATAATAATTCTCAAAGAGGATTGGGAGGGGTAATGGTGATTCAGCAATAAGACTGTCCTTAGGTAAGGAAACAGGTCCTAAGCACAACCTTTTTTTTTTTTTTAAGGTTTTATTTATTTATTTGACAGAAAGATAGAGTCAGAGAGCATGAGTGGAGTAAATGGCAGAGGGTTAGGGTTAGGGTTAGGGTTAGGGTTAGGGTTGTTGATGAGATGGTGGTGGAAGCAGGTGAAGGAATTAGTAAGAAGTTGAGGTTTAATAGTCTATCAGTGGTTCTTTTTTTCCTAAAGCTAGTTTTATCCGTCCTTCCTTGTAGGTTCTGCTAGTTCACCTGATCAGCTTTTTTTTTTTCCTCCTTAATTTTGTAAAACAATTGAGTCCTGAACTCATGCTGCAAACTTAGCATAGTTAAGATTCTCCAGAATATGAAGAATTGTTTTGGTCATATATGACATTATATATGAAAATAAATTGTTACTATCTACTATGTTTACTAATGTATTTATATATTTTTTATATTTTTTTTTACTAATGTATATTTTAAGCATTTAAAGGAGTGCCTGATTAAAAAATAGAGACTCAACAAACATTTCTTTTAAGGATTAAAAATATACATCACACATATTTGTGGAGATTTTAATCAGAGGTTGATTCTTCAATTTATGTTTTATAGACTGTTGTGTAGTCTTCTAAGGTCTCATTGGGCTCTACTAACAACTGCAGGTAGATAATGCCATTACTATCCTATTTTACAGAATAGGAAACCAAGGCCTAGAAAGATCAAATTTCTCTGTTTTATTTCACAAATTTATATAAGTTTTGGATTGTGAAGACTTTAAATATCAGCTGGTTTCAATTTTCTGTATTCCAAACAAACCGCTCATAGTTAGTTCTTTCAGTCATGAAGAACGTCCTTCCCCTTAGAGCACTTCCATTCATTCTCTTATAATTCCTCTCAGCTTACTTCTTTACTGTCTTTTGAGTCATCTTCTACTTGATCGGATTTCAGCATTTGGAAAAAATTGTAGTAGGTCTTCTGAGGATACTCTTGTCCTATGTAAATGTTCTGGTTCCTTTAGTCATTCCTCATGAGACATGGTTTTGAGACAGTCTAACCACCTATTCACTTGCTTTACATATGCTTCAGTTAATTTAGCCCCTTCAATAATTGTACTCATCATGGCTTAGCAGAGTTTCTATTTATGAGTCCCAATTAAGTTCCACACAATTTATCTATACTATTTCACTTAATTTTTGCAATAATTCAGTTAAATTGTTTTAGTGAACACTTGTTTGTAGGAATAAAAATCCATCTAAATTAGCTTAAGGAAATTAAAAGGAAAAAACGGTTTTTCGTGGCATAGATTCTCTGAAATTCTACAGGAACTTCTGAAAAGTGGTAAATTCTCTGGGTGTAGCATTACATGTTGATTTCTGACAAGGGAAAAGGAGCAAAAATAACCTAAGGAGGAAATGTCGATAAAAGGGCCTGGTAGAATTTATACACAAATAGCTGTCACATTTGTCTCATAAACTCTCAAGGTTTTCTGGAGAATTGGAATTGTTTAATTTGGTGGTACAACTAGGTGACCTACTCACCTATATATAATGCTCTAAATGACCTTTTTACTAACTGGCTGCTAACTGGTTTATCCTGAAAATACACAAATTTAGTGTATACTATATATATTTAGTGTATACTATATACTATAGGGTATAGAAATTTAGTGTATACTAAATACACAGATTTAGTGTTCCCTTATTGCCTGCCTTTTCTTTCACTCCTTCTTCACTCCTTCAACATGCCCCATATCATTAGATTCTGAACAACTTCACTGAAGTAGAAGGTCCCTGAATTTTAGTTGGATTTATTTCCTATCCTCTGACATGCAGATGTCTTACCAATAAGTGTAGAGTAGTTACTATTTCTTGCTCACTAGGGCTAAACAACTTAATTGCAGTGATGGATCCTGAAGCAGAGCAATCACCCCTGGATTCCAGACCTACAAAAACTATGAAATAATACATGTTTTAAGCCACTAGGTTTTGGGGTAATTTCCTATGAAGCACAGATAATTTATATAATTTGTATACTCTTTTTTTCTTTTTGTTTTTATTTTTTTTTAAAGATTTTATTTATTTATTTGACAGAGAGAAATCACAAGTAGGCAGAGAGGCAGGCAGAGAGAGAGGAGGAAGCAGGCTCCCCGCTGAGCAGAAAGCCCGATGCGGGGCTCGAACCCAGGACCTGGGATCATGACCTGAGCCGAAGGCAGCCGCTTAACCCACTGAGCCACCCAGGCGCCCCTCTTTTTGTTTTTATTTTAATTACAGTTAGTTAATATACAGTGTTATACTAGTTTCAGGTGTACTGTATAGTAATTCAACAGTTCCTTATACCACTCTGTGCTCATCATGTTAAATGCACTCCTTAATCCTCCTCATCTATTTAGCTAATTCCCCTACCCCCTTCCCCTCTTGTAACCATTCGATTATTCTCTATAATGAATCTGTTTCTTGCTATCTCTCTCTCTCTCATTTTTTCCCCTTTGCTTGTTTTTTTTTTTTCTCATTTCTCAAATTCCACATGAGTGAAATCATATGATGTTTGTCTTCCTCTGACTGACTTACTTTGCTTAGCATTATACTGTCTGGCTCCATCCATGTTGCTACAAATGGCAAGATTTCATTCTTTTTTATGACTTAATAATATTCCATCCCTCATCTTCTTTATTCACTCATCAATTGGTGGACACTTGGGCTGCTAGCCGATAATCTTGGCTATTATAAATAGTGCTGCTATAAACATAGGGGTGCATGTATCCCTTTGAATTAGTGATCTTGTATTCTTTAGGTAAATACCTGGTAGTGTGATTGCTGGATGGTAAAGTAGTTCTGTTTTTAACTTTTTGAGAAAACTATACTGTTTTGCATAGTGGCTACACCATTTTGCATTCCCACCAATAGTACATGAGTGTTCTTTTTTTCCTACATCCTTGACAACACCTCTTGTTTCCTGTGATGTTGATATTAACCATTCTGACAAGTGGGAGGTGATATCTCATTGTAGTTTTGATTTGTATTTCCCTGATGTTAAGTGACGATGAGCATCTTTTCATATGTCTGTTGGTCATCTATACTATTATTTATTTATGTATGTATTTATGTATTTATAAGTGGGCTTGGAGCCCAAAAGAAGGCTTGAACTCATGACCTGGAGAGCAAGACCTGAGCTGAGATCAAGAGTGGGTAGCTCAGTGATTGAGCTACCCTGAGCCACCTAGGTGCCCCTCTATCTTTTAGATAAAATTATATAAGGAATCTGATTGTCTCAGTTCATGCTATGGGCCAAATTATTACCTCAGAACAATAAGTTGTAAATGGTGAGTGAAAAATGTGGTATGTGGGAAAGACTACTACTTAGTTAATATTCCAAATTGGAGCACTTAAAAGCTAGCATGCTTACTAATTAATAAGCATAAACAGAACTCTTCTTGAGCAGATGGAGAGGACCAACCTATTTATAGCACAACCCCTCCCTGTGCCTATAGAAAGGGCTGGCTAAGCCAGATGAGAAAGTGAACATGGCAGGTAAGTTGGTTTACCTGTTTGATTAATAGGCACAATTTTCCCTGTTATATAACTGGAAAACCGAGGCTCACTCAAGTTGTCTTCTAAGTGGCAATCAATCATGTTAAAAATGGTGGATCTGGAATTTAAACCCAGATCTCTCATTCTAAAGTTTGTGTGAACTTTTCACTTTGCTGTTTCATCTCTATAGTACCCTGTGTATTACAGTAATGTGGTCAGGAAGGCAGGGTTTAATTTCATCACTTTTTTTTCTAGATTATTCTAGAACCATTGTTATTCAGTGGTTGTCAACTTTGGGTATACATTAGAATCAGCTGTGGAACTTTGAAAATATCAATGTCTACTCCTCAAAGCCATAAATCAGAATCTTTTGTGGTTGGGTTAGGCATCAGTATTTTTAATTCTTATCATTCCACTGTGTGGCCAGTCTTGAGATGAGAGAGCCTTATATGGGCTGGCAGATGGGGAACTGACATGAAGATTTGGGGCTGGGAAGGATGATAGAGGGTTTGTAAAGTCAGATTTTTTAATAAAACAACTTCTCTGATTGCCAAGAGAGGGGTCTGGAAATCTGTATTTTAAGCAAGTGCCTCAGTTAATTCTTACCAGGCATGTTTTGTATCTGCTAACCTAATTCATCATCGAAAAAGGCCTTTCATATGTAGTTTTAATAATAATGCCTCATTCCTTTATTAAAATGCCTATAATCACTTAAGTCTGACATTTACATTTCTGATGCCCAGGAAAAAAAAAAGGCTTTCTGAAAAATCATTTATGAAACTATAAACAAATGTAGCTGACCAGTGATTTTACTAGTGTGGATAACTGTTTGAAATTGGGAATAAAAAATGGAAATCTAATGTTTTCTCAGATGTTGCAAAAATATCAGATGTTAATAAGTTACTGCCTTGCTGTTTTTTTTGTGTGTGCTAGAAGACTCAGGCATAGTCCTGTTTAATCATCTATCTTCATTGAAGAGAGTAGCAGAAACTTATTTTAACCTTACTCAGCTCTTTTTTATCCAGAAAGAAAATAAAATACTTTTTTAAAAAAGTATACTGCTTTTTCTCTGAAAATAGCCATATCCATGGTCCCTTGAATTTTAGCTCAGAGTAGATATATTTCTGAAGCAGTTGAAAATAGGCAGAGGCATCTGATTTAAGACAGGAAGTAAAAAATAAATTGTTCAATTAAAACTACAATGGGAATTTTTTGGAGAAAGTAATTACCTGAGCTGGAACTTAGCCAGGACAACAATTAATTCTCCTACCCATATAAAGAAGGAAAATAGGAAATAAGTGATTCTCCACTCTATCCCCACCCCCACCTCTTGTGTCAGAATGTATTACATTTATGTTCTTATTGCTGTGTGCAACTCAGATGAGAGAGAAATTTATTACCAGATTTATAGAAAAAAACATGTGGGTAGTTTGTACCTCATAATTCAAAAGGCATAGAAGCTGACAGAAATCCCCAAACAGAAATTTCTCCCCTATTCCACAGTGTTTAAATGGTGTACAATATGTGAACCGATAGTCATCAGTCAGGCATCATGTGTTGGGACATCAGCATGCACAAAAAATTTTGTATACAGGATTCATAAGAAACAGAATATGTGGTCTTATTTCACTATCAAAGAAGTACAGATGAGAAATATAAAATCATTATAGTAAACATAATCATTATGTGATCACCAAAGTATTTTTCTCTTTTTCTTCTTCCTTTCTAGCAATTTCTGTCACTTGTCTTACAAGTATTTATTTTAATTTTTAAGTTATTATACAGTAAAATGGATGTTATTTTTTGGTTCTATGAATTTTAACACATGTATGGACCTGTGTAATCACCACCACTGCTATCACAATATGGAATAATATTACTACCCCAAAACACCTCCCTTGTTTATCTTTTTTGTGACATGTGCTTCCACCACCTCAAAACCCTGACAACCACTAATCTGTTTCCCATCATTACAGTCTTATTTTTTTTCAAGAGTGTAATATAAATGGAATTTTAAGATAAATAACCCATTTTGAGACTGGGTTATTTCAAGGTTTTGGAAATTATGACTGTAGTGCTATAAACATTTATGTACCCAGGATGGCATTACTGGGTCATCTGGTAAGTATATGTTTACTTTTATAAGAAACTGTGAAACATTTTCAGTGGTTGTACCACTTTGCATTCCCATGAGCAAAGTAAGAGAGCTCCAATTTCTCTACATCTTTGCCATAGGTTGGAATTACCAGTGATTTTTATTTTTATTTTTATTTTTGCCATTCTAATAGCATGTGGTGTTATCTCATCATGGCTTTAATATTCATTCCTTAATAGCTACTGATATTGACATCTGTTTCATGTATTTGTATAATATCCTTGTATTCTTTCTGGTGAAGGGTCTGTTCAAATTTTTAACCATTTTTTTAAATCGGTTTTCTTTTGAGTTTGAGAATTCTATTTAAATATATAATCCTTTGTTCATTTTGTGATTTACAAGTATTTTCTCCACTCTATAACTTGTCTTTTAATTTTCTTAATAATTCCCACCAATTTCCATACAGTCTGATTCATCTTTTTTCTTTTATGCAGTATGTCTAAAAACTCATTGCCCAATCTTAGGTCATGAAGGTTTTCTCCCATGTTTTCCTTTAAAAGTTTTTCCTTTTTGGATGCCTGGGTGGCTCAATGGGTTAAGCCTCTGCCTTCAGCTCAGGTCATGATCTCAGGGTTCTGGGATCGAGCCCCACGTCGGGCTCTCTGCTCATCAGGGAGCCTGCTTCCTCCTCTCTCTGACTGCCTTTCTGCCTACTTGTGATCTCTGTCTGTCAAACAAATAAATAAAATCTTTAAAAAAAATAAAGATTTTTTATTTATTTGACAGAGAGAGATCACAAGTAGGTAGAGAGGCAGTCAGAGAGAGAGAGAGGAGGAAGCAGGCTCCCTAATGAGCAGAGAGCCCGACGTGGGGCTCGATCCCAGGACCCTGAGATCATGACCTGAGCTGAAGGCAGAGGTTTTAACCCACTGAGCCACCCAGGTGCCCCAATAAAAAATCTTTAAAAAAAAAAAGTTTTTCCTTTTATATTTAGGGTTATGAGGTTTTTTTTTTTTTTCCTGAAGATTTATTTATTTATTAGAGAGAGAGAGAGTGAGCAGGAGGAGGGATAGAGGGAAAGAGCAGAGGGAGAGAGAGAATCTCAAGCATACTCCCCACAGAGTGCAGAATCCAACATGGGGCTTGATCTCATGACCCTGAAATCATGACCTGAGTGAAATCAAAAGTCAGACATTAATCAACTGATTATGTTGTTATGAATTGTTTTGTGTTAATTTTTGTGTAATAATTTTTGTGAATTTTAAGTCAGTGCTTAGTTTTGTTTTTTTTTTTTGCATATGGTTATCCAGTTGTTCCCACATCATTTGTTGAAAAATCTATCCTTTATACACATAGTTACTTTTTCATATTTGTGAAAATTTATTTGCCATATTTGTGTGAAATATTCTCTTGGGCTGTGTTTATATCCTTTTGCCAGCACCAGTATCCTGATTATTGTAACCTAGTAGTAAGTCTTAAGAGTGAGTTGTATGATATCTCCAACTTTAATTTTCTTTTTCAAAATTGTTTTAGTTATTCTATTTCCTTATATTTTCCAAATTTAAAATCATATTGTCCATCTCTACCAAAAAAGTCTATGAGATTTTGTTTGAAACTGCATTAAATCAGATTCATTTGAGATTTAATATCTTTACTATGAATTTTCCAATTCATAAAAAATTTTATGTATCTGCACTTATTTATATCTCTTTTAATGTCTTTCTTTAGCATTTTGTATTTCTTATTACAGGGATCTTATGCATAGTTTGATTTATACATAATCACTTCATTTTTTGAGCTATTGTAAATATAACCTTTTTCAAAATTTTGGTCTCCAATTGTACATTGAAAATATTGATTATGTTTGTTGACCTATGTACTGCAAACTTGCTTAACTCACTTATTATTCTAGAAGTTTTTTGTAGATTATATTTCAGGTTTTTACATAGATAATCATGTCATAAACAAATAGGTACAAGTTCATTTCTTCATTTCTTATCTATATATCCTTTTAATTTATTTTCTTGATTTATTTTATGGCCAGAACTTCCTATACCATGCTGGACAACAGTGGGAAAAGTGGACATTCTTGTCTAATACAAATCATGGAAAAATATGCAGTCTTTCACCATTAAGTATGGCATTTATTATAGTTTTTTGTAGGTACTTTTTTTAAAAAAATGATTTTATTTATTTATTTGACAGACAGAGATTACAAGTAGGCAGAGAGGCAGGCAGAGAGAGAGGGGAGAAGCAGGCTCCCTGCTGAGTAGAGAGCCTGATGTGGGGCTTGATGCGGGGCTTGATCCCAGGATCCTGGGATCATGACCTGAGCCGAAGGCAGAGGCTTTAACCCACTGAGCCACCCAGGCGCCCCTGTAGGTGCTTTTTATAAGGTTGAAGAAGTTCCTTCTATTCCTAGTTTGCTCAGAGGTATTTTTTTAAGTCATAAATGAATATTAAATTTTTCAGGTAATCCTACTCCATAAATATGACTATGTAGTTTTTCATCCTGCATTACCAGGAAAAGACATACTGGGTCATAGTTTCATATATATACACATATACACATACATACACTTTTTAAAATATATAAATATTTGCAAGTTGAATAAAAACATATACATTTGGATAATAGCTATCCTTTAGTTGGTGTCTTCAGACATTTCCATTTAATGTAATTTAATATAATTTTGATGTTTTAGGTCCACCATTTTCTTTTCTTTTCTTTTCTTTTTTATTTTATATTTTTCCAGTGTTCCAAAATTCATTGTTTATGCACCACACCCAGTGCTCCATGCAATAGGTGTCCTCCTTAATACCCACTACCAGGCTCCACCATTGCCCCTGTTTTTTGTTGCTGTTTGTTTGTTTTGGTTTTGGTGGCACTGTTTATTTCTTTGGTTCTCCTTCCTGTCTTTCTGTGGATTGTTTTAGCATTTTTTAGTTCTGCAGTGTATTTTTGGCTAGATAACCATGTATTTTTTTTAATGGTTGATTTAGGAATTATAGCATACATATTAACATTTAACAAGTCTACTAAAAATCAATTATTTACCACTGAAAGTCAAATGTAGATTTTACTACTGTGTAGGTCTCTTTAACTATCTCCCTCTCTCTTTATGTATTAGTTGTTTCATAAATTATAACACATAAATTGAAATTCTCCTCAGAATCATTCTCCTCCTCCTTATAATTTTTGCTTTGATCTGTCAAATGTACTTTAAAGAACTTACTAGGAGAATAATCTATTATATTTACTTAGATATTTACTATTTCTGTTTCTTATCTTTATTCCTGATTTTTCAAGTTTACTTCTGGTAATATTTCTCTTTGACTGAAAAACTTTATTGCTAAAATTCTAGAATAGGTATGTTGGTTGTAAATTCACCTAGCTTAACTTTATCTGAGAATTACTTTCTTTCAGCTTCATTCCCCAAAGATATTTTCACTGGCTATAGAATAATAGGTTGGCAATTCTTTTTTCTAAGCACATTAAAAGCCTTCTTCTTTCTGGTTTTTATATTTTCTGGTGAGAAATCTGAAGTTATTTGAATTGTTCTTACCCAGATAGGTGGTGCATCATTTTCTTTGGCTGCTACAAATATTTTTCTTTCTGTTTTTAATTTTCAGATATTTGGCTATCGTATGCTTGTGAATGAATTTCTTTAAGTAAATACTATTTCAGTTTTGATTAGATTCTTAAATCTCTGTGCTAATGTCTTTCACCTAATTTGAGACATTTTCAAGCATTATTTCTTCAAAAATTTGGCACTATCGCATTTTTCCTCCTCTCCTAGGACTTGGAAGACATGCATTATTAGACCTTTTGTTATTTTCCCACAGGCCCTTAAGGCTGTATTTATTTATTTTTAATCCATTTTCTTGTTTGTGTTCAGATTGACACTTGTATGGATTTTTCTTCAAGGTCATTGGACTCTTTTTTCTGTAGTCTACATTTTAATTTTAAGCCTATCCAGTGAGGTTTTTTTTTTTTCTTTCCCCAATTCTGTTATGTATATTTCATTTATAAAATTTCTATTTGTTCTTCTTATCTGTTTTTTTGGTGTTTCTTTACATTTTTCTATTCCCTTCAAGAATGTTTACACTTGTGTGTTGAAGTCTTTTTTATAATAGTTACGTCAGAATCTTTGTTACATAAATACAATGCTTTTTCATCTCTGCCTCAGTATAAGTTGATTGTATTTTTCTATATGAGTTGAGATTTTGGATTACTATCCGGTCATTTTAAATATTATGTTATAAAATTCGAAATCTTATAAATTCTATAAGGCATGTTGAAAATTTTGTTTTAGCAGACAATTAACCTAATTAGATTCAGGGCACAAGTTCCAGCACACCTTCAGTGTGCTGTGGTTCTAATGTCAGTTTAATTTTCAAAGCCTGTTCAATGCTATTCAAAATATGCCAAGTGTGCATCACTCAGTGTTCAGGGACCAGAGTGGCAGTCTCTAAGTTAATTCACTTCTCACATTCTTTGAAAGGATGATCGAATCTATAGTTGTGCAGCTTGAGGGTGAGCCCATGGAATTCACAAACAACTTTAAGGTCTTATTTTCCTGAGCTTCTCTCTTTCTTTGCAGTCTCTCCAGTACTTATCACTTTTCTAAGGCTCTTTTTTTCAGTCATCTAGCTATAGTAGTGTGGTACTTTCCTACCGTGCTTTGTCAAATGCTTCTAGGCCTGCACCCACATCTGTAGAACAGAGAGACAAAAACAATGGATAATGTGACCTATCTCATGGGATTAAAGCTCCCCCAATCAGAAAGAAAGTTTCCACCATTTAGAAGTTTGGTTCTTAAAGGGGTCCATTTCCCACTACCTCACCATAGGATCGTTTGTTGCCTAAGATTGGAGACACTAGAGAAAAAGACAAAAAGCCATTTCTACACTCTGTACTTTAGGTACTTTAAGAGTTCCCTTCTCCACTTCCTGAATTAGAAGTAGATAGTTTCTATTTGAGGCCTCTCTCCCTGCACCCCAGTGCTTAGTTGTTTTGGACTGCATTGAGATAAGATTGGAAGATACTGTAGGGGAAAAATCACTTATTTGGTGATGCTTCAAATTATGGTATTCTTTTCTTATTTATATGCTACTGTTTACTTTTCAGAGACATTCCATATATTCTGTCCAGGATTTATAGTTGCACTTATAGAATGTACTTATTTTGTACTAGAACTTTGATCCTCAAATCTAATTTTATTTTAAAATTCTTTGTCAAAAGTAAATTACTGCCTTAATTCTTGCCTTATAATTGTATGGAAATTTCTCAACCTAGCTCTAGATCTTTTAATATATTCATACATACAATACAAAATATAAAGAGCTTGTTCTACTTACTTGTTTAAAAAAGGCATTAAAACCAGTTTTGAAGTAGATTAACCCATCAATAGATCGTTCACATGTAGTTCAGTCTTACATTTTAGTAATTTATTATTATGCAGTGAAGAGAATAGAAATTATAAATTCATTTCAACAAAACATTTATGGAGAATTTTGTGCTCAGAAATGTGCACAATGATATCAAGGAAAAAAGACATATTTATAATATATTTTATACTTAAGAACTATGCCCATTGTACTTGAAATGCTTAAAATATGTTGACAAAAATGTATAAATACATAAAATAGTTCTGCAATACTCTTTATATTACAGTTGACTTCTGCTTTCACATGTTTAGGAAATGGGTGGTACAAACATATACACTGTGAATTTTGAAGTAATAGAACCTTCTAGAACTGGTAGGGAATGGACATTTCCTGAGAAATGACAATATGAGCCTCTGGGATAGAAGAATGTGGATAAGAGAAAAACAACTCATTCGTTACTACCACAGACAAGTGAAGACCCAGGAAACATTCCATACATGCTTCAATTACCAAAGTCCAGCCTCTGTTTTGGACTCCTCTGTCAGTGTATGTTCCAGAACCAATGTGTTAAGAACATTCATTTTATTATCAAACATATCTAAAATATTTAATTTTTATCACATGGTCTGTGTTTATCCCAATATGAGGGAAAAGTCAATAAATCCGAACATTCGTACCTCAGTAAACAACTTTTTTGTTATAATTCTAGGCTCAGCGAATTTCATTGAAGTACCAGTGAATTTTGAAACCTCTACTGAAAAGTAGTTTTCATGGGTAATTAGTGACTTTAATACCATATTTGTAGGATAGAGCATTATTATGCTAATTAGATGGAAGAAAGTTACTAATAGTTATCAAATTTGCTTATGCTCCACATAAAGTTTCAATGTTCATTGAAGATAATAACAATAATAACACTATAGTTAGAGTATTCTGTCAAAATCAACCACATGTCTTGTTTATTTAAATATGTAATATTGGCGCACCTGGGTAGTTCATTTGGTTAAATGTCTGACTGTTGATCTTAGCTCAGGTCTTGATCTCATGGTTGTAACTTCTAGCCCTGCACTGGGCTCCATGCTAGACATGGAGCCTACTTAAAATAAATAAATAAGTGAGTAAATAAATAAGAATGCCTGGATGGCTCAGTCAGTTAAGCATCTGGCTCTTGATTTCAGCTTGGGTCTTGATCTCAGGGTGGTGAGATCGAGCCCTGTTTCAGGTATGGAGGCTGCTCGAGATTTTCTTTCTTCCTCTCCCTCTACCCCTCACCCTGCTATCTTTCTCTCTAAATAAATAAATAAAATATTTAAAAATAAATAAATAAATAAGTAAATAAGCAATACTAAGTGATTTCATGATTGTTATAAAAAATATGCAACACTATCAAGTTATAATCTTTCTTCTCTCACTAGATTTCTTGAAGTCAAAGGTCCACTGCTGAGGTCAAAGAATAGGTGCCATTTCAATGTTAAGCATATTTTAAATGCTTATGTCATTTTTATATTTTTAAATATGTATTAGCCTGGATATAGTTTTGGTTGCATAGCTTAATATGAGTGTCTTGGACATGTAAGAACTTTAATTTTTCTTTCCTACAAAATTACCTGGGCTAGTGTGGTACACTGCTTCATGAAGACACTGAAGGAGTAGGTTTTTTTTTTTTTTTTTTTTTTTTTTCATGTTGCTCCCCTAAATGATGTTAACAAGACATGTTTTTTAGCTGTTCTTTGTGTAGTGCTTATCCTCTCCTCATGGTAAGGATGACTATAGTAGAATCTCTGACCTTCATACCTCACAACAAAAATCCAGTGGAAAAAGAAAACTGCTCTCTCACCATAGCCCCAGAAAATTTTTTACTTACTTTGTTTATGTCTATCCCTGATATACTGATTTTAGCCAGAGGATGAGATGAATTGACCTACTTATACCAACTGACCCCCAAGGGTATGGTCAACTCTGATTAAACCACATTGACTGGGAGCTGGAGATGAGTAATTCTTTAATAGAAAAATCACAGCATTTTTGCTGGAAGGAAGGAGAAATTGGTACTGGAGAGATAGAAAACAATCCCATTAAAAATTATTATTGTGAAGATATCTATGCCAAAACTGCAATAGATAAATTTTTTGTAATATCTCAACCTCTATCAGAGGTTAACTGAGTATTTGCCCCCTATTGGTAAAAGAAATGTCAGCTACTTCATCACAAAGTCCAAGATGGAAACATCACCTTGAAATTACTAGCATAGTCTTTTAAAGAGTAAAGAATAGAGTCTAAAAAAGTAGAGATTACATCTTGAAATCATTTGGGGGAAATCATAAGGCTGACTACAGGCTGATCAGCCCTAATTATCTAGAGGAAGGGGAGCTTTAAGAAAACTTCTGTATTTCAAAGATTTAAAAGAAAAAAATTATTCTAGAAGATGAAGAAAGAGGAAATCAATATGATTTTTCTGGGACCATATGTAGACAGATATTATAACCAGTCTTGATTCAATTTTCCTAGGAAGTCTCTGAAAAGTAGCTGGGAACTGAAAGAGCTGATTACAAAGAGCTGGTCTTTGGGATCCCAACTGTGTAACAGTTTTGGGTTGGTGGCAAAGGAGTAGGTTTAATCATCTCCCCAAGAATTCCTAAAGTTCAAGCTGGGGATAATAAGGTTTATTCTGCAAAAACATAATTGTCTATCTGCTTATATAGGATCAGACTTGAAAAATAATACTCAGTTTTATTTAACAATAAAATTAACTGGATTCTGTTCTCTCTGCTTGTTGTGAAGGAACTATACAAGCTTTTCAAAAGGTACCAGTTAGGGGCAATAGAGCAGCCATCTTTGGTTGTTCCCCTTACTGAGGAGATACTTTAGCAGCAATAAACTTCTGTAGCTGCTTAGCAAAGAAGAAAGAGGATGGAATGAAACATGCCAGAATTGTGGTTACTTACCGTGTTTAAATTTACCTGGTACAATCTTAGAACACCTTTCCAATACATTTTTTTTTTTTTTACCTTTCCAATACATTTAATTTGTCAACAGTAAGAGCCAGAACTAAGTATGCCCACTATTAGGAGGCAAGACTCCCTATTCACCTTTAATAAATTCACTGTTCTGGGTGCTAACAGATCCAGTTGTATATCTGGCATTCTCTCACTCACTCAGTAGACTGTGAAAATCTACTTTATTTCTTCTCCATTCTCTTCAATTTGTTCTTTTTTATAAAAATAAAGCAAAGCAAAGCAAAACACAAAACTCTAAGATACTTATTATGTGTTCAGCTTTCAATTGCTGGGGATTGACCAGTGGTAAGGTATAAAGAGACCTGAGAAAATAACAGTGCTAGTGAACTTCTCTAAGTTTCATTTCTGCTTGAATACAAAATCCGGAAGGGAAAGTTCCTCAGTGATTATTAAGGGTAGGAGAAGGGAACATGGAAATTGCACATGCACTCTTAGGGTTCTGCCCAATTATGTCACACATTACTGCTGCTTATATGTTATTAGCTAAAGAAACTCACATGGTGCAGTACAAGAGTAGGGAGGTATAACTCTACCATGGTCTTAGAAGAAGAACCATACTGGAATATTTATGAAGAGTCCTGATTACTTCCATAAAAACCAAAAGAACTTATGAACTAAGTAGTGTGATTTTTTGAATTTAAAAATTAAAAACGGGCACCTGGGTGGCTCAGTCAGTTAAGTGTCTTGCCTTCAGGTCAGGTCATTATCCCAGGGTCCTAGGATCGAGCCTCTCACACTGGGCTCCCTGCTTAGCGGGGAGCCTGCTTCTCCCTCTCCCTCTGGCTGCTCTTCTGGCTACTTGTGTTCTCTCTATCAAATAAATAAATAAAATCTTTTTAAGAAGCCCACAATTTTTTTCTGAAACATAATGTATTCACTGGTGAACCGATTTGTTGTTAGGAAAACCCAGTAGAAGTATCAGTAGAAGTATCTCACCACGTATAGTTGAAAATGATTAATGAAAATATGAGACAAATGGAAGACAGATTTAGGATAATAATTTGGAAATAAGAGTTTCATGAGTAGAAACAGATACAGAACTTAAAATCACACAAGTAATGGAGCTAGCTTCTTTTTTTTTTTTTCTTTAATTTAAATTTTGTTAACATACGGGGCAATATTGGTTTCTGGAGTAGAATTCAGTGATTTGTCACTTGCATACAACACCCAGTGCTCATCACAAGTGCCCTCTTTAATACCCATCATCCATCTAGCCCATGCTCCACCCATCTCCCCCCATCAACCCTCAGTTTGTTCTCTATTGTCAAGAGTCTCTTATGGTTTGTTATCCTCTCTCCTCCACCCTTTCCTATTTGCTCATCTGTTTTCTTCCTTAAATTCCACAGAGGAGTGAATCGTATGGTATTTGTCTTTCTCTGATTGACTTATTTCACTGAGCATAATATACTCTAGCTCCATCCACTCATTATCACTCATTATCAATCATTATCAAGATTATCAATATAATCTTGCAAATGGCAAGATTCTATTGTTTTTAATGGCTGAGTAATATTCCATGTATATATACATATATATGAATAAAGAAGATATATATATATATATATATATATATATATATAATATATATATGAGATAGACATCATTAATCAGTTGGTGGAAATTTGAGTTATTTCCATAATTTGGCTAGAGTTGATAATGTTGCTTTAATATTGGGGTACATATACCCTTCAAATCTGTATTTTTGTAACGTTTAGGTAAATACGTAGTAGTGCAATTGTTGCATCATAGATTAGTTCTATTTTTAACTTTTTGAGGAACCTCCATACTGTTTTCCAGACTGGCTGCTTCAGTTTGCATTCCCACCAACAGTGTGAGAGGACTCCCTTTTCTCCACATCCTTGCTGACATCTGTTTCCTGTATTATTAATTTTAGGCATTCTGACAGGTATAAGGTGATATCTCGTGGTTTTGATTTGTATTTCCCAGATGAGGAGTGATGTTGAGCATCTTTTCATGTGTCTGTTAGCCATCTGATGTCTTCTCTGGAAAAAAGTCTATTCATGTCTCCTGCCCATTTCTTAATTGGATTGTTTTGGGGGTGTCGAGTTTGATAAGTTCTTTATAGATTTTGGATACAACGTCTTTATCAGATATGTCATTTGCAGATATCTTCTACCATTCCATAGGCTGCTTTTTAGTTTTGTACAGAAGCTTTTTATTTTGATAAAGTGCCAATAGTTCATTTTGCTTTTATCTCAGGTGACATGTCTAGTAAGAAGTTGCTACAGCAGATGTCAAGAGGTTACTGCCTGTGTTCTCCTCTAGAATTTTGATGGTTTCTTGTTTCACATTTAGGTATTTCATCCATTTTGCATTTATTTTTGTCTGTGGTATAAGAAAGTGGTCCAGTTTCATTCTTCTGCATGTTGCTGTCCAGGTTTCCCAACATCATTTGTGGAAGAGACTGTCTTTTTTTTCACTGAATATTCTTTCTTGCTTTGTTGACGATTAGTTGACCATATAGTTGTGGGTCTATTTCTGGGTTCTCTATTCTGTTCCATTGATCAATATGTCCATTTTTGTGACAGTACCACATTGTCTTGCTGACTACAGCTTTGTAATATAGCTTAAAATCCAGAATTTTGATGCCTCCTGCTTTTTTTCTTTTTCAGGATTGCTTTGGCTCTTCAGGGTCTTTTGTGCTTCCATACAAATTTTAGGATTGTTTTTTTCTAACTCTGTGGAAAATTCTGGTGGTATTTTGATAAGGATTGCATTAAATGTGTACATTGTTTTGAGTAGTATAGTGTACTATAGTATATTTTAACAATGCTTGTTCTATTCCATGATCATGGAATGTTTTTCCATTTCTTTGCGTCATCTTCAATTTCTTTCATTAGTGTTCTATAGGTTTCAGAGTACAGATCCTTTACTTCTTTGGTTAGGTGTATTCCTAGGTATGTTATGGTTTTTGGTGCAGTTGTAAATAGGATCAATTCCTTGATTTCTCTTTCTGTTTCTTCATTATTGGTGGATAGAAATGCAACAGATTTCTGCACATTGATTTTATACCCTGTGACTTCACTGAACTTGTGTTTTAGTTATAGCTATTTTTTGGTGGAGTCTTTGACTTTTCTACATAGAGTATCATGTTGTCTGTGAATAGTGAGAGTTTAAAATTGGTATAAAGAGTTAAGAAAAGTTAAAGCAAGCAGCAGAGAAAACTCATTAAAGGTTAACACTCACTATAAAACCATTGTAAGGAGAGAGAATTGTGTTGGCATAGCAACAGAACAAAGACCAGTGGAATAGAATAAAGTCCAAGAGAAATAACCTAGCATATATAAGGACTTAAATTGACATTTTAATTTATAAGGAAAAGAAAAATTGTGATAGATGGCTAATAGAGCCCTAATATTCTTTTTTTTCCTCATTTTCATATTAATAGAGTTTTATTTGGGCAGGTATATGACCCACTAGCTAAAGATTACATTTTTCGGACTCCTTTGTGTCTAGGCACGATTATGTGGCTAAGTACTGGTGAAAGGGATAAAAGAAAGAAAATGCTGGTGAGGTGCTTGTATGTGCCATTTCTGGATCTTGTCCTTTTAATGACTGGGTGTGTGTGCTTATGTTGCTTTTCCCTTCTTGGTATCTGGAGACCACTGACTAAGACATGGATGCTATGTGAAGAGGGTGGTAGAACTCCTCCCTCATATCTAAATTAAATTGAATGTTAGCCTGTCCTTAAACTAGTACAATAGCTTGTCCTTGAGTTAGTTACCTACAACTAGTACAATGATGTGAGCTTTTTTTTATCTGGAGGATAATTGAGATACATACTTCATAATATGTTAGATTAATTTTGGTTATATTTTAAAAGTAATGTTTAATTAAATATCTGGGTACTATGGCCTAGCCAAGTTGACACAAAATTAACCATCACAATGACCTAGGATTTAATACTCTCTAATTTACTTTCTAAATATTTTACTGTTTTCAAAATAAATATGATAATGATTATTTCTCTTTATGGTAGAAAAAGTCATGTAAACATCTTTCAAAATTCAGGGCTTTGGGTGCTGGGCACTTTTCCCAAGCTCCAAATACCCCTTTAACAACTTCTATAGCTCTTCTCACCTCCTGCTTTCTGTCCTTGTTGTCTTTGTCCAACATGTGTCTTCCTCTGCTCATTGTTAAACTCTTAGAGGTCAGCAACCAAGTTTTACTAACTTTTGGACTTCCCTTCAATCATAGGAAACTCTTTTCTCAATAAGTAACTCTTTTCATATTAAATTAAATTAAGAACTTTGCTTTTTACCTCTTGTAGGTGATAGTCTTCAAAGGAGTTTTAGGAACTGGGATTTTAGTTAATGACGGAAGGATGATGTGGAAGCAGTGAGAACCTGCATTCATTTTAGCCCCAGGAAATATGCTGATTCCTAAGGAGCACCCTGCAGAGAGGCTTTGTTGTGGGTGAGTGCAGGTAGATTCTGTTGCAGTTTTTTTGCAAAATCAACTTAAGATTTTCTCACTTCTGTTGAAATTGTTTAATAATTATATCAGCACTTTGATTTTCTCTAATGCTTTCTGCAATTCCTTTGAGTTTTAATTTATTGTTCATGCTTTAATTTCTCTTTTACTTCTTGCTAACTGTAATGTTGGTATGTCTACTTAGTTTATTTCTAATACGTTATCATAAATGAATGGAATTTCTATAAAATAAATCCATCTTGCTTTCATTTTCAATACAAGTTTGGAAATAATTTTCCAAAGGTGAAAAATACTGCTCTCAAGACACAATTAAAATGTTACTTTAAAATGATGTCAACTCATGATAAGTAAATAAGGGAAAGTATGTGATGGCAGTGACTGTAATACTATGTTGTGATAAAGAACTTAAGCTCTACCAAATGTAAAAGAAACTGATTTTTGGAATACCTAAAAAACAAAGATGGCCCAAGTGTTAATCTGGCCCCTGAAATTTGGTTGGTGTTTCTATCTTTCTTGAAGAGCTTCTCTCCTATGGTATCTCAGATACTTGAAATTCCAAGGAACTGTATTTATTTATTTATGTTTTGGATAAACTTTTTACTTTGAAGTAATTTTAGCTTTACAGAGAAGTTGCAGAGATGGTGCAGAGGGCTCTGGAATTCCTCACTCAGTTTGTTCTGATGCTAGTCTCTCAGGTTTCTATGGTGCTTTTTTCCAAACCATGGAAGCAGCATTTATCCTTTGATACAAGGCTCTTTCCCCCAGACCTGGCCCAGCCATCCCCCACTTCCACTCAGCAGTTCTTCTGAGCCCGCTCTTGGCTGTGAAATTTTCTCAATGGGCATCATTCAGGGCGTGTCTGATATAATAAGGTGCTGGGCTTTCAGGCAGAAAACCACAGAGATGACTGCACTCTGGTCACATCATAGCAGGAGCAGGCAACCTTCTTTCACTGGGATGCTGGCTCCTGCAGCCACAGTGGCTTCCATTTGTTCTCCAAAAAGGTGTGGGAGATTCTAAGGAACTTTAGAAGTTACTCCAAACTCCCACTGAAAGCAAGAATTCTTCCATTATGTTCTATATAGTGATTTTTTAGTCTTTGACCAAACACCACTGCTGACAGAAGGTGAGATTAGTAAAGAAAACTCCCCTCACTCCATATGCCCCAGGTGTTTTTCAAACTGCTGTTTCTGTGTTATATCTCAGTGGGGCTGAATTTCTGATTAGACTAATGCAAATATGGCCTATAGTGGGGCTGGTATAAGGTTACTAGCAGGTATTATAGGCAGACAATCTTCAGAAATCTTCCACCGCTGAACTCTTAAGGTTTCTGGAAGAATCTATGAATAACTGAAATGGTTTTTCCAGATGACTCAGTGAGCTCACACAATTAGCTGATCTCAGTTTATCCAAAGAAAAGAAAAACTAAACTCACTGCTTCCCAACTGTCTATTTTTTCTCTCTCACCTCTCTCTTCCCTCTTTTAAATCCTATTTTAATCTTTTTATGTTAGCCATCAGAGTGACCTGGGTATTTACTACATGCACTACTTTTTCTTCTGTTGCTATGCAATTTTTCCTTTATTTCCTAACTTTTAAACTTTGCTTCTTCATCTTCCTCATTCCAAATCAGGGCCCTTCCAGCCTCTTGCTTAATCATCATCAATCATCATCACCATTGTATATTGATTACCACCACCAGCAGCAGCAGCACCACCATCATTACGATCATCATCACTACCATTTAGTGCTAATGAGAGCAAAAAATACATCTATTTCTTATATATCATCAAGAAAGTATTGTGATTACCCTTTGAGGAAATGAGGTCAAATAACTTGTTCAGAGTTACACATTTAGTAACTTAAAAAAAAAAACAAGATTTAAACCTGGGCTTGATTGATTCCAAAGTCCAAACTGTTACCCACTATGCCATATTGTTTTCAAGATTCTTTTCTAACAATCAACAAAACTAAAAGGCAACCTATGGAATGGGAAGGAATATTTGCAAAAGACATATCTGATGAAGTGTTAGTATCCAAAATATATAAAGAACTTACACAACTTAATACCCAAAAAACAAATAATTCAATTAAAAAATGGGCAGAAGACATGAACACATTTCTCCAAAGAAGACATACAGATGGCCAACAAACACATGAAATGATATCATCACTTACCATCAGGGAGGTGAAAATCAAAACAATGAGATATCACGTAATATATGTCAGAATGTCTAAAATGAAAATACAAAAAATACGGGTGTTGGTGAGGATGTGGAAAAAAAGGAACACTAGGGCACTCTTGGTGGAATGCGAAATTCTTGATTCATATTTTCTATTCCTTGAGTATCTTAAATATGTTGGTTCATTTTTCTGTTGTACAGTTTTGTTTTCAAAATCTGGTGTCTTTTGATTGTCTTTCCCATATATATGGTCCTTATTGTCTGGAAACTTATAGTACTTTTTCTATTTACCTTTAAATTACCTTTAAAGTTCAGTAATTTTACTAGACTATGTCCTGATAATGACCATTCTAAGTAAATTTTTCCAGGTAAACAGTGTATGTTTTAGGTATTTAGTTCCAAATATTTTATTTCCAAAGTCATGCCAACAAACTGGACAACCTAGAAGAAATGGATACATTCCTAGGAACATATAACCCCTAAAAACTGAAAGAAGAAGAAATAGAAAATTTGAACAGATTACCAGGAATGAAATTAAATCAGTAATTAAAAAAAAAAAATTCCAACAAATGAAAGTCCAGGACCAGACAGCTTTGTGCATGAATTCTACCAAGCACTTAAAGAGTTAAAATCCATTCTTCTCAAACTATTCCAAAAATAGAAGAGGAAGGAAAGCTTCCAGATTCATTCAGTGCATTACCCTGATAGTAAAATCAGATAATGACACCACACACACACAAAAACACTACAGGCCAGTATCTATCTCTAATTAACATAGATACAAAAATCTTCAACAAAATATTAGCAAACCAAATCTAACAATATATTAAACAAAATCATTCACCACTATCAAGTGAGATTTGTTCTTAGGACACGAAGATGGCTCAATAGTCCCAAATCAACCTTGTGATATATCATATTAATATCAATTATATCAATAAGAAAAAAGATAAAACTATGTGATTATTTCAAAGTACAGCATGCATTTGTAACAAAAACCTTCAATAAAGTAGGTGTGGAAACATACCTCAACATAATTGAGGCCATATGCCAAAAACCGACAGCTAACATCATGCTAAGTGGTGAATAACTGAGAGCTTTCCCCCTATTCTTAGGAAGAAGACAACGATGTCCATTCTCACCACTGTTATTTAACTTAATACTGGAAGTCCTAGCCACAGCAATCAGACAAGAAAGTGTTAAAAAGCCTATACTACCCAAAACAATCTATACATTTAATGCAATCTATTTCAAAATACTATTGGCATTTTTCATAGAATTAAAGCAGCCAATCCTAAAATTTATATGGAACCACAAAAGACCCAGATTTCCAAAGTAATCTTTGTAAGCAAGAACAGAACTAGAGATTATCACAACAATCCAAGATATCAAGATTGTACCCCAAAGCTGTAGTAACCAAAAAAGCATCATACTGGCACAACTATAGACACATAGATCAATGGAACCAGATAGAGAGCTCAAAAATAAACCCACAACTATATGGTCAATGACTCTTCAGCAAAGGATATGCAATGGAAAAAAGGCAGTCTCTTCAATAAATGGTGTTCAGAAAAGTGGACAGCAACATGCAAAAGAATGAATCTGGAAGACAACCTACTGAATGGGGGAAGATTTTTTTTGTTTAAGATTTTATTTATTTATTTGACAGAGATCACAAGTAGGCAGAGAGGCAGACAGAGAGAAAGGAAGGGAAGCAGGCTCCCCGCTGAGCAGAGAACCCGATGCGGGGCTCGATTCCAGGACCCTGGGATCATGACCCGAGCCGAAGGCAGAGGCTTTAACCCACTGAGCCACCCAGGCGCCCGTGGGGGAAGATTTTTGCCAATAACATATCTGATAAAGGATTAGTATCCAAAATATGTAAAGAACTTAACTCAACACCAAAGCAAATAATCCAATTTAAAATGGACAGAAGACATGAACAGACATTTCTCCAAAGAAGACATACAGATGACCAACAAACACATAAAAGTAGCTCGGCTTGGCTACACTCATCATCAGGGAAATGCTGATCAAAATTACAATGAGATAATACCTTATACCTGTCAGAATGGCTAAAATAAAAAACACAAGAAAAGCAACTGTTGGCCAGGATATGGAGAAAGAAGAACCCTCTTTTGCTGTTCATGGGAATGCAAATTGGTGCAGGCACTTTGGAAAACAGTATGGATGTTCCTTAAAACATTAAAAATAGAATTACCATATGATCCAGAAATTCCACTACTGAGTCTTTACCCAAATAATACAATAATACTAATGCAAAAAGATATGCATCCCTATGTTTATTGCAGCATTATTTATAATAGCCAAGATATAGAAGCAACCCAAGTGTCTATCAATAGATGAATGGATAAAGAAGGGGATCTATCTATCTATCAATCTATCATCTATCATCTATCTACCTATCTATCATCTATAATGGAGTATTACTCAGCTATTAAAAAAGGAATGAAATCCTGCCATTTGCAACAAAAAGGATGGATATAGGCAGTATAATCCTAAGTGAAATAAGTTAGTCAAAGACAAATATCATATAATTTTATTCATATGTGAAATTTAAGAAACAAAACAAATGAACAAAGAGAAAAAGAGACAAACCAAAAAACTGACTGTTAGAGAACAAATTGATAGTTACAATGGTTACCAGAAGGGAGGTGGGTGGGGGATAGGTGAAAGAGATGAAAGGGATTAAGAGCACAATTATCCTGATGAGCACTGAATAATGCATAGAATTATGGAATCACTCTATTTTATACCTGAAACTAATGTAACACTCTATGTTAACTATACTAGAATTAAAAAAAAAAACTATTAAGTAAATATGGGTGTAAAATAAAGACATTTTAGACATTAAATTTCTCAAAAAACTTATTACATTTAACAAAAGAGATTTCACAGGGTTCAAGAAGAAACAACTCTATTCCTTCTTCACTGTCTTTGTAACTCTGCTTTGTGGCTTAGTTGTTTTTTTAAATCACAGATAAAATCTCTGGTAGTCTCCTAGAATTTTCAACTTACTCTCATTTTAAAAGTTTTCTGATGACTGTCAGTTGCAAGAGTGGTTGATTTTAGTAATTAATATGATCTGTTTAATATAATAGTAAAAATTATGAACTTAACGTTTTTCCCTTCCAACAATTTTGTACTGCTTGAGGCTGGAAGGGAGTGTATTTGTTTGACATATGATCAGCTTCTCTAGAGTATAATAATCTTTTGAGTCCTCTCTTTCTTTTCTCTCAGTTTACTAGTCATGGATTCTGACTTATATAGCTGAAAAGTGGTGGTTGAGGGAGAAAAAGAAAGAGATGAAAAGTCTTGTTTTTTGTTGTAGTTGTCCAGATGGCTTTTTCTGATGTGTCATCTTGGTTAGGCTGCAGTTCTGTTATTCAAGCGAACACTAACCAAGGTGTTTTATTGCAATGGGGTTTTGCAGATATAAGTCCCAAATCAGTTGACTTTAAGTGAGATTGACTTGAAGTAAGGGAGGTAATAGTTTGGATGACCTGGACTTAATCAACTAGAAAGCATTAAATCAAGGCTAGAGCAACAGAGACAGAGAAAGAGAGAGATAGGGAGGAATAGGGTAGAAGGAAGAGGAGAGGACAGGGAGGAAGAGGGAGAAGGGGAGGTGGAGAAGGAAGGTGAGAAGGAGGAAAAACTCTGTTTGTAGTTTGCTTCTTTTTGAGTTTACTTTATGATTTATATCTTTTCTCTCCCAAATTATCAATTTCACTTAGATTTTTAAAATTTGATAATGTTTCTAGAATACATGTATGTTTTGCTCTCTTTCTACATTTTTTTCCTGGTATTAAGTGACTTTTCAGAACTTCCTTTAGCTTAGAAATCTTTTTTTTTTCTTTTTACATCTTTAATAGTTGCTTCTTCTTAATCTAATCAGACTATTTTAGTGCTGTCAATAGCTAATCCATCTAGTTTATCATATGCTTATCTATAAACATTTTGAAAACATTCAAATTTTCCAGTTGTGTTAATGCTTTATAGAATCTATCTTCTTAACCTCAGTTCTCCAGGTTATCTCTTAGTCATTGCCAACTTTGATCTTGATCTGGTTCTTCCCTGGTACCTAATCAGTTGTCTTAAAAAGTCTGAATCTGGGGTGCCTGGTTGGCTCAGTGGGTTAAAGCCTCTGCCTTCGGCTTGGGTCATGATTCCAGGGTTCTGGGATCGAGCCCCGCAGCGGGCTCTCTGCTCAGCAGGGAGCCTGCTTCCTTCTTCTCTCTCTGCCCCTCTGCCTACTATGATCCCTGTCTGTCAAATAAATAAATAAAATCTTAAAAAAAAAAAAGTCTGAATCCTTCCCTACCTGTTGTTACCATCTTAATATAAGATGCAGGTTTCACTTAAATGGTCCTCTTATGAAATGAGTCTTAGGATCTTCCATGCCTGTTTTCCCCATAGGTCTCATTTCTGGTACCTCCTCATGTATTGAACATCTTGGCTCACTGACTTTCAATCAACTGCTTTCTCTTTTTGTGTTTTCTATTATAAGTAGAATGGGTCTACTCTCCATTTTTCAATTCCTTATTATTTTAGTTTCTTTATTATTTTCTTTTGAATTTTGAGAATGTATTTGTGCTTTCCTGGACCAATTTTATTTTCCTGAGTCTCCAATATTCTGCTTATTGTCTCTGATATAATTTTAAATTTAGCTGTCAGTTTTTTCATCTTCATACTATCTTTACTAATTTCAATTTATTCTCTCTTCATAACTGCTGGCCTAATTTTCCAGATTTAATACTATCTCGAATCTTATTAAAAACACTAAATAGAAATTTTCCAAATTTATCTCCCCTTCTCATTTTTTTCACCATTTTTGTCTATTTCGGAGGGACAGACCTCTCACAATATGGGCTCTTGGAGCTATATTTTCTGGGTATGGAGACCTGTTTCCATTTCCATGTCATTAAAGAGAAAGATCCGAAGATTTATATATTCTCAGATTTGGCTGAAAGGAAAGTTTGAATTAAAAGCTTTCTCTCAGATTAATGTGGATCTCAGTCTTAATCTAACAGACTCAGAGGCAGAGTGGAAAATTTAGAGTTATGTTACTTGTATTATAAAGCTTTTTAGAAACTGAGATACTTGGGGAAACAGAGGTTATGTGGTCCAGAATTTAAGTTGGTGGCAGTTAATAGAGGGAGCTAACATACTTCTTTGATGTGAATTGTTTGCCAGGGTTTGAAATGATGGTGCCTTTATTGCTAATGACCAAAGTGTCTATGTCATGTATAAGCAAGAAAGATATGCTGCCATAATATATATTTTTAAATTTAATTTTACAGCTTTTGCTTTATTTTGAATTTGATTTTTCTGATATAATTCTTAATTGGAAATGGAGAATGCTATAGCAGTAAAATATCACCTATTTGAATTAACATCACAGATGTGGGAGGGACAGTTTGAGAGAAAGAGTCAATTTGAATTAGTGAAAAGCATAGAAATTTTTTAAAACAAAGAAATACATGGTTTTCAAGTATATTAGCAATTAACTACTAATAGAGTATTTTTTCAAGTAGAGGCTTCAGTGTCAATTTTTAATTAAAATCTTACATTTGTGTGAGAATAATTTAATTTTAAGAATTATGGCAATTTAAGTTTATTCCTAGTAACAAATTCAAATTTGCCATATATATGATTTATCTTTGATATTTAAAGTTAATATACTTCATGGTAAATTATTATAGATTTTGAGATTATAGTTGGTTCACTAAAATATATTCTATATTTACATATATTTATTCTCTCTCTATATAATGTATTCTGTATAGTCTATATCAAATGACTTTTGTCAGTTTAATGAAGTCACATCTTTTGATCTAATTAACTTGCATTATGATTTTAGAAACTTAATCACTAAACAGAATTTGATAACTCTTGTAGGCCAGCAGAGAATTGTCTTCTCTCCATTTATCCTAGGGATTTTATTTTATTTTTTTAACCACTTTATTCAAGTATGCCTGACATACAAAAAACTGTACATATTTGATATATACAACTTGATGAGTTTGGAGTTAAGTAAACATTCATGAAACCATCACCACAATCTATGCCATAAACTTATTTGTCACTTCTAAAAGTTTCCTCCTACTCCCTTTATTCATGATATCTTGATTCAAGAATATTTTATACAGTGGTCATGGGATTAATAGGTTCTCCCAAGAAGCTCACTGTCTTCTTAAGTTTCACATGCCAAATTGACAGTATGTTCCACATATTTCTAGAAAGATATTCTTTTACAATGTGGGAGTTTTAAATCAATCCTTTCTTCAATGTGGTCTCCTGTATCCTGTATCTCATGGGAATTTCTTGATATTTTTGAGGATGGAATACATTTTTTCTAGTTTTGCTTGCTGCTATAGCTTTCTTCTCATTTCTGGGAAGGGAAAATTAGATTCTATTTCTCAAATTAATGTTCTAACCCATGCATTTCAAAATTGAATTTGAAGTTAGTTACTGAAGTTATGTGAGGTAAGACATGTCTAAATAGAAATATGTTTATTCTCTACTTTTCAAAGTTCAAAATTAAGCTAAGTCAACCAAAAACTGTCAGGTTATTGGTGTACATATTTTTCCTTTGTCCCTGTGTAAGCCTAGGTCAGTACAATGATCAGTTCCTTAGAAACATTCAGGTACTTATTGCAAATGATAGTATCATTAATAAAACTGAATTTAGGGGGCACCTGGGTGGCTCAGTGGGTTAAAGCCTCTGCCTTTGGCTCAGGTCGTGGTCCCAGGGTCCTGGGATCGAGCCCCGCATCGGACTCTCTGCTCAGCGGGGAGACTGCTTCCTTCTCTCTCTCTGCCTGCCTCTCTGCCTACTTGTGATTTCTGTCTGTCAAATAAATAAATAAATAATCTAAAAAAAAACACAAAAAACTGAATTTATTATCTAAATGTTTAATGCAGTTGTATACTTCTACTCAATTAGTTTAGTATTTAGTATCATTAAACCATCCCTGAAAAAAGAAAATACAAAAACACATATCATATCATATGTAAGTATGACTCTTTTAAATTGATTCACTTTTCCCCCATATCTGAGACTGGTAAAAGCTATAAACTCATGTATATTAACAGGATTCAGATGGCATATGCATTTCCTATTTAAGTTTCCTCATGTCAATAGGCTATAGAAAAATAAACAAAAAAATGTTCTTCCTATTCTGTAACTGATTTTCTTTTTATAATTCTTAAGTACAGTTTTCTTTTTCTTAAAGGAACTTATTCTTTGCCTAGACCCAGAGAATTTTATATCAGAAAAGACACTAGATGCCATTTTTAAAAACTTTATAAATGAGGATACTAAGGTGACTTGAGAAGTGGAGTTTGAAGCGGAAACCATGTTTTTTGATTCATTCTTCAGAATTTTCAAAAGCATGAACATCATGCACTTCAGGTTAAAATAACTTTTGATCAAGATTTCTTCAGTTGTGGTCCTATTAGGTCTGCAGATGGGCTTCAGGATATGAATGAACTCCTTGATATTATGGGAAAGTATGTATGTATCTCTATGTATCTGTGTGTGTATTTGAGCGCATACATTTTTCTGGAAATGGCTTTCATTAGTGTCTTAAAAGTGGTCTGTGAATCTCCCAAAGGTTAATAAATACTGATATATATTAATGAAAGATCCCATTATAGATAGTACAAGTTATAACAAATTTATTACAATATGGAGAGAGAAGATTTAAATAAACAAAAAGTAAGTTCAGAAGGCTCAGTATTCTAAAGTCACATATTTTAATATGAGAAAATAAACATCATATGTACATTATATACTGCACAGGAATTAATAAGTTTCCCTAGCAGATATTTCTGATGATTAACTTAGAATTCAATTATATACCTGAAAAATCTCCTTTTAATAAATATGAAGTGAAGGGTGCCTGGGTGGCTCTGTCGGTTAAGTGTCTGCCTTCAGCTCAGATCATGATCCCAGCTTTCTGGGATCTAGCCCCCATGTCTGGTTGCCTGCTCAGTGGGGAGTCTGCTTTTCCTTTCTCCTGCTCTTGTGCTCTCTCTCTCTCTCTCCCTCTCAAATAAATAAATAAAATCTAAAAAAATATGAAGTGAACAAAATGTATTTTATATCCCCTTTTATTTTATAAATTCTATCATCTAGTTTTAATTTAATTATCTACAGTCGGGGATGGTGCTTCTTTAATCTTTTAGAAGGAGAGGGAGAAAAAGAGAGTTGGAGGAAGAGAGAAGGAGAGAGAGATTTCTTATTTCTTCATCTCATTTAACTTTTGGCCTCATGAAAACCTCATGGCTTAAAAGAAAACAGCAAACAAATGATAAAAAACAGTGTATATTAATCTTTCTGAGATAAGGTTTCATAACATATTTATTACTCATGATAGATTTCACACCAACAAAAATTAAATCCTCAGTCCCAAGTAGTTAACAAGAATTTCTTACAGTCTCTTGAGTTATCTTATTCCATAATTCATATTGTGGTACTCTATTAACAATAATGTAAGCTAATGCACAGGCATTGGTCAGTATACACCCTCCATTGAAAAGCACTTCCTGTTAATATTCCTGCCAGTCAACTTGTATTCAGTCAATCCACCTGTTTTTAATACCTGTGTCCTTGTGTATATTCACTCAAAACTCCACTCTCCCACAGATCATAATATGTGTATATATAGTAAAAATGATCAAAGATGGCTTTATCATCCTTCTCTGGGTGAATAACATATTATAATTTTCTTACAAAATACTTCTTAAAAACATATTTTAATCTGTATGCTCCAATTAAAAGGCAACAACACCTATCTGAAATATAAATACATTTCATAATGAAGAGAAGCATAAATACAGAAATTATTCAAAATGATAGCATTGTCTTCTAGGCAACATGGGAAGTAATTATCCAATTGACATTTATAATGCCTTATTTCCTATTCCTTCATAGTTTACATAACTTTCTAAAGTTTCACTTTAAGTTTTAGATAAATAGAGATGTTGAAAATGAATTAAAAACTTATTGTGTTTTATATGTTTAACATGGAAGTAAGAACTAATACTTCTTAAAGGATTATTTTATGATTAGTGGTTTATGTAAATTGTTTCCTTTGAGGTAGGTATCATTATTTGTATTTCACTTATTATTTTTAGCAGGTTGTGAAACGTGCTCAGAGGGATGGATGAAACTCTTTCCCAACATCCCTCATTGGTAATAGGAGAGGCAGGATGCACTCTCACAATAGAAAAAAGGTCACCTTCATGAGAAATACAAAATTGGTTCTTAGCCACATTGACATGAAGGGCAGAATTGCTTATCTGTGATTAATTCATTAAATTCATTTTGTAGGTGAAATTGGTGAATAGCAATATGTCAAAAATTCCAGTAGTGGGGAATTTATTTTGCCTAATGCTTAATTTTTCACTTATGTTTATCTTCTATTCCAGCAAAGATCATCAAGTGGTAAATAGGTCAAAAGCATCTTTATTTGCAAAAGTCCAGAAAGCATGTTTCAGCAAATTTCACATTACTGAAATTAACAATGAATCAAAATAAGTCTTTAGCATTGATTTAATTTATTCTTAATTTTGCTTAATGTTGGTCACTATATTGACAAATGTTAGTGTTTAGTAACATTTTGTTTGTAGAAATATGTATATCACACACTATAATCATGATTTTATAAAATAATTTTACTTTTTGATTAGTGAGATCAGCTGAACGAAGGACTATATAATATGTATGGTGCTAGTCTATGGGACGAAGGTTTTAATCTTTAGAACTTTTTAGTTATCTCTCAAATGTAGCTTATAGGAGGCAGTCAGAAGGGTGAATGAAAAAATTTGAATTCATTATCATATTTGTGAGAAACACAGAATTCTAGTTTTATAGTATATGGTTTTTATTTTGGTTTTTAGTAACGTATGGGAATTTACTATTTTTTGTTTATGAGTATGAAGGTAAGAACCTTTTTAAATTATTGTACATAATATGTATTCATAAATATTATGACAATTAAGTGTTATTATAACTAGTTTGAGCCAATGGCTAGAGTTTCAAATAAACATTAACTTTTCCCAAAGATCTTTGAATGTGCTTCTGTGTCCCCTTTTCTATTCGCCTTCTGAACAAGGAACACAAAATTTAATTGATGTATTTTTATATGTGTGACTAATTAGTATGTGGCTGAAGAATAGCAGTGTGCTGCTTGTAGTATATATTAGTGCCTCTGCCACTTTTCCAAACATTAATAAACATTTTAATATTTCATAAAGCTGGCTCTAAATTATGAAAAATAAGTCTGAACACTATTAATACCCAATGGGATACATTAAAAACAGGGGACAATATGAACTATTGTGTAGCAGAGTACTTAACTCAAAAAATTATAATTTCTTACTGATGTTGGTGACCTCAATGAAACTTAAGAGAGGGCTTGGACTTTCTAGAGAAGAACTGGTAGGTCATGAATGAGAGCAATATTGAGAAGGATAAAAATTTATGCTCAATTCAGCTCACTAGTGTATCAAAAAGAAGCAGTTGCAGAAGCCATCTGAAAATCACAAGGTCTGACTAATTCTATGCTTTAATCCATCAGATGTCAGGATTTTCTCTAAGTCTTATTACTGTATCACTGTTTCCAATCATATCTTGACAAGTACCAGGAAGAAGGGTAACACATGAACAGGATAACACGTCAATGTACATTTGTTTGTAAATTACAAACAAAGATCTGAATATAATGATGGTTCTTCACTCATCTTTCTGTTCCCCTTTACGTCAGAATGTTTATGCAAGGATATACTCAGAGCATTATGAGTATAATTCATAATCAGTGGGCTGGAACAGAATATTTAAGTGTGTACATGGGTATCCGATTGTTGGAACTCATAAGATTGAACTCAATACAAGCATTTCACAGAAATGGATGAGAAAACTTCATTTTATCTTTTTTTAATCCGAAATGAAAATAGGAAAAAATTGATTGATCTCATACAGTTTTACTGGATCCTAAAAAAAAACTTTTGTTTTTTAAAAAAAAGCGTAATATTCTCATGAATATGGTTAGATATGCAAATTATAGAGTGGATTTTTAAAATTTCTTTTACCTATGTCTCTCATTAGTCACATTTTTTTTTACCATATACTAGTTTTTCTTTTAGTACCATTATGTGTCCTGTTAACATTGATGTTTTATACAAAATACATTTGATTTTCCATTGTTTTTAACTCAATACATTTTTAAGTAATACTCATCAGATTTGCACATAATCCTGTCAATTGTCTGAGATACTGTGATTTGTAGATAGATCATAACTATAAGTGAACTTTCTATCAGAGGCCTTTGCACATTTTCATAATACCTACTCCTTCTTCAGAACTAAGCTTTCTGAGAGGGTCTCTCTGACCCCACTACACTGGGAAAAGAGGAGACTGTGTGATTTACTCTGGTAGATTGCCCATGCACATGTATGACAATTGACAGCTTGCTGGAGTTCAGCCAAAGCAATGGCCCAGGGACATTGGCTTTTCTTTCCCCAGCTGATTGAATTTCCTTATTACATCATGATAGCTGGATTCCAAGAGTGAGGGTCCAGTAGACAGGAGATGGAAGCTCATACTTTCTAAAAGTTAGGCATAGGGGCATTTCTGCCAAGTTCTCCTGAAAGATGTCTTGTAGCACTATGAATCTTTTCTTCTTAGCTCCTTTTATGACTTGTTATTATATAGATATTTGAGTGATTTTTAAAATCTTCTGTCTCCCCATTAGATTATAAGTGTTATGTGAGTAGGGATCTTTGATTTCTCTTACTACTATGTCTCCAGCATTTAAACCAATGGCTAGCATATAAAGATGATCAATAGTATTTTCTATGAATAAATGAAATAAATTCAATATTTTGCTCATTTACTTGGGTGAGAAGCCATGCTTGTGCAGTGTTAAATTGATATCAGTGTCTGACTTTTGATTGAATGAAGTAATTCACTATGGATTAGAAGAACATAGTTTTTCCAAGTTGAACAGACCATTCATTTAAAATTTTCTATCCATCACTGAATTTCTCTTTCTAGGAGGATTTATTTTCCTTAGTCACAAAAAAAAGTGTATTTAAAAAAATTTGTAGTCAAATTTTATATTAATTTAGGTAGAATTAATAATGGGAATGAAAATAGATATAATTTTTAGTTTTTAAAACTATTTTCCTCGTATTATTATAGTATATATAACCAATTAAGTATTAGACCAGTGGTTCTCAACTTGCCTGCATAATGGAAAAGAATAACAACTTTAAAATGCACTAATGCATGGATCTTACCCCCAGAAATTCTGATTATCTCATCTGAAATACATTCTGAAAATTTATATTTTAAAAGATTAATAAATGATTATAATGTTAAACCAAGGTTGAGAACCACTGCTTTCCCCAGTTCTTCTCAACCCTGCCTCCTTGGTATGCCTCCTTGATATTAATGGGGTTTAGTTATTTATTTTTTTTTAAATCCTATGTGATTCTACTTTGGAGTCACAGCTGAATATCACAGTGTCAGACACTATTATTTGCCTTTTGTACTTATTTCACACCAATTTATATCTTTTAGAATACATTTTTTTCCCAAATAATATATGTGTGCTTTAAAAAAAATCTCTACCTATTTCTTATTTTGTGTTGTCAAAATAATTAATAGTTGATACTTAATATATGCTTAACATCATTGCTTATATTAAACACTAGTGAACTCATTAATTACACCCTTTTAAAAAAAAAAGATTTATTTATTTGACAGAGAGAGAGACAGTGAGAGAGGGAACACAAGCAGGGAAGTGAAGAGGGAGAAGCAGGCTTCTGGCTGAGCAGAGAGCCTGATGCAGGGCTTGATCCCAGGACTCTGGGATCATGACCTGAGCTGAAGGCAGATGTTTAACAACTGAGCCATAAAGCCGCCCCTAATTACACTCTTAATATAATTTATTTCTTCTCTCTAAAAATGTTACACTTTGCTATGCGCTTATTATACTAATGGGTTACACCAAACATGTAGAATAGTTGTTTAGACTGCAACTTTGATTTGCCTAGCTCAGAGACTGAGATAATTGAGCACTGGGTCAACTAGTGGGAATAGTAACACAAAGTAAATAGTTGCATACCTGATATAATTTGAAAAAGCATATTTCCCAAGAGATGAGAAGTACATGCTGCTGTTTTCTTAAGGCCTGAGCCTAAAACACAAGGTCACTTCCGGTGTATCCCACTGTTCAAACAGTTGTAGGGCTCAGATTCAAAGAGAGGGGATGTAGACTGTACTTCTCAATAGGAGGACTATGAAAGAATTCAACCATTTTCAAAATTGTTAAATGAGCACACTAAAAAAGTGCAAGTAGTTATTTTCTTTTCTTGTATTATGGTGAACTATGTGCCAAAGTTGTGCCTCTTTACTAAAAGCAACTACAATTTTGGATATTATAAAAATAACATCTTAAATTCATCAGATTGTTGATAAGAAATGAAGGAATAGTCAGGCCTAAGACTAAATGAAGATACATACTAAAAGAAATATGGGAAACACTGAAGCTGCTTTTGTTTTGAAAGCACTTACAAAACTGAGTAAATTATGTTTCATAAATCTAATGGAACAGAACATAAAAATACAAGGTAGGAAGTCCAATAGGAGACACTCTATAAAGCTACAAGCTCAAAAGAATACTCTGGTATAAAAGCAAACTAGAAATAGCAAACTACCCCTCCCCCCAAAAAAACAAAGAAAATTGCTCTATTCTGAACATTGGTGCTGATTGGAGGTGTAAAAAATGAATATTGAGAATAAGCAAAAATAAGCTGGTTTTTAATCCATAGTTATAGACTGAAGTCCTAGTATTGTGTTAACCAGAAAATATCCTTAATAGTCACTTTAATGACTATTGAAAGTCATACAACAAAGTAGCATACAGCAATTAAAAAAGAAAAGTCAGTAACACAAAAAGATAAATTGAGAAAAAGAAGCCAGACATAACATTTATAGTCTATAATATGATTATATGAGTTTCAACAATAGGCAAACTCAAGCTGTATTGTTTAGGGATGCAAAATTAGATGGGAAAACTGGAAATAAAGCAGTAGATGAATTCTACAAAAATGAGAATAGTCTGTATTTCTAATCAAATGAGAAAAGGTTTTAATCAGTTAAGACATTAAAAAATTACAACATTGTTAGGAGATTTTAACTCACGCTTCTTAGTAATTGATAAAAGATGAGATAAATAAAGCTAACTAATTTAAGTCAGAAAAGTTAGAAAGCTTTTTGAATAAAGAAATTCATTTTCTATAAATCAATCACATTTCTGTACTTGACAAAGCAAGTAATTATGATACAAAAATACAAAGAATCTGGGAATGATTTAAGAGAATTTATGCATGTCCTTTATGTTAAGAACATTTTGAAGACACTGAAAAAGTACCAAATAATGGATATATTAATCATGTTATTGATTAGAAGTCACAGTATTATATTAGTAGATTTAAGAAATTCTATTTTTTTCAAGAAATTCTAAAAAAAAATATTAACAGACTTCTATGTAAGTATGTGGTTGTGTATATGTAATTTGATAAACTTGTTGAAAATTTATGTGGATGAGCAAAGGGCAAAGAATAACCAATTAATCAGGAAGTAGAACAAAGCGGGGAGACTTGCTTTTTGGTATAAGCAGTAATTATTTTATTACTACAGTAATTAATTCAGAGGTTTAATGGTGAAGGGATAAGCAAATCAGTGAAGTGAGAACATAGAAATACATCTACAGAAATAGTAATCTGACTTATCGAAACTAGTAGAAAAAACAATAAATGAAGTTAGGATATATAATTATGTATATGGATTGAAAATGAAGTTGGAATCCTACCTCTTTTCATGCATAAAAATCAATTACAGTTGTCTTAAGAAACCAGATGTAAAAGGAAAACTACAAACTTTTGTAAAAACCATATGGGAGAATTTTTTTAAGCCATCGAGTTAAAGAAAGTTTTCTTTTTTTTCCTCCAAATTTTTATTTAAATTCCAGTTAGTTAACATACTGTATAATATTAGTTTTAAGTATAGAATTTAGTGATTCCTCACTTACATACAACACCCAGTGCTCATCACAAATAGTGCCTCCTTATTACTCATCAACTATTTACCCCATTCCTGCCCACCTACCGTTCAGTACCCATCAGTTTATTCTCTATAAAGAAGAGTCTGTTAAGAGTCTGTTTCTTGGTTTGCCTCTATTTCCCCCCCATGTTCATTTGTTTTGTTTCTTAAGTTCCACATATGAATGAAATCATATGGTATTTGTCTTTCTTTGACTGACTTATTTTGTTTAGCATAATACTCTCTAGATCCATCCATGTCATTGCAAACAATTTCATTCTTTTTCATGCCCAACTAATATTCCTGTGTGTGCGTGCACATGCATGCACGTGTGTGTGTGTGTGTGTGTGTGTGTGTGTGTGTGTGTACACCACCTCTTCTTTATCCATTCATCATTTAATGGACATTTGGGCTCTTTCCATAATTTGGCTGTTGTTGCTAATGCTGCTATAAACATAGGGGTGCATATATCCCTTTGAATCAGTATTTTTGTACCTTTTGTGTAAATATCTAGTAGTGCTATTGCTGGATTGTAGGGTAGTTCTATTTTTAACTTTTTGAGGAAACTCCATATTGTTTTCCAGAGTGGCTGCACCAGTTTGCATTTGCACCAACAGTGTAAGAGAGTTCCCCTTTCTCCACATCCTCGCCAACACCTTTTGTTTCCTATGTAGTCATTCTGACTGGTATGAGGTGATATCTCATTATAGTTTTGATTTGTATTTCCCTGATGATGAGTGATGTTGAGCATCCTTTTATGTGTCTCTTAGCCATATATAGGTCTTAAGGTAAAGAAAATTTTCTTAAATACACACAATAGAAATCATGTAATGAAAAGGTTGATAAATTTAGTGACATTAAAGATAAGAACTTGTGTTAAGAGGCATCATAAATACAGTGAAAAGACAATCCACAAATTAGAAGAAAATAAAACAAATATATCTGACAAAGAATGGGTATTAAAAACTTACAAAGGAATCATGAAATCAATAAGATAAAGGTAAACAATATATGAGAAAATGGTCAGAAGACTTGAGCACACACTTTACAAAGAGGAAGCCAAAGCTGCCGATGAACACAAAAGAAGACTACAATGCAATAACACTTAAACTCAACAGAGGGGCAAATATTAAAAGCCTAGAAAATACCAAATGATAGTAGTGATGTAGAACAACCAAAATCATTATACCTTAGTACAACTACTTTAGAATCTCATAAAATTATACAGAATCATTCTTATGACATAAGTTCAATTCCTATACCTGTAGTAAGAGATAGGTACAAAATGTTTAAAGCAGTATTGTTTTAAAAAGGAAAAAAAGTTTTTGGAAATCAACCCATCAATCTTTCAATAGTCAAATGAATAAATGGGCTTTGTTATATTCACATAGTGGGATACATAGTTGAAAGAAAGAAAGAAAGAAAGAAAGAAAGAAAGAAAGAAAGAAAGAAAGAAAGAAGAAAAAAAAGAACCAGAACTATATCCCTCAGTATGGCAGAATTTGCAAAAAATGTTAGTCTTAAGCAAAAGAAACAAGGAGAATACACACCACACAACTGAAGTGATGCAGACCTCAAAAAACATGCAAAAGATGCATGCAAATGATGTTATGAAAAGCACAAATTTAGTATTTATTTCATCTAAGAAGATAAGACAGTAATTGGCTTTAGGAAGGGAAAAATAAAAACTTTCAAAGTAGTAATTTTTTATTTCTTAACCTGTTGGCATATACATGGGTGTGATATTCTTTATCTCTTATAGGTACAAGCTTCATTTTAGGTCTTTCAACATTTAATAAATACCTTTTTAAAGGGAGTGCTAGATCTGGGTGTTATATGTAAGTTGTGAATCACTAAATTCTACACTTGAAACCAATTTTACCATATATTTTAACTAACTGGAATTTAAATTAAAACTCAAAATTAAAAAAAAAGATGCAACCTAAAAACAAACAAACAAAAAAATAAAGGAGGGCTAGATGAGTCATAAATACGTCTCAGGGTTAGAAGGTTTTATATATGACAGTGTTCTGCCAATAGGAGAATTGCTCAAATACTAGAGGAGTCATTGTATTACTAGTATTTTGAGGTCTAGCTATTATAGCTGGAATTGTGTTACCCCTCCAAATATATTGAAGCCCTAACCCTCAGTACTTCAGGATATAGGATCATTGCAGATGTAATTAGTTAAGACAAGGTCATACTTGAGTAGGTTGGGCTACTGTTTCAATATAACTAGTATCCTTACAAAAAGATGCCATATGAAGACACCACATACAAGGAGAATATCATGTGATCATAAGACAGAGTTGGAGTTGTGCAGGTCCAAGCCAAGGAATGCCAAATATTGCCAGCAAAACACTAGAAACTAAGAAAAGGCAAGGAAAGATCCCTATACAGTTTTCAAAGGGAGCATGTTTCTTTTGCCAACAGCTTGATTTTGAACTTTCAGTTCCCAGAACTTTGACACAGAAATTTCTCTTGTTTAAAGCCATCCAGTTTATGGTACTTTGTTATGGCAACCCTAGACAACTAATACATGAACAAATTACTCATTGAATCTTTGCAGGAAGAAGCATTGATGGCCTCTCCAGAAAATAAGGATAGGCTGTAACTTATGTTCATTTTGCCTGGAGTTTAAGAGGAAGAAAGATAATTATAGTTTTGACAACCTCTTGAATATAATATATGCAATGATAATGCACTTTTTTTTTTAAGTCAGCTCTTTTATTTTAGATAGGTAGTCATATGTTTAAAAATTCAAAAGGCAGAATATAGTAATACAGTCTAAAGTCTCCTATCCCTACCAATTACTTATGTTTCTTTCCAGAGTTAGTTAGGCACATGTTGAGCACATCAATATCCACACCATTATTATACCACTCCTTTTTTCATTTTATGCTACTCTATACGCTGTTCTTTTATTCTTTCTTTTCCATCTAATTTTGTTTCCTAGAGATCTTTTCACAGAAAAAAGTGCTACCTTTTTCTCATACTTATGGCTACCTGGGCATCCAACAATTTTTAAACCAGTGATATATTTAGATCATAAGATTTTTTTCAAATATTTTAATTCTGTTGTTAAAAAGAGAAGCAGAGTAATGGAAACTTTTAGGTAAAGATGATTGAATGGAGTTTCATCACAGATTTTTGCTTCCCTAATATATAATAAATAAGTGATAAAATCTTATGCCCAAAACTTTGAAAAATGATGACCAAAGAAAGAAACAGAAATTTTTGTATCAAAATATATTCTGATACTGTTGGCATCCTCATCTCCATGGCAGAAGGTAAATGAAAATAGAAGGGGAACTGACAAAATCCTGGGGTTTATCACTGAGAGCCCTGTTTTGGGGGAGATACAGATTGGAAATGTGAATAGGAGGTATGGGATAAAGTAAAAATTAAACCTTTGAGAGTAGGATCTCAGCAGCACTGAAAATAGTTTCTAGGAAATTACCTTTTACCAATGAGTCAAAGTCTTTTAGAGTAGGAAATACCCCTTGTTGTATGGATTGTGCTCTTTACAGGACATTAAAAGAATTTCAAAGATAAAATAGAAAACAGTTTCCTTGGAGGAAGTGCAGTTATTTTCTTGTATCCTCTTCCCTTTTCAACACTACAAACTCAAACTGCAAATACATGGATAGAAATCCAGATCTTGTCCTCAAACTGTAGTTTGGATAAAATGCGAGAGTATCAAAGTGAATTAACCCTCACTGTGTCAGAGAAAATAAATGTTAAGATTTGAGGTACATACATTACCAATGGCAAAGTTTTGAAAAATGTCCAGGAACTAAACAAACATATTATAACAAAATATTGGGTAAACAGAATATAGCAATTCACAACAAATGAAATACCCAGTCAAGAAAATCTATTGTTCAAGGAAGGGAAGGAAACTTTCCCAGTATGTTCTGAGCTATACAGAACTTAATAAAAATACAAAATCAATAAAACAACAGGTTCAAAAATAAGACACTAAACAAGAGAGTAAAATGCAAAGAGAAATTTCAAGGCTAGTAAAAATAATCAAGCTCAAAACATCAACATTTACAGGGGTGTGTGGGTGGCTCAGTTGGTTAAGGGTCCAAGTCTTGATTTCAGCTCAGATCATGAACTCAGGGTCCTGAGACTGAGTCCTGCGTGGGTCTCTGTGCTCAGGAGGGGGTATGCTTCTCTTTCCTCACTCTCTACCTTTCCCTCTGCCTCTTTCCCTGCTTGCACATGCACATGAATTCTCTCCAAAATAGATAAATAAATCTTTTAAAAAACCCACATTAACATTTAGAGCTCTAATAAATAAATTAGAAACAACAAGAGATAGGAAAAAGGGTAAAATGTTGAATGTCTGTCTGGGTGAAATACTTAAAATAATAAATTCAATGAAAATAAATTTTTCAAAGTTAAAAAAGATGAGAGGTTGGAAGGCCAAGATGGTCTCATACAAAGACAATTGCTGACTCTGAAGTAGAGAATCTAGTTAATGGACAAGAAAACTATTAAGAGATAAAAAAGGGAAAAATGTTTCCCAAATTAAGACAGATATTAGAATAATCCTAGATAAATTATGGCATTCAGAAAAAGACTTTTTTAGACATCTAGGAAGGAAAAATATTCCTGTCTCCTGCAATGGCTAGAAAGCAGGAAATCATAAGTATCACAAATTTCTCCACAACTACTTTCAATATCATCTAGAAAGCCTATAAAATTCTGAGGGAAAACAAAAATGACCTAAAAATATTTATGTAGTGAGGTTATTATTTATAGTAAAAGCAACATTTGGCTGACATTCTCAAATAAGAAAGAACCCAGGGATCATAGTTCTATGTTCTTTTCTCAAAGTAACTATACATTGATGAAGCCTAAGTAATCAAAAATGAATCAAATAGGAATTCAGGAAAAGAAACAGATTTGTAATTTGTAATATTAGACAGAATTCTAACATGTCCCACCAAGATACTTATCCCTTACTTTCTATGCTTTATATAATCCTCCCCCTTGAATATGGATGGATCAAGTAAATATGCTCAGGTATTACTTTTTTGATTGGGTCATTAATCAATTGACTGAGTTAATCAAAAGGGAGATTATCCCATGTGGGCCTGATTTTATCAGAGGAATCCTTTAAAGATGTGAAGCTTCAGAGAACTGTTCTGTTAGCCTGAAAGAAAGCAGACATATTGTGGTCTGACTATGGAGGGGAATGGTTGATAGCCAGTAGCCAACAAGAAAATGTGTATCCTGGTTCTATAATCATAAGTAACTTGAATTCTGCCAATAATTGTGTAAACCTTGAAAGAGGACTACAAGCTCCAGAAGGGGCTCAGTCAGCCAGTGCTGGATTTGTTATATGACACTCTGAGCTTAAGAGCCAGCTAAACCACAACTGGACTCTTGACCAATGGAAAATATGAGATAATAAATATGTGTTGTTTCTATTAACTTTGTGCTAATTTGTTTTTAAGCAATGAGAAACTAATACAGTGAGCTTTTAAGTATAGAATGAAGACAAAACAACTGAGGAATTTTGACTTAAAAATACAAACTCAGTATTATTAAATTTAAGGAAACAAAATTATATGACAAATTAATTGGGAAGTAGTTGGAGGAAAGGAAGAAAGAGGAGTAAAGAAGAATAATCATATCTTTAAGGTAAAGGGTCACTCAAAACTACAGTAAAAAAATGTGGTTAAAACATAATAACTTCATGGGGCGCCTGGGTGGCTCAGTGGGTTAAGCCGCTGCCTTCAGCTCAGGTCATGATCCCAGGTCCTGGGTTCGAGCCCCACATCGGGCTTTCTGCTCAGCAGGGAGCCTGCTTCCTCCTCTCTCTCTGCCTGCCTCTCTGCTTACTTGTGATTTCTCTCTGTCAAATAAATAAATAAAATCTTTTAAAAAAAAACATAATAACTTCAAATTCTTAATGTCTACATAAGATTATCTTTAGTATAAGCAGGATTTTTGGGAATTGGTACACTTATACTTCCTGAAGATTAATGGATACTGTCTATTGATTTTTTCTAATTATACTTATACATTATATATGAAGAGAATGAAGAGAATGGAAAATAAATAACATTGGGAATGTTATTAGTAACCCCACTTCATAGATATGAAAACTAAGAATCAGTAGGATTAAGTAATATGCCTTAAATCACACAGCTAGTAAATAGCCCAAGATCTGACACCAGAACTCATGAGAAGTTCTCTCTAATAATATGCTCTATTAAATATAAAATATACTCTATTATAATGTGTTAATGCAGAGTATGAAATGGGTTAAGAGGGATAAACATGCTCCTCACACTAAAGGAAGATCCAAACAGATGCTAACTGCTGATCTTTCTCTAAAGTTGCTTTATGAACATTAATCCTGTTTTACCGTATGGTCTTTCTTGTGTAATGCAATAATTCTTTTAAGGACAGTAGTAATTTCTGGCTAATATACTGGCCAAATTTAAATATAAACTCTTTTCCTACATTTTTGGTAACTATTCCATTGATTTCTTTTTCCAAGCACTTGATACTATACCAATACTATAGTATATATATACACAATACTATACATATACTATATATATACACAATACTATACCAAACAGATATTTGAAGAATTTGGGAATTTTGAATGGGACAGATTTTTGTTGTTGTTGTTTCTCTTTGGCACTATAATATCAAATCTGGTTGATATTGATTGGTCACATTAATTGATTCAACAAATACATATTCAAATTCAAAATGTTGTCCCATTTACTCTGCTAGAGACTGTGAGTATAATGATGGGTGAAAAAATTCAATATTGTTCTTCCTTTGGGAGTTTAAATTCTGAAGGAAACAGACACCATGAGGAAACAAACAAAGTAAATATGGTTTGTGATCCATTTCCATGACTGCAAGCTTAAGTTGCTGAGAGAAAGAATTATAGCCAAGAATATCTTTAAAAATGGTGGTCAGAGAAGACTTCTATTGGGAAGTTGCACTTAAGCTAAAATCTGAAGATAAGGAGATTTTAGTTATATGAAGAAGAGTGAGTCAAGTTTGGATGCAAAGAATCTCAAATGTGTAAACATCTTGAGGTCTTCAGGATCTGAGAAAGGACTAATACAGCTGGAGTCTAGTAAAACATAGGAGACAGAAATAAAAGCTAAATTATTCAGTACTTTAAAGGTCCCAGTAAGATATTGAATTTTGATATAAGTTTAATGAGAAGAATTGCTGAATCATTATAAGTTGGCAAATGACAAGGTCTGATATATATTTAAAAGTAAGTCCTCTTATTGCAGCATAGAGAATATATTGTTAGAGAAACAAGAGAGGAAGGAGATACCAATTAGTATACTAATAAGTAGGCCAAAGAGAGTGAGAATGGAAGTCCCAGCTAGACAGACAGAGGTGTAAGAATACATGGATTTAAGATATCTAATTGAGATAAAATTCACAGAATTTACCTTCTGATTTGATGTAGAGATCATTTACATGGAGGATCAATTATGATTCCTAGTTTTCTAGAATTGACATTACATATTTGGAAAAACTCAGCAGAGGGCGAGGAAGTGGCTTAGAGGGACAGAATATTTTTTGAAAAGTGTGTTTTGGACATTAAGTTTGAGATATGTATAAATTTGAGATTCACAGTTAACACTGAACTGTGGGTTTTCCTTATATTGGGGAAAAATTGTAAAGTTTTGTACCATTAGGACCTAAAATGCTTGTTAGAATTCACCACTAAACCCATGTAGACCTGTTGCTTTCTTTTTTCCTAAGGTTATTAATTACGTATACAATATATTTAATAAATATAGGCCTATTCAGATTATCTTTGTGTGAGTTTTGGTAGATTGTATCTTTCAAGGAATAGGTCCGTTTCATCTAGATTATCAAATTTGAGGGCTCAAAGTGTTGTTCATAATATTTGTTTTTTTATCCTTTCACTGTCAATAGAATCAGTAGTTATGACCTCTCTTTCATTTCTGCTATTGGTAATTTGTCTTCTTCTTCCTTTCCCTTCCCTCCCTCTCCCCTTCTCCTCCCCCTCCCCCTCACTCTTCCCCTCATCTTCTTACTCTCCTCCTCCTTTATTAGGCTTGATTTAGGTTTATATTGCTTTTCTTTCTCCAGTTCCTAATGTGGAAGCTTAGATAACTGACATTAGATCTTTCTTCTTTTCTACTATATCTATTCAGTGCTATATATCTCCCTGTATTGCTTTTGCTATATTTGACAAATTTTGATAAGTTGTATTTTCACTTGCCAACAAAAATATTTTTTAAAAACTTCTTTTGAGAATACTTTTTTGACCCATAGGTTATGGGGAATTACATTGTTTAGTCTCCAAATACTTAGAAATGTTCCCAGTTATTTTTATTTTACTAATTTCTAATTTAAATCCATGTAGTCTGAGAACATACTTTGTTATTTTGTATGACTTCTATTTTTTTTTTAAATTGAGGTGTGTTTTTTTGGCCCAGAATGTGATCAATCTTGGTGAATTTTCTATATGAGTTTGAAAACAATGTGTATTCTGTTATAATTGGATGGGAATTCAATAAATGTCAACTAGATCAAGTAGTTTATAGTGCTGTTTAGGTCAACTTTATTCTTACTGATTTTCTGCCCTCTTGATGTGTCAATTACAGGTACAAGGGTGTTGAAGACTTTGACTGGAACACTAGATTTTGTCCATTTTATTTTTTACATATTCTATCAGTTTTGCATTCTGTTTTCATGTTCTTTCATTAGAGGCATACACATCTGTTACTGTTATGTCTTCTTGAAGAATTGACTCCTGTGTCATTTTGTGATGATCTTCTTTATCTTTGAAAATATTCTTTTTCTGAAATCTGATTTATCTGAATTGATATATTCATTCGTGATTTCTTTTGATAAATATTAGCATGGTGTAACTTTCTCTACCCTTTTACTTTTAAACTACCTGAGTTTTTTTTTAAAGTAGATTTCTTGAAGACATTATATAGTTGGATATTATTATTTTCTTAATCTACTCCGACAGTCTCTGTATTGTGACTGATATACTTTCACCATTCACATTTAATGTGATTATTAATATAGTTGGATTAATAACTACCATGTTTGTAACTGTTTTTCTATTCGTTCAATTTTTTTCTATATTTATGTCCTTATTTTTCTGTCTTCTGGTTTCAATTGAGCATTTTATATGCTTATATTTTTGCTTCTCTCTTTACCTAGTAATCATATTTCTTTAATTTTTTAGAAGTTGCTCTATAATATGTAGTATATATTTTTAACAAGGCCATTTTCAAATAATATACCACTTTATATGTGCTGAAAGCATTTTATAGTATTATTCCAATCTTTCCCTCTTATCTTTAATGACACTACTGTCATTCATTTCACTTAACTATGTGCTATATTCACCAAATGCATTCTTATTACTATTGCTTAAAATATATTTTAGATCAATGAAGAATAAAAAATATTTATTATCCTTTATTTATTCCTTTTCTTATTAGGCTTTTCTTTTCTTTATGTAGATTTAATTTTCTGACCTATATCATTTTATTCTCCCTGAAAAACCTTTTCTAAACCTTTTCCTGAAAAGAAGAGCTACTGGTGATGAATTCCTACAGTTTTTGTTGGAGAAAACCTTTACTTTTTATTCACTTTGGAAGGATATTTTTGGGCTGGATACCTAATTCTAGATCGTTGGGGTTTTCTATTTTTTTTTTTTTTTTAAAGATTTTATTTATTTGTCAGAGAGAGAGAGGAGAGCGAGCGAGCACAGGCAGACAGAATGGCAGGCAGAGGCAGAGGGAGAAGCAGGCTCCCCGCCAAGCAAGGAGCCCGATGTGGGACTCGATCCCAGGACGCTGGGATCATGACCTGAGCCGAAGGCAGCTGCTTAACCAACTGAGCCACCGAGGCGTCCCGGGGTTTTCTATTTTAACACTAAAAGATTTATTCCATTTTCTTGCTGGAATGGTTTCTAGCAATAATCTGCTGTCATTTTCCCTCGTTACTGTATAGGTAAGGCACCCTACAATCTCCTTGTTCCTACCCCCAGCACATTTCTAGATTCTCTATTTGCTCTTAGTTTTCTGCAGTTTGAGTCTTTTATGCCTAGATGTATTACATATTTGGTATTTATCCTGTTTGGTGTTCTCTGAAGTTCCTAGATCTATGATTTTGTGTCTATCATTAATTTTGGAAAATTCTTGACTATTATACCTTCAAATATTTCTTCTCTATTCTCTCTTCTCCTTCTGGTAATCCAGTTACACAATTGTTATATCTTTGGTAATTGTTTCACAGCTCCTGGATGTTCTAATTTTTCTTTGTTTGTTTCATTCTTTTTCAATTTTTGCTTTTCAGTTTGGGAGGTTTTTATTGATATATCTCCAAGTGTCCTAATTCTCTCCTCAGCTGTATCCAGTCTACTGGTGAGCCCATCAAAGGTATTCTTCATTTATGCCACAGTGTTTTTAACTTTTGTTATTTATTTTTTATTTTATTTAGGGTTTCCATTTCTCTGCTTATATTATTCATATGTTCTTAAATGTTTTCTCCTTTTTCAGTTATAGCTCCTAATGTATTAGCTATTTTAAAATCCTGTCTGATAACTCCAACACTGGTGTGATTTCTAGTCTGTTGCTCATCTTATCACTTCAGATTGTCATTTTTTTTCTTGCCTTTTACCATACCTTGTGATTTTGTTGTTGTTGTTGTTGAGAGTGGGATGTGATGTATTGAGTAATAAGAACTAAGGTAAGGGGCGCCTGGGGTTAGTGGGTTAAAGCCTCTGTCTTTGGTGCAGGTCATGATCCCAGGGTCCTGGGATTGAGCCCCACATTGGGCTCTCTGCTCAGCAGGGAGCCTGCTTCCTCCTCTCTCTCTGCTTGCCTCTCTGCCTACTTGTGATCTCTGTCTGTGAAATAAATAAATAAATAAATAAAAATCTTAAAAAAAAAGACATATTCAACATTACATCATACTTAAAAAAAAGAACTAAGGTAAATAGGTCTTTATGAGTTTTATGTTAATTTGTTTGGGACTTTGGCTGTTTTAGTGTTTGTGGTAGCTGTAGGGATTTCAGATTCCTCTAGGTTTTGTGTTTGTGCCTTCTTTTTTTGAGATTCAGTTTTCCCTGAATGCTTGTCCTTACAGAGTATCTATGGTTTGTATTTTTTGCATATGTAATCTAAAACTATTGTTTTACTGGAGCCCTGTTCATGTGGTGGTAAGGTGTTAGTGAGGGGAAGTATCTATAATTTTATGAATAAATCTTAGTCTTTTAGTGGGTCTGTGTCCCTGGATTGTACATGTACAAGCATTTCTTGCTACCTACATTCCTCCCTTTAGTGAGACAGGAAGGCAAGAGGGGACTGGGGATAGATAAATGCCCTTTCTCCAACTGAGATAAGACTCTGGTAAAGTCTTTCTCTTAGAGACTAGACCTTTGTTATACAGAACACTTTCCACCTATTTCACAATGGTTATTCTTTTCAACATTATACTAGAGGCAAAAAGTTCAGGGGAGCAGCAGAAGGAGAGACTCTCAAGCAGACTCTGTACTGAGTATGTAGCCTGATGCAAGGCTTGATCCCCCAACCTTGAGATCACAACCTGAGCTGAAATTTAGAGTCAGACACTTAATCAACTACCACCCAGGTGCCCCTATCTTGCTTATTTAAAAATCATGGGTTTACATGAAAGTCCAGTCATAGAGAAATAAATCATGGGGTTTATTGAATTTAAATATTTAGATATTAGAAACAGTCTGTTGGTGGATACTGAGGAGCTCATGGGAGATGTAATAAATGCTGGGAGACTGTGAAGTCATTAAGAACAAGAAAAGAGAATGTTTTAAGAGAAGGGAGTTAAATGTTTCTAGGAGGCCATCAAAGTCTAAAATAGAGTAGTGTATATTTGCTTTGGAAAAATCATAGTTGATTTAGATAAGAGCAGTCTCAGTAGAAAGAGATAGAAGGAGTGTGATGTGGTGTGTGTGTGTGTGTGTGTGTGTGTGTGTGTGTGTGTGTTGAAGAGGAAACCAGAAACCAGACTAAAACAAGTGAAAGAGTTTATTAGAATAGATGTGAAGACATCATGATATAATCTTATTTTTATCAGGAGAACATCTACCTTTAGCCCTGAATTATTTTAAAAAACTCTGGAAGGTCTGTTGAAAGTTTATTCCTAGTCTGTAAATCTGATTTGAGAAACAGACTAGCAAACCAGATAAACTACACTATTAATGTGGCAGTAATGATGTTAAAAAGAAAAATAAAAAATCCCTGGAAGCTTGAAGAGCAGAACATTACTTCTATAAGGAAAATTTTAGGGTCTAAATTTAGGGAGTCTAATATAGCTAGTTAAGAATTTTAGAAAATAAAATTGTCTGGCATAAAAGAGCTGTAATGATTCTTAAGTGTATGTAGTATTATTCAAAGGCTTAATAAATAGTACTGATGTAGGAAAACACGTTAGGGTTTGAAGCCAATGGCCAAGAAAGAATTCTTGAGACTTCTTTGGTGCAAAAAAGGTGGTTTTATTAAAGCACAGGGACAGGACCCATGGGCAGAAAGAGCTGCTCTGGGCTCATGAGGAGTGGCCCATTATACATTTGCAAGTTGGGAAGGGGTTAGGGATAGCATAAGTCTAAGAAATTTTGAGAACAAGGTTTGCAGGACTGTGAGAGGACTAGCTATTGTTGGGAAAGTGTCATTTATTACTCTCTAATAAAACCTGAGTCATGAGATGTATTACAGTGGGTCCTATGCTTGAGGGATGATTGCCAACATGTATCTTGAGGGGTAGAGATAAAGGGAGTTTCCAAAAGAATTTTTGTATGTTACAGTAGACTCACAGGATCCTGGGGGTTGGGCTAAGATTGCCTTTTGTCCTTAGCAAAAGCAGTTGCCCTTACACATTTCATCACTAAAATTTAAAAATACGAGAGACCGAAAAGGTAAAATTCATAAACAGGATTCACATCGAGAAAAAACACATACAAAAACTTAAGGAAGTGCAAACAATAGCATCCTGGTTTTTGCTTTTTGTTTGGCTAGCATACATCTCTCATTTATAGAAAAGGGAAAATCAATATTTCATCAATACTTTTTGTAAAGATAAATTTTGAAAGGATATTAAATTTAGTGATGATTTACAAATCTCTCTATTAGGAGACTTATCAAAAGGTAGGTATTTAATTTAGCAAGTGAATTTATAGAAAGAAATGAAAAATGCCAACAATTTATCAAATAGTTCTAATTTCACAAGACAGAGAAGTGATATGAAAAACAAAAATAAAATTAGATTTTTTAATATAGAGAGAGGTAAGCTAATTTTTCTTCAGAATGTCTTTAGCCCAAATGCCCTTTGATATTTAATAACATGACCTCAATATCACAGCTTCTAGCAAAACATTCATGTACTACATTTGTGAGGCCATCAACCTTTACCGTTACATTTCCAGGAGTTTGTTATTGTTGGACCAACCAGGATAACTAAGAGATATGAAAATAATCCATCTGTCCAACCTATTTATTTATTTATTTATTTATTTTTCTATACCATGACTGCAGTGTTGGAGTAGAGTTTAAAAAGGCTCTTATTGCACAAGATTGAGATCTGAAGAGGTTAATTATCCTTTCAACTCATGGTATCAGAGTTAGGATTACCACTCAGTGAACCTGGCTCCCAGGTGAGAGTGCTTTTCCATGTATAGAACAGTTTGATTCCTTATAAAGCACAAGTAAAACAAACAAACAAAAAAGCTATTTACTAATAGAATATGATAAGAAAATAATAAAATTATATGCCTTTCAAAATAATAACTATTTTGTGATGTTTCTCTTGACATCTGTAGACAAGGTAAACACTTCTTTAAATTCCCAGGGCTTGTGTTATGTTGTAACATATTTTCTTATCTTTATATGATTCACTAACCTGTGAGTTATTTGAAATAAAAAAATAACACATTTTATGACCCCAGAGACAAGCATTGTTGAATGAGTTCATAAGTGCTCAAGTATGCAAATTAACACATTCTGTAGCAGAGTTCCTTCTACATGCAAGCTCTTATATCAAGGGCATAGATTTTTATTTGTCAGACACCAGAAAGGGTGTGGACACCAATCCACAGGGGAGGTGTAATCTGCTATATGCAGGGATTTAACCCCTCAGGAACAAACCTTAACCAGTGGGACTCAGAAGTGAATGGATAATAGTTGGATCCCATGGTAGGGCTCTGGAGCTATCTTCATGGTTCCTTATAGAGTTCCAGGTGGGGTTGAGCCCTGTATCCGGGAAGATTATTAGCTAATTAACATAACTCTTGATTGATTCTTTTCTCTCTTTATTATCACAATTCCTTGACTCCCTGCTTTGTGCTTCCTTAATTACCTGTCAAATAAGTTACCTGCATTCAAGTCCCTATCTCAGCATTTGTTTTAGGGAAAACATAAACCAAAGCAACGGATCTAAAGGAGAGCAAAAATAATTCTGCATTTAATAAAATATTTTATGTAGTTTGAGTTTAGAAATATGGTGGGCACTACCAACTACTAAAAACTGAGTGTATGTGTCCATACTGATAGATACAGATATAGATGACATAGATATAAATTGTATTACCTCTTTTCTTGCACCTATGAATTCCTGAATGATCTAGCTGTTTGTTTGTTTGTTTTACAGTTCTTCCTTTTTGTAAAGGAATTTGTAAAGGAATCAATAATGAGATTAGAAGTCTTTATTCCTTTACGAAACACCACATAGATGAAATTGACTATAAGATGTATAAAGCAAAAACAAAACAAGATATAAGAAAAATATAATCTCTGCTTTTGAGCAGATTAAGACATTGCTCAACTACCTAGATGGAAGAAGGTCTGAATGAATACTAGTAGTCTCAATACCTTTTTTTAAAGATTTTATTTATTTATTTGACAGAGAGAGAGAGAGATCACAAGTAGGCAGAAAGGCAGGGAGAGAGAGGGGGAAGCAGGCTCCCCACTGAGTAGAGGGCCTGATGCGGGGCTCAATCCCAGTACCCTAAAACCGTGACCTGAGCCAAAGGCAGAGGCTTAATCCACTGAGGTGCCCACCCAGGCACCCCTCAATACTAGTTTTATAACCAAAATTATAAAACAAAACCCGTTAAAAGAAGAAATGGACTGATTGTCAACTTCCTGTGAGCTATTACTACATTTTCCCTACTTACTTATTGAAACAAAAGCTTACTGACAAAAGTTCTACCTTCTCTTAACCACTGCAGTTTTCTTTCTTCTAACTGTTCCCTGATGCCTCCAAATACACAAATACACAGGCTCATTTTTTTTCAATTGTAAAGAATCCATACATATCTCTACTATGAATAGTACCTATGGTATACTTAAAAAATATCTAATGTTTGAAAATTCACAAATGCTAAAAACATCAACTTTTTCAGTTTTATAGTCTTCATATCCATAAGGAATTTAGTCTACTAATTTAAAAAATAGATTCAAATCTTCAACTTTTCTGAAGAAAAATTCTTATAGGAATGAGTCTTCTACACTATACTAAATTTGTGGGAGTTGGAACTTCTTGAACTATTTTTTTAAGTACAAATATTTCAACATTCAGGTTTTAGACTTTGTAATAATTTCACCAGTGTAACAGAAGATCAAGTAAACTTGCTAAACAGTTTAAGTGACTAAAAGATGGTACTCTAAAATATTCATGGCTCCAGTACTATTTTGTCTCATCACCCTCCAAGGCTCTTTCACAACTTGATTGAGAAAAGGGTCCTTGATTTATCTGTATGAAGTTAATAGCCACCCAAATTTTATTCTACTTTAGCGATAAAGTCTTTGTTTTGTTCATTTAAACAAGAATGCTTAATGGCCATTTCAGAGTGAAGGGAATTATGACTAAATTGTTGCCTTAATACAGTTTTTTAATGGTTATTTCTTGGGTGATTTCAAATTCAATGTCACATTAAAACACATACAATTTCATATATGTAAAAAATGATAAAACTCACTAAACAATTGTATCATGTAATTTGAATTTCAATGATGTTTCCTAACAATTTGGATACATTAGATAAGAAATGCAGTGACTTTTAGGAAGGATCATGCTATCAATGAAATGCTAAGGAAATAATTTTTAATGTTGAAAGAATGAAGGAGTGATGGAAAATGCTGTCTAGTGATAAAAGAAGAAGGAATAGAGGAAGAGGTAGCATGTATAGCATGTCCTAGACATGGGACACCTTTTTTTCTTCTTCCTTGCTTTTGGCCATGCTTTTTACCCTCCTTGGCATACACTACTTCTCTTCTATATATGTACTTACTACTGTCAGGGACATTCTTTGCAAACTCTTCTGTGAACTCTTCCTTTCTTGTGTTTTATCCTGTAATAATCTTGGCTGCAAATGGCAAAATAAATATTATTTTATAAATGGAAATATGTAGTTTATGTAATTTAGTTCTTTCCTTAGAGTAAATAGTAGCATGGTGCTATGGAAAGAATGCTTGTTATGCAGTTCTAATTGCAGGATACGTACTCTCTAATTTCTAATTTACATGCATATAAAAGAAAGATAAGCATACCGAATATGACTCATGGTATATTTATAGAAATCCTTGAACTATAAAAAAATAGAAGGCATTTATGTCACTGTAATATATTTTTTAAATATTTTGTATATTTACATTTCATCCTAAACTCTAGGAGAATAGATATGTCCCTATATATATTTGTTAAAAACTTGTTCAGAATGTTGGAAGAAACATGATAATAATAATAATAATGAAGTAATAAATAACATTAATAAAGTGTTTATATATTCCAGGCACTGTGTTGAGTGCTTGGTACACACCATCTTATTTAATTTCTCCTTTATTTTGCTAGTGAGGAAGCAGAAATTTTCAGAGTAAGTAGCTTGTACAAGTTTACACATATAGTTGGCAGATGGGGAGGTGGGATTGTAGCCCACGTTTTATTGTTTTGTTTTGTTTTTACTTCAAAAGCTATTGTTGCATATCTAAAGATGGAGAGGAAGTTTTCAGGAAACACATGGATGGTTTTGTAGATGAAACTTTATATGCACTGAAAATATTATAGGTTTGTAACTGTTACTCTCTGAGCTCAAGCAAGTTGTTCAAACTGGAAAAATGACACAATTGCTAATGGATAGGTATGTGAACCTAGTAGTAAGCCAGACCCTGGGTTTCTATAAACATTATGTTTTCTTTTTTTCCTAGTTTTATTGAGAAATAATTGACATACTTCACTATATAAGTTTAAGGCATACAGCATGATAGTTTGATTTACATATATTTTGAAATGATTACCAACATTGTTTCTTTTACTTACAAAAAGCTGCCCACTGGAGTAATTTGCTTTCCATATGCATGACCACAACTCTTCAGTTAACCCCTGACTGGGCAGCAAATTCCAATGGTGGGGCAACTAGGAAGATAGTATATAATCAATTAGAATATCACAACTACTGGCTAAAAATGAACTAACAATGAGAACTATGAAGCTAGATTCATCCGAGGCTGAAATTGGACATGCTGAATACTGAATAAAATCACTAATTTTAGAGTTGATATAATTCTGTTTCTATATTTCTGTTTACACCTAATTTTTCAATTAAATAATAAAACATTTACATTAAAATTTTAGAATTTCAAAGTAGTTTTGAAACTAAAGGATTTTTTAAATCCTTTTATTAGAATACATAAGAAGAATTATATATATATGTACATTTTCTGAAATATAAGGATGATCAAATTCAATGATCAGTGAGAATGATCATTTGATGGCTATATGGATGAAATAGGAATTGGAGTTTATGGAATGGCAAACAAGAGACAGCGTCTTGATCAGCCAAGTTAATTATCTTTCTATCTCTATTTGAGTGAAAGTATAGGCAAAAATCTGGGCAAGCCTTGTTTGGTTTTAGCAGATCAATGAGAGATTAAAAACCATAATGAAATACTGACCTAAATTTTCTAAACACTTATATGAAAAATATAACTTAATATGCTTTTAAAAGAATATATGTAATAGTAAAGGAAACATCTTTTAAATATGTTATGGTGAATTATTTATTTGATAGGAAGAGATGTCTTTGTGTACTAAATTATATTTAAAATGATATTTTAAATAGAAGGAACAATTTTTATACTTGCAGAACTTATTTTTATAGAGAGCTTAGATGAGTTTTTCTCTTAAATTGATTTCTTGAAAATATGTATTTTATATGTATATGATATATGCATATATAAAATATTATAACAAATGTTTTTGTAATGAATTCATATTTCTGCAATAAGCTAAATATTTATAGGCATGCTACATACATTTAAAAAGTAATAATAAATTTAATAATTAAACTTGTAAGCTAAATATTTTACTTTTTTATTAATGAGTTAAAAAAGTAAGGTGTTTTCATGATAAGAGTCAGAGCAGTGATTTAAAAAACTCCAAATGCATGCTCTTTCATAACAGTTTATTATCTTTCAATGACCTTATATTTGTCTTACTTAGGCTTCCTTTCTTAAAAAAAAGAAAATTACCTATGAATATTTCTAAGTGTAGAGTTGAAAGGGACCATGGAGATTACCTAAGGTTCCCCATTTTTTATTCCATTATTCACTCTTCTATGTCATGCTTTTTGAGATTACATATATGGAAATGACATAACCATAACCAGAGTTGATATTCTTTCTTCTCAATGAATGCCCCAGTATTAATTCATCCTCATATTTCAGGAACACTGAATATGCCACATCCTTTCACCAGTTGTTTGTTTATATGCCTTTTAGGAAGAAAAACCTTCTACTTGTCATATGTAAAGCCAGTTATTTTTATTATCTCTTTTATTTTTCTTTATTCCAAGGTAAGTAAATATGTATGAGTTTGTCATCTATTATAAATGGATTCCAAACTCCTCACCTTTTCAGTTTTTCAGCTCTAGATACTTTTATTGTTAATAGTCATTTTAGGATTAGGTACTTGGAAGAAATGCAGTAGTAGACTTGATGTTTCATCCTTTTCCATGATGATGACACCATATTTCAAATATTTGAAATTCTTTCCTATTAGTGATACTATGTTAGGAACCATATCACAAACTCACGTTGAATTTCAAAAAACCACTAGAATCTTTTTTACTCTAACTACAAATACTCAGTTCTTATCTAATCCATATTAATCCCTCAGATATTTTTATATAAAAATAGGATTTCACATTTATCTCCATTTATTTTTATCATGTAACTTTTATCAGGATTTTTATCATAGCAGGGATGTGATAGCAGCAAAAAAATTCTACTCTGAAAACTGTGTTTTTTTTGTTGTTTGTTTGTTTTTATTAAAACTATGGTTTAGGGGCACCTGGGTGGCTCAGTGGTTTAAACCTCTGCCTTCAGCTCAGGTCATGGTCTCAAGGTCCTGGGATAGAGCCCCGCATCGGGCTCTCTGCTCGGTGGGGAGCCTGCTTCCCCCTCTCTCTCTGCCTGCCCCTCTGCCTGCTGTGACCTCTCTCTCTCTCTCTCTGTCGAATAAATAAATAATCTTTAAAACAAAACAAAACAAAACAAAACAAAACTATGGTTTAGAACACAAGCTTAAGACTTTTTTCTCCAGGTTTATTGAGGTGTCTGTGACAAATGAAAAAATATGTATGTTTAAGGTATATAATGTGATGTTTTGGTATATGTATATAATGTGAAAAGATTACCGCAATCAAGCTAATTAACATATCTATCACCTTCTGTAGTTGCCATTTTTCTTTTGAATGAGAGCATATTTTACTCTTTTAGCAAATTTCCATTATATAATACAGTATTTTATTAACTGTATTTGCCATACTGCATATATATACTGCATATTCAGAATTCATTCATCCTACATAACTGTATCTTTGTACCCTTTGACATCTCTTCATTTCCCCCATTTCCACCCCTAGCAACCACCAGTCCACTCTCTGCTTCCATGAGTTGCAGTTTTTTAGATTTTTTGTATAAATAAGATCAGGCGGTACTTGTCTTTTTGTACCTGGCTTCTTGCTGTTAGCTAAATGTCCTCCAGGTTTATCCATGTTTGTCACAAATGACAAGACTTCCTTTTTTTAAAAGTCTGAATAATATTCCTCTGTGTGTGTGTGTGTGTGTTCTTCAGCCCTAGAATTTCTGTTTTGATTCTTTTTAATGATTCCCCTGATAAACTTCTCATTTTGTTGATGTACTATTTTTTTCATAGGGGCAGGCCTGGTGCCTGGATCCACTGTGGTGGGCTTGGCTCTTGAGTCTATGGGGGTGGGCCTAGAACCTGAGTCTCTGGGGGAGAGTGGCATTGGAGTCTAATAGGGCAGGTCTGCTACCTGGTCCACAGGGATGGACCTGATTCTAGGGACTAAGAAGGCAGGTACAGTGTCAGGATCTATTGGTGTGGGCCTGATGCTGGGATGGGTCTTGAGCCTGGGTTCATGGGAGCTGACCTGGTGTCTGGATCTTTGGGATTGAGTCTGGTTCTGACTTCCTGAGAACTGGTCTGGCACCGGACTCTACTAGGGCAGCTGTGGCACTTTGGAGCATGAAGAGGGTCTAGTTTCTGGGACCTGGAGTATGGGCCATGGGCTAGCATCATGCTAGAGTGGACTTGGAGCCTGAGTCCTTGGGATGAAATTCACCCTGAGTTTGTAGTAGTGGCCTGGTGCTGGAATCCAATAGGATGGACCTGCTGTTAAGGACCATAGAGGCAGGCCTAGAGCTTGGGACCATGGGGGCTGGTTTGGCACTGGGGCAGGCCTGGAGCCTTAGGCAAAAGGAATGGGCCTTGAGCCTGGGAATGCAAGGCCTCTCTAGCTCTGGTGTGGAACTGGAGCCTGGAGCCCTGGATTCATCCTGCTGTTGTGGTGTGTCTGGAAGCTGGGTCTGTGGGGGCTGGTTTTGTCCTGGGGTAGGCTAAGATTTTTCTTACATATTACATATAATCACAGTAATAGCTACTATTTTTTAGGTAACAGATGGTCTTCCCAGTGTTTTATACTCATTATGTTATCACTAATTTTTAAAATCAAAAGTTATTATCTGTTTTATACATGAAAACCGAAACTCAGAATTTAAGTGACTGCTCCAAGCTTCATTTGGCTACATGGTAGAGTTCTGGCTTCAGTCTGGGATTATTTTCCTCCAAGCTCATGCAGACTCCACTTCAAAAAAAGACAAAAGTGTCTTAGTGTACCAGCTATGTCAGTAATCGAGTATTTTCAGACAATAGTTAAATTATCCAATAACCAGTGTTATAAAAGCTTTAGGAGGAATATTATTTTTGTTTTAGAGGATGTCTTTAGTAATGGAAGAAACTCTGATGTTGCCTGCCAGAATTTCTAAATTATCTCAATGCCTATTTCCTTTGAATTTTAATTCATTTTTAAAATTAATTTAATTTAATTTTTGAAAAAGATTTTATTTATTTATTTGAGAGAGAGAGCATGAGCAGAGGTTGGAGGGGAGAGGGAGAAGTAGCCTCCCCACTGAGCAGGGAGTCTGATGTGGGGCTCGATCCCAGGATCTCGGGACCATGATCTGAGCCAAAGACAGACACTTAACCAACCCAGGTGCCCCTAAATTAATCTTAATTTTAATTCTTTTTTTTTTCAGGCATACACTGAGCCCACTTAAAGTGCAGAGATTGTTGGTTCTGAGATTACACTGGTTAAAAAGTCCTTTCATCTGTTGTAATCTGTACTTCAGCCACTGGCTTGAACATAATTCAAAAGAGCTTTAAATCAAGTGATCCTTGTCAGGTCTTCTGAAGGTCTGGTCAATAGCAGAGTTAATTTTAGATGGCTAAGATTATAACACAGATCACATGGCAGCTGCTGTGCCCTCCAACTGGAACGGGTAAATTGCACACTTTCCAGGAGACACATATCAAGTATTCTTGCTCAGCAAGGAATGAAGTAATTTCCCTATACAACTTGAAACACAGTCCCCAAAAGAATAAGCCAAATATCCCATATTCACTGAAAAATGGCAAAAATATTAATATTTTATAGAATAATCTTTGGTTGAATAACGTACTTAACAAGTTCAAAGTATATTCTCTACCTGAAACTTAATTGTAAAAGTTAATAGATTGAAAAGCAAATTGGTTGCTCTCCAACTAGATTTTGAGGATATATAGTAACTTCTAACTTTTTTCATGAATTATAAAAGAAGGAAGAGATGAAGGAGAGGAAACACTAGAAAGGAGACATTGTTTCCTTATCATTTTATAAGAAGAAAAATTGTCTTTTATTTTTATGGACTATTTTAAAACAGTGTTATAAAAAATAGAGTTGTACTTTTCAGTGGTTTCCTGATTGACTTGGAAACTGGTTGATATTTGGCTTGATTGTCACCAGTATAAATCCAGTCGGTTTCCAATACTAGTTATTCTAATAAAAACTTGTATCAGACTCAGTCCTTTTAAACAACAAAGATATAGGAATTAATATTTATTTAAATATTTTATTTATTTATTTGACAGATAGAGAGATCACAAGTAGACAGAGAGGCAGACAGAGAAAGACGGGTAAGCAGGCTCCCTGCTAAGCAGAAAGCCTGATGTAGGGCTCCATCCCAGGACCCTGAGATCATGACCTGAGCCGAAGGCAGAGGCTTAACCCACTGAGCCACCCAGGCACCCCTAATATTTTTTTCTTTTTTATCATTATTTTGATGATTCACTTTGAACTTTGAATTAATTTAAAAAAAAAGTTTAGTATTCTTTCCTTTAAAAGAAAAAGAGGTAGTTTCCAGAGATTCTTTATTTTATTAGAGACCTGGCCTGGATTGTGTGAACATCTAGACAGAGAGATTACTTGCTTTAAAAAACAACTTTTTCCTCTGTAGCACTCATAATTTTATTAGTGAAACATCTTCATATGCTCAGAATTATTTGTTTGGTAATAGTTACTATCCTGGTTGTTACTACATAAATAAATCACAGTTATTGCAATATGGGCCAGTTCTGAAGAGAAAGCTCACTTCTTTTCTAAATGATGTTACCTGGGACCATTCAATGGGGGTACTGGAGGTTTCACTTCTAAGTTGATTTACTCACATAGGTTGCAAATTGGTACTGGTTGATGATCATGAGCCCAGCTCAGACCAAGAGCTAGGAGCCTTGGTTCTGTCCACATCACTCACTGTGTGGGCCTCTCCACAGGCTGCATCCTCACAGACTGGTAACTAGGTTTTAAGAGCAAGTATCTCAAACAACAGAATATGGTAGGTGCCAGTTTTTTAAGGCCTAGAAATTAGCATAGCATCAATTCCACATTATTCTATTGCTTAGTCATAGAGGTTGGATTTATTGTGATGGGATATGTTCCCAAATCTTGATAGGAAGAGTGTCAAAGAATTTCTAGGCTATGTTTTAAAATGATCAAAATTATTCACATTTCTCTCATGTGTATAGTGAATTCACTTTCCCCCAGACTTCCCCAGGGTCCCATATTTTTAAACAAGTTAAGTCTTCAGATATAAAATCTCATCATCTCAAATCTGTATACAAATAAGAATCTTTGAATTCATTTCTTTGGGTATAGATTATAAAGGTTTCTTTCCTTATCTCAAGTCTGTGAACTAAAGAGACAAATGATCTGTGCCCCCCACATACATATTCCACATATGTGGAAATCCTAACCCCCGGTGTAATGGTCTTAAATGGTGGGGACCTTGGGAGGTGATTAGGTCATGAAGTTGGAGCCCTCATGAATGGGAATAGTGCTGTTATAAAAGAAACCTCAGAGAACTCTTTAGCACTCTTTATGCCATGTGAGGATACATGAGAATTTAGAATTCTTTAACCCAGAAGAGGGTTTTTATCAGAGCCCAGTCATGCTGACACCTTAGTCTTGGATTTCCAGGCTCTAGAACTGTGTAAAATAAATTTCTGCTGGGTTTATGTAATCCAGTCAATGGTACTTCGTTATGACAGCCGAAAAGTGGCTATGACAAGAGCCCTGGATCATTTGTATTTAACAGGTCATTATTTAGTTTCTTTCTCTCCTCACACATTTTATCATCGGCAGCAAGAAGAATCAATCCAGGAAGTAATCACAGTATTTTGTCTGGAGATCTTATAACTAGGTATATTTTCTATATTGCACATTACTTACTGCAGATGACGGTTTTGCTAAAATTTCTGCCACTTCAAGGATCTGCTTTCTAATTTTCTTTTTTTTTTCTTTTCTTTTTTTTTTTTTAAGATTTTATTTATTTATTTGACAGACAGAGATCACAAGCAGGCAGAGAGGCAGGCAGAGAGAGAGAGAGGAGGAAGCAGGCTCCCTGCGGAGCGGAGAGCCCAATGTGGGGCTTGATCCCAGGACCCTGGGATCATGACCTGAGCCAAAGGCAGAGGCTTTAAGCCACTGAGCCACCCAGGCGCTCCTGCTTTCTAATTTTCAATAACGTGTCCTGACTTTCCTTCATGCCCTCAATGTATGCAATAAATGTATTTTTGATTGGCTCAAAGGATCAAAAATTATCACTTTCCTCATTTACTTACCCCTTCAACATAGTGAGTTGAAATTCTATTTTCCTGACTTCATTTTCTTAAAAGATTATTACATTTCTTGATTATAATCATAGACACATGTTCTTTTTGGAATTGACCTGAACTTATGCTTTGTTTCTTTCTTTAACCCAGTGTTTTATCTGAAGGAAATCACCATAACAGCTTGTGTCTTCAGTTACAGTTAAAAAGAATATTACATGCCTGTTAGAATATGCCTATCATATATCAAGGCTACCAAGAGCAATTTGACACAATGGCTAAAAATCACTGCTCTTGAAAATATCTTAACAATGCAAAAATATCAGGGAAAATTTCCTTCATTCTACTAAACCAAATATTTTTCAAGTACAAAATGAGTGAAATCATTTCCCCAAATGTAGAGGCCCTTCTTTATTCTTTTTCAAGTCTGTTGTCCGTGACTTCAGCTACTCTTGCCAATATCCTAAGTTTCATTGTTTTTATAAGCCTATCAAAACATCAGTTTCTGCAGGGACCCACATACAGACTATCCATGCCTGCAGCCGTAGTGGATGAACTAATTATTCTTAAATGGTCATCTGGTTGTTTTCAAATTCCAAGTCAAAGACCCCTCCCATCATTGTTCTATAGACATTGCTGTTTGAACTGACTTTTGCAATCAAAATTCTGGTGCTCATAAATTAAGTAAATGCATCACTTAAGGAATTGATTTTTAATGAGGTATATTTCTTTGTGTATTTTAATGAGGTATATTTCTTTGTGTATTCACTATATTTCTTACAATATGATATAGTGATAATTTAAATATTGTTTGATGGAAAACTCCATTTAGATTCTCCCTCACTCCATGCCCCAGCAAACCACACCACAACAATAATTCTAGATTTCCTAGTAATTCTGATAACTAGTTGCATTTACAGTAGATATTTTCTTTAGATTAATGTGAAATGGAGAAATGTGTAAACATTTCAATTTTTCAGTTTGGGGTCATCTTCATACATGAGTTCTTACATCATTTATTTATCTACTTACTTAATGTTTTGCCCTTTGAGAGTTAGCATTATGTCCTATGCCCATACTTTGCGCACTTGCATTTGTTTCATTGTTTACTCTGCTATATGTCATGTAAATGTAATTACTTTGAATACAGTTTTCATCTTAAAGAATCCTTCATTATAGGTAATGCTAAAGTCATCTTGATAAATACATAAGATTTTCTTCTTTCTTCTTTTGCTTTTAAACTCTCATGTTTTTTAACTTCACGAGGTTATCAATTAGGTACAAATTATTATTAATATTAAACTCATTCTTATTGAATGCACTAATTTTCTAAAGTTTTTCTAAAAAGTTTTCTAAGCTTTTTTTATTAATTTTTTTATATCTTTTCAGCATAACAGTATTCATTGTTTTTGCACCATACCCAGTGCTCCAGGCAATATGTGCCCTTCTTAATAATACCCACCACCTGGCTCCCCCAACCTCCCAACCCCCCTCCCTTTCAGAACCCTCAGGTTGTTTTTCAGAGTCCATAGTCTCTCATGGTTCACCTCCCCTTCCAATTTCCCTCAACTCCCTTCTCCTCTCCATCTCCCCATGTCCTCCATGCTATTTGTTATGCTCCACAAATAAGTGAAACCATATGATAACTGACTCTCTCTGCTTGACTTATTTCACTCAGCATAATCTCTTCCAGTCTCATCCATGTGGCTACAAAAGTTGGCTATTCATCCTTTCTGATGGAGGCATAAATACTCCATAGTGTATATGGACCATATCTTCCTTATCCATTAGTCCGTTGAAGGGCATCTTGGTTCTTTCCACAGTTTGGTGACCGTGGCCATTGCTGCTATAAACATTGGGGTACAGATGGCCCTTCTTTTCACTACATCTGTGTCTTTGGGGTAAATACCCAGTAGTGCAATTGCAGGGTCATAGGGAAACTCTATTTTTAATTTCTTGAGGAATCTCCACACTGTTCTCCAAAGTGGCTGCACCAACTTGCATTCCCACCAACAGTGTAAGAGGATTTCCCTTTCTCTACATCCTCTCCAGCACACGTTGTTTCCTGTCTTGCTAATTTTGGCCATTCTAACTGGTGTAAGGTGGTATCTCAATGTGGTTTTAATTTGAATCTCCCTAATGGCTAGTGATGATGAACATTTTTTCATGTGTCTGATAGCCATTTGTATGTCTTCATTGGAGAAGTGTCTGTTCATATCTTCTGCCCATTTTTTGATATGATTATCTGTTTTGTGTGTGTTGAGTTTGAGATGTTCTTTATAGATCCTGGATATCAACTTTTTGTCTGTACTGTCATTTGCAAATATCTACTCCCATTTCTTGGGTTGCCTCTTTGTTTTGTTGACTGTTTCCTTTGCTGTGCAGAAGCTTTTGATCTTGATGAAGTCCCAAAAGTTCATTTTTGCTTTTGTTTCCTTTGCCTTTGGAGACATCTTTTTTTTTTTAAAGATTTTATTTATTTATTTGACAGACAGAGATCACAAGTAGGCAGAGAGGCAGGCAGAGAGAGAGGGGGAAGCAGGCTCTCCACTGAGCAGAGAGCCCGACGCAGGACTTGATCCCAGGACCCTGAGATCATGACCTGAGCCTACGGCAGAGGCTTAACCACTGAGCCACCCAGGTGCCTGGAGACATATCTTGAAAGAAGTTGCTGTGGCTGATATCAAAGAGATTACTGCCTATGTTCTCCTCTAAGATTCTGATAGATTCCTGTCTCACATTGAGGTCTTTTTTCCATTTTGAGTTTATCTTTGTGTATGGTGTAAGAGAATGGTCAAGTTTCATTCCTCTACATATAGCTGTCCAATTTTCCCAGCATCATTTATTGAAGAGACTATCTTTTTTCCACTGTATATTTTTTCCTGCTTTGTCAAAGATGATTTGACCATAGACTTGAGGGTCCATATCTGGGGTCTCTGCTCTGTTCCACTGGTCTATGTGTCTGTTTTTATGCCAGTACCATGCTGTCTTGGTGATCACAGCTTTGTAGTAAAGCTTGAAATCAGGTAACGTGATGCCACCAGTTTTATTTTTGTTTTTCAACATTTCCTTAGCAATTCGGGGTCTCTTCTGATTCCATACAAATTTTAGGATTATTTGCTCCAGTTCTTTGAAAAATACCGGTGCAATTTTGATCTGAATGGCATTAAAAGTATAGATTGCTCTAGGCAGTATAGACATTTTAACAATGTTTATTCTTCCGATCCAAGAGCATGGAATGGTCTTCCATCTTTTTGTGTCTTCTTCAATTTCTTTCAAGAGTGTTCTGTAGTTCCTTGAGTAGAGATCCTTTACCTCTTTGGTTAGTATTATTCCCAGGTATCTTATGGTTCTTGGTGCTATAGTAAATGGAATTGATTCTCTAATTTCCCTTTCTGTGTTTTCATTTCATTGTTAGTGAAAGCCACTGATTTCTGTACATTGACTTTGTATCCTGCCACATTACTGAATTACTGTATGAATTCTAGTAGTTTGGGGGTGGAGTCTTTTGGATTTTCCATATAAAGTATCATGTCATCTGCGAAGAGAGAGAGTTTGACTTCTTCATTGCCAATTTGGATACCTTTTATTTCTCTTTGTTGTCTAATTGCTGTTGCTAGGACTTCTTATAATATGTTGAACAAGAGTGGTGGGAGTGGGCATCCCTGTAGTGTTCCTGATCTCAACGGGAAGGCTGCGAGCTTTTTCCCATTGAGGATGATATTTGCTGTGGGTCTTTCACAGATAGATTTTATGAAGTTCAGGAATGTTTCCTCTATCCCTATACTTTGAAGCATTTTAATCAGGAATGGATGCTGGGTTTTGCCAAATGCTTTTTCTGCACCAATTGAGAGGACCATGTGGTTCTTCTCTCTTCTCTTATTGATTTGTTCTATCACATTGATTGATTTGTGAATGTTGAACCATCCTTGTAACCCAGGGATGAATCCCACCTGGTCATGGTGGATACTCTTTTTAATGTGCTGTTGGATCCTGTTTGCTAGGATCTTGTTGAGAATCTTAGCATCCATATTCATCAGGGATATTGGTCTGAAATTCTCCTTTTCAGTGTGGTCTTTGCCTGGTTTGGGGATCAGGGTAATGCTGGCTTCATAAAAAGAGTCTGGAAGTTTTCCTTCTGCTTCAATTTTTTTGAAACAGCTTCAGGAGAATAGTTGTTATTTCTTCTTTGGAAGTTTGGTAGAGTTCCCCAGGGAATCCGTCAGGTCCTGGCTCTTGTTTTTTGGGAGGTTTTTGATCACTGCTTCAATCTTGTTACTAGATATCAGTCTATTCAGGTTGTCAATTTCTTCCTGGTTCAATTTTGGGAGTTTATAGTTTTCCAGGAATGCATCCATTTCATCTAGGTTGCTTAACTTATTGGCATATAACTGTTAATAATAACTTCTGATGATTGTTTCTACTTCCTTGGTGTTAGTTGTAATCTCTCCCTTTTCACTCATAATTTTATTAATTTGAGCTTTCTCTCTTTTCTTTTGGATTAGTGTGGCCAATGGTTTATTGATCTTATTGATTCTTTAAAAAAACCAGCTTCTAGTTTCATTGATATGCTCTACTGTCTCTCTAATTTCTACCTCATTGATCTCTGCTCTAATCTTGATTTTTCCCTTCTTATGTGTGGGGTTGGTTTGATTTGTTGTTGATTCTCCAGTTCTTTAAGGTGTAGAGACAGTGGTGTATTCTGGATTTTTCAGTTTTTTTGAGGGAGACTTGGATGGCTATGTATTTCCCCCTTAGGATCACCTTTGCTGTATCCCATAGGTTTTGGACAGAAGTGTCTTCATTCTCATTGGTTTCCATGAATTGTTTCAGTTCTTTTTTGATCTCCTGGTTGATCCAAGCATTCTTAAGCAAGGTGGTCTTTAGCTTCCAGGTGTTTGAGTCCCTTCGAAACTTTTCCTTCTGGTTGAGCTCCAGTTTCAAAGCATTGTGATCTGAGAATATGCAGGGAATAATCTCAGTCTTTTGGTATCGGTTGAGTCCTGATTTGTCACCCAGTATGTGGCCTATTCTGGAGAAGGTTCCATATGCACTTGAGAAGAATGAGTATTCTGTTGTTTTAGGGTGGAATGTTCTGTATATGTCTATGAGGTCCATCTGGTCCAATGTGTCATTCAATGCTCTTGTTTCTTTATTGATTTTCTGCTTGGAAGATCTGTCTATTACTGAGAGAGGTGTGTTAAGATCTCCTACTATTAATGTATTCATATCAATATGACTTTTTATCTTGTTTAATAGTTTTCTTATGTAATTGGCTGCTCCCATATTGGGGGCATAGATATTTGCAATTGTTAGATCATCTTGGCGGATAGACCCTTTAAGAAGTATGTAGTGTCCTTCTGTATCTCTGACTACAGTCTTTAGTTTAAAATCTAATTTATCTGATATGAGAATTGCTACCCCAGCCTTCTTTTGAGGCCCATTTTCATTAAAGATGCTTCTCCATCCCTTCACTTTCAGTCTGGGTGTATCCTTAGGTTCAAAATGGGTCTCTTGTAGACACCATATGGATGGGTCCTGTCGTTTTATCCAATCTGCAACCCTGTGTCATTTTATGGGCGCATTTAGGCCATTCACATTGAGAGTGATTATTGATAGATACGTTTTTATTGACATCGTGTTACCTTTGAAGTCTTTCTTTCTGTAGATTGTCTCTATATTTCTGTTCAATGATTTTCTTAGGACTTTTCCTCTTTTATAGAACCCCCCCTTAATATTTCCTGCAGTGTCAGCTTGGTGGTAGCATACTCTTTTAAGCCTTGCCGGTCTTGGAAACTCTTTATCTCTCCATCCATTTTGAATGTCAGTCTTGCTGGATAAAGTATTCTTGGCTGCATGTTCTTCTCATTTAGTGCTCTGAATATATCTTGCCAGCACTTTCTGGCTTGCCAGCTTTCTGTGGACAGGTCTGATGTTATTCTGATGGGCTTTCCTCTGTATGTAAGGAGCTTCTTTGTCCTAGCTATCTTCAAGAGGGCCTGCCTACAATTATAATTCTTCATTCTTACAATCAGGTGTCTGGAGGACTTTCGAGAATCTATATACTTGGGGGGAAACCATTCGGCCTCTAGTACATGAACACTGGTTCCATTCACGAGATTGGGAAAATTTTCATGGAAAACTTGTTCCGCTATATCTTCTAGACTTCTTTCTTTATCTTCCCCTCCAGGGATTCCAATAATTCTGATGTTGGAATATTTCATGGCATCATTTATTTCCGTGATTCTGTTTTCGTGGCTTCTAAGCTGTGTGTTCCAGGCTTCCTCCTGATCCTTTCTCTCTGTTTGTCCTCCAGATCACTAATTCTATCTTCTGTCTCAGTTACCCTAGTTTTTAGAGTATTTAGATTAGATTGGAACTCATTGAGAGCATTGTGAACATCATCCCTGATGGCTTTCAGTTCTGCCCTAACATTGTGAACATCATCCCTGGTGGCTTTCAGTTCTGCCCTAATCAGTTCCATTTATCATCCATGGCTTTCTCCAACCTAGCTATTGCCTGGATAATTGTTAGCCTGAATTCCCTTTCCAACATATTGTCTATGTCGATAGCCATTAGCTCTGTTGCAGAAGGCTCATCCTCTGAATTTTTCTTCTGTTGGACTTTCCTCCTCCTAGTCACTTTGGTGAGAGATGGCTGAACAGATGTAGCTGGTTGTATCGACCGTGGTGCAGTCAAGGTGCACCCTGGAACGCTTCTGAGCAATCAGGAGTCCCCACCCAAATGAGAGAAAAAAGAAAAGAAAAAGAAAAAAAGAGAGAGAGAGAGAGACAGGAAAAAAAAGGGAAGATAAAAGAGAAGGCTCAGCCCAAATTGGCCCCAAGGTAAGATTTATGAAGTATACAAACAAAAAGACTGATAAAAGTATATGACAAGAGGAAAAAAAAAATATATATATATATACATAAAAAAAAAAAAAAGAACCTCGTCAAAAAGAACCCCAAGTATAAGATTTATATACTATCAGGACAAACACAAATACACAGAACACTGGCAGAATAAAAAGATGGGAGAGTGGTTATAAATTCTCAGTGTGGGCGAGGAAGGTTATTTCTATTCTTCCTGGATGTGTCTTGATATCTTTGTTAAAGGACTCAACTTTCCTAAGATAAAGGGGGATTAAAAATTGGTTTACCTATAGGGGTAGCATTGATTGGGGAAAGGGGATTACCTTAAAGTTTAACTCTATATGAATATTTAAAAATAAAAATAAAAAAAGAATAATCTAAACTAAACTAAACTAAAGTTAAAAAAAAATTAAAAAATAGTAAAGCAAAAGGAAAACATAGGTATATGTATCAAAAAGTTCAGGTTAAAAGGTTATTATGGAATTTGATGTACTGGACATCTCACTGTGATGGTAAATAGGTTAAAAAATTATCTATCTATCTATCATCTATCTATCTATATATAAAATGAACCAGAATAATGGGAATGAATTAAAAATAAAAGTTGTTATCTATGGGGGCACCTGGGTGGCTCAGTGGCTTAAGCCTCTGCCTTCAGCTCAGGTCATGATCTCGGGGTCCTGGGATCGAGCCCCACATCGGGCTCTCTTCTCAGTGGCGAGCCTGCTTCTCCCTCTCTCTTCCTGCCTCTCTGCCTACTTGTGATCTCTCTGTTCAATAAATAAATAAATAAATAAAATCTTAAAAAAAAAAAAAACCAACAACATTGTATCTATGAAGTAGTGGTGGTTCTCTTGTCGTCTTTTTTTTTTCTTCTTCTTTTTTTTTTTCCTGGTTGGTTTACTGGGGGAGGGGCCTGTTAGGTGGGTTTTCAGGCAATGTTCCCTGAGTTAAGTCCCCCTTGAAGGGGGTGGGCTCTGAGGAAACTGGTTTTTCAGGCTTTTGTTCTCTGGAGGTTTTTATGTTTGTTCATTTTTTTTTTTTTTCCTCTCGTCTTGACAGCTTTTGATGGTTTTTGGAGGTTTAGAGGAAAGCAAACTGCGCCCAGACCTCCCCTCAGAGAGAAACCTCACTCTGTTCCCCTCTGGGTGTTGCAGAGCAGATAAGTTTCCCCTCCACCGCAGACAGAGCAGGTTCTGAGTCGCTGTCCCTGGCGACACAGGAACTCCTGCTTGTACCCAAAACCACGACAACAGCGGCTGTCTGGGCAGCTCTAGACCGCCAGAGAGGTTCCAAGCAGTGATCACACACTGAGATTTTCCTGCTGGCCCAGGCTGTGAGTGCCTGGTCTTTCTGGGTCCGAGAGCACTGGGCTGGCGCCTTCACGCACCTCTCTCAGGGGAGGGTGTGGTGCATCGCAGGCTCTGATAGCATAGTGCAGCGCGAGCGTGGGGACTGCAAAAAGGCTATGTTTCTGCCGGGTGGCAAGACTTCCAGCCCCTCACGGGAGCCGGACTCCATGCCCTCTCAAGCATGCTGGTGGCTCAGGGACCAAGACCTGGTTTCTCCACCACACTCTCTGGCTCGGTGCCAGGGGTGGCTGTCCTGGGTCTGGGGACTTAAGCCCCTGTCCCTAACCGCCCCAATTCCCACAATTTCCACCCGTGATCCTTTGTTCTTTTTGAGTGCTCTTAACCAGACTCCAAGTTAATGCTGGTCCCCAGACGCAGGGCACTCTAGTATTGGGGTATTACTTTCCAATTGGTCGCCTCTGGTGGCTCCCTCCCCCTTTGGCTTATCTTCCAATATCAGTCCGATGTTCCCACTCCGCTTTACCTGCCCACTGGTGTCTTCTGTCCCCGTAGAGATCCAGACTTGTATAATTCTGATCTCAGGCTGATTTCATGGGTGATCGGAGTTCTTTGGTAGGTAATCAGCTCACTTTAGGTTACAGGTTGAAATGATGCCTCCTCCTACTTCCCTGCCATCTTGTCTCCCCCAAGAATGACATTTTTACTCTTGGATAACAGTGCTTAATTATTAGAGACACCATTAGAAATATCTTGAAATAAGAAATGGCGGTTGTCTCCAACTTGTCTGGTCCCATTTATTTATTTATTTCATTTAATAAATATTTATCTAGTATTTATTATATGCTAGATCTCATCTCAGTACTTTATAAATGTTAACTTATTAATCTTTGTAGCAACCCTATGAAGTAGGTACTTCTATTATACCCATTTTATAGAAGAAGACACTAAGAGGATTTAAATAACTCACCTAAGATTCACACAACTAATAAGTGTGGAAATTAATTTTGTATGCTTTTATCCTGTGCTAACAGTATTCTTTTCCTTTCACCCTATAAATAATTTTTATGACCAATAATCCCAATTGATTCTGTCACATACCTATAAAATATGATCCTGATATAAATTATAAATATGAAATATGACTACAAACTCAATATTGAGCATACCGTATGCTATTCTTTGAATATTATCTAATAAAAGGCAGCATTTTTACTATCATGTTTGTTTGAAAAAAGTTTTAGTATTATTAAAACCAAAACTATTTTTAACGAAATGGAATCTTTTGTATATTATTCCAATTTATATGAAGATGGGAGTGGCTAGAGATTTACTTTTCTTGACCATTTCAGTTTTTTTGAAAAATTCCTTTGGGGGAAATTGCAATTTCATTTTGGTAGATATGGCCATATGGTCTTTGTTTTCATGAAAATTTTGTGACTCACCAAAATTCTTTTTTTTTTAAGACTTTATTTATTTATTTGACAGGCAGAGATCACAAATAGGCAGAGAGGGTTGGGGGAAGCAGGCTCCCTGCCAAGCAGAGAGCCTGCCAAGCAGACAGCCTGCTGTGGGGCTCGATCCCAGGACCTTGGGATCATGACCTGAGCGGACGGCAGAGGCTTTAACCCACTGAGCCACCTAGGCACCCCCAAAATTCTTAATAATAAAAGAAAATGCATTCTTTTAGCTGATATTATACTGAAAAAAATTTGTGGCTTTAAAGTTTGTCTCTTTATATGTTTTTAAAAGTATTTATTTTGGAAAAGTATTTTTGAAGAGTTTCAAGTTTGTGTTTGATTAATATGACAACAAAAACTCAACCCAACTGATAGAAAGTTATGCTGTAAATAAACTTTGGCCACATTATCATTTTCATTATAAGTTTGATGAAATATTATCTTAAAGAGAGATACACTACTGACAGCAATGAAAAACAAGACACCAGAAATTCCATTTAAGTGCAGGTGACAATAATATTTATTGCCATCCACTCATGTTACTGCCAGGCTTCTTAAATTTATGCAGAGGAAATATATCCTCTCAGCTTGTGGGGATATCACAGCTGGAGGGGAAATCACACTAGTAGAACTACATTCTCATAAATGGCTAAAGAAGTCTTGCCTTTCTTTTGTTCAACTTATATATAATTGGAAAGGCAGAACACCAACGATTATAAGAAATACAAATTTTAAAATTCCAGGGTGCCTGGTGTGGCTCAGTTAGTTAAGCAAATGACTCTTAAAATTAATTTCAGCTCAGGTCATGATTTAAGGGTTGTGAGATCAAGCCCCATGTTGGACTCCATGCCGAGTGTGGAGACAGCTTAAGATTCCCTCTTCCTCTGAAACCTTCCCTGCTCAATCTGTCTCACTCTCTCTTTCTCTAGAAAGAAATTTTTAAAAACTTTAAAAAAGTTAAAAATTCCAAAAAAAGCTTTCTTTTCAATATTTGCTTTCCAACAAATTTTGCTTACTTTGTCATCTTTTCTTTCTTAAGGTTCAAAACGACCACTATCATGACCATCATCACAAAATTCACCCAAATAAAATTTTTCATTATCATCTTTCTTCCTTATATATTTTAAAAATCTTTGCCAGTTATAATTCTTTTTTTAAAAAAAGATTTTATTTATTTATTTGAGAGAGAGACAGTGAGAGAGAGCATGAGCAAGGAGAAGATCAGAGGGAGAAGCAGACTCCCCATGGAGCTGGGAGCCCGATGCAGGACTCGATCCCGGGACTCCGGGATCATGACCTGAGCTGAAGGCAGTCGTCCAACCAACTGAGCCACCTAGGCATCCCATGCCAGTTATAATTCTTAACTCAAATTTAAATTTAGCATTCTTTCCTTCTTTATAAAATTTGTTTTCCTTATCCTTCTTGCTTGATTAATTAACTTTTTTCCTCTAATCATATGTTAGTAATGTTTTACGATGCTAGATTATTTCCTGAGCAGACTTTTTTTTTTCCCTTTTTAACAACTTCAAGTTTTAATAATGGGAACAATTTGTCATTCCAGAAACAATTTTAGGGAAGAAAAGTCTTCCTTATAAAAATAAACTTCAATTCAATCAAAATTATAAATATTCGAACTTTTTACTTCTGTGATTTGAACTTCTCTCCTGCAATACTACCTACTTCATTTAACATTGTTCTTGTACCATCATATTGAAGAGAAAACAGTATGACGGCAAAGTGTAGTAGTTTAGTTTAACAAAGGAATTTGTACAATGATTGTTAAAAATCTTTGGTTTTAGTGGCTTTTTTTCTTTCGTACACAAAGGTAAGGAAGTTACAGAGAAGAATCATGGGGTTTTTCCAAACCATTTCTTAGATAAAAGATGTGAAAAGACTTCTTGTACATAAGAAAACAATAGTTTGATCTGACATTTGTCTTTGAGTAGGGACAGGAGCAGTATTAAGATGTACTATGTCTATTCAAGCTATAAATACTACCCAGAGATACAGATTCAAAGCATGAGCATAAGAGAATAAATCCTCTACAGGATGAACAATTACATAGCCTGTTGCTATGAGCCCAGTGTTGGAAATGGGTGTCACTGTGGAACATCAGGAAAAGTTGATAATCAAATGGCAAAATATTTTGGGATTTGGCATGCCTAAGGTATGACATTACCCAAAGTAAAGCTTTGACCTACAGAGGCAGAGAGAGCAAGTAAACTCTGGGACTGAGCATGCTCAGCTGTGCAAACAGATTGGATTCTAACAAGGTCTTTGTTGGTGCTGATGTTGCTGGCCCAGAAATAACAGTTGAGAAGCACTGGATTAGTCATTTTCCCATAGTGATGTCCAATGGACTTACTCTCACTGATTCTGGAAAAAAACAACCAAAAGGAAAAAAATAAATTTTGTGTAGTTATAAAATCTATGAACTTCTTTAAAAAAAAGATTTACTTTTTCAAAACCTATCAGGTTAATTAACATGATAATATGATCATATTATTTTTAAATCTCAAAATAGGGTATATAATATACAGTGGTTTACACATATTTTTGACCATGAAGTCTCTTTCTGAGAGCCATATATTTATATCTCTCAGATCTAGCATTTTATATAACACACAAGAGCGTATTCTTGAAAAGATGGTTTTAAGGTCACTTTCACTTTTTACGTTCTAATGAGATTCAGAATTTCTTCCTAGTCTTAGATGATGTCCAATAAAGGACATTTTGAGGTTAAGTAAGGAATTATGAACTTTCTCAAGGGAGCAACAGATTCTGTTACATCAATGAGTACTCATTAATTGCTAATTGATGTACTGTCTGACCATCTTATTGCATATTATAGTGAAACTGAAGATAAAATTCACACTGCCCCAATAGTAACAGAATAAATGACAGATGAAGTTTTTGAAAAAGAAAATTTGCATGTCTATTCAAATTTCCCTGAATTTATTTACTAGTTGAAGTAGGCTGAATAATGGCTCCATAAAGATGCTAATATCCAAATCTAAAGGACCTGTGAATGTTACTTTAAAAAGGACTTTGAAGATGTGACTAAATTAAGGATCTTGAGATGGGGAAATTATTTTGGATTATCTAGGCAGGCCTAATGTAATCACAAGGACCCTTATTAGAGGAATGAAGAGGGAGATGTGACTATAGTAGTGGTATGTAAAAGTAGGGTAATATGAGAAAGATTTGCCCAGCTATTGCTGGCTTTGAAGATGGAGGAAGAGGCCATGAACCAAGGAATGTAGATGCACTTTATAAGCTGAGAAAGGCAAAGAAATGAATTCCCTCCTATGGCCTGCAAAAGGAATGCAGTCCTGCAGACCATTTTAGACTTCTGAACTTAAGAACGAAAAGGTAATATATTTATGTTACTTTAAGCCACTAACTTCATGACAATTTGCTACAACAGCAATAGGAAACTAGTAAACTAGTGGGAAAATATTATAAAACATATGAATAGATGCTCTAAAGAATTTGTAATCCCCAAAGAATCACACCTTCTAAATTCTGTCATCAAAAATATCATAAATAATAGTACCAGGAGATATTTATTTATTGCTTATTATGGGTCAGTTGCTATACTGAGTGTTTTACATACGTTACCTTTATTTATATGCATTCACTTATGGAGTTGTTACACAACCATAAGTAACTTATATTTAGTATCTCTATTTACTGATGGAAAAAATGAAGCAGTGATTTTAAGTATTCTGTACCTATCACACTTTATTACTAAGTGGGAGGGAAAGGCTGTGAATCATGTCTGTCTGTTCCAAACTGTTATACTATTATCACTGTAATATATAACTTTAATCCACAATTAACGGCAAGATGATATCTAAAGTCATGTCCAGTTGGAGGCACCATGGTCTATGTAATGCTCAGCAGAAACTTGAGATAATTTTTAAGGCAATTAATTACTTTTTACCATGGTCTAGCTAGAAAGGCAGCATTCTTTCAGTAACTCCTATAAAAACTTGATATGCATCCATATGTAAGATTTCTATCATGCACCTTGATATAGGAATTTGTTTCAAGGATTTCACATAGTCTCGTCTTGATAAGCTTAATGGATTCTATCATGCCTGCAGCTCTGACTTGTTTAAAACATAATCTTGCCATTTTCCTTGAGTGGCCTATATAAACAAATTTCAGTACTCTTAAAGGCATAGTTCTCTGATGAACCATGATAATATTTTTGGTTAGAAATCATTTAAAAAACAAATAATTTCAAATGAGTAAAAAGTGCAGTTGTTAAAAACATTCCAGTGAAATCACAACCTAGCACATTGTCTGGAATATAATAGGCATTCAAATACATTAATAAATAAAACCATTCAAAATGTTAGTCAAAATGAAAATGATTTCTCTTCCCTTCCCTATTTGATATGCATGCCTACAGCTTCCCCAAACACATGTGGTGTGTTTGTGCTACTAGAATGATTATACTATACATTGTTCTGCAATTTTTTTGGTATATTTTTTGTTTGTTGCTTATTTATTTATGTTTTAGGTTGTCTTTTCCTTAACAGTATACTACAAATTTTTTTTTCTTAGTACATCTAGGTCAGCTTTATTTTTTAAAGTATTGCTTCAAAGTCTGTGGTATGAATATACCATTATCTAACCAGTTGCATGCTGATGAATGTTCAGACTGACTTCATTTCTATTGCTAATAAAAGTGATTCTGTTACAGAATGCTGTAATGTATCTTAATTGGCTTGATTTATAATATTCATAGACTAGATTCTTTAAATTGAAATTCCTGATTCAAATATATCATACCTAAAAATTTTGACAGATAATAACAAAATGCTTCTATGAAAGGTTGCAACAACTTACAGTTATACCAAATTTATGAGAGTTTCTTTTCCTCTGGACTTTCAGTGATTCTGAGTGCTTGTGAAAAAAATCTTTAAAGTTTTCCAATGAGATAAATTTTATGTACACTAGTAGGTGTTTTCTATATTTTTAGACTCATGCCAAATAGTATAAAGAACACTGAAGAAGTAAACAATATAGTCTTTACCTTCACACTCCTATTCTTATTAGGGAAAGGATCCCTAGTAGGATTTCCTAGTTACTTATATGTAACCCTGTATAAGTGTACAAAATATTGAATGTGTAACATACAGGGTAAAGTGGTAGGATTCAAATATTGAGCACTTTCAGAATCCAGTAAGCAAAGCAATCAATATTGTTGAATTTGTTTGGCAAGAGGTCCTACTCATCATAAAAGTAAATGGGTCTAGGGTAGGTAAGGAAGAGAACATTAAAATTTAAGAAGCAGCTCTGATGGTAGAAATGAATGAGCTAGTCTGGCTAACATACAGTTTATAAACAGGATTTTACTTCTATTGCCACAGAAATGTTGTCATTTGTTAATGAACTGTGATGATGATAAAGAAATAGCCTTTCTGGTAACCTAAATCTGGGTTTCAGAACTTATTATTTATATTTTGGGGGCTGATGTTTCATTAATTTATGTGATGCAGGAGGGATGTCAGGGGCATTTGGGGCTGCCACTAGCTGTAGATGAGAGCTTGGGTGACAGGCAACCGGCATGCATCTGTCATGTTGTAGCCTCAAGATGCAGCCATTTCAGCATCTAAAAAGCATCTGTAACACTTCTGTTCTGATAAATGCCTAAAAGCAAACAGCAACAAAAAAATCCAAGAACAGTCAACTTGTGGAGAAACATAACCACAGGCAGCTCCTGAATGCAAACAGCATATTTGGAAATTATACCTGGAAGTCACTAGTTCTGAGGGAAGCCTCAAAACAAAGTGCATCAAAACTCTGAGGTAAAGCTTTGTAGGAAATGCCCAGAGAGAAGAGCATAAAGGTGTCCTTCTTCTTAGGCACCAAAACAAATCAGCACAAGAAATATCCTTTATTATAAGGAAGATAAATGCCCTAAACACCAAGAGAAAAAAAAAAAAAACATGGATAAGAATTATAGCCTCCGTAACCAAATTTTGTATCTTCCAAACACCTGTGCCAATTGACAAAAGGGAGACATGCAATATGATGGTTGCATAGAATATTTAAAATTGAATCACTATAAGCAGTCTGTGTGTTCAGCGTGTTGTATTCTCATTGTATTGTATTTTTTCTAGTAAAATATTGATTACTCAGATGCTCAAAGCCAGTGTATGAGTTCTTCATGCTTCCTTTGAGGAATATATAACTACTTCCCTTCAAGAGTCCTCCAATATTTCCTTATTCTTGTTGCATTTACACTCCAAACATAAGAATAGCCTTAGAATATTCTTCATACCCCATGGAAATCCTTGGTTGAATAATGTTGCTTTGTCTTTTCGAATTCTACTAAAGTTGTGAAAGAGTAACTTAATCCCATTATGTTTTTATTAAGGATCTAGTATTTTGAGGAGGCATCTTACTTCAGAAGACACTAATAAGTCATGGTATCTGTCCTGAAATTAAGTAAACTCACATCGAAAAAAAAACAGATGCAGTTGCAAAGATGTAAACATTTAACACAGACTGAAAATCAGTGCTAAAAGCATGTAGTACTCTGCGATTACTTATGGTATGTCAGAAAGGGGTAAAAAAATGTGAAAGGTAGACACTTTATTTTGATAGACACTCGATTTTGATAGATACCTGATTTTGAACTCTGAAAGGTAAGAACCTTGTGAGTGGGTAGCTATGGCTTGCATAGTTCTAGAATCCTAGACCATTTGAAAATATTACACCTCTTTTTTTAGTGCAGATAAGAAAACTAATGACAGCAGGGTGTGAAGAACCTGTCTAAAGAGAACATGGCAGTGGCAGAAAGACATCATATACTCAAGTTTCTTGATTCCTAGTTTTACAAAAATATACTGCTTTATATGCCCTAAACACAATTACATTTATTATTTTCCCTGCAGTATCAATATGTAGCAGATTAAAGGAAAAGGATAGGTTGGGTCTGCCTTCTTGGTTCTTGTTCAGTTCTGACGCTTACTGTGTATCATTGGGCAAGAGGAAACCTGCCCAGGGCATCTCATCTATAAATCTGGGATAATGATAATCTTGTTCATAATCTTGTTGGGAGGATAAAGTGAAAAATTATAAGTAAATAATTTAGAATAAGCCCTGACATGGAGTAATTGTTTGATGAACTATTATTATTATTATCAGTATAATCTTCTAGCCAGTAAGCGTTCACCAACTGTTGGTCTGTGAATATAAATAGGAAGCCTTAATCTCGAACAGTGATTTTCTTCCAAAACCTATGGCAAAGTTTACTTCTTATTTATGGTATAAAATAAAAGTCTGCAGTTTTAGAATTGCAGATAAGTTTCCTGACTGTAAATCATCCTAGAATAGGATGTCTTGGCCAACCCCCAATCTTAACAAGCCTTTTTCAGTTAAAGACTTTCTTTTCCATTTGTGATTTTGCTGGGTCAGCTGAATCATTTACTCCCTCCCCATATCAAAATATAGGAGTCTATTTAATTTTGTGCTATGAAACAAGAAATGTTATGAAAAAAATTAAATGTAGCTACTTTTAGCATTCTCCTATCCTTGATCTTTTCCTAAAAAAGTGTTGTCTGTTGGAAAAGGGATTTTTTTCTATGCATTATTCACTAAAATGTGTCTGCCCTTAGAGTTTTCCACATTAAACTGTGTGAACCAACCACTTTTCATTTATTTCTTTCCATGATTACTTCCTAGGAATAAAGTCTATTAAATGACTTGGATTGCCTTTGTTCTCATTTTTTTTCCCTTTTGGTGCTCCATCCCCCAGGACTTCACCTCTGTCCACTTGCTTCCTGCATGGGTTCTCTGGGAATCTACCTTTTTCAGCATAGGCCATACCTTCTTTTTCTTCAGGCTCTGAGAGTCTCTTCTTCCTGATGCTCTTAAAAGTCATCATACTTCATTGGTAAGAATTTTTATCAAATTTTGTCAAAACTGCCAGGATTTTGTTTTGAAGGTGCATCCAGGAGCACTGTGGGAAGTCAGTGAAATAGATAGTATTTGGTAAGTGAGTCTTTAAGTTTCCTTCAGGTCACATTGTGGTCCCATATACTCCATTCCATTCTAGTATCATCTCTGGTCTCACACAGGACTATAAAACTATCAGTAATGTGCTGTATATTTTTACCTTTGATATCTTTTTAGAGAATGTATAATGTGTCCATTTGATCTTAGTTATTTAGTAAGTGATCATAGGTTTTATTTCTCTCTGCTATCTCCCTTTCTTTATAAAGTAAGTACAGTTTCATAATTGTGCTAAGCTTCATGCCTAGTGTGTCTTTCCCAACCCTCTAAGTAAAGCCCTCTCTATCATTCCAAGCTACAGCTTAAATGGTATATCTGGTAGGAACCTTTTCCCAATTTGTGTAGTCTAGCCTATAGACCTCCACAGCACTTTTTGGTTTTCTCTCTTACAGGACCTAACATGCCTACCATAATTATATATTCATTTACTTGCTTCAATAATTATACTGTGATGGTATTTTATACCCATCCCTTGAATAGAACCTGGTTTAGATTAAATACTTAACTTATGTTTTATAATAGAGTAATAACTTCAAGAGAAATATTCAGAACTTCATTTTTATATAGATGGTTATTTTAGTTGTTGTTTTTTCTTTTTCCTCCAAGAAATGACAAGAACACAGGGAGATGGGATATCATACACAAGTTTGAAAGAGAACTACAATTATGATTAGAGATGAAAATAATAATTTTAAACTAATGAGGAAAGTTGGAAAGTCTATAGATATGGCAATTCAAATACCTGGATTTCAGTCTCTGTTTTGCCTTCAAGTTGTTAGGCGAATTCTTTGGAAACAGAGGTATACAATGGAATATTACTTAACCATCAAAAGGAATGAAATCTTGCCATTTGCAATGACATGGATGGAAGTAAAGGGTATTATGTTAAACAAAATAAATCAGTCAGAGAAAGACAAATACCATATAATTTCACTCATTTGTGTAACTTAAGAAACAAAACAGATGAACAAAGGGGAACTGAAGGAAAAATAAAATAAGATGAAAATTGAGAGAGAGGCAAACCATAAGAGACACTGAACTCCAGGAAACAAACCAAGGATTGCTGGAAGGGCAATGGGTGGGAAGAAGGGATAATTGGGTGATGGGCATTAAGGAGAGCACTTGATGTAATAAGCACTGGGTATTATATGCAAATGATGAATCACTGAATTCTACTTCTGAAATCAGTAAAAAAAAATAGATGATGTGTATTAAAATACTTGATAAATTGGATATTTTCAATGGCAAATAACAGAAAACTAAAGCTCACTTAAATCATAAAGCAAAATTTTCTGCATAGGTAAATGAGGGCTGAGATGAGGAGCTATTCAGAGAATTAAAATGTCAATAAGCACTAGTCTGTTCAGATATTATAGCTCTAACTTTCAGAATGGTAGTGCTTATCAGGTTTAAGATGGCTCCCAGCGGCAATCTGGGCTACCTGCTTCCTTACTCATACTTCGTCCCCTAATTATCAACAAATTCTTATGCCTCACTCTGATTAATCCAACTTGACTCATATGTTAACTGAAATAATTGTAGACAGAGATAGGCTAATAATTTTTATACTATATATAGTCATTGCTTGGCTGGTACAATAAAGGCCCTCACATGGAGCTGTGTAGGTAAGTCAATTCTACTCAGATTCCATGGTCCATGGAATTTGTACATATTGATACAATATTCCTATACAACTTTAAAATACTCTAACTTATAAAATGTAACAAAATAGAAGGCATTATATATTCTGTGTTGGGGCACATAGTCTAGAAAATGGATGCTATTTCTCTCATATTAGATATAGAGCAGCTGAAATCATTAAGATCTCCAAAATTAAAATGCCCATTATCTTCAAGAGGAAATACTGTCTCTACTTGAAGACATTATACCTTTTCTCTAGATAGAGTTAAATGCTTTAGAAGTATATAAAACCACAGGACCTAGAGATATTAGAGCTCAAGTTAAAGAATGTTTTAAAGATTTATTTACTTTAGAGAGAAAGAGCACACATGGTGGGGAGGGGCAAAGGGAAAGGGAGAGAGAGAATATTGAGGAGACTCCCTGCTGAGCACGGAGCATGACTGGGGCTCAATTTCATGACCCTGAGATCATGACCCCAACAGAAATCAAGAGTTATGGATACCTAACCCACTGAGCCACCCAGGCATTCCTAAAGAATTTTTTAAAGAGATTGATAAGAAGGATTGGAGATATACTTTAAATGTTTTCAATTTGACATTTTTAGATGACCAAGGCTGAAGGAGTTTCAGAAAGACTTGGATTTATGAGTTTGTTACATATAGTATATATATATAGTTCTGGGACTAGCAAATTCCATTACAGAAGCCAGTATTATAATTTATATAATACTGTGCTCAAGGAATCAAAGGGACGATGACTATTTGCTAGGCTAAAACAAAACCTTCATTTAGTCAATATGTAGATAAAAGTGTGTTGAGAAAAGAAGAGACATTGTCTCCAAAATTATTGCTGTATTATTAATAAATGTATTTTTTCTCTAGTGTACCTAATAAGTATGGATCATTCAGAAAGCACCATATATTCAGAAAAAATATATTACTCTATTCTCCCTCAGTCTCCTTACAAACTCTGCTTATATTGATGTTCTGAGTATAGAGTCGGTTACAGACCACAGAATTTCAAATCAGAAGATTTGAATTTGACTCTGTGTTGCCTGGTAATGATTTTGTCATAATTGTGTCAATGAGATCAACTGGGGGAACATGTAGATATTGAATATAGGGCTGAGATATGTGGATTTCTTGAAACTTTGAATCCTACAGTAAGATATAATTTTATATTAACAGTAAATTTGGAATGAAAGCTCAGGTTGGAGTGCACAAGGGAAAATCATGTCCTTCCTGGTTATGGTACAGACTAAAAGCCCTAGCCCTTGTAGAAGTCTTACCACTTCTAAGATCTAAAGTTCTGAAAGGTAATTTGGTGAATATTTCCAATGCATATATTCAGGCCAGATACTCAGAGAGTCTGAAATCTCCTTCATCTTTGGAGTTGAGACCTGGGCTACAGATAGACATGGTAATATATCATGTCATGATATATAGTCAATGATTTGTTTCCAAGGACTTGTTTTTACTGCTTTAGTAAGGCTTATTGGTCAAGAACCTTCAACTGCCAGCCCCTTCAGGGATTACTGTAGTTTCAAAAAGTCTTCCAATCAATATTATGTCCTTCCAGGCATGGTCTCCATTCAATGACTGAACAAGGTGGTGTAACAAGGCTGGATATTTTGACTCATTATAAGTCTAATGCACCACTTTAACTCTGGAGCTTACCTTGGGGTTGACTGATGCCACAGAGCCTTCATTTCTGTTTAACTTCTTCCTGCATCATTCTCCTTCCATCACCTCCTTTCCACAGGTGTTCACCCTTAGGTAATAACCTAATAGCATTCTAACATTAAGCTGAATCTCTAGTTAGGTTTTGAAGAATATGGGAAAAATAATAAAGTGGGGTTGGGTGACTATTACTGAGCTTGATAGGAGCCCTAAAAAAATACAATAAAAAGCTGAGAGCAATTAAATGGTAATTACAAGTCAAGTGTGAAAGTAGACGGCCTCCTTGACAGCTTAGGTAGAGACTTTCATCTCCTATATCTAGAAAGCAAAGAAAACTGGAGAAGAGGACCAGGACTAAGAGTAGGAAGGGGGCTTCCAGAATGGGGAGTGAGGTGCTTCATGGATCATCTTCCCAGTGAAGCAATCATACCTGGTGAAAATTATAAATTAACAACTAGTAAGATTTCTAGAAATTGTCCTAAGAACATACAGCAGTTGAAGGAATGCCTTTTCAGTAAGTCTACTAAATCTTGTTAATAAAAGTGGCATGTAAGCCACAATTGATGTCCCTCTCTCCACATGACAATAAGCTCTACTCCATGTAGATGCAGACTAGAACCCCCCCTCAGAGTTGTGTTTAGTGATTTAATACCTCTTAGAGAGGTTCAGGCTTTCAGCATTTCTTAGGTCCCCATTAATTGCATTCACAGATAATAAAGTTGGTATATAACCTGTGTTCATTATTTGAAACTCAGATCCACTTCTTTGTAGCAAATGCAATTAGTGATGGATAAAACACAAGACCATTCTATAAAAACTTATTTATGAGTACTACAATATAAATATAAGTGGCATTTAACTGTAATTTAATATAATGTTTCTATTATAAAATATGTTCTGAGTTTGGATTCCACAAACATTTTTATCCTCTTTCTCAGTGCTGGAGTGGGAGCATAAGATTTTCCTAACTTTCATTTATTTGTAAATTTGTCCATTTACTGATTAGCTTTTGAGCATGTATACTATGAAGATCTCTGTTCTGTGGCTGTCTCATTTCTGCCTGGATCATCTTTTACTTTTCTTATTGTTCCTTTAGTAAATCCTAACTCATAGTTAACAGAGGTAGTGCTGAGGTAAGGGTATTTTCATTTTATAGAGTGGGGCAGAGCTCTGGTTTTCCCAATAAATGCATATGACACTGCAGTGATTGATAAACACTGATGAGTATAGGAGGGAGAGAAAAATATATTCTACTTTGGAGAATCAAAGTGTATTGTTATACCAAAAAGGGAGAAGAGCCCCATAAAACCCAGCTGAGATTTATTGGGTTCATGAGAGAATTACATAAATAATTAGAAACTTCCTCCTAGGTAAATTGTCATATGAGATATTTACATTAAGAAAGACATTTTAGAATAATATAGGAAAACTCTGACTTTGCTTTAGTGCTAGTTAAATATGGACCAAACTTAGAAATGGGACAGCAAATTCAGGTTAATGACAAAATACCGAAGAGGTTAATTTTTCAGAAATACAAATTACTGTATTATCCTAGTTCTAGTAGTCTTTTACAAAGTTTCAAAAAAGCAATGCTTTTTTTCTAGATGAATTAAGTATTTCTTCTATGATACTATTTCTCTTCTGCAAAGGTAACCTCAAGTATTAGAACTTGTTGTGCAATTCTTAGATTATTGTTTTAAAAGTATTTCCCTTTTAAAAGGTTCTCCTTAACTTAGAAAATCCATTATAAAGTTTTTTCATATTTTAAAATTCCCTTCCTAACTATATTTCTTTGCCTTTAATATGGAGTGAAGAAGAATGATAAGAGAAGGAATTAGTGATATGGTTCTCATTCTTATGAATAATCAATAACAGCAATAGAAAATGTTCCTAATTTATACAGATTTTTAGAAGTACATGCAAAGTAGATAGTAGCAGACCCAATGCTTTACTTTTATCTTTTAGTTAAAATCTGGATTTCAAAAGTTTTTAGATTAATCCTTTAAGCAATAATCCTTTATTAATGAATGTGGTTAAAGCAGTATTATTTCTATGCTTTTTAGTAGTCCTCATGCATATTACTTTTGAATGTAAGCTGTAATAACTAATCAAATGTAATTTGTCATTAATATACCTATATTTTAATTATAAGAAGTATTTAGAAAAACTATAAAATTTATTTTCTTTTCTAACCCCCAAGGAAAAAAAAAATATCTGATCTTTTAACAATCTTTCCAGTGATCTAATATTCTTTGGAGATTTAAGACTGTCTACTTGACCACATACTGAGAGGCTGGGTCATGCTATTTTTTTGAAATTCTTACATTTCTGACCATTAAAGGAAAAAAAATTTTAACCTATGTCCTTGAGCCTCTCATATACAATACATAAAATGATAGATGATACTTATCATATCAATTCATTTGAGACCCTAAAAATGGCTTAATTGTTTAGTTTACCAGTTAATATAAGGGACTTTCAGAAGGTGTTAAATAATATCCTTTCAGTCACAGAGTTGGTCCTGAGTTGGAAATTTTCAGTTTACACCCTTTTCTACTTAAAGTAACTACGAAGAATCTTATCTAAACTCTTTCTGGGCCAGTTAATACATTTTTTTTTTCTTTCAAATCTAGTACTCTGTGAAATAACAGCTACAGTATCTCTGTTTTAGTTTCTCCACACACACACACAAAATACACATACATGCATTTTAAACACCTATATTTTGTAAATTATAAGGGGAAAATAAACCAGTTGTTCCTTTGCTGTTTCTAGTATGTATGTGGCCAAGGCAAAGAGGGCTCTTCAGTGCATTATTAGTTAATTAAGGTCACTTGAGTTTTACCCATGGTTAATGGAGTCTAAATTATTGAAATCTTGAATTCCCAGGGGGCTTATATTCTCTCTGATATGTATGACATTGACCTAACCCTGAAATTTACTTGTTTTCTTTACTTCTGCAAAATATCTGCTCACATAAAACTCTTTTGTCTGCAATAAAATTACTGAAAATACAGAGATAATAGAGGAGGGTCACTTTGTGTGTTGCTCAAACAATAACTAAAATGTTCCTTTGATTGACCCAGCTAGCTCCCAGCTGTTGTTGGTTTATCTCATATGTTTGCATTGTTCTTCCTTTCTTTTTTTTCCCCCTATCTTCTCCACTTCCCTTCCCCCTGAAAGAATTTTTGAACCATATGAAATAGAGAGTTCATTTACCAAGATATTTCAGAAGAGGTTCTAAAGAGTCAAGAACAGCAATATTTAAACTTGATGGGAATAAAGATGAGGGAATTGAATGTAGACACTATCATACTGTAAAAGTTTGTGTAACAAACTTATGTTAGGTAATTAGAGGGATTATTTGCCCATATAATAATCTTAGAATGGTAGAGTAAATTGTACCTAGAATTAGGAAATCTGATTAAAATATTTTGTTATTTTGGGGGATAGTTTTGAGTCTGAGCTTCTCTAACGCTCTAAATAGATATTACCTCTTCTTTTTTCTAGGTTTCACATTTCTACAAGTAGAAACTGGGAAATTAAAATTAGATGAGAAATTTCAGTGGTAATTACATTATTGGAGAAGATCAAGATCTTCTCAGTCTTTTGGTTCTTCTTGGACTGTTCATGGTGCCTATTATTGACAGCGATAGCTATTCTTTCTTTAAGCTTTTCTTGCCAGAAGACATTTTTGAAGAACAATATTCGTAAAGGCACTTGTTATGAGGGACTCAGAGTTTAGAATAGAGGCAGAGTCACAGGGCAACATAGCTTATTTCCAGGCTAGATTGCAGACAATTTTGTGTTTCTCCATCCTGATGGTCAACTCTATCTATTTCTGAGAGGGTCACTGTAGAATTAAAGACCAAATATTCAACTGAACTAGGCTTAGGATCAGATGCTGCCTAGACTGTATGAGTCTTTCCTCGATTTCAGTCAAGTCCTCCAGATAATGTCTTAGGAGATTGTATGAAAAATAAGTCTGTTAAACCTATTTGACTATATTACTGGGGATAAAAGTATCCAGTTTGAGAAAAAGAAGGTGAAGTCAGTTAATTCAAGCAAGCAAAAAGTGTGTGTTAATTAAGCTTGAGTTTCACATCAAAACGCTAACCCCCAAACTTAGTTTTGATAACAAATACTATTGAAAATACATGCCAAATCAGTACAGAGAGGACTGTATCAGTTATGGATTCATTAAGCTGCTTCTAACCGAAATGAGATTTCAGTGATGTGTCCATAGCGAACTTTATTTATATTGTGGATCTAGAGGTGTAGGGTAGCCATCCACAGATGGCGTAGTTCACCAGTGTCATTCAGGGTCTGGGCCCCTTCTAACTTCCAGAGCTACACCTGGGTGGTGACGGCTAGAACCCCAGTATCACTGTTCCATGCAAGAAGGAAAAAGAAGCAGAAAATGCAGAATCCTCACAGTTGTGATTTTTTCATTGACAAAAACTGAGTCACATGATGACTCCTACTAATTGGTACTACAAAGTTGAGTATTTTAATTTTTTAGCCTGTATTATAGAAGACACAAGGAAAAGGAGTTGATGTTAAGTGATGTAGCTTATGGCATCTGTTACAAATTTGTATGTGACATTTTGGTAAACCATATATATATATTATATATTCTTTATAAACATATTTTAAAATGAGATTATATAGTGACAATATTAAAATATTTATATTACTTAAATAATAATTTTAACATATTTTGTTTGAATACATATACTTAAGTGGTTCCTGAATGTAGCACTAAGTAAAATTTGGAAATTTGAACAATGTGATACAGTAGGAGCACACAATTTGTAATTCAAGTTATGGAAGCCTCATTTCCTAGCTGTGTAATTTGAAGCATTTTTAAAAATTATTTATTTATTTGTCAGAGAGAAAAAGAGAGAGAGCATAAGTAGGGGAAGTGGCAGGCAAAGGGAGAAGCAGGCTCCCTGCTACAAGGAGTCCAATGTGGGACTTGATCATAAGATCCTGGGATCATGATCTGAGCCCAAGGTAGACACTCAACCAACTGAGCCATCCATGCACCCCTGAGGCATATTTTTTAAACCTTTTTGTGCATCAGTTTCCTCTGAAATAGGAATAATGACACCAATATGATAAAGTTGTAGTACAAAGAAAATAAGAGAATATACAGAAGCCTCTGAAATAAAGTCTGGCAAAAAGTTGGAGGTTACTTATCCACTTACTCACTTTCCTTTTAAGATAATGTTTACTTAAATGTCATTGTGTTATTTTAAATGTATTTAATATCTAAATTGGGAAGATACTAAAACTAAGTTTACAAAAATGACAGTGATGATTTTCACAAATCTACCACTTTTTTAAATAGCTACAGAAAACAGCAAATATATGAGGATTTTAAATTATGGGTTTCCTTCTCTATCTCTTTCAATGTAAATTCAATTCTTATTGTTTTGCCTTGTAGTTCAAAGTGTAGGGCCAGCTGAATTTAGTACGTATTACTTAGTCTTTATCTAATTAAATAAAAGATATAATCTGAAAATTTGTCAGAGAAACAGAGAAAGTTTGTCAGGTCATTTACACAAATAATTTATTTTCACAAGATATGAAATGCCTAAAGAAAAACTCAGCGGTGACACACAGGGTTTAAATTTTTTTTTTCTTTTTCTCAGAAGTTGTGATTCACTAGCTCTGGCTATTTATGGAACACCAAATATGTGTTCTTTGACCTCTGCATAATTTATTTAAACTCAAGCTCAATAACTTTAAATGCAGTTATCATCATGCTTCAAACAATGGTCAGCGATCTGTGAAGATGGACTGCATTGTCTCATTAAACCAAAAAATCTCAACAGTCTGAAATAAGCACAGTCTAACTGCCTAACAATTAGATATGGTTTCTTACAAAAATATATGCAGCACAACTGTGACCTTTGTGTTAATTAATCCTCTCTGGCAGCCGACTCTTCTTCCACACACACCTCCTTAGTCTTGAATGTCAAATAACTTATTATATACAAAGGCAGCACTGTCAAATACCCACTAGTATGCTGTTTTCTTCCCAGAAGACCTGGCTGTCTTCCATAGCAAGCTTTGTGATCTCACAACTTTGAATCTGTAAGGAAGATATTGAAGTCAGGTAGAAGACAAGATATGGAAATCCCAGAGGAGTCACTGAGTCAGAGAATGGAAAAGAGGGAGCATGTGAGGGAGAGTTGTTCTAGGTATGGCCACACAGGTGTGTGTACCAAAATGGAGATATGTGAAATGGGGGCGTGGAGGTGTGGGCTGGGAAAGAGATAGGATTTGAATTCTTAGCTAGCAATGAGTGTTCATAACAGTTTTAAGATCCTTCTTTATTTATTTTTAAAGATTTTATTTATTTATTAGAGAGCGCACACAAGAGAGCACATGCACACAAGCAGGAGTAGGGGAAGAGGGAGAGGAGGAAGAAGACTCCCCGCTGAGAAAGGAGCCTGACATGTGGACTCCGGGATCATGACCTGAACATGAAGACAAACATTTAACCAACTGAGCCACCCAGGTGCCCCAGATTCTTCTTTGATGTATATAGTTGGTAAGTATTTATTGAACATGCGACTGTATACCAGGCACTCTGCTAGTTGCTAACAACTCTGCATTAGTCAAGACCGACATGGTTGCTTTTCACACAAGAGATGACTGCTAAAACATCTGAGAGTAAGAGTGAAGAATATCAGTTCAAGTCCAGCAAGGTAAATAGGGACATCTGATAAATGGTAGTAACTTCCTAGAGTGGGGAAAGATGAACAATGAATAATACTCAGGGAACTTAGTAAACAGTGTGTTTAGCCCATGGAAGGTGCTCAGTGAATAAATCTGTTGAATAAGTAAATGAGTTAAGGTCCAAGAAGATTAAGGTTAGGTTAAGGTTAAGTTAAGGTCCAAGAAGGATCCTAATGAGATGACTTGAGTGATGAAGAGAAACTCCTATAACCTCTTTGCCTTGGATAGAAGGGTTCCTACAGGACAATTGGCCTGTACTGAGAGCTTGTCTTCTCCAGGAAGTTAACAGCTGCTGTACCATTAATAAGTAAATGTGATGGCTGTTTTCCAGAAAAAAGCAAGGATGTAATTCTCGTGTGCAATACAGATTTCTTTTTCCTTTCCTTTTGAGCCATTGGCCCAATCAAAATTAGTCTTGAGAGGCTACAAACAATCAGATACAGATAAATAAATATCAGTTTTATTGAAAAGGCTTTGTGCAGTATTATTCTGCATGATTGCTGAAAAGAGTCAATTTAGGAGACTTGGGAGTCTTGCAATTACAAATTAGTCTAATATAAACATAGAATTAAAAAAAAAAAGAAAGGAAGGAAAAAGAAAAGAGCCCTTCTAGCTCTCTGCTCGGCAGGGAGCCTGCTTCCTCCTCTCTCTCTGCCTGCCTCTCTGCCTGCTTGTGATCTCTCTCTGTCAAATAAATAAATAAAATCTTTAAAAAAAAAAGAAAGAAAAGAGCCCTTCTAATTCCATGGTCTCTGGCCTTTTGAGTAGCATTCTGAGAAATAGCATTTGAGGCTCTGATATCTAACCAGTAGTTTCATAAATGGCTGAGATTGTAGGTTAAATAAAGGAATTGAATTTCTGATGAGTTTCACACCAGGGAAAATTCCTATCACTCTTAGCAGTTTCAAAAATAGCAACACACATATGTTCTTTCTATCTGAGAGGTGCCAAAGTTCAGACAGGCTGACCCAAATTGTTCACCAACAACAGCTGGAAATGGAAGAAATCATGTGCACATCTAACCTAGATTTAAAACCATTAATTTTTCCTTCAGTTTCAAAGTTGTCCTCCTTCATAGTGCACCATTTATCTGATACAAGAAAGAAAATACCTTGAAATGATTCCCTTGGTTTTCTGCTTATTATTTACTATATATTAGAACATCTTCCAATACTAATGCCGTGAGTGATTGAAGGAGGTGCGATAGTTTAATGGAAATAAGCAGGTTAATACAAAGGTCTTAGTACAGCCATTTGCCCAAACTGGGCATTAAATCAATATTTGTGGTTATCATTAAAGACAACAGAGAGTTTTGCATTAGGTGACCTGGTTTTGAGTCTTATTGTTTCTTACTATTTGGGTAACCTTAAATACATAGGTATATCCTTTGCCCACTTGCCTTGTTTTCCTCATGTAAAACACACAACAACAAAAAAACTGAAAGTAGAAAAACATAAATCAAGAAAATGCAAACCAAAATAAAGCTATCTGGCTATTTTATTATTATTACTATTATTATTATTTAGCTAAAATAGAGAATAAAGACAAAAAAGAATTAGAAAATTCAATGGAAAAAAATTCACTCAAGCTGTGACTATTGTAAATATATATGTATCTAATAAAATACTCTTAGCATAAATGATAGAATGTAGGAAGAAATTGATAAATGCACCCACCATAGTTGGAGGTTTCAACAGAACTCTCTCATTTATCAGGAATTCAAGTGGCCCCCAAATTAGTTAAGAATCTGAAGACTCAACTTTCATAACTGACCAGGTGAAATTAATATTTGATTTGATAATCAAATAATATAATGCTTACAACAGAAAAACTTATGGTATATTTTGTGAGTGAGAGGGGAGCTCTAAGTGATTACATTGGAACAATAAGCATAAACTGGGATTCACCTAGGCCAACTGGTCATATGGAAACTCTACTTATATAAAAGCTGCACACCAACAATTATAGAATAAACAGTTTTATCAAGCTCACACAGAGATCATTGAGAAAACTGACCATTTTCTTGGCTATGAATTAAGTATCAAAATATTTCTGGTAAAATATTGTAATACTAGACCATTTTCTGAACATAGTGCAATTAGTTTAGAAATCAATTAACAGTACAAATTTGCTCTTTCCCCCTTGTTTGGGCATTAGAATGCACACTCATTTCTAAACTACTTATGGGTAAAAAAAGAAATTATAATGAAATTTAAAAATAATTATAACTATAATAAGAGATAGAACATATCAAAATATGTGGACAGAGCAATATTGATATTTTAAAAAAATATAAATTTAAGTAACAAAATTGAAATGAAAGCGCTAAGCATCTAAATGAGAAACTAATGAGCTAAACATCTAAATGAGAAACTAAAAATAAAACAGCCAAATAAAACCAGGGAAAGTAGAAGAAAGGAGACAATAGGAAATAAGAACTGAAATTGATGAAAACAGAGGCAGAAATACAGAAATAGAAGAGATTAGAACATAATAAAGAAATACTATGATCAACTTTATGACAAAAAGTTTGAAACTTTAATGAAAATTATATATATCCATATATATAAATTTAAGTCTTATATATCTATATATGATAATACTTTTTAAGTAAAAAGTCACCACACAAATGTTAGCTTAAAAAATAAACACTAGATGGTAATGGAAACACAGAGTTGGATCACAGAATCCCCTCTATCTAATATGTGCTTGACACGATGAACAGAAATTGGTAAAATTAGCATACTTTTGGGATTATGTTTAATTTCATGTGATAAGAAACCCCAGATGGAAGTAGGTTTAACAATGTACTGTTTATTTTTCCTTGCATAAGAGAATTTTGATGGGTTCAGATAACTGACAGTGATCCAGGGTTATTCCCACTTTTGACTCCTAGGCTCTACATTGATAGCTGAAGTATCATCCATCACCTCCTGGTATTAATTCAACAGTGGGATGAAAAGGAGAGAAAATAGCAAAGGGAGAATGCCTGCTGTCTTTTAGGGAAGTTTAGTGTTATGTTTCCCAAAATTATCTTTGCCCACATTTTACTGACCAAAACTACACTTATGTATAGCAGATGCCGGGAACTATGAATTCTATCCTGAACAGCTATGTACACAATAATAGAATGAATGTCCTACTACTAGGGAAGAAAGGAGGAAGATATAGGATGGACTACTAGGGAAGAAAGGAAGAAGAGGATGGACAACCACCAACTCGGACACAACCAACAATGAATTCATTGGCAGCATTCAAATATGCAAAGTGATAGATTTTGAAAAATAACTAATTCTGGTATGCAGTTTAATCCTCATTTCTCTATTCATTACTCAGATACTTTAAGCAGGAAAGAGGGTGAATTGAAAACATTCCAAAATTTCTTAGGATAGCAGATTGAGAGGGTAATTAGGCAGCCTAGAGAAAATCTGAAAAAGGTTTCTTAAGAACAGAATTCTATGTGACCGGCAGAATCTCAGGCCCTCAGCGGAAGCAGGAAACACCATCAGGGGTCACTGTGTTCCAAAAGAATGATCAAAAATTCAAGTGGACTCTTCCTCAAGAATAATACGCACCTGAACTCAGTGGAGTAAATTCTACTATAGACATTTAATAAAAAACAAAAGAAAGAACAGACACCTGCCTGTTCAAAAATGACTACACTCAAACTCTAAACTGCCCACATCTTCAAAATACCAAAAGTACATGTAATAGCAAAACTTCAGTTCTCAAACTGTAGCTCAAGAGAGGGTGTCAACAGGCTATGAGCAGTGTCAAGGTAAATTTATCCCATTAGTAGAAGAAAATAGAAATTCTGGACAAAGCTGCCTATATTAAGAATGAGAAAGAAAATATATAGCATAGTAACTAAACAAACTTTCTAGAGAAAAATAAAGGGAAAAGACAACAGAGATTCTAGAGGGTAAACAAACATTACACAAGTAAAGGAAAATTTAAAAAGAAATTGCTGTAGAAACTATAAAATTTATTTGGATATGATAATCACACATTGATGTAATAATATATCAGAATGCCCCAATTATAGAACTAACATATGGATTTACAGGTCTATATATATCACATATATATGTGATACACTACATGTTGCTCAAAATTGAATTCTTAATTCAGAGGAAAGTATGGTATAATGAGAGCAAAAAAGGGGAAAGAAGTGAAGAGATTAAAGCAGTTAAAGATAAAACAAAGGAACCAAATATTTGTTATCAGAGTCTCTGAGGTAGAGGACCCAAAAATTATGAACAAAAATATAATTTAATAATTTCTTTGAAATAAAGGGAAAAGTGAGTTTGGAAATCAAAGGAAATTGTGTTATTTTAAGAAATCTTGGTATAGAATAATCAACATTAAGCTATATCCTTCTTAAGTTATTGAACCACATTGGTAAGGAGTTCGTTAGTTATTCAGGTAGAGTAAAGCAAGTTACTTAATAATGAGGTGAATGAGAAACATCTTAGTCAATGTTAGAAGATAACTGAGCAATTTCTATATTGAGGAAAACAGACTTAATTTCTTGTTCTGTTATAAAGATACCAGACTGTCCAAAATATGAAAGAATGAGAGAATAGAACATCCATGATCTCTTTTTGATAAAATAACTGGTAGTGATTGCAGTAATTCAGGTTAAGAGATGATGGTGTGTTGGACCAAGGTGGTAACAGTCGATATGAAAGAAAGTGGAAGAAGTAAAATTCTGGATATCTTATGAAAATGGAACTAGTGGGACTTTTCTGATGGATGTTGACTATGAGAAAGAAAAGTTAAGGGGTGCCTGGGTGGCTCAGTCATTAAGTGTCTACCTTCAGTTCAGGTCACGATCCCAGGGTCCTGGAATTCAGCCTTGCAAGGGGCTCCCTGCTAAGCAGGAAGCCTGCTTCTCCCTCACCCACTCCCCCTGCTTTTGTATTCCCTCTCTTGCTGTCTCTCTCTGTGTCAAATTAATAAAATCTTAAAAAAAAAAAAAAAAGGAAAGAAATAAAAGGTTATAAGATCTTAGGACTTTTTTTTTTTTCTTTTTTGCCTGAGTAACTGAAAGGATGATGTTTGGAGTTTAAGAAAGACCACAGGATATGAGTTATTAGGGATCCAATATACACTTGGTTTTAAAGCTATGGATGTGAGTGTAAATAGAGAAGAGATACAAAAACTTGTATCTTGGAGCTCTACAAAATTAAAAGGCCAAAGTGAAGGTAGAAGCATAGGAGACAGATTTGTGAAGAAGTCTGGTGTCCTTAAAGACAAGTGACAAAATTATTTCCAGGAAAGAATGATCAATTATGTTAAAGTCTACTGATGGTTCATGTAAAGACAATTTACTATGGGATTTAGCAATGGGGAGATTATTAACAAAGCGATTTCAGTCAGGTGGTTGAAGTGAAAGTGTGATTGGAATAGGTTTAAGAAAAAATGTGGGAAGAACATTTAGAGACTAAATACAGTAAAAATAATAACATATTTGTGTGATAGATGGATTCTTCATTTCTTTTTTTTTAATGAAGAGCTTTATTGAAATACAATATATAGCCTTAAGTTTTAAGCCTTTAAGTTACAGTATACAATCTTGTTTTCAGATTTTTTAAATTAACATATAAGGTATTATTTGTTTCAGGGATACAAGTTTGTGATTCATCAGTCTTACACAATTCACAGTGCTCACCATAGCACATACCCTCCCCAATGTCCATCACCCAGCCACCCCATCCCTCCCACCACTCCTCCACTCCAGCAACCCTGTTTGTTTCCTGAGATTGAGTCTCTTATGGTTTATCTCCCTCTCTGGTTTTGTCTTGTTTCATTTTTCTCTCCCTTCCCCTGTGATCCTCTGTCTTATTTTTTTTTTTTTTGATCCTCTGTCTTATTTCTCAATTCCTCATGTCAGTAAGATCATATGATATTTGTTTTTCTCTGATTGATTTATTTCACTTAGCATAATACCCTCTAGTTCTAGCCACGTCATGGAAAATGGCAAGATTTCATTTTTTGATGACTGCATAATATTCCATTATAAATATACCACTTCTTTTTTATCCATTCATCTATTGATGGATATCTAGGCTCTTTCCATAGTTTGGATATTGTGGACATTGCTGCTATAAACATTGAGGTGCATGTGCCCCTTCGAATCACTACTTTTGTATCTTTGGGCTAAATACCCAATAATGCAATTACTGGATCATGGGGTAGCTCTATTTTCAATTTTTTGAGGAACCTCCATGCTGTTTTCCAGAGTGGCTGCACCAGCTTGCATTCCCACCAAGAGTGTAGGAGGGTTCCCCTTTCTCTGCATCTTCACCAACATTTGCCATTTCGTGACTTGTTAATTTTAGCCATTCTGACTGGTGTGAGGTGGTATCTCATTGTGGTTTTGATTTCTATTTCCCTGATGCCGAGTGATGTGTCTGTTGTGTTTCATGTGTCTGTTGGCCATTTGGATGTCTTCTTTGCAGAAATGTCTCTTCATATCTTCTGCCCATTTCTTGATTGGATTATTTGTTCTTTCTTGTTAAATTTGATATGTCCTTCATAGATTTTATATGATATGTCATTTGCAAGTATCTTTCCCCCTTCTGTTGATTGTATTTTGTTTTTGTTGACTATTTCCTTTTTCTGTGCAAAAGCTTTTTATCTTAATTGGGTCCCAAGAGTTCATTTTTGCCCTTGCTTCCCTTATCTTTGTTGATGTTTCTAGAAAGAAGCTGCTGTGGCTGAGGTTGAAAATGTTGCTGCCTGTGCTCGCTTCAAGGATTTTGGCAGATTCCTGTCTCACATTGTGGTCTTTAATCCATTTTGAGTCCATTTTTGTGTGTAGTGTAAGGAAGTGGTCCAGGTTCACTCTTCTGCATGTGGCTGTCCAATTTTCCCAAAACCATTTGTTGAAGAGCCTATCTCTTTTCCATTGGACAGTCTTTCCTGCTTTGTCAAAGATTAGTTGACCATAGAGTTGAGGGTCCACTTCTGGGCTCTCTATTTTGTTCCACTGATCTGTGTGTCTGTTTTTATGCCAGTACTATACTGTTTTAATGATTACAGCTTTGTAATAGAGCCACCAGCTTGGTTTTCTTATTCAACATTCCTCTGGCTAATTTAGAGTCTTTTCTGATTCCATACAAATTTTAGGATTTATTTGTTCCATTTCTTTGAAAAAAGTTGGTGGTATTTTAATAGGGATTGCATTAAATGTGTAGATTGTCCTAGGTAGCATAGATATTTTCACAATATTTGTTCTTCCAATCCATGACCATGGAATGTTTTTCCATTTCTTTGTGTCTCCCTCAATTTCTTTCATGAGTATTCTATACTTTTCTGAGCACAGATTCTTTTCCTCTTTGGTAAGATTTATTCCTAGGTATCTTATGGTTTCAGGTGAAATTGGAAATGGGATCAACTCCTTACTTTCTTTCTTCTGTCTTGTTGTTGTATAAAAATGCAACTGATTTCTGTGCATTGATTTTGTATCCTGACACTTTACTGAATTCCTATATGAGTTCTAGCAGTTTTGGGGTGGAGTCTTTTGGGTTTTCCATGTAAAGTATCATATTTGCAAAGAGTGAGAGTTTGACTTCTTTGCTGATTTGGAGGCCTTTTTTTTTTTTTCTGATTGCTGAGGCTACGAATTCTAGTACTATGTTGAATAGCAGTGGTGATAGTGGACATTCCTGCCGTGTTCCTGACCTTAGGGGAAAATCTCTCAGTTTCTCCTCATTGAGAATGATATTTTCTGTCAGTTTTTCATAGATAGCTTTTATGATATTGAGGTATGTACCCTCTATTTCTACACTGTAAGAGTTTTCATCAAGAAAGGATGCTGTACTTTGTCAAACGCTTTCTTGGCATCTATTGAGAGTATCATATGGTTTTTGTCCTTTCTTTTATTAATGTATTGTATCACATTGATTGATTTGCAGATGTTGAACCAACCTTGCAACCCAGGAATAAATCTCACTTGGTCACAGTTAATAATCCTTTTAACGTACTGTTGGATCCTATTGGCTAGTATTTTGGTGAGAAATTTTGCATCCATGTTCATCAGGGATATTGGTCTGTAATTTTCCTTTTTGATGGGGTCTTTATCTGGCTTTGGTATCAAGGTCATGCTGGCCTCATAAAATCAGTTTGGAAGTTTTCCTTCCATTTCTATTTTTTTTGGAACAGTTTCAGGAAAATAGGTATTAATTCTTCTTTAAATGTTTGATAGAATTCCCCTGGGAAGCCCTCTGCCTCTGGGCTCTTGTTTGTTGGAAGATTTTTTATTATTGTTTCAATTTCTTTACTGGTTATGGGTCTATTCAGGTTTTCTATTTCTTCCTGGTTCAGTTTTGTTTGTCTATACATCTCTAGAAATGCATTAATTTCTTCCAGATTATCTAATTTCCTGGCATATAATTACTCATAATATGTTCTTATAATTGTTTGTATTTCTTTGGTGTTGGTTGTGATCTCTCATCTTTCATTCATGATTTTATTAACTTGGGTCCTTTCTCTTTTCTTTTTGATAAGTCTGGGCAGTTGTTTATCAAACTTAACTAATTCTTTCAAAGAACCAGTCCTAGTTTCATTGATCTGTTCTACTCTTCTTTTGGTTTCTATTTCATTGATTTCTGCTCTGATCTTTATTATTTCTGTTCTCCTGCTGGGTTTAGGCTTTCTTTGCTGTTCTTTCTCCAGCTTCTTTAGACATAGGGTTAGGCTGTGTACTTGAGACCTTTCTTGTTTCTTGAGAAAGGCTCATATTGCTATATACTTTCCTCTCAGGAACACTTTTGCAGCATCCCAAAGATTTTGGGCAGTTGTGTTTTCATTTTCATTTGTTTCCATGAATTTTTAAATTCTTCTTTAGTTTCTTGGTTGACTCATTCATTCTTTAGTAGGATGCTCTTTGTCCTCCGTGTATTTGAGTTCTTTCCAACTTTCCTCTTGTGACTGAGTTTTAGTTTCAAAGCATTGTGGTCCAAAAATATTGAGGGAATGATCCCAGTCTTTTGGTACTGGTTGAGACCTGATTTGTCACCCAGGATGTGATCTATTCTGGAGAATGTTCTATGTGTGCTAGAGAAGAATGTGTATTCTGTTGCTTTTGGATGGAATGTTCTGAATATATCTGTAATGTCCATCTGGTCCAGTGTGTCATTTAAAGCTTTTCTTTCCCTGTTGATCTTTTGCTTAAATGATCTGTCCATTTCATTGAGGGGGATGTTAAAGTCCCCTACTATTATTGTATTATTGTTGATGTGTTTCTTTGATTTTGTTATTAATTGGCTTATGTAATTGACTGCTCCCATGTTAGGGGCATAGATATTTAAAATTGTTAGATCTTCCTGTTGGATAGACCCTTTAAGTAGGATATAGTGTTTTTCCTAATCTCTTATTATAGCCTTTGGTTTAAAATCTAATTTATCTGATATAAGGATTGCCATCGCAACTTTTTTTTTTTTTTTTTTTTTGATGTCCATTAGCATGGTAAATGGTTTTCCAGGCTCTCACTTTGAATCTGGAAGCATCTTTGGGTCTAAAATGAGTCTCTTGCAGACAGCATATCGGTGGGTCTTGTTTTTTTAATCCAATCTGATACACTCTGTCTTTTGATTGGGGTATTTATCCCGTTTACATTCAGGGTAACTATTGAAATATATGAATTTAGTGCAATTGTATTGCCTATAAGGTGACTGTTACTGTATATTGTCTCTGTTCCTTTCTGGTCTATGTTACTTTTAGGCTCACTCTTTGCTTACAGGGGCCCCTTTCAATATTTCCTGTAGGTCTAGTTTGGTGTTTGCAAATTCTTTTAGTTTTCATTTATTTATTTTTTGTCCTAGAAGCTTTTTTTTTCCCTTCTCCTTCTATTTTCAGTGACAGCCTAGCTGGATATAGTATTCTTGGCTGCATATTTTTCTCATTTAGTACTCTGAATATATCATGCCAGTCCTTTCTAGCCTGCCAGGTCTTGGTGGATAGATCTGCTGCCAATCTAATGTTTCTATCCTTATAGGTTACAGACCTCTCGTCCCTAGCTGCTTTCAGGATTTTCTCTTTGTCTCTGAGACGTGTAAGTTTTACTATCAGAATACAGGGTGTTGACCTATTTTTATTGATTTTTGAGAGGGGTTCTCTGTGCCTCCTGGATTTTGATGCCTGTTTATGTCCCCAAATTAGGGAAGTTCTCTGCTATAATTTGCTCCAAAATACCTTCTACTCTTCTTTTTCTTCTTCTTCTGGGATCCAAGTTATTCTAATATTGTTTCATCTTATGGTATCACTTATCTCTCAAATTCTCCCCCCTCATGATCCAGTAGTTGTTTATCTCTCTTCTTCTCAGCTTCTTTATTCTCCATCATTTGTTCTTCTATGTCACTAATTCTCTCTTCTGGTTGATTTGTCCTAGAAGTTAGAGCCTCCATTTTTCATTGCACATCATTAATAGCCTTTTTGATTTTGACTTGATTAGATTTTAGTTCCTTTATTTCTCCAGAAAGGGATTCTCTAGTATCGTCTATGCTTTTTTCAAGGCCAGCTAGTATCTTTGTAATCATTCTGAACCTTAGTTCCTACAACTTACTAATGTCCATATTGATTAAGTCCCTGCCAGTTGGTACTGCCTCTTGTTCTCTTTTTTGAGGTGAGGTTTTCCATTATGTCATTCTGTCTAGAGAAGAATAGATTAATGAGAGAACAAAATGCTAAAAGGGTAACAATAACCCCGGAAAAATAGACACTAAACAAATTAGAAGAGACCCAAAACTGGGGGGAAAAGATAGGGAAAAAGAAATGATCAGGCTGGTGAATAGAACAGAGCCATACACTTGATTTTGGGTGTATTTTGGTTTGTTAGAAGAAACTGCCTCCCAAAATATATATAAGAAAAATATATATATATATTTTTTTTTCTTTAAAATTGGAGAAATGGACTATGACTATAAAGGTGAAAATTTAGAAAGATTTTTAAAAAGAAATTCATAAGAAGTTGGTTGAAAAAAGAAGAAAAAAAAGAGAGAGAGAGAGAATGTGATCAGGCGAGAGACTAGAGCAAAGCCACATACTAAATTTAGGGTATGTTTTGGTCTGTTAGAAGAAACTGTATCCCAAAACTTTAAAGAAAGAAAAACATACATATATACAAAAAATAGAGTTAAATACAATGAAGGTATAGAATATGACTATAAAAGTGAAAATTAAAAAAAAGAATTGATAAGATGTTGGTCAAAAAAGGAAGTAAGAAAAATAAAAACAATGAAGCTGAAAATTAAAAAAGTTAACTTCAAAAGACTAAAGAATCATGGGGAAAAAAAGGCCATGAATTCTATGTGCTGTATTCCCCTAGCACTGGGGTTTTGCAGTCCTCATTAATCAGTAAACTTGGTATTAGCTGGATGTTCTTATTAATGTTCTGGGGGAGGGGCTTGTTGCAATGATTCTCAAATGTCTTTGCCTGAGGCAGAATTTCACTGCCCTTGCCAGTGGGCAGACTAAGTAATCTGCTTGGGTTTTCTCTCTCGGTAGCTTTTGTTCCCTGAAGTCTTTCTGTATAGCTTTGGAGGATGAGAAGGAAAATGGTGGCCTCCCAATCTCTGGCCCAGAGCCAAGAATTTGGGACCGCACTCCTCAGTGCACCCTCAGAGAAAAGCAGTCAATCACTTCTGTCTCCCTGGTCTCTGGCTGCCCTCCATGCTCACCTGGCCTGTGACTGAGCATTTCTGTCTCTGGCACATGGCACCATTTGGAATCTCCAAACCCAGCAGATTCCTGCAGTGCTATCCCACACTGCTTTCCAGCGGAGGAAGGGGGGTGTCTCCCACTTGTGGGGTCCCTGCTTGAAGAGTCATGGTCTGACTGTGCCTCAGATTATGGTTTATGACAACCCCAAGCTGAGAGCCCACTCCTTGGCTCCATTTTTGCAGCCACCTTCCCCATTCTGATACTTGGGTGCTCTGCCACACTCAGGCATCCCTGGTGTTTCTGTGACCCTGGGATCCTGAGACCACACTGTCCCAGTGAAGATTTCACCCTGCGCTTAGCCACTGGAGTGATGTCCCTCAGCAGAGGAGATTTTTAAAAGTTCTGATTTTGTGCTCTGCTGCTCTGTCACTTGCTGGTAGCTGGCTGACAGAGTCCCCTTCCCCTCTGCAGTCTATCTTCCCAAATATTGCCTCAGATTCACCTCTTTTCATGTCCTACCTGCCAGAAAGTGGTTGCTTTTCTGTTCCTAGAATTGCTGCTCTTCTTTTTTCCCAACTCCTGTTGAGTTTGTAGGTGTTCAGAATGGTTCGATAACTATCTAGTTGAATTCCTGGGACCAGATGAAATTTAGGTTTCCTGCTCTTCTGCCATCTTGCTCCTCCCTTCATCTTGTTTTCTAAGTAAAGGGTCAATAAATACAGTGTAAAATTGAAAAATAGTGTTAAAACAAGAAGGCTCCATTTATTAATGTTTTTATTGAACTTTTTGAACTTGTAGGAAAAATTATAAAGAAATAATTATTATTCATCCTATTTCAACCATTATCTGAAGTTTAGCAATTTTCTTTGGTTAATACTTCTCTTCTATGAAACTTGAATAAAATTAATAGCATATGTAACATGATTCTACTGGTAAATTTTTATAATTTTTACAGTTTATCTACTTGACTTCTTCATTTTTTATATTTATGTTTGATTTCTTTATATTTTTACAGTTTTTATGGTTTATTTGATTTCTTTATATACATAAAGAGATAAATGGAATGATATTCCCTTATTGTTCACTTTTCTTTGTGAGTTACTCTGCTGCTCCAAATTTAATAAAGAGTATATTACTTTTGTAAGTATAATAGATTATTCTTTAGCAAAATTCTTGAAAAAAGGCAACATGGAAAATATTATACTATGAAGACAAATTTGTGTGTGTGTGTGTGTGTGTGTGTGTGTGTGTGTGTATGATTAAATCCTACTATAAGGAACTTTAGGCAAAGTTCAATTTACTGTCCTTCCAATTCCTCTTCTACATCCATTTCTGTTTGCTAATCACCTGTGCCAAATACAGAACACAGACAAGGCTATACTCCATTCAGCTCTAGTACTTTTTAACTTTTTATCTAATACTTGCTGGCCAGTAATAGATGATGACTAGCCCCTGAAATTGCCAGAAAAGTTCCCTGAAAAGGGAACTGATTTAAATAAGTCACATTGTTTATCATCCTTTATATATTTATTGGTAACTAATTCTTCCAGGTACATTTACAGTTTATAAAAAAGTTTGTTAATACTAAATAAATATGTGAAAGTGAAATTTAAGTAGAGATACTTTGAAACAGGATACCCTGGGCAGGGTCAGGGGACATCATTTGAATTATATTATTGTTGTATAAAATTCGCCTAGTGTAGTCTGTCCCTTAATTTGTTATGTCTGCAAAGGTTCTACTAAACACCCTCATCACATTTTCAGGTTGAAGAACTTGGATATCTAGGATGAATATAAATGTCACCATATTTTAAATTTTCTATACTGAATGTGAAAATAGATTCAATTGTAGGAATCATTAAGTATATAAATAATTCAATAGTATTATTTTGATATGAAAGAACTGCTTTAAGCTGAATATAATAAAGAAGTATGCTCCAACCTTTGAAAATACAAACCAGTGAATTTTCAAGGAGGAAGAGAATTACACCCAAAATTTATTTTTTAAGTTTGTCAAAGAATGACTAACTCAAAATTTATTTAATATTACTTATAGTTTACAAATGGAACTAAATGTTCACTGAAATTTTACTTGAAACTTCTACTGAATATTTTGAGAGGAGAAGGATGTGTAGTGTGCCGTTGTACAGGTAGGTTTTTCTTGGGTTAAAGAGAACAATTCATAAAACAAAACAAAACAAAACAAAAAACCCAGAATTTCTGGAAAATGTGTTTTCAGTAAGGACATGTCATCTTTTTATCCTGTTCTTTGAATTCATCCATTATCATATGCCATTACAATACTTTAGTAATTCAAAAGGTAATACTTTGGGTTGGAAGTCTTTGATAAATTATTATGAGATCTGAGATGTTCTGTGATATGATAGAAATGGACTATAGATGAGCAGAACTCTAAACTGCAGAAAAGATGCTGGAAGGTTTAATGAAACACAACCTTTTACAAGAATTTCGAAATATCTCATACATCATTCTAAATTCTTGCTAAATCTGTTTTCTGCATTCTCTTCTATTATTAATTCAACATTGAAATGTTAATTTCAAACTTAATATTATAAATCCCACTTATTAAAATTTAAAATATTTATCTATGCTTCTGTTTATATGAACTAAGAAAATATTATCTGGACTAAGAACGTTCTTAATTGGTTTAAATGAATAATCAGAAAGAAATCACTTGACAACATTTAAAATCAGGATCAAGCACAATATAGATCGAGATGAGATCATTTGCCATTGGAGACCCAAAGGTCACCTTTGAGGTGAAGAAATAAGTTCAAAAAATACAAATGAACGTGTTGGTGGCATTTCAAACACTAGAAACTGATGAAGAAAATTTTTTTCAGTCTACTATGGAAAATACATTTTTTACCCACAATGTCATTGTGGGGTGGGGAACTGAATTATAACTCTAAGCTCCATTCATGCTGAACTTTTGTGTATTCTTTGTCTGCTCAGACTGGCCATTAAACCCCTTTCCCAACAGGTTAGGCAGGCTATAAACAACAGAATTAAACTACTGACAAGCTTCAATAAATTTTCAAATGAAGAGCACATTTCCATATGCCATATATCATCAAATAAATATGCTTTCCTTCTTATCCCCATATCCAATGTGTCACATATTTCGCGTACTTTGGGTTAAAAACAACCCAAATCCTCCCAAATAGCAATGAAACGACTCTCAAAGAGTTACTTTTTTTTTTTATGTTAGTACTGTAGAAACTGGATATATAGTTTTAAAATAACAAAGTATCAGTGAATCTCAGATATATATGCAAAATGCTCAAAGTACCGGCAGACTATAGTTTGACTAAATGGGTTATAGCTTGCCTATCTACTTTGTTCCTGCATTATTTTCAGGTTAAAATTCTAAGATTCTTAGTACTTATTAAAATTATAATTATTGTTCATTTATAATATAATTTGTTCACCAGGTAGTACCTCATAACTAAAACTTGGATAGTCACATCCCAAATATATACATTCCAGTCAATAATTAAAACCTGTTTGCAGTTTTAAAAATTCAATGGTCACATTAATACAGCACAAATTTTTACCATTATAAGGAAACAAAGTCTTGCTTTAAAAGGTTAATTGGTTTTATAATATTATTTAGAGTATTGAAAATATGGTTTTTCTGACTTATTTCTTATAAAGTTATTTATTTGCTTCTTTGTTTTTTTTTTTTTAAAGATTTTATTTATTTATTTGTCAGAGAGAGCGAGGGAGAGAGAGCGAGCACAGGCAGACAGAATGGCAGGCAGAGGCAGAGGGAGAAGCAGGTTCCCTGACGAGCAAGGAGCCCGATGCGGGACTCGATCCCAGGACGCTGGGATCATGACCTGAGCCGAAGGCAGCTGCTTAACCAACTGAGCCACCCAGGCGTCCCTGCTTCTTTGTTTTTTAGTCAAAATCTGAAATGCAAATTTATAATAAATTACAATGTAATTTTTCTTTCTGATTGAATTTTCAAAGGGGTTTTAGTTTTACAGAAGAGGATTTTTCTAATCTATTCATCCTAGAACCTTTTTGTTTCTCATGATAATGGATATAATTTTCTTGATTTTAAAATTAAGAAAAATGAAAAATGTTCTTATCATGTTCTCATCTTCTATTATAAGACCATTGTGGTTTGACATCACTTGGTTACATACAATTTGATAGTTTCAATGACCTATCTTTTAATCCATTAAATCATGATAATATTATTTGTTTTTTTCTCAGATAATGAAAATTGCTGAGGTGATTTAGAAGAACTACTTTTTTCTCCAAAAAATGACTAACAAAGGGCACATGAAGGAAATTCTTTGTTCACTAAAAATTCAGTTCTTTACATAATGATTACAGGAACATGCATATTTATCAGGCTGTATTTATTAAAAGCTTAAGCACTAATTGACAACTCAAAAAATAGTCTAAATATTGCAAAGAAAAAGTAAAACTCATCAGAAAATCTATGAAATCTCTATACAGCAAAATAAAAATAGATGGAAAGAAATTATCTAAATTGACAACCCATTTCCACTAAAACTTTTACTCTGTGAAAAAAACCTTATTTACTTTTTCTCTTATAAGAGATTTATGAATTCATTACATCTATTTACCATTTGTTCTGGTGTGAATATTTAAATTACATTCCCAATGTACATTGTGATTATAGGAGAATAAAAATTTTGTACCATCCTGTATATCTGGTCATTATAAATATGACATTTATAAGACATTATGAAAAGCTATATGGATAAAATTACAGGAATAAAAGTTATATGGATAAAAGTTTATACATGATTCCTGTATTAAGGAGACTTAAACTTGAGTTTCAGAAGCATGACATAAATAAAACAAATAAAGTAACAACAAGGGTCATGGCAAAAGATAACATGGTAAATGACAAATAATAAATATTGAAAGAGTTTTAATATGTCATTAACCTTTTGGCTATGGAAAAATTGGAGAATGAGTCATGAGAAAGAAGAAATTAGCAAATGACCCTTGAAAGACACCTGGGTCTGAAATATCCTGTCATTGGGGAATATTCTATCCCAGAAACCCAGAAACACATACAAAATTTTTTAGATATATTCAGAATCATTTTGGCTGCTATTAAAAGCTCCTTTGAATCTGTTTCCTTGTTACAAAATAGAGTTTAAGTGTTAAATTGGAAATGTATGTGAAATGCTTAAGGGTGCTGAATCTGGAATAAATGTTCAATACATAGATTGTTGTCTATATTGTGAAATAAAATTGTAGAGGTAGTTTTGGATTTCACTAGAGAGGGCATTCGGTGACAAGCTCTACAGTTTTAATTTTATTCTTCAGAAAATAGAAAATCATTATAACTTTTTGGTCAAAGAGTGAATATGTAAACAAACAAACAAACAAAAACAACACACAAACAAAATAGGTTACTAGGAAGATTAAGTCATGCTACTTTGCTGTTGCCAATACTCTGTCGAAGTAAAAACAAGATAAAAGACAGTGTTCAGGGACAGTTAGTGGGTAATTGGGCAAAGACAGGATTGGTGGACAGGGACAAGTAAGGATAGCCAATTTAATAAATATTTGTGGATTGTCCCCAGGGGCTACGTACTTTGTATATCCTGGAGATAAAATGATTAAAAAGACAGTTTGCTTCTCAAAATGTCCATGGAATTATAATTATGTGTATCTTAGAACAAATTACTTTTCTGTACCTTAGTTTCTCCATCAGAAAAACAAAGATAGCGGCATCTGGGTGGCTCAGTGGGTTAAATCCTCTGCCTTTGGCTCAGGTCATGATCCCAAGGTCCTGGGATCAAGCCTTGCATCATCTCTCTGGTCAGCAGGGAGTCTCTTTCTCCTCTCTCTCTGCCTGCCTCTCTGCCTACTTGTGATCTCTGTCTGTCAAACAAATAAATAAAATCTTAAAAAAAAAAGAAAGAAAGAAAAACAGAGATAATGAGATTCTTTCTTATGTGGGTACTGTGATAATTATAAAAAATATTACACTATTAAAGCCCTTTGGACATTGCCACACGTATATGAATGTTCATAGCTATTATATTATTACTGTTATTATTCAGAAGATGAGAATACAAACAAAGTATAAAAACCCCAGAAGAGGAAATTATAAATGGTTAGGACTGGAGCATAACAGATGAGAGGAAAATGAAGGGCTTCTCCAAAGAAGGGATAAACAACCACTGTGGGATCAGCTTAGTTCAGTATAATTTTGGGATCAAGCAAAAATGAAATCTGAATCTTAAGTGTACCAGTATTTAGTAAATTACTTAGTCTCTCTGCCAGTTTCCATATTTATAAGATGGGAATAATGACAGTGCCTATTTTAACAGATTGTGGTAAGAATCTAATGGGTTGGTGAATACACACAGTTCCAGCCCCTAGAGAGTATTTCAGAACAAGGAAGGCATTATTACTAATAATATGATTTTGAAGGGTTACTAGACTTTTTCTATGCATACTAGTAGAAAAACACATTATGAGCAGATGAACAGCCTATAGAAAAGCAAAGAGTTATGACAGGTATGAAGGTTATGTATGGCATTGCTTACAGGCTGAAAGGCAGGAGGCTATTGGTAGGGGAATCCAGTTACATGAAGTTCACTTTGGAGAAAGGGTGTTCTTAAGGACATGCTCAATGTCTTGCTCCAACCATGAGACAATGGAGAGATAATTATGGGTGTTTGGTGGACCGTGACGTGAAATGTGTAAACATCAATTTGCTCACACAGAGTGAGTGCATTGCAAATGGTGAGGGTAGGTAGCAGGTGAAAAAAGTTTTAAGGTTAGAATAAGTGTCAGATAAGGTGATTTTTAGTGAATTTTTTGGATTTTGTTTACTTACTATTTCAGGTGTAAGATGATGAAAGCACTTGAATTAGATCGGAGATGGATGAGATTGATATTAAGGAGGTAACATAGACGAGTAGAAGAGAAGCAGAAACAGAAGCAGTAGATAATGAAAAGATTTATGGCTTTAGAGGTCAGGTAGATGGTGACTTCATCAGTGAATTAGGAAATATGAAAATATTTGCAAACTTATGGGAAGGCAGGATGATAGTCATAATTATAAGGTTGAGTTTGAAATTCCTGTAAGGTGTCAGGCCTAGTAGCAATATAAAATAGGGACGCTTTAAAAATAAATCTGGTTAGACTCATAAATTACTGGTTCATTTGAGACATTGAATATAACTAAATATTTACACCAAGAAATGGGTGATATAAAATTTAAGTTTAGGAGAATATACAAAGGTATAGTTACATACAAATAAAAAAGAGAAATTACATCTCTGTAGGAGACATTGCACAGAGAATAACAAAGATTTAAGGGCTGACTCCAGGCTATGGCCTAACATAAAAAGAAAGAAGTGGACTCACCAAGAAAAGCAGAAATGAATGGAGTAAGCGAACAATAGGAGAAAATATGGACAGTGCAGCATCACAAAAGTGAAAAGTGATGAGTAGTCAGGGCACAAATTCTTACAAGCACCATTTCTATTTAGTCTCTGCTTTATCTCTAAGGACTAAGACACTCAGTTACTATTTGCTAAGTTGTTGAGTATGCAGATAATGTTTTGGAGATGGAAATAACCATGACTACTCTGTGCTAGGAGTACAGAGTTTAGTTAAGAGCTTTACTTATGTTACACTGTCATCCCAACCATAATCTTATGATGTGGGCACATCTATTTCCATTTCACACATTAGAAAAATGTAATGTAGAGAATTTAAGGTAAAATGGGTAGTAGAATGAGAAATTGGTTCTAACTGTAAAGCTCAGGTCCTATCCACTGAATTGTGCTATTTCAATAGCATGTCATAATGACAGTAGCACTGGACCAATGACAACAGACATAGGCAATTATTAGTCATGTAATTTTACAGTCATTTTAAAAAATAAGATGAATACTGCAAGTGGCAGTACTTCAAATAAGAAAAAGTTTTGTTCTAATAGAAGTTATAACAAGAAAGTGATGGCTGATTACTTACGCCAAATGCAATAGAAGGCTCAAATAGTTAAGGTTAAGAGAATGTCATTGCATTTAGAAGACCAGGAAATCACTGGTGATTTCTACAAAGGGAGTTTCATAAAATAGTCGGGACAAACTTTTTGAAGTAGTGGATTAAAGAGTGTGCAGAGATGGGATAAGGTGGTAGGGAAGGTGAATGTAGTGTGGATTTTAAGAATTTTAGTTGTAAAAACAAGAAGATAAACAAGATAGCAGTTTGTGAGTAGGTAACTCACTTAAGCTAAAGTTTTAAGGATAGAGAAATTCTGAGCACATTTGGTGATAAAGGAGGTGACTAAGGAGTAAAAATGAGAGCAGTTTGACAGAAAATATTTTGGCATTTACCTCAAATATGTGGAATGATACTGTGGTTTTTGACACTAGATGACAAAGGTAGAACGAAAATAGGGAGACTTTTCACAACAATGAAAAACAATAATGTTTGCTATCTTCTGTTACTTAACTAAAACAAAACTATTTCAGATTGAAAATGTGCTGATCTCTTATTGTCTTATTGTTATTCCAATTATATTAGCACTCCCGGAGTTATCCATGCATTTTGAGGGTCAACTATTATATTAATGCATTGCTGAATACTTTTATTTTTTTCCTCAACTTGTATAGACATAATTTTTCACATGTAAACAATACATTTGCCAGGTGTCAACTGAAATTTCTTTTAATTCTTGCTAGCTTATCCTTTGTTCACTAACTTTACTTGTCCATCAACACACAAAATGAATTTCTGATTTCATAATTCCATAGAGACTTTTTGCATTGATTGTAACCTTGGTATAATGACCAAACCTTGGAATCAGTTCACAAAGTCATATGGCTTATTGTATGGGAGGACAAAGAGAAGGAATATTGGAAGTTTTCTGTGATTTGTTCTGTTTGTAGATCTAAGGATTCAAATGCAAAAATGCAAATGCCAAAACCAGAGTAGTAATACTTGGGGACAGGGAATAGAAAATGAGGCCAAAGGTAGAATTGAAACACACATAATGCCATTGATATGTGAATTTTCAGGATGTTGGCCCAACCCAAATTTCAAAATATACTCAAGAAACTGTAAGTCGTAATTGCCTATAATGTATTATATTGCCTTCCTAGAAGCTCTAGAACCTATTTTTGGAAAACTTTTGGGTTTGGTAAGATGTATCTCTGGTCAGAGACCAATAATTATAACTTCTCTCCTAGGTCCTTATATTTTAGGCTAGAGTCTTTAGCTCTGGGATTTACCAAGACAGTCTGTTTCCCACAGCCTAACTAAACATTAAACAGATTTCTTCCTCACAGGCTTTACCTCTCTTCTTATAAGACCATTTACCTTAGAAAGCTTGAAATTGCAAATTCTTTCTCTGCCTCTGTGAAATCTACACAAATCTCATGTAATGTACTTAAGCTTCTTGTCAGTTTTATTTATCTTCCAGTTTCTGGAGGATAAGGTAAGAACATAACTTTTGTGGATGCCTTGTTCCAAGTTGTATAACTACCTCCTGTCATGAAGATACAAAAAAGTTTACTTTTCTTTTGGACAAAACAATTGGCAAATACACACAACCTATGTTCTCCTTCTGAACTGGTGCTTAAAAATCTTGCTGTTTGTTTGAGCAGAGTTGAGTTCTGGTCTCTCTCCCCTATTGTAATAGCCTTAAATAGTCTTCCTTCTCTGTATAACTATTTAGTGCAGTTTTTCCTGTGACAGACCTTATGGGCCCTCATCTAATATCTAGGATCTGATATCCTTGTGGTTACTCAAGCCCATTTGAGGATAAACACTGTAAATAATTTTTATTCAAAACCATTGGATTAGTAACTCTTTATAGAGGCAAAAGTCCTAAATCACTGAGACTTTGGGAAGATAACTGAAATTTAAAAACAAAATTATTTCCCAAGACCCAGTACCCTCAAATTTATTATAATCATACTGTTTTCAAATCTTTTTGTTGTCCAATTGCTTATAGCTTGGCTTTATACAAGCACGCTCACAGAGAAAATCTACTTTCCCCCTCTTTTTCTTTTATCTTGTCTTTATTTTTAACTGATCTATCAACTATTAAGCCTAATATTGGAGTCATGTAGACTGAAAATTTGGTTAACTGATTTCTTTTTTTACTTTTCATCCAGATGTTTGAAGTAACAGTTTTATTTTCTGCTAGTCTATCAGAAAGCCAATGATTAATAACTTTAGATTGTTTTAAAACTATTGTTTGCTTGCAGTTTTCTCATTTCCTTTGATATCATAGTGGTGTAAGAATTTAAAACACAAGTCTGTCACTAGCATACTAGATCTAGAATGCTCACTATAGATAAATTTTTTTTAAAGATTTTTTATTTATTTGATAGAGAGAGATCACAAGTAGACAGAGAGGCAGGCAGAGAGAGAGAGAGAGAGGGAAGCAGGCTTCTTGCTGAGCAAAGAGCCCGATGTGGGACTCGATCCCAGGACCCTGAGATCATGACCTGAGCCGAAGGCAGCGGCTTAACCCACTGAGCCACCCAGGCGCCCCTAGATAAATATTTTTGATGCTTATACAGCTTTGTTAGCAAATTTTTTAGAGGTTATCTTTTCCTTTTAGTTTTATAATGTAATGTTTTCTGCTCTTAAGTTTGAGCTGTTTGCACATTTCTTTCTTTTTTTTTTTACTGTAACTTTTCCATTTTGAAGAGATGCATCTTAGTCTCTAAATTCGTGTGCTTTCCACTTGCTCATTTTTGTAGGTAACAAAGATTAGGCTCTATTGAACTTGTATAAAGAAAAGACTTAGAATAAACATTTCTACACAGACTCACTGACATATTTTTTTTATTTTTCCAAATGTTTGTTTTTCTTTTAGAGTCTTTGCTCTTTGCCTCTTTCATGAAGATGTTCTTTTCCATGTTGTTTAAGGGCAATAGATGGTATTGAAAACTTTCAAGATGAAATAGCCCTGGATTTAATTTCTGGACTCCACTATCTATTAGTTGCATGATCTTGGGTAATGTTAAATTTATCGAGTATGTTTCTATATATGTAAAGGAACAATTTGATGAGTTGATTTATGTTAAGCACTTAGCAATGGGGATAGGCTCTTAAAAAGTGTTAATTTCTTCTCTTTTTGGGAAAAAAAGAGCTAGAACCTCTGAGAAAATTAACTAATTTGAGCTTCAAATTGCCCATCCATCTTTTCCCTGATGTAAATATTTAACGGAATGAAGAGCTATTCACCCAAGTTTAAGATTATGATGAATGGCAGAGGTGTGTTTGCTTTACCTCTACCCAGCAAGTATATGACTTGTAACACAGCTCTAAATTGATTATTATGTGACCGTTAAATATCAGTTGTCACAATGAGTTCATTAGACAATACCCGAGGGAGTGCCTAAAGCTGCCAAACCTCGGGCAGGTCAGAAGTAGCTCCCTCCTGAGGAGGCTTTTGGCTGAGGGAGAGAGGAAACATTGTCACTCCTCTGAATGAAAATGACACACATTGAATTACTTAAATGGAGACTGCCAGGCCAGCATAATCTAGTGCAGCAATGTGTCATCATCACTCCTAGAAAATTATCCACAGCTCCAAGAGCTGTGACCAAGAGCAGAATACTCACTCTCCAGAGAATATTTTGGAAAACATAATTGTCTCTCCAACTATTATGACCACTTTAAAGGAAAAATAGAATAAAATCTTTGCAAGTTTGTGGCAGAGACAATGGACATTTAAAATAGAGTATAATTGGGGCACCTGGTTGGCTCAGTCATTAAGCATCTGGCTTCTGCTTAGGTTTGATCCCAGGGTCCTGGGATTAAACCCTGCATCAGGCTCTCTGCTCAGTGGGAAGCCTGCCTCTCTTTCTCCCACTCCCCCTGCTTGTGTTCCCTCTCTCACTGTGTCTCTTTCTGTCAAATAAATAAATAATAAATAAAATCTTAAAAAATAAATACATAAACTAGAGCATTAACCATTTCTTTCTCCTTTCTTTTTTATTATTTTTTATGCTTTTGTTTTCAAAAGAATATGTTTTCTTTTTACATTTTGGATAATGAAATAAATTCAGAAAATTAGAATTAACACATATAGACCAAACTAAAAGGGATTTATAATTATGAATTTAGAAAGATCTTTGTAATTTAAACCTTTAAATTGAGATTAGAGCCCAGACTACCTTCAGAACTGTTATGTCTAGGTCAAGGTAGGAACTTTGTCCTCTGGAACAGTTGGTTTTTAATAGATAAGGATTTACTGTTGAAAGAAAGATTAAGTGTTCTGGCCCACCTCATTTTTTCCAAATAATTAAATCAGTGCTTAAAAAATTCAGGATTATTGTGATGATAAAATAGTTCTTGTATAAGTCTATTTTTGTAGACATATGTTTTCACTTGTCTTCAGCAAATGTCTAGGGATGGAATTTCTGGGTCTTATTGTAATTTTTATTTTATTTTATTTTATTTATTTATTTTACTTATTTGACAGACAGAGATCACAGGTAGACAGAGAGAGAGGGGGAAGCAGGCTCCTCGCCGAGCAGAGAGCCTGATGCGGGGCTCGATCCCAGGACCCTTGGTATCATGACCTGAGCCGAAGGCAGAGGCTTTAACCCGCTGAGCCACCCAGGCAGCCCCTCTGGGTCTTATTGTAGATGTATGCTTAAGTTTTAAGAAGTTGCAAAACCTTTTTCCAAAATGATTGTGCCATTTTGTATTCCCACTAGAAACATACGAGATCTTCAGTTGCTCTATATTCCTCCAACATTTGGAGGGATCAGTCTCTTTCATTTTAGCAATCCTAGTGTTTGTGTAATGGTATTTCACTCTGGTTTTAATATGCATTTTGTATATTAACTTTGTAACCTGTGACATTGCAAAATTCACTTATTTTCTAGTAGTTGCTTTATAAGTAGTTTGATAATTTTACATAGATATGATTTGTCTTCTCTGAGTAGTTTTATTTTTTAAATATTTGTGGTTTTATTACTTTTCTTGTCTTATTGCATTGTCTAGAACCTCGTATAAAATAAAATGTTGCAATTAATTGGTGAAAAGTTACATTCTTGTTCTAGATATTACAATGCAAGTGTATAAAATGTCTTTTGTTTAGATGTTAATTAAGATCTTTCCATTTCTTTTTATCATATTGAGGAAGTTTACTTCAATTCCTGCTTTGCAAAGTTTTGTTAAAATGCTTTCTCTGAGGGGTGCCTGGGTAGTGCCTTCATTTGAGTGTCCAACTCGTGGTTTAGCTCAGGTTGTTATCTCAGTCATAAGATCAGGCCCTGTGTCAGGCTCCATGCAAGTGTGGAGTCTGCTTGAGATTCTCTCTCCCTCTTCCTCTGCCCCTCCCATTCTCACTCTCACTTTCACTTTCTCTCAAATAAATAAATAAATAAATAAATCTTAAGAAAAAATGCTTTCTCTGTATGGAGAAAATATTTTTTTCTTTTTTAGTTATTAATATAGTGAATTACATTTATTGCATTTGTGATATTAAATTGGCCTTTCATTCCTGATATAGTCTCTGTTTGGTTATGTATTATCTTTTTATGTATTTGGATTTTGTTTTGCTAATAAGATTTTATAAAGCAATTTTAAACATATATTATAAAGTAATATTTGTATATAATTTTATTTTCTTTTAATGACAAAGATTTTGGTATTTTGGGTTATAGTGGTGGTCTTTGTTTTCTGAAAAACTTGTTTAATTAATACTGGTATTATCCTTTCTTCAATTTCAGTAAGATTCACTCATTAATCCATCGTGGCTTAGAATTTTCTTTATGAGATGATTTCTTCTTAAACTTAAATTTTAAAATAGAGAACAATTCTTGGCTTTCTATTTTCTTTTATGTGCGTTTTGGAGAGGTGTGATTTTTTTTTTTAAATTTGTCCATTTCATATTAAGTTGCCAAAAATTTTGGCAAAAAGTTTTTGTAATTCCTTTGTCGTCTTTTAATGTCTACAGAATCCTTAGTTTAGTCTCCTCTTATTCCTTATATTGTTAATTTGCTTTTTCTCTCATTCTTTGAGTAGTTTTGCCAAGTGTTTACAAATTTACAAAGAACCAACTTTAGGCTTAGTTATTTTCTCTATTTTCATTATTATTCAATTAGATTTATTTTCTAAGTTCACCAGTGATGTCATATTTTGCCCATAGATTATTTAGGAGTTGTTTAATATCTAAATATTTGGAGGTGTAGGTAAAATATAATTTTAAAAAGGCATCTCCTTACAATCCATAAAACTGCTTTACAAAGGTTGAAGAGAGAGAACAGTCTTATTATTATATAAGAATTGAACCAGGGGCACCTGGGTGGCTCAATGGGTTAAAGCCTCTGCCTTTGGCTCAGGTCATGATCTCAGGGTCCTGGGATTGAGTTCCGCATTGGACTCTTTGCTCAGCGGGGAGCCTGCTTCCTCCTCTCTGCCTGCCTCTCTGCCTACTTGTGATCTCTGTCTGTCAAATAAAATAAATAAAAATCTTAAAAAAAAAGAATTGAACAAGAATGTTATGCACATCTAAGACAATCTGCTAAGAAATTGCAAATATAGACAGAAAGAAATGTCACCTTTTATATAGCTAAGCAGATACAATCTATTATATAGAAGCTCTCAAGCTAAACAATAACTAGTCCTCAGATAAGAGGACTCAATAGCACTGATTATCAAATACAGTTTACCCTCAATTTACTTGTAGTTGGAGTGACCACTTGTGCTAGCTAATTCGTTTATCCAAAGAAAAAATAAACTTCTCATATCTTTATGACAAGAGGTAATTTTAAAACTTGGAGCTAGGCTTCTTTGGAAATTAGGCTCCTATCTGCCCACAGAAACTGGGAATAGGGACACTATCTTTCTTGATGATTACATTTCAAGGAGATCATTCCTAAGTCTTTAGGAATGTTGCAGCTATCTAAATATCCAGTAAATCCATAGCAAAGCATAGTAATGATCAGAATTACTGTAAAATAACAGAATTACTGAATTTTTTTTTTAAAAAGTACATTATTTGCTTTGGAGGAATAACCTTTGAATATATCATACCAATGGTGTATGTTTAAGTCAAATTATTTTTTAAATTGAGTTGTAATTGACATACCATAGCCTATTAGTTTAAGATGTACATGATAGTGATCTGACATATTTTATATATTACTAAATGATATCCATCCATAACAAGGCTAGCTACCATCTGTCACCATACATTACAGTATTACTGATTATATTCTCTAGGCTGTACTTTACATCCCATGACTTAATCATTTTAGAACGTGACGTTTGTAACCTTTAATCCCCTTCACTTATTTAGCCCACACTGAACCCTACCCCACAGTTTGTCTCCCATGTTTTCGGGTCCGTTTATGTTTTGTTTGCCTTCTTTTTAAGATTCCACATATAAGGGAATCATATGGTATTTCTCTTTGTCTGTCTGATATTTCATTAGCATAATACCCTCTAGGTCCATCAATATTTTATTCTTTTTTTGTGGATGGTTAATACACACACCACACACACACACACACACACACACACACACACACACACACACCTCACATCTTTATCCATTCATTTATGGATGGACACCTAGGTTACCTCCATATTTTGGCCATTTTAACTAATGCTACAATGAATAAGGGATGCATATGTCTCTTCAAATTGATGGTTTGTTTCCTTTAGATAAACACCCACAGCTGGAATAGCTGGATTATATAGGAGTTCTATTTAAAATGTTTTGAAGAAACTTCATATTGTTTCCCACAGTGGCTGTACCAATTTACTTCTCACTAAGCATACAAAAGTTCCCTTTTCTCCACATTATTGTCAACACTTATTATTTTTTGTCTTTTTGATAATACCCAGTCTGATAGATATGAGGTGATACTTCATTGTGGTTTTGATTTGCATTTCCCTGATTATTAGTGACATTGAGCAACTTTCATGTGCCTGTTGATCATCAGTATGTCTTTCTGGAAAAAAATTTTCAAGCTCATTGTTCATTTTTTAATCAGGTTGTTTGTTCTTATGGTATTAATTCTGTAAGTTACATATTTAGATATTTTAGATATCTGAAATATATAAATTTCAGATATTAACTCCTTTCTGGATGTATGATTTCCAAATATTTTCTCCCATTCAGTAGGGTGCATCTTTGTGTTGTTGATTTTTTTTTCACTGTGCAAAAATATTTTAGTTTGATATAATCTCATTTGTTTATTTTTGTTTTTGTTGCCTTTGTCTGAGGTGGTTGGTACAAAAGAAATATTGCTAAGACTGTTGTTGAAGACCTTACAGCCCATATTCTCTGCTGGGAGTTTTATGGTTTCAGGTCTTATATTTAAGTCTTTCCATTTTGAATTTATTTTGTATATGGTATAAAATAGGGGCCTGGTTTCATTCTTTTATGTGTAACTCCACATTTATTGAAGAGACTGTCTTTTCCCCATTGTATATTCTTACCTCCTTTGTAATAGGTTAATTGCCCAGGTATGCATGAGCTTAATTCTGGGCTCTCTCCTGTTTTTTTGTTTTGTTCCCTTAATCTATATGTCTGTACAAAGTAATTATTTTGATTACTTTGGCTTTTTTTGAAATCAGGGAGTAAGTTACCTCCAGCTTTGTTCTTCTATCACAAGATTACTTTGCCTATTCAGGGTCTTTTGTGGTTTTATGCAAATGTTATGTTTACTTGTTCTGTCTGTGAAAAAAAGCCACTGGTATTTTCCTGGGGATTTCATTAAATCTGCAGATTGCTGTGGAGTATGGATTGTTTAATAATAGTAATTCTTCTAATCCATGAACACAGAAAATCTTTTTATTTATTTATGTCATCTTCAGTTTCTTTTATCAATGTCTCATAGTTTTCAGAGTACAGGTCTTTCACCTTCTTTGTTAAATTTATTTTTAGGGGGTCGCCTGGGTGGCTCAGTGGGTTAAAGCCTCTGCCTTCGGCTCAGGTCATGATCCCAGGGTTTTGGGATCAAGCCCTGCATCGGGCTCTCTGCTTGGCAGGGAGCCTGCTTCCCTTCCTCTCTCTCTCTCTCTGCATGCCTCTCTGCCTACTTGTGATCTCTGTCTATCAAATAAATTTTAAGGAAAAAAAATATTTATTTTTAGGTATTTTGTTCTTTTTGATGCACTTGTGAGATTGTTTTCTTAATTTCTTTTTCTGATAGCTCATTATTAGTGTATAGAAATGGAATCAATTCCTGTATGTTAATTTTATATCCTTTGACTTTACTGAATTCATTTATTAATCTATATATGTATATTATATATTATTTGGTGGGGTTTTTAGGGTTCTGTATATAGTAGATAGTATTATGTCTTATGCAGATAGTGACAGTTTTATGTCTTCCTTTCCAATTTAGATGCCTTTTATTTCTTTTTCTTATCTAATTGATGTTAGCTATGAATTTGTCATATATGACCTTTATTATGTTGAGGTGCAGTCTTTTTTTTTTTTTTTTTTTTTTTGAGAGAGAGATTGGAAGAGTGTGCATGGTAGGAAAAGGCAAAGAGAGAGAGAGAGAGAACACCAAGTAGGCTCTACACACAATGTGGTGCCCAATGCAGGGCTGATCTCACAACCCTGAGATCATGACCTGACCTGAAATCAAGAGTTGGGTGCTCACGTGCACCCGAATGTTTACAGCAGCAATGTCTACAATAGCCAAACTATGGAAAGAACCTAGATGTCCATCAACAGACGAATGGATAAAGAAGATGTGGTATATATACACAATGGAATACTATGCAGCCATCAAAAGAAATGAAATCTTGCCATTTGCGACGACGTGGATGGAACTAGAGGGTATCATGCTTAGCGAAATAAGTCAATTGGAGAAAGACAATTATCATATGATCTCCCTGATATGAGGTAATGGAGATGCAACATGGGGGGTTGAGGGGGTAGGAGAAGAGTAAATGTAACAAGATGGAATTGGGAGGGAGGCAAACCATAAGTGACTCTTAATCTCACAAAACAAATTGAGGGTTGCTGGGGGAAGGGGGGGGTTGGGAGAGGGGGGGTGGGGTTATGGATATTGGGGAGGGTATGTGCTATGGTGAATGCTGTGAAGTGTGTAAACCTGGCGATTCGCAGACCTGTACCCCTGGGGATAAAAATATATGTTTATAAAAAATAAAATTAAAAAAAAAAAAGAGTTGGGTGCTCAACTGACTGAAAGATCAGGTGCCCCAGTACGTTCCTTCTATACCCACTTAATTGAGAGTTTTTATTGTAAGTGGATGTTGAATTTTGTCAAATCCTTCTGCATATAGAGATGATCCTATGATTTTTAACTTTTTTAAATCTTTCATTTTGTTAATATGCTGTATCACATTGATTGATTTGCAGATTTTGAGCCATCCTTTTTTACTGTAAATAAAGTTCATTTGATTGTGGTGTATGATCCTTTTAACACATTGTTGAATTTAGTTTGCTAATATTTTGTTGAAGATTTAAATCAGATTACTGGTTAACAATACACAAATATTTTCTTAGTCATAGATTAATTTTACAAATTGTTGTGTCATTATTGCTAACATTTTCAAATGATTAGTGATCTAAATATTATTTGGTGGTTTCCTTATGATGTCTCATCTAATCTAATTTTAAAGACTAGTTTAACTCTAGAGACTGATAATAAAAATTTTCAATTAAGAGAGTTCCTTGCAAGGTCTAATAAATTTCTGCAAAGTTTCAGTCAATCACATAAGTAGTATCATATTTATATGACAATTTATATGCTTTGGTAATTATTTTGTCTTTTACAACAATTTTTCCCAAATGCAAAACACAAAAACATCTACTGCCATCATCTAGTGTCAAAGTCGTATTATAAAACATCCATTGAAAGGTATAAATTTAGCTTCCACTGTTTAATTTACATATCTCTAATTATTTTAGGTATTGAAGACTAACCTCTGCAAAGAACATTTTTTTTCATATAATAGAAATCAGTATTCATACTATTTATTTACACTATTATAATAGTCTACCAAATCTCCATTTTATTTTGTTGATCTGTACTGGGCCTGCAGAAAACTTACATCTCAAAGTAATCAAGTGATGTTAAATTTTTTTTTTTACAGTTTCTGTTTGTAAATGCCAGATTTCTGTTTGTCTGCTAATAAGATTTTTTTTTCTTTTCTACACTATCTTTCCAACCAAACCAGTTTGCAAAATAATTCTGTCTGATTTACTACTTAGATGCATATTAATTACATTTACTTGACTACTTAGATGCATATTAGCTACATTTACTCTGTTATTATAAAAAATTAATGGAGATAGGTTTTTTCTGTAGTTATGGAGGATAATGGATAATCAGTTTCCCTTGGCCACTGTCTATATTCTTTGATGTGGTAATCTGGACCCTAACATACTTACTCCATCAAAGGATAAAACTTTACTGTTATCAGAACTCCATGAATGAGCTATTGCACCTCTCCAAGCTTGGTGTTGCAAATTGGAAACATGCTTGGCAGTACTTAAGCAAAGTTCTGGGGCACTGGGAAAAGAAGCCCTTAAATGAGTAATATCAGCTGGCATGGAAGGTATGTAGATGACTGGGAGTCCTGGGTAACTTTTTAAAGGTAATACAAATTGAAAGGCTGGTTTTCCTCACATTGAGATATGATAAATTATGTGACACTTTGGTTTCCCTTTGTTCAATAGCTTAACATCAGTTTGTCTCTTTTTCCAAGTGATTAGTGCAGCTATTCTCTCTATCCTATTGTCTTTACATAAGGATGTAATCTTTTCTGTAATTCTCAATTTTTCTCTAATTGGGCTTCTCTTTATCATGTCTGCTTTACTATCTTCATGATGTGTGCATCATAAGGGCCTCTTGAAGGTTGAATTGGGCTAAGACCTGAAGTGGACTTGGACTGGGCCACAAGGCACATACCGCTATGCCTTAAACAGAATAGGTAACTCATTACCAGCCAAAGAAGTAGCACCCTCATTCTTCTTTACAGAAAAATCCACTAATGGAGTAAACCATTTGCTTAAAGATCATCATCTCACCGATCAGCAAAGTCCATCTGAGGCAAGGAGGGATAAAGAGATACAGGTGAAGAGAAGGAACAGGGGCAGTTGGGAAAGAAGGCAGAGGGTTCTATGAAAGACACAGTTTTTAATGATCACATTTTCCTTTCATTTTCCTTACTGTTTTTTCTTCTGGCAATCCAAATTATTTTTAAATTATTTTTTTTTAGAATTATATTTACCCCACAAATACCAGTAATTTACTTGCTTCGAATGAAGTCTAAGAGCTCCAGCAAACACACTTATTTATCCACACAAAGAGAACCATCCTCATACCACTACAAGACCAGATTGCTATATATACATCCCAAATATGACAGAGACGCAATACTCCTCTAAGTAAAGGGTCTGCAGGAAACATTCCCGGCTTCCCGTATTTTCTAATCATATGGTGATCCTGACGGGATTTTAGAGCTGATATTACCCATATTATACAATCATAATAGGGAATTTGGAGAAGGTAGTTCAACTGATTGATATTTAAAATAGCAGAAAGCTAGAATTTTTATAAATTTTATATATATATAAAATTTTAGAAATTTTTCTTTCTAGCTTTCTTTTTAAAATATTTAATTATTTAATTGAGAGAGAGAGCACAGAAAGGGAGGGACAGAGGGAGAGGGAGAGGGTCTTAAGCAGATGTGGAGCCCAATTGGGGGTGGGGGCTCAATCTCACAACCTGAGATCACGACCTGAGCCAAAATCAAGTCTGACACTTAACCCACTGTGCCACCCAGGTGCCCCCCTTCCTGTTGTTTGGAATACTATTATGACCATTGTGCGATCACAGATTTTCAGATATTCCACTAACTCCCGGAACCACCAGACAGGCTGCACTGACAACATTTCTGTTGTTTCAGTGGGCACACTCCATTTCAGATCAAGAGATGAGATGACATAGTACCCATTTTTATTATAAATATGGTATTTTCTTCCTTTAACTCAATTCCATAGATTGAATGTTTATTCCTCCTGTGATGTTCTCAGTTGAATTAGAGTAAGTACTCATTGTGAGTCTTAGTTAATCCACGTTCAAGTATTCAGCACCCAGAGGCCAGCAAACTGCTCTTTGATCATTAATTCTAACAACCACTTTAATAAAAGTCCCCAAGTGAGCTCGTTTATACAGAGCAAGAAACTAGCTCAATTCTGAACTGAGTATTCTTTAGTTTTTGCTTTTTAAATTTAGCTAAACCATTAGGCTCTGTTGCATTTCACTTAGCCTGACATTCAGCCATTGACAGTCAGCCAATGAAGACATTGCCTTCATTACCATCAATTAGCTGCTGTGATTTTTGTGGCTCACCTTGTTTGCTATCCTTCTTTCAAGAATCAGTGCTGTGCTATCTGAAAACCATTGTTTTATACATATTGTTATATACACATTGTTATATACATACATTTTGAGGTTTTCTTGTTTCTTTTTTAAAGAAAACTGAGGCAGCCAGGTGCCCCCATATATATTGTTTTTAAAGTTGTTTAGGATGGAAGGAAAACTTTAGTACTTGTTACTCTATCTTGGTTGATGACTACAGATTTTGTATTAATAGATATTATAATCCTAGTAAGATAGAAATTTCTTACAAAATAAAAAGGAATCAAAATTAATTAATTAGTTAAATAGGAATCCCATTCTCTTAGTGAATAAGTTTCCTGAAATTAAGATAGGGAAGTTCACGAAGTTGTTTTTTTCACAAGATTTAGGTTGTACTGCATAGCTATTACTTGGATTAAAAGTTAATCTTATAGTTTTTCTGTTTATATATTATAAAATCTAACTTAAAAGCATTTGCATATGATTTTATTTAGATGTCTGGGAGCTGATTGAGTAAAATATATTCAAATTTTAATTATTCTTTCAATTTTCCCCAGATTCATTCCTCCAAGCTGTAAGTGCGTTATTCTACTGTCAATGGCCAAATGTCTTTCAAAAATAATGTAAATTAGGTTAAAGCATTATTAATTTTTACAAGGAAAAACCTTAATAGAAAGTGTCTGAAAATGGGCATAAGTAACATCCATGCCTAAATGAGTCATGGAACTCTGTGACTTTTATACCATATTTTTGGTTAATAAGAAAAATAGCCATGGAAAAAAATGATACTGAAGAGTAAACTAGAAGTCAGTTCAAAAGGAAGACAAATTTCTCCTGCTGTTATAGAAGTACTTCTTAATATAATTTTGTTTAATTCTGACTCTTAAGTTTAAGCAGAAATTCCAGTGAAAGTAAGTGATTACATTTTAATTATGACCTACTTTCAAACAGAGTAGACTGGCAGAATTCTGTGCACTTAATAAGTAGCTGTATCTCTTGAAATACATTAGGGCAAGCCATGGTTATTGCACACATATTCTATGAATATTTCAAATTAAAGAAGCTGGCTCTATGGATAGGTTAAGTGAAGATTAATTTATATTCTTTCACTACTCTTCTCCTGCAGTTCTCAAGTGTGAAAGCAAAATGGTATAATTTCTCACTATAAATGGAGCAATATTGGATATTTAGAACCCAGCCATTTCAGAGGTATTGTCTGTTTGTTTCTAGCCTTGGACTGATCATCAGAAATGTGGCTTGCAGTCTACGGCCATACCACCCTGAACGCGCCCGATCTCGTCTGATCTCGGAAGCTAAGCAGGGTCGGGCCTGGTTAGTACTTGTATGGGAGAAATGTGGCTTGCAAAGGCATCTTACATTTTAGGTTGCTTGTTTTTATTAAATTGGGGGGAACACTTAATACATGTTTACTTGTTAGTAGTTCTGCCAAGAAACAATTCATATTGGAGGAAATATATACAAAATAGTATGGTTATTTTTGTTATTTTAGAGCCAAATTTCCATGTTATTTCCTTTTTCATGGTGGATAATTAAGATCTGATTTTCTTATAATCAAGGTAGCTAATCACTTTGTGCACAGATAAACCAAGATAGAGAAATAAGATAAAGTGTTGAATACAAGTGAAATTTTAAGATTTACTGATCTATTTTAGAGACATTGAGAGAGTTAGAGATAGAAGGAACACACACACTGAGGACAGGGGCAGAGAGGGAGAGAGAGAAAGTTAAGTAGACTCTGTGCTGAGCACAGAGCCCACTGCAGGGGTCAAACTCATGACCTTGTGATCAGGACCCTGACATCACAACTCAAGCTGAAACCAAGAGTCAAGACACTTTAACTATGCCATCCAGACACCCTGAGTCAAGTGAACTTTTAAACTTGAGACTATAGCTAATCAGTAAGTACACAAAGATGTTTTAATACAATAATGAGATGAAAATATTTGGTATGAAAAAATTAAAAACTTGTCAGAAAAAAAGTTTAACTTGATCTCATGATAAGTATACCTGATAATTATCTAAGCAGATTTATCTTTTATCCAGAAATTAACACCTAAGTAAGAATTGCTTTTTAATTTTTAAATCAATTTTTAAACTAGTAGGCAAAATTTTAAAATAACATATATAGGTAACCTCTTGAAAGACCCATCACTAGCTGTTATTCTATCCTGACTTTCTTCACAGTCCAGATAACCTTGACTACTGCTTTACTGAGAAGTGGACATGAGGTTCAGCAATATTTTTCTTTTAACTTCTTTGAATATCTTTCAATTTCTTTATTTCTGTTCTCATAAATTAGTAACCGAGCTTAGTTGCTGTAAGGATAATAGCCTCCAAACTAGTGTCTCTACCTCCAGTATCATCTTCTGATCTGTATTACATGTTGTTGGGACAATTGTCCTAACATACAGATAGAGCATGAAAATAACTGGCAGCTCCTTTACTAGCTCTTAACTATTTACAGGATGAATCAGTTGTCATGAATGTGATATATAAGGTCCCTCAATGAAAGAACCTCATCTCTAACAGCTTTTTCATTTGTGACAACTTTCCATATACACACACACACACACACACACACACACACACACACACTACCTCTCTGCTCAAGCTGCATTGAATTGATTGCTGTTTACTGAATCACAGTGATATTATCATACCTCTTTGTAGGACAGTTCCTTCTGAAATGCTACCCTTGATATTCTTTACCCTTCAAGACTGTTAAGACTCAATTACCATTTCCCCTATAATCTTGCCTTTTGCAAGGGAGAAAGAGCTTATGTTTAAAGAGACTTGGAAAATTCTAAATTAAATTCATTTACTTACAATACAAACTTAAGTACGCTTCTAGTGATAACAAATATCCAAATGGGGGGAATCTAGCGTGCATCTTCCCCAAAGTGATTTTGCCACAGAATACATTTTTAGACAGAATATCTTGTGGATCAGATTCCATGGAATACTAGTTTGAAAAAAGTTTTTCAAAACCTTTTGAAAAAAAAAAAAGTTTTTTTCCAGCTTGATGTAAAAATGCTTATCTGGAAATGAGATGCTTGAGCAGCTCAGTTGGTTAAGCGTCTGACTCTTAATTTTTGCTCAGATCATGACCTCAGTTTCCTGAGATGGAGCCCCCACATGGGCATGGAGACTGCTTGAGAGTATCTCTCTCTCTGCACTGCTCCTTGCATTCTCGTTTGCTCTCTCTCTCTTTCTCTCAAAAATAAATAAATAAATAAATAAATAAATAAATAAATAAATAAATAAATAAAAACAAAGCTTATCTGGAAAGACAAATTGAAGTGATTTATACATAGTACCTTGTAACCATCTTGCTGATTCAAGAAGCCCCAGAATAAAGTTTTATAAATATCTTAATTTCTTCAGTGTATTTTATATTCAGGAAAACTTTTTACCCTAAACAAGTTAGTGTCTTTAAATAAGATTTTTTTTTTTTTTTGTGAACTTTACTGGCGAAGTATTAAATTAACATGTTTGATTTAAAAATAGTGTTTAACACTAACACAGTTGCTGATACAAAGCTGATGGTCTTCTTTTTCTTCTTTCTACTAAGTGCCACCATATTATTGGTCCTATGAGTCATTTCTTTGCTAAGACTGGCTGAGAAGGGAAGCAGAAGGTGAGGGGCTTCTAATTCTTGACACAGCAAGAGATTGCTTTTTCTAATGCTTCTGATGAATTCTAATCCCTTTTCTGTTTTGCAGAAATCTGGAAGTTATTCTGTAATTCTAGTCAGAGCTCAACGGAGTTATCCTCCTTAAAAAAAAAATCAGGGATTAAATTAAAAATCCTTTCACTTTGATGAAAGAAAAATTTATTTTCTTTCTTTTTATATTGTCAGCTTTAAATTTTTCTCCTCTTTGGGGCACCCAGGTGGCTTAATCAGTTAATCATCTGCCTTCAGCTCAGGTCATGATCCCAGGGTCCTGGGATGAGTCCCACATGGGGCTCCTTGCCCATCTGGGAACCAGTTTCTCCCTCTGCCTGCCACTCCCCCTATTGGTTTGCTCCCTCTTTCTCTTTCTTGCTCTGTGGCAAACAAATATACAAACAAACAAAATCTAAAAAAAAATTTTTTTAAATAAAATTTTCTCCTATTTGTAGTTTTTCTTTATTGATCTGAGGTCACTTTTTTCTTTTCTTTTCTATTATTTTCTTTTCTTTTCTCTTTTTCATTCTTTTTTTTTTTTCCTCCTCTTCTAGATCAAGAGGGGCAGAGGGAGAGGGAGAAAGAGAATCTTAGGCAGGCTCCATGCTCAGCATGAAGCCTGATGTAGGACTTGATCCCAAAACACTGACATGACTTGAACCAAAATCAAGAGTCAAATGCTTAACCAGCTGAGCCACCAAGGCACCTTGAATTCACTTATGACTCTCTCACATCTTATCTCCCAGTCTAACCTTTAATCCTTATAGCTTATGGTTTTTACCCTTCTTTATGAAAATTTCTCTAATAGGTAGAATATATACTCATATAAGAGAATACCGGGTAAGGTAGAAGCTACAATCTCATGTGTAAACCCACTGAATAAAGCCAGTGGTCAAGTATCTACCATGTTTCAACAGTAAGACTCAGCTAAATGCCTCGACACAGCCAACCATGGGTGTCCAGATGTTTCTCCCCAGATACCATAATTCCCACAGTCTATAGCTGTTTTATACATTTTTTGATTCTTTTCATTTACTCTCCTTTTACATGTCAATATTCACTTTTACAAACTATATTAAAAATTTATAATAAAGATACTATTTGCATAGAATGTTGGCTAAAATACCTTCCTTATCAATGTACTTCTTTGGAATCTTTCTGTTGCTTTCAAAGAAAAAAAAGATCTCTTCAAAACAAAATTTATCAGTTTTTTAAGTCAGATAATTATGAGAATACCGAACTGTCTTCGTATTTCAACCCAAAGTAAATTGAATTCAGGATGATAATAATTTTATACATAGAAGGTTGTCTTTTAGAAATAAAAATCTTTCTGAAGCATCTGCTGTATGTCTTTTGAGAAAGCCCTTTTACATTGCCTCTAGTCTTTGCATGTAAATTTAATCTCAGGGTATTACCACAATTTTGTATGCACAGTCATATTTTAGCTACAGATCCAAGAAACTAAAATAATAGTAATCATAATAATAGTAAAGTACTGAAGAGCTAATTTAATTCAATTAATTCTATATAAATCTTTAGACTATTGAAGCATGGGGGAAGTAAAAGACAAGAAATGAGTTTGGTAAAGTAAATGCTCTTTGATTTCTTGTCTTGGTTTGTAAGTTAATATTTTGACAATAGGTTATTGATAAGTAAAAGGAAAGAAACAGATGTGGACTAGCATATTATTGATAATTATTATAACATTACTAATATTTATATAATCAAAATCATGTAAATATACTAGTAAACTTATTGGTATTTTATTACCAATAGCTATTGATGATTTTTATTATAATTAATAACATAACAATAATCAAAAACAATGATAATAAAAACCTGTAAGTGAGTATCTATAGTACAGCAAGCCACCATACTGGTATATTTGGTGTTTAACCCTGAAAATGACCTTTATGAAATAAATAGTAATTCTCTTTACTGGATTTAGAAACTAATAATTAGAAAGGTTAATTAACCTACCAAAAATCACCTAGCTTGTTTCTATGTAGGATTTAAATTTAGTTTTGCTCAATTCTTAACACTGTGCTATGGTGTCTTGTTTTCCTTTCCTTCTTAATTTTTGTTAACATTTATTATTTATCCTTTATTGATCTTTTATAACCTATGAGGGTTGGATATATTGGATCACTTCCAATAAATTTTGTTAAAAGTAAAAAGAGACTGAGTCTGAGTTTAATACATAATTAAAGTAGGGAATAGAGATTCTGCTAAAAATAGAAATCACACAGAAAGATTAAATTTTATAGAAAAGGCTAGTTAGAAATGTGTCAGAAAGGCTTAGAATGTTTTCAAAAGCACAATTTTATAGAGTGGTATTAAAGCAATTTTTCATACTGACTTTATTCACTAGTTTTTTGCTTGTATTACACCAAACATTTTGAGGACATTTAAAGTGGAAAAAATGCATAAGATATAATTCTTGTCCTCAAGTAACAAACATTTTTGTGGAAGGGATGAGATAAGAACAAGACAAAAGTGACAATGCAATTAGTTCTTTTGTACAATTGTGTCTTAGCAGATCAGAAACAGAAGGGTTAGGTCATTACAAAAATATCAGGTTACTATATTTAATCATATATTTCACTCTTCCCACCAAAATGTGGATTAAAGAAATAATTTGCAGGGATAAAATATTTTCAGTGAGTACTTGCAGACAGTGTACAATGTAGTGATGATGTGAGTAATATAGCATAAATAAACTTACAAATAGAAAGTAGTAAATGAAATAAAACATTTATACAATGTTAAATATAATTAACTTAAACTATCCTATCCTTTATATTTTGGTGACATATTTATGGAAAACATATATTTCCATAAAAAAGACAGAATAAAACTTTTTCCTTTATCCATCAATGTTGTGACTGAATGTACCATTGCTAAGGACAGATGTAAATAGTGCTATTATTGAGAGAAAAGATATTGACTGGTGAGGGCAAATAGAACTCACAGGTAAAGTACAGTGAATCCAAAGGAAATTACCATTTGTCTATTTCTCACCCATAGGATGGTTGCTCAACCCCATCACATTCTTTATAACTTTTTTTGTTCTTTTTACCATAACGGAATCTGTTTCCTTACAGGATATTTGTTTTAGCTACTTGATTCTTCTACCTCTTACTTAAAAATTACCACCATCATCCTCAAGTCCAAGGCCAGAGATCATAATGAGCTGAAATGAAAACAAACAAAACAAGCAAAGCAAAACAAAAACAAAGCTATAAATAGCCTAGTGGTTATATGCATGGACTCTGGATATTAAACACTTAGTATTGAATCCCAACCCTATGAGCTTTGTGACCAGGACAAACTATTCAGCTTGTCTGTACTCTAATATCCTCCCTTGTAAAATGGGGAAAGCAATAGTACCTACCCATAGTTTGTTAAGCTTTAGTTGCACATGTAAATCTAGTGCTTATCTCATAGCAGTTATTATATAAATTTATGTTATTAATATTCATATATCCAGGAATATAGTTAAGTGATCATTTAGAAAAACTAGACATTTAAATCTTTTAACTTTTTCATAGGTTCCAGTCTTAAAGAGAGTGACAGTTTTTTAATTTTGTTGTTTTGTTTGTTACATATATAATATATAGAAGGGATATTTTACTTTTGTAAGAGTACTTAAACTAAATCCTGGTAAGCCATATAAATACTTTGACAAACCATATGGCAATGTAGTAATATATGATATATGTGGTATTTATGCAGAGGGAAAAATCTTACTCCAAACTTGGTAAGATGAAATATGTTGAAAATTATAATGTACATATAATGTACAAGCATAGTACACTAGTATGTTTTATTGGATTAACTACATGTAGATCTTCATTTTTTAAGTATATAAAGCAAAACAGAATATGTTCAAAAATCTAGTTAATTAAAATGAACTTGAAAGTATGGAACAAATAGAAATAACCTTGTTTTTATGACCCAATAACAAGTCAGAACTTTGTTAAAGTAGAATAGGGAAATGAATTAAGTGAGTAACGGATCACTGCTTTTGTTCACTATATTAACTCCTTCCCCATTCCCGATAAATATTTATTCCACCTGCAAGAATAGAAATGATACTTGGTTTTGAGACTTGCTATATTATAGTATACTAAGATTATGTCCGTTGTCAAGATTAGACGGATGCCAGGGGATATTGACAGCTTAAGAGAATTTCATTTACCTAAAGGGCTATTGTGAATCCCAGAAGAGAATTTTTTCTAAAAGTCAGAAAGAAAGGTGATGTTAGAGAAATATATATTTCGGTTACTTAATTCTAAATGTGCTGATTGTCAGACTTTCACTTTTAGTATTATAAAATATGTCATTATTATGAATTTTTATATATACATTTAATGTATATGAAATACATTTTTCTCCAATGTTTTCTGTTGCGAATATTACTTCTGTGAACATTCTTGTGAATGTCACTTAGTGAACTTTTGCAAGGAGTGAGATCACAGAATATACCCAGGAGTGGAATTGCTGGATCACAAGCAATGCCTTATCAACTCTTCTTGATCATGCTTAATTGCTTTTAATTGGAAGTAAGGATTGTAGATACAGGTTATTTCCAAAATCTTTCAAACCACCCTGCACAGAAGGCTGTGTACAATGATAAGATTGGGATAACTTGGGACTGCCTTCTCAGTAGTCATCATCTCTGGCTCTGTACCTATAGAAAGTCTTTGATATCTGCACAGAGAATCTTGTCTCCAGTTGCTGGCAAAACTTTTGAAAATAACCTTCTGATGTCTTGTATTCTAAATGCCTACTTCACTTGAATTTTTAATTTTTTATTTTAACTCCTTTACCCTACTGTAACTTCATAAGTGCTGTGACAGATTGTTAAGCTCAGAATGACCCTCTCTCACTCACAGTATATTATTCTTGAACTGAGTGTATTTGCCTAAGTCCTCTTACTTTAGGGTTTTTTTTATTTTCCTTACGAACATTTCTTATCCTAAAAAATAAGTTCTTCTCAGACCGCTTTGTCCACTCTTTCAGTTTGGTTTCTCTATTATAGATTAAACTTAAGCTAACTTTTATGCTACACTATCATGAAGTCTGCAGTTCAACTGAGAGGGCACTGAGAAATGTTTCATTTCAATGGAAATATTCAGTAGAATAACAAAGAGTTGTGACATACAGCCTTCGCTTGGTGGTTTTTAAATTTATATGTATTAAGTTACTCCTGGGAGTTCCTTCTTTTCAAAGATATTACTGCTGCCCAATAAGAATCAAATGAGAAGTGAACTGTCTGTACAAGAATCAATTTCTTGTTTTGCACACACACAGAAAGTCAATCAGCTTCATGATATTGACTAAAGTTGGGACTTTAAGGGGGTTCCATCAAAAAATATCTTTGCAACTTCCCTCCATTCTACTGAAATATATTCAATATATATTTCATATATTGAAATTTATCTTACACAAGTTAGGTTTGTTTTTTGTGGTTTTTTTTTTTAAGATTAAACACCAACTGGCTTACAATGAATCAGACTCAGATTTAGTGTTCAGACTACCAGAATACATGATTCTCAGTAATCTAGGCTGTTGTACATTAGGATGAGAGGCAAACAATATTGTGTTTTAGAAAAGTGTTGTGCAATTCCTAGTTTATGCCAAAGCATAGAAAAGAGAAGAAAGGATTATGTCAGTATATATTAAATGTGCTCTAAGTCAAGCTACAATATATAAAATTAAAAATCATTTATCCCCATCCTCATCCTGAATCAAAACAGAAACATTTTCATATGAAGATGTGAAATTAAAAAAAAAAGAAAGAAAGAAAGCAGAAGTCTCAACATTGTTTGTACCATCAAGGTCTCAAAGATCAAGGTTTCTTAGATAAAATGCATAGATACAAAACCCTGATATTTTTAGTAGTAGTCAGAGAATATTTATAAAATAATACACAAAAAACTTTTTTACCTTTAGGTAATAATATGTATGAATGTTATTGAATCCAGGCAGTCATACTAATTAGCAAGAGAGTCTTCCCTTGGAATAGATTAAGATATGCAACTGAAAAATAGATATTTTAAAAATATTTTAGCAGAGCAAATTTTTAATTTTATGTATCATTTTTGGGATTTAAAAATATAAACATTGTAAGGAAGTGATATCCAGATTATCTAAGCCTTGCTACCCTAGCAAGTTCCTCTAGAAATTCTTTTTTTTATTTAATTGAGAAAACCTTGTACTTTACTAAGCTTCTGCAACTCTTTTCAGGTTTTCCTGTAATAGAGGACTCTCAGACCAAGGAAATTCCCTGCTTCTTTTATTCTTTTCTATATTTATTTATGTCTGATTTTCTTAATTATTTAATTAAAATTAAAATATGCTGATTATAACAAGCAAATACAATCTAAAGATAAACCAAGAAGCAGTTTATCTTCCTGATTGCTCTCTTTATACTCCCTTGGTATATACCCCCCATACCACCCTCTGTTCTATATGTGTATGGTGTTCTATACTTGAAAGGAAACATTTGTCATTTCATCATGATATTCTTCATTGTAGATAGTCATTGTTTTCTTTTTTTTTTTTTAAGATTTTATTTATTGATTTAGCAGACAGAGATCAGAAGTAGGCAAAGAGGCAGGCAGAGAGAGAGGAGGAGGCAGGCTCCCTGCTGAACAGAGAGCCCGATGCAGGGCTCAATCCCAGGACCCTGGGATCATGACCTGAGCCGAAGGCAGAGGCTTTAACCCACTGAGCCACCCAGGCACCCCGATAGTTATTGTTTTCTAATAAAATAGTTTAAAGCTAATGAAAAGAGCTTTCTTGATGTTTCTTTGGGAACATGGTGCAATTCAGCATTATGAGATCATGAACCATGCAGTTGACTTAGAGGTTTTCAAGTCCTTTGTGAAAAGAGAGTCATCAGATTGACAGAAGGGGCCCAATGACTGGCTGGTAGAGATGAGCCTGAGTATGAGTCAGGAGTGACAGACATAGGCTTGACTATCGTTAGCTCATTAGCCAAGAATTTTTTTTTTTTTTGAGCCCGGTATCAGCTGTGTACAGATAATTCCAAGATAATGCTATCCTAGAAATAAAATATACTAAGCTATTATTTGTCATGGATCAGTATACTAAAAATACATTTAACCAGTATACTAAAAATACATTTATTTTGATTTTCATATGAAAAAATTAAAAAGACAGTGCTCTTGGATGATATCCTAAAAATACAGTTATGTAACACTGATTTTTCAGAACCTTTTAAGTATCAATAATGGTTATTCCTGGTTTATCACATATTGTAAATATGACTGTATGTGGATTTATGAAAGACATGACATGCATGTTTCTATACTACATATATAATAAAAAACTCCACCCAGCCTATCAGTGTGGAACACAAACTTTTCTTGGACCACTGATATTTTTAAGATTCTTAAGCTATTTACTAAAAATCTGCTGCTCACTTCCTGCCCTATATATAGTGAGTGACAGATTTCTAACTGGTATTAGAGGTGTTTACTACTTCAATCTACATATTTACAAATACAGTTTGGTTTATACATATTCAGTTGTTCTTACACTTGGATAGCTATCTCCATAATGTTGATTTACAGGTGCACTGATAAAGAAATATGTGCTTGAATATAAATCAAAGTAACACGATTTAAATATTAAATTTCAATTTTGATTGCAAGTTTGTTTTCTGGTAGCTTTACTTATTTAATAGAAACATAATTTACAAAATGGCAGTGTGCCTGTGATTTTATAAAGTTCATAAGGATAAGTTAAGGTGCATATGGGAACAAAAAATTTAACTAAAAGAAATTTAACTAAAGAAATCTTGGGAGAATGGATACCTGTGTAACTCTACAAAAAACATAAAATAGTGGTTACAGAGAATCACAAGCTAAACTTTAGTTGCATAAAATTCACAGTTCAAAAAACAAGGAAGAGTAAGCATGACATTGAGAGACAGTGAAAAACAGAATACTGACAGGGGTCATCTATCAAAGGTCTAGGTAAACCTTTGTTTCTATGATTTCTGTAGGCAGAGTGATTTTTTTTAGAAAATGTGGGACAACATTGTCTTATCATCCCCAGGACTTCACTATCATTGACTGCTCTTCTTCATTCTAAAAAAAAACCTGTTCAGTTTTAAATAATGCTGTATTTACCTTCTGCATTTTGGGAATGTGCTATCTGTTTTAACCATTTTTCACAATTTTCTCCTTTCCACTTTTAATTTTACTTTCAGATCTTGGCTCTCTTCCTAAACATTTCCTGATCACTCATAACCTTCCATAACAGCAGACCTTCAGAAGTCTGTTTCTTGCCTTTCTTCAGTCACTGAAACAGGCCTGTTAAGGTTGTCAGATAAAGATACAAAATAACAGTTAAATATGAGTTTTAGATAAACATGAATTTTTGTTTTATATAAGTATGTCGCATGCCATATCTGAGAAACACTAATACTGAAAGTAAGTATTCCTTACTTCTCTGAAGTTCAAGTTTAAGCTGGAATCCTTTATTTTACAGGCAACCCTACTACTGGGCCATTGTCACAATGCAATGTGGAAGTGCCACTCATAGCAGACTCCAATTATGACACATTTTTATGAATGACTTTGCCCCAGGGGAGGATGTTTCAGATAATGATCTTCACTGCTCTTCAAAAGAGGCGGGAGTGGTGGCAATAATCAGAAAGCACCATAATTTGGTTCCCATTTGGGGGTTTAAACTCACCTTGAAGGAGTTGGTTAATTTTTCAGCAACTTAGATGAAACTTAGGGTAAGTCTCATTATATTTTTGTTTATTTGGGGTTTTTTTGAAAGATTTTACCTATTTATTTATTTGAGAGAGTGGTGGGGCGGGGAGGGAGCCTAAAGAGGGAGAGTGAGAGGGAGAAGCAGACTCCCCACTGAGCAAAGAACCTGATGTGGGACTCCATCCCAGAACCCTGAGATCATGACCTGAGCCTAAGGGAGATGCTTAACCAACTGAGCTACCAGGTGCCCCATTTCTGGTTATTTTTAAGTAATCAAAAACTTTTGGTGATTTTTATTCACAGTTTTAGTTCAGTAGTTACTGTGTGCAGTCTAGAATAATGATCAAATACCTGTAGCTTTTTAATTTATGGCTTCACTCCTTCTCTAGCACAGAGCTTCTAAAGACTACTCTCCTGAGATGGAGAGCTTATCCTCTATTTGCCATTCAAAAGCCTGCCTCTGGTTTCTTTGGTCTGAATGCAAGTGAGGAAGGAGCAATGGAGAAGAAGAAGTGGAAATAAGGGCTGAAACATTTATGAATTTTCCAGGACTAAATTGTCTGGCATTGGCTCCTCTGGGCTTGACATATATTCTAAATAGGCACTTTAAAGGACACATTGAGACTTATCACTTGATATGAATTTCTAATTGTAAACTCAGTCAGTGGGGTCTCCATCTGCCTAGTTTTTGTTTTTAATCTCTTTTTTTAGCACTACACAAACCACAGTCCCCTCCTGAGTTACTTTCTGCTGATTTCTTTCTACCCTTCTTGGTGCTCTTTTTGGAGAGCAATGGAATAGCTACAGTGATTATCTTTTAGATTCTCATTTCCTAGTCATTATCAGTCAACTCTGACCTACAGCTCTAAGGATCACAATATAGGCTTTTTCCATGAGCTTATTGAGCCCCATTCACTTGGCCTGAGATGAAGAAAAGTCATTCCCCTGCTCTTTGCCCATGGTGGAACTCAAAATGCATCTCTATTTTCTTACCCCAAATCTTTAGACCCTTAATGTGGATAAGGGAAAGTAACTGTAAAAATACTTTTTGGCACTGTCTTTTGCAAATATTGAATTAATACCCTGCATTGGATGTGAAAAGATTGCTTTCTATTTCCTAGGCACCTTGAGTGAAACAAAGCCAAAGACTTAAAATGGTTTAATTTAATGTACTATTATGAGTTTAATAATGGTTTAATTTAAATATACTATTAAATGTAGTTCCCTGGGGGGCACCTGGGTGGCTCAGTGGGTTAAAGTCTCTGCCTTTGGTTCAGGTCACTATCCAAGAGTCCTGGTATGGAGCCCCGTGTCAGGCTCTCTGCTCAGCAGAGAACGAGCAGAGAGCCTGCTTTCTCCTCCTCCTCTCTCTCTCTCTGCCTGTGTCTTTGCCTACTTGTGATCTCTGTCTATCAAATAAATAAAATCTTTTTTAAAAATGTAGTTCCCTGGATTTTTTGCTATTCTTAGAATCATTAGTAAAAGTTCTGGATTTAGGTTAAAATTATCAACTAAAACAATGTCTTTGGATAGAAACTATCAACTGAAATGATGTCATTGGGTGCAAAGCAGATTGCCACTGATCCATGATGTAGTCAAATTAAAATGTATATGGATGTCCTCAACTCATTTCTGAACTAGTGGCTTTGTCAAAATAGTGAGGACAGAAATATTTTATGGATTAAAATTTCTAAAGAATGGATGCTTAGATGGGGATAATAATATGTAGATCAGGGCATTTGCACTTTGTTCTAGGAAAGGGAAAAATTCTGAGTGTAAAAATATCAGATAGTGCATTGGCATTCATGAAAGGATACTGGCATTAATAAAATTTACAATGTTTTTGAAGAGAAGTAATGAGAACTTCTCTGCAGCTTTAGTAGCAATGTATAACAGCACAATGAAAAATGGTATTTTAATTTTCATGCATGACCTCCACGAGAGGTGTTAATCCTATGCTAGACCCTATAATTCTTCCAACTGTTTAAGGTGAAAGAAAAATGATATCCCATGTCTTTCATAGATAGACCATATATTTTGCAGAGTCTAGAGGCTGGGAGAATCTATTCATGTATTAAAGACCAAGGACCACGGGGCAAAATCCAGCTGTTTTTCCATTGAACAGGATATTAAACAATGGATTATTCTGTCAAGTTATAAATAAGAGCATATTCTGCATTTAAAAATAGATTAAAATGTAAATTTTTAAAAATTTGATCATGTTTACCAACATTCAGTGATTAAATTTTTGAACATATTCAAAATAGTCAAAGCATTTCCGGTAGTCAAAAATTTTTACACAATGTGAATTTAGAGGATGGAAAGTATCTCTGAGGGGAAAAGAAAGTTGGATTTTTAAATAAGAGATGTTAGTGCAAAGAAACCTAATGGAAGCTGAATGTGCTTTGTATCATTATTATGCTGAGAACAATGAAAGGTCATTTTTGGAACTAGGGCAGGAAGTCAAAGCAACAACAAGACTATTTAGAATTACCCACCGTATCAAGAAGTTGAATGAGATATAGAAGTCATGAAGAGTTTGCAATGTGAATGGCAGATGGGCAGGATGACCTGAGGAAAAGGAAAAGAAATAGGACAGATATTGAGATTATTGTGGAGAAAAAAATAAGGATAATGGACAAGATGTGAGATGTCAAAGATGTATGTAGCTATAATGACTTCTTGAATTCTCCTTCAGGCCCACAGATGAGAAGACTGCCTTATTTGGAGCTGTGGTAGATCTGGGTAGCAGCAAATTTTCTAAAAGATTATCTCTATTTTTTCCAAATATAGAGGGAATCTAAATTAGTGAAAATAAACACTGGGTGCAGGTTAGATCAAACTGGGAACTTTTTTTTTTTTTTAAAGATTCTATTTATTTATTTGACAGACAAGTAGGCAGAGAGAGAGAGGAGGAGGCATGCTTCCCGCTGAGCAGAGAGCCCAATGTGGGGCTTGATCCCAGGACTCTGGGATCATGACTTGAGCTGAAGGCAGAGGCTTTAACCCACTGAGCCACCCAGGTGCCCCCAAACTGGGAACTTTTAAGAAACTTTGGTAAATGGGTCTTACCCCCAAATATTTTGATTTAATTAATTAAAAATTAATCTAATTAATTTTGATTTAATTTAATTCATTGTTAATGAACCCAGACATCAATATTTTTATGTAAAAACTTCAAGTAGATTTAGGGTTGGTAACCACTGCTCTAGATGAGAATAAAAGTGGATGTGAAAAATATCTTTCAGTGGACAGATAAAACATAACTTAAACTGTTGGCTACCAAGTCTCTCATAAAGTATCTTTTTTCCTCAGGATGAGTATTAACATAAAGTCTGTGTGAGAGAGACTTACCCCAAAGTCACCTCATGCTTTATTATCTTAAATACATTCATTTATGAATGCCAGATTTAGATCGGAGCTCAAAATCCCACAAGAAGCCATTTGGTAAATTAATAAAGCAAGCAGCCTATGGTGGAGTGGCATTAACCCTGAACTTCAGTGTAAAGGAAGGTCTATAATGGTGCATTCTGGAAACCACAAAAGGGGGCATGAACTACCAAGGTCTCACTGACTATAGCCATCAAAGTAGACTGGCAACCCTATATCACTACACTTTTTTATTTAAAAAAAAAAAAAAGTCTTGAATTTTTATGTAAAAATTTTCAGTGGTTGAATATTAGGAAGAAATTCAATATTTTCTGAGTACCAGTAGCCAAACAACACATCTATAGGCTTGGCGTGGCCTGGGAAATACAATTTTGAGACCACTGCTCTATATTTATCTGCATGTCTCAAAGAGGGGCCCTTGTCCACAATGCCTCAGAATTACCCTGGACTCCTGAATCTGCTGAGATGCTCCCAGCCTGCTTCCATGAGCATCCTTTATTTGCAACCCTTGTTTCTGTGACTCTACAGCAACCTTTTAAAAATCTGCTATTCAGTCAATTATGTAGTTGTTCTTTTTGTAAGGAAAGGACATGTTACAACTTATACCTCTTAATTATTTATTTATTTATTTATTTATTTATTTATTTATTTGACAGACAGAGATCTGCCTATTTGATAGGCAGAGAGGCAGGCAGAGAGAGAGGGAGAAGCAGGCTCCCCACTGAACAGAGAGACCGATGCAGGGCTCGATCCCAGGACCCTGAGATCATGACCTGAGCCAAAGGCAGAGGCTTAACCCACTGAACCACCCAGGCGCCCCACAACTTACACCTCTTCTTTTAAAATGATTTCTAAATAGTGTACCCATTCCCTCTCAAAAGAGAAAGTTGAGATGGTAAATTATATAGTTATTCATTTATATATGTTAAGTAAAATAATAAGACAAAACCAATTGTGGGTTTGGTGTTTTGTGTTTTTTCTACTTACTTGATTAAATAAGCTAGATATTGTGACTCTGAATACTATAGTAAGTAAAAGCCAACCTATTTTTCTTTCATATTATATGGAAATACATAATTAGAAAATTTTTAAAAAGGAGTCCCTTCAGGAGCTGGACCTTAATTCAACTCCCCTTGAACATAGGCTGTACTTAGTGACTCATTTACGTCAAATAGAGTATGGAAAGTTAAAACTTAACCTAGTGATCAAGGGTAAGATTACCAGTATAAGTAATTTTGATATCATCTATGCTCTAAAAAAATGGGATGAAGAGGGCACCTCACCTCTACAGCATGTAATCATAAGAAACATTACATAAAGCCAAGTTGATGTACATTCTACAAAATATCTAACAGTAATATTCAAAGTGGGAAGGTCCTGGAAAAGAAGGAAAGATAAAAGAAACTGTCACACACTAGAGGTGATTAAGGGGACATGATGACTAAATGACATGCAGTATCATGGATTAAATCCTGGAAGAGAAAAGATAGAAAAATGGGTGAAATATTGATAAAATCTGTCATTTAGTTATTAATATTCTACTAAAATTAATTCCACAGTTTTGACAAATAACCTGTGGTTGTTTATGTAATAGGTTAGCATCAGGGAAATCTGGATAAAAAGGATAAGGAAACTCTATACGATCTTTGTAGCTTTTCTATTACACAGAACTTATTCCAAAATGAAAAGTTTATTCCTAAAAGATAATTCTCTAACAGTTTTTAAACACAGGAATATGCTTAAAATGATTAAGCTGCAGACATATAGTTGAATTTTACACTACTTATAACTTAACCTTCAGAACAGACAGTAATGATGTTCACTGAAAGAAAGCATGTTTTTTTTTTTTAAGATTTTATTTATTTATTTGATAGAGAGATCACAAGTGGGCAGAGAGGCAGGCAGAGAGAGAGAGGAGGAAGCAGGCTCCCTGCTGAGCAGAGAGCCCGACATGGGGCTGGATCCCAGGACCCTGAGATCATGACCTGAGCCGAAGGCAGAGGTTTTAACCCACTGAGCCACCCAGGTGCCCCCAAGAAAGCATGTTTTGAACTGTTAATGCTCAGCACTGTGTTGTTCAGAATAGTTGTTAAACAAACACTTGTTACATAAATAAATGGATAATGTTTGGTTTCTGTTTTAAGTTGTAAATTCAACACTTTGGCCTTTACCTGTCATTTGTTTATATGACCTGGATTGCTAGGCTTCATTCAAAAGGTGTGGTTAACTAACAGAAACAAATAGCACTCTTTTATATGAATTACTTAAGCCTTTATGAAAATAAGTAATAAGCAAAATAATAAGGAACATAGCATTTAGAGGTGAATATAAAATCCCAGAATAAGATTTAAACAAATGAACAAAGTATATGGACACTTCTCTCCATAATCTAGGCTAAGACAGATTTATTTCCAGGGATGAAGGAGGTGATTATTTTTAATAATTTATCATTCTTATTTTGGAATGAATCCCATAGAAAAATAACTCTGCCTTGGCCATACTTGATATTAAAATCCTTCCCTGTGGTTTGGCTTATATATAACAACAACTGTCTGTTTCAACTGTCAAAGGCTTTTAATAAGTAAATAAAATACTTTAATAAAAGTAAAGCTTTGAAACACAATTTTCCTCTGGACTTGCTCTCTTTTGAATGACAGAAATAGGGAATTTACAAACATGTAATGCATCAGCAGCTGGACCTTCTTCCCTCCTATCTTTGTTTTGTTCTTGTTCTTGTTGAAACAAATATGAGCTTAACTTTTGGGGATGGGAATTGATAGACCCTCTTCCAATTCTCCTTTAATTTTTTATCTCAGGTTTACATTTTTGCTTGTTCTTTGTGAAATGAAATTACCATTGGATTTTTCAACTCTCTTTAGACACTATTTGCAACTTGCCTCTAACATAATTTGAAATTATGAAGAAAAGTTTTCCCAGAGTGATTTGTATTTTTCACGTACAAACAATTTTTAAGCAGTTATGAGGAAGTCATTGCTTTGTATGCTTTTCTAAATTTGCTGTGTTTTATCATATCCAAGATAAAACTTTAAGTCATGAAAAGAAAATGGCTGGTTTCTTTTAAAGCCAGTGTGCTGGGAAAAAAACTCGAATCGCAAAAAAGTTAAAATTGTTGGGCTAACAGCAGAAAGAAGCCTATGCAATGCTAATAAAGCTTTTAAGGTAAGGAACTCTAGTTTGGACATTCTAAAGGAAACTATTGAGTTACAAACATGCAGGGTCATTTTAACTGAAAACTGAGACTTCCAAGTAACTTGTTCATAGCTGTAAGTTAAGATTCCTGAGGTGGGAATTGAGAAAGTAGATACTAAGAAGGTATGTAGTGCCAAGAATTCTTTGCTTATGGATATGTAATGGGTTGTAAGTCCAAAAAGAGTACTGTTTTTTGTCTTATTATTTAAAGTTAAACCTCAGTACAAACAAAAAACAAAGAAAAGAAAAAAAAATAATTTGAGCACAATCTGAACATCTAAAAAGATCAGTTTTGAGGATGCTCTAAAAGAAAAGACAAAATTAAATCCCAAGAACAGTTTGGTTCAGAGAGATCTATGGAATCCTCACTGAGAAAAGTTGCCATCAACCCACACTTCCCCATGATGGTGCCTTGTCTCTTTGGCTCTCAAGAGACCAAGAAAAACCTGGGTGGCTAGATGTCCTCATTGCCCAAATGCTAAGAGGACAAGGAAACAAGGAAACAGTGGGAATTGTTGCATGTACCTGAGCAGGGTGATCTGCTGCATCTATACTACAATCCCTAGAGATAGGTATCATTCCACCTTCCAAATCTAGCCACCATTTAAGGGGAGCAACAAGATCTGTGAATCTACAGAAAAAAAAGACAACACATTTAGGTTTTATCTGTTAGAGTGAGGAAATTTAGGTAGAAAAAACTATATACATCCAGTGAAATAAGATTGAGGGAGATACATGAAAGGCTGAAAAAAAATTAGAATTATTTCAGTGAATCAGATTAAATTATACAGTTAATAAAAGGAAATTTTTGGTATCTGAAATACAGTTCCCTAATAAACAATGAAATAATTCATGGAAAAGAGTTAAATTTTGAGTTCTAAGTGGTCTAAAATATCAAGTGCAAAACATATCTTGGAGTGTTAAGGTAACAACATAGTGGAAAAGATAAGAAATACGGATAGGATTTGGATCAAGGAGACCATAGTTCTGGAAAGAAAAACAAAAAAACAAAAAACAAAAACTTCCGGTGATATTAAAGTCCAGAAACTGCTAAAAAAATTCAATAAAATTGTAGTTAATAATATTATTCTGTATAGAACAGTTTATGAGCTGGGAGTCTTCAAAGCAACAGTGAAACGAAGCTCAGAGGCATGTCGTTAAAGGAAAGCTTATATGTATATTGGAAAGTGTGAACCTTTATAATGATAAGTTATTGGACTGGGGTTTCTCCAGTGACAGGGGATTGGTCAAAGTGGTTATCTTCTGCCATTTTTGAAAAGCAACTTAGGTTTTGTTTATCATTTCCAGAGGCGTTTACAAGAAACAACCCAAGGTAAGTTTTCTTATGTTATAGGATATGCTAAATTAGGTTTTGCTTAACTAGTTTTGTCTGCTTGGGGAATTTTCAAGTCTGGTTCTCATTTTGTATTTTATTTTAACAGAGATGATAATTAAACACATGATGAAGGTAATTTTCTCTGAGCTAAATAAGGTTCTAAGCCTGTGGCTTGAATGACCTGAGCATAGATTGTGATATTCTGAAAATGCAGTCATCTTCTTCTCCCCTTCCCCCTCCCCCTCCTCTTCCTCCTCCTTCTTCTTCTTCATCGTCATCATCATGCTACAGGCTCTAGAAAATTTAAAACATTCCTGCAATATCTTTGGCATTTCTCTCTTTAAGGGTAACTCTAATTCCCCTTCTTGAGTGTGTAAGAATGTAGGCCAACCTTAGGAATTTGCTTCTAATTATTATAATAGGTTAAGAGTGGCATTATGTGGTTTTTCATGCTAGATCATAAAAGGCCATATACCATATATATATATATATATATATATATAGTGTTAAGGTAACTATATATATATATATATACACACACATATATATATAAATATATATACTTATATATAAAGGCCTCTCTTTTTTCTATCTTTTTTTTTGAACATGTGCCTTTGAAATTAAGAAGTCCAGCTACCCCGAAGCAGCCATTCTAAAGAGACCACATGGGGAGTCTACATAGGGATAGAGAAAGATGCATAAGGAGGGACTCTTCTAGACTCTTGTTTGAGTTTTCATATTGTCAGCTTCCAAGAATCAATAGGTATTTGAGTAAGCCTTCCATTACTTTATCCCTCAGCTTTTCATAAGCTCCAAGCAATACCAAGCAGAGCAGAGATGGGCTGTCCCTATTGAACCTAGCCCAAAATGCAGATTCAATAGAAGAATAAGTACTGTTGCTTTAGTTTTGGAGTGCTTTATTTTGCAGCCATAGTGAGTAGAACATGAATTTCTAAGGATAATTTAATTAACAGTGTTTAAGAAAATAAATCAGTGATACTACCCAAATGACAAATGAATCAGAATGAGACTTTGACATGTGGAAAGATGAAAAGAAAACAGTTGTAAGTGGTGAAATATATATTCTGCAAATATACAGTGAGGTATACTCAAAGGTACCTTTTCTAAAAATGTGCTAAATAGGACTTTAGAAACAGAAAAATGACACTATGAGTGACACATCTGGATAACTAAGAGTTGGAGGAGGTAGGAAAATACAGAGAAAGAAGGCTTTCTAAATGTTTCAGAGAATGGGAAGAAAAGAGAGAAGAGGAATAGAGAGAGAGAAGGGTCAATGAAAATATTACAGACACCTAACCTTGTTTATTTGGGAGAAATATAAGTATTTTGTTTTAAATTATAATAGAGAAATATGTGTGATTTTTGAGAGCAGATAAAGGGAAGGTGACCAGTAAAGAAATAAAAGAGTAAAGTAGAACTTTCAAAATAACAATGGGAAAAAAACCAAATCAGTGAAAATAAGGTGAAGAAAAATAAAATAATCAACGTAAGATAAGGCCATTTCTCTAAACTTGAGCCACCTAAATGTTACATAATTAGATAGATAGCTTACTAATTAAAACCCTCTTAAATACTGTTTATAAAAACTGCATATAAAACAAAGTTATAATGAAATAATTTATTTTATTTGTCTATTAATTTATTTAACCCTGAGATCATAACCTGAGCCAAAATCAAGAGTCTGATGTTTAACTGAGTGAGCCACTTAGGTGCCCTATCATGAAAGATCTTAAAACGAAGTGATAAGCAAAGAGAGACTAGACAGAGAGAGATAGAATGGGGGGTAGGGGAAATAAGAGGGAGTAAGAATGGTAGTATAAATATTAGGTTGGTGGTATTTAAAATAAATTCCAAAAGGGAGAGTAGGACTTTTAAAAAAAGAAGTATAGTTTTGTAGCTCCCACTGTTGTAAACCTATATATATAAATAACAAGGCAGTTAACTATACAAGGCAAAGATTATTAGTAATTCAAGAAAAAGCTGCTTAAAATATAGCTAAATAATTAATTTTTATTTCCTCCTCAATTTTTGGAAAAGCTTAAACTTTTTAGTGCCTCCCAGCTTAATTTTCTTCTACTCAGAGCATCAACCTCTATCCTTAGTGCTTCCTGATAGTCCTGGAACATAGAAGCTCTCTTCCCCCCATCTCTCCCATTGTATCCCTAGTCAGTGTAAACCAGGTCGGATTCTTAAGATGTACAAAGCTAGTTATATTTTGGGCAGGGAGCTGGAGAAAGGGACTGCTAACATCAGTTTACTTCTTTCTTAATAACTTCCCTTGGTGTATATGAGTAGAATCAGTGAATCTAATTCATTCAGAAAGATGCTTTGGGGATTGTTATGCATTGCATTGGGAACTTTGGCATTTTAGGATGATGCTTTAATGGTTTTTAATTCCCTACAGGATATAAAAAGAGCAAAGCTTCAAATAATTGAAATATAGAGAACATGGTAATTAACAAAACATCATTTTGATTATAATGTTTAATAGAGATTTTCTTTTTTTTACTATTGTAATCTTAATACACTTTAGAAAAAATATATTTGTATGTTTAATCTCTCCTTAATAATTGGGGATACTATGTATATCCTCAGACTTACTACTCTTCATATTAGAATTGAATGTATATTGATTCCAAAAATGCCAAAAAGTTACCTATAATACATTATCATTGAGTTGTGAAATATTTTTCTATTAAAGGAGGATATGAATCCTGCAGAAATTGCAGAAAAGACATTATATGGTTGTGAAAAAATACTGACTTCTCCAATGAAAATTAGTAGGCTTTATTCTTGGTTTATAACTCATGGGATACCTTAGAGCCAGAAACCCACCTGATTGGTGGCCTTATTTAAATAAAAGTTTTTGTTTTTGTTTTTTAAGAACAATATGCAGGGGTGCCTGGGTGACTCAGTGGGTTAAGCCTTTGCCTTTGGCTCAGGTCACGATTTTAGGATCCTGGGATTGAGGCCCACATGGGCTCTCTGCTCAGGAGGGAGCCTACTTCCCCTGTCTCTCTGCCATTGCTCTGCCTGCTTGTGATCTCTGTCAAATAAGTAAATAAAATCTTAAAAAAAAAAAAGAAAAAGAAAAAAGTACAATATGCAACCTTTCTTCCTGTCCCCCCCACCTTTTTTTCCCTGAGGAACAACCATATTGTTTTCCAGTAGCTGTTCCATTCTTTGTAATTGAATAAATTTGACATGTAACAGTGTGTAAATTTAAGGTATATGGCATGTTACACTTTGATACATTTATACATTGTAATATTATTGCCAATGTAGCATTATTTATCACATTATGTAATAATAATGTTGCCTATATTCATTATACTATGCATAGGAGCTCTATGGCTTATTTACTACATGTTACAAATTTGTACCCTTAAACATCATCACTTCTCTCCCTCACTTCATCCGCTGGTAACCACCATTTTATTCTCTAATTTTTTTATAGATTTAACTTTTTTTATTGCACATATAAGTATTATAATTCAGGACTTGTATTCTTTTGTCTGGCTTCCCTTGCTTAGCATAATGTGTTCAAGGTCTATCCATGTTGTCACAAATGGAAAGATAACCTCCTTTTTCATGGCTGAGTTATATTCTATTGCATATATGTACCATATCTTATTTTATACATTCATCCATTGATGGGTGTTTAGATTATTTCTATATCTTAGCTATTATGAATAATACTACAATAAGCATGGGAGTGCATACACATTCTCAAAATCCTGTTTTCTTTTCCTTTGTGTATATACCTTGAAGTGGAATTACTGCACAGGATAGTAGATCTATTTTTAAGTTTCTGAGGAACCTCCATATTGTTTTACATAGTGGTTGGACCAATGTACATTCCCACCAACAATGTATAAGGTTCCCCTTCTCATCATATCCTCATCAGCACTGTTGTTTCTTATCTTCTTGATGGTAGCCATTCTAACAGGTGTAAAGTGATATCTCACTGTGGATTTGATTTGCATTTTTCTGATGAGTAATGATGAGCATTTTTTGTGTATCTGTTGGCCATCTGTATCTTCTCTGGAAAATTTCTAATTAAGTGGGTTTTTTTTGCCCATTTTTATATTAGATTGTTTAATTTTTGATGTTATTAAGATGACAGAGTTCTTTCTATATTTTGGATATTAACCCCTTATTCAATATATGGTTTGCAAAAATTTTCTCCCATTCTGTAATTTGTTTTTTTATTTTGTCAATTTTTATTTTATTTTATTTATTTTGTACATATATATACATATGTGTATGTGTGTATTTGCTATGCAGAAGCTTTTGAGTTTGAATTTCATGTAGTCCCATTAATTTGATTTTTGCCTTTATTGTTTATACTTTTGACACCATGTTCAAAAAAAAATCATTGCTAAAACCAGTATCTATGAACTTCTTTTCTGTTTTCTTCTCAAGTTTTATGATATCAGACTTATGTTTAAGTTGTTGATTTAATTTGAGTTAATTTTTGTGAGTCGTGTGAAATAGGGGTCCAGTTTCATTGTTCTGGTGTGTTTCTCCAGTTTTCTCAGCAACATTGTTGAAGAGACTACCTTTTTCCTCATTGGGTGTCTTTGGTTCCTTTGTCAAGTATTAATTGACCATACATGCTAGGATTTAATTCTGGGTTTTCTGTTTTGTTACACTGATCAATGTGTTTATGTTTTGCTAGTACTTTTCTATTTTTATTGCTATGACTTTTTAGTAGTTTGAAATCTGGAAGTATGATACCTCCAGCTTTGTTGTTTTTACTCAGAATTGCTTTGGTTATTTGGGGTCTGTTGGAGTTCCACACAAATTTTTAAGATTATTTCTTTTATTTCTATTAAAAATGTCCTTGGTATTTTGGTGAAGATTGTATTGAATCTGTAGATGGCTTTGGGTAATATGGCCAATTTTAATAATTTTAATTTTTCCAATCCACAAACATGGGATGTCTTTCCACTTATTTTTTTCTTCTTCAATTTCTTTTAGCAAAGTGTTGTAGCTTTCATTGTATAGATCTTTCACTTTCTTGGTTAAATTTATTCCTAAGTATTTCATTGTTTTTGATGCTATTATGAATGGGATAGTTTTCTTTATTTCTTTATGAAAGCTTCATTATTACTGTAGAGAAATGCAATTGACTTCTATTTACTGATTTTTTATCCTATCATGTTACTGAAATCATTAATTAATTCCAACAGTTTTTTGAGTGACTCTTTAGGATTTTTTAAAAAGACATTTATTTATTTTAGAGAAAATGAGAGTATGCACCACAAGTGGGGAGAAGGGCAGAGAATCCTCAAGCAGACTCCCTGCCAAGTGTGGAGCCTGATGTGGGGCTCCATCCCAGAACCCAGAGATCACGGCCTGAGCCAAACCAAGAATCAGAGCCTCAACTGACTGAGCCACACAGGCTCCGCTCTTTTGGATTTTTCCTTATGTGTAATAAGATCACATCATCAGCAAAAAGTGACAGTTTGCTTCTTCCTTTCTAATTTAAATTACTTTAAATTCTTTGTCTTGCCTCTTTGCTCTAGTAAGGATTTCCAGTACTATACTGAATAGGAGCAGTGAGAGTGGGCATCCTTGTCTTGTTCCTGATTACAGAGGAAATACTTTCAGTTTTCCTCCATTGACTGTAATATTAGCTGTAGGTTTGTCATATATAGCCTTTATTACATTGAGGTGTTTCTTCTATATCTAATCTACTAAGGGTTTTTATCATGAAAGAATATTATATTTTGTCAAATGCTATTTTTATGTCTATTAAGATGATCATGTGATTTTTCTTTTCCATTTTATTGATGTGATGTACTACATCTTGAACATTCTTGCATCCTATGGGTAAATCTCACTTGGTCATGGTGTATACTCTTTTTTTTTTTTTTAAGATTTTATTTATTTATTTGACAGAGAGAGATCACAAGTAGACGGAGAGGCAGGCAGAGAGAGAGAGAGAGAGAGGGAAGCAGGCTCCCTGCTGAGCAGAGAGCCCGATGCGGGACTCAATCCCAGGACCCTGCGATCATGACCTGAGCCAAAGGCAGCGGCTTAACCCACTGAGCCACCCAGGCGCCCCGGTGTATACTCTTTTAAATGTACTCTTGAAATTGGTTTGCTAATATCTTGAGAATGTTTGCATCTGTATTCATATAGGTCTATAATTTTCTTGTGGAATCTTTATCTGGTTTTGATATCAAGATAATGTTGGCTTTGTACAGTAAGTTTAAAAGTGTTCCCTCCTCTTTGATATTTTAGAAGAGTTTGAGGAGCATTGGCACTAATTCTTCTTTAAATGTTTGGTAGAACTCCAGTGAAGGCATCTGGTCTCAGAGTTTTCTTTGTTGATAATGTTTTGATTACTAATTCAATCTCTTTTCTTGTTATCAATCCGTTCAGATTTTTTATTTCTTCCTGATTTAGTCTTGGTAAGGTTTGTTCATTTTGTTTTACAAATGTATCAGTTTCTTCTAGGTTATATAATTTGTTGGCATATAATTTTTCCTAGTAATCTCCTGTTATTTTTTGCATTTCTGTAGTATCTACTGTAGATAATTTTATTTGAGTCTTTTCTATTTTTTTCTTAGTCTGTCTAAAGATTTATCAGTTTTGTTTAACTTTTTAAAAAAACAGTTCTTAGTTTTGTTGACCCTTTCTATTTTTTTTGTTTTATTTTGTTTTCTATTTCATTTATTTTCACTCTGATCTTTATTATTTTCTTCTTTTTGCTAACTTTGGGCTGAATTTGATCTTCTTTTTCTAGTTCCTTGAGTATAAAGTTAGGTAATTTGAAATCTTCTAGATTTCTTATAATATGTGTTTATTGCTATAAACTTTCCTCATAGAACTGCTTTAGCTGTGTCTCACAATATTTATATTATATTTCCACTTTTATTTGTTGTAAGATAATTTTTTAAAATTTCCCTTTTAATTCCCCTTGACTCAAAGGTTGTTTGGAAGTATGTTATTTAGTTTCCATATATTTGTAGATTTCTCACTTTCCTTTTGATTTTGATTTCTAGTGTCATGCCCTTGTAGTCAGAGAACACAGATGGTACGATTTCAGTCTTCTTAAATTTGCTAAGATCTGCTTTGTGGTCTATCATTTGATCTATCCTGGAGAATGTTCCATGTGCACTTGAGAAACTTGTGTGTTCTTTTGCTGTTGGATGGAATGTACTTTATATTTCTACTAAATCCATTTATTCTAAAGTGTATCTCAATTCCAACATTTACTTTTTGATTTTCTGTCCAGATGATCTAGCCACTGTCTGTAATTACTTTATCATCTATTTCTCCCTTAAGACATGTTATTGTTTACTCTACATATTTTGGTGCTTGGGTATTGGAAGCATATACATTTACAATTGTTATATCTTCTTGATGTACTGACACTATCATCCTGTAATGACTTTATCTTTTTTTACTCTTGATGTCTTGAAGTCAGTTTTGTCTGATATAAGGTAGCTAGTGCTGCCTTCTTTTGGCATTTATTTTCTTGGAATATTATCTTCAATCCTTTCACTTTAAGAACTTGGTGTGCCTTTAGAGCTGTGTCTCTTGCAGGCAACATATTGTTGGGTCTTTTTTAAAATCTTTTCAGCCACTCTTTGCCTTTCGAGTGGCAAATTTCTTCCATTGACATTGAGGGTGATTAGTGACATGTAAGGATTACTACTGTCATTTTATCGTCTGCCTTCTAATTTGTTTGTTTTTATTTTTGCTTGTGTCTCTCCATTGTTTCTTTTTCCTTTTGTTTCTGTCTACCTTTGTAAGTTAGGCCTTTCCATGCTGATTTGTTCCTTTATTATGTTTCATGTCTCTCCTCTGAATTTTTACTTTGCAGCTGCAATGAGGTTTATAAAACATTTCATAGCTTAAATTGTCCTTTTTCTGCTGACAGAAACTTATCTTTATTTACTTATAAAAAGCTCCATTATTCTGTGTCTTCAGCTTGAAGATCTCCTTTCAACATGTTTTGTGTGGCAGGTCTCATAGTCGTGACTTCTGTCAGCTTTTGTTTGTCTGGGAAAGCCTTTATTTCTCCTTCATATCTAAAGGATAACTTTACCAATAGAGTATTCAAGGCTGACAGTTTTTAATCTTTCAATATTTCCCATATGTCACTCTACTCTCTCTTGGTCTGAGAGTTTCTGTTGCAAAATCTGCTGATAACTTACTGGGGGTTCCTTTGTAGGTTATTGTCTTTTTTTTCCCCATGGCTGCCTTTAAAATTCTTTCTTTATCATTGACTTTTGACAGTTTTAATATAATGTATCTTGAAGACAGTCTTTTTACATTGAGATGTTAAGGAGCCTATTAGGGGCGCCTGGGTGACTCTGTTGGTTAAACATATGCTGTTGGCTCAGGTCATGATCCAGGGGTCCTGGGATGGAGCCCTGCATCTGTCTCCCTGCTCAGTGGAGAGTCTGCCTCTCCCTCTCCCTCTTCCTTCTACTCCCCCTGCTTGTGCGTTCTCTCTCATTAAATAAATAAATAAATAAATAAATAAATAAATAAATAATAAATAATAAAATCTTTTATAAAAATAAGATGTCTATTAGCTTTGTGGACTTGTACGTTCAGTTCCTTTTCTAGGTTCAGGAAGTTCTCACTACTTTTTTTTAAATAAACTTTGCCTCCTTCTCCCTCTTTTCACTTTCTGGAATACCTACTATTCTTATATTGGCTTTTCTAATGGAGTGTGATAGCTGTTGTACTGTTTTTTCATTTTTTAGAAATCTGAGTCCTGTCCCAGTTTTCCCTAAATTATTTCTACATTATTTTTTTTCTTCTATGTACTGCACATATTTGTAGATTCTTATCTTCCAGCTTGCTATTTTTTTCTTCCATCTAATATGCTCTATTTCTAAAGCATTTTAGTGCATTTTTCATCTTATTTCTTTAGTTCTTCAGCTCCAGAATTTCTTTTTTTTTTTAATTTTAATTTCTTTGGTAAAATACTCCTTCTTTTTGTTAATTTTGTTCTTGAGATCATTGTATTACCTTTATGAACTTTCTTATAGCTTGTTGAATTTCTTTATAATAGCTATTTTGAACTCCTTATCAGTTAGGTAGCAATATCCAGTGTCTTTTGGTTTGGTTGCTGGAAAATTATCATTTTCTTGTGATTCTGTGTTACCATGATTTCTCATGATGTTTGATGAAAGATGCCTCTGTCACTGTATTTGAAGTAGTGACTATTCCTTTCAGTTAGGCAAAGTTTTATTTATTTTGATTCTAACAGTTCAACAGGTTGGTAATTTGGAGCCTTCCTTTTATTTTCCAGAAGGTGGTACTAGCATACATTTTTAGTTTCTCTTACCAAAGCTGATTCTTGCTAAGGTTGAGGAGCATATGCATTAATAAAAGCTGCTGGGGAGTAAACGGTGACAGCAGAGTGGGAGAGAGTATGTATTAAGCACTTGGAACTTTGGATGTGTCTGTACCTTATGAGCAGACCCTTTAGTCGGGGTTCATAGAGGTCCATGGCTGGTTCTTTTGCCAGAATTCTTGGACAGACAGGAGACACTTTTTTCAGTTCACTTTTTCAGTTCTCTTTTTCCCCACACAGTCACTGTAGGTCCTTCCAGCTGCAGAATGTGGGCCAGGCAAACCTCCATGCATTGCCTTTGCCCTCTGCCTACTCTGTCAGAAAGTTTGTGCTATTTAACTGCTGAGTCTTCTGCTGTCTTCTCTGCTACCACTACCTCTGCTGCTACCAACTCTACCTCCACTCCCCTTGCTCTGCAGCTTCCTCCATAATCCAAACCACTCAATTTTGGGTGCACAGATGGATGGATATCTTGAGTGTCTTATTATGCTGTGGAGAGGTGCTTTATTTTGGCTATAGATGTCCATAGAGTCTTAAATCTAAGGGGAAAGAATAAAGGAATGGTCATATGGTTGTGATGCTGACATCACTCCCCATTTCTTGTTTTTGGAAAAGAAAGACTATTCTTACAAAATTGGGAGTGGTCAATTACCCTCTTTTCTGTTTTAACTCAAGGACCAATGGGTAACTATCTCCCATATGAAAGTCACTGAGCTAATGTGCTGGACTCTGCCAGGACATAGAGAAAAGAACTGGGAACATATAACAAAAGTGAGATAAGGAGTGCAGAAGAAATATGGCAAAGCTATATGAATTTTCTATGCTTCTGGGAAATAATGCAACATGTTGGTTGGGGTTAAACAATCAAGGTGATAACTTAGTTTCAAAATGAGGAAGACTGATTCTTAAAAACTGGGATGGCTCTTTTAATAACTGAAGGTGACAGGAAAAAAAATGCATGGAATCCAATTGAGCTGCCACTAAAGATAACTGCCAATCAGCAGAAAAGCATGAGGTATGAATAACAGATCAGAGTTAGAAGTTATTGGAAAAATAAAATTTCTCCATGTTTATACCCCTATGAGTCAAGTCTAAACTGACTATACTTATTTGCGCTATCTCTTGTGATTTGTATCTTTGTCCTAAAAATAGGTGTCAAAACAACTCTAATTAATTGCAGTCTGGTTGGGTTCTCCTTCTGAGAGGCATTATTGGTCATTGATGAGTGGAAATGACATCTCCAATATACAGACTAATTGTTCCCATCACTTGTGGAATAAACTAACACCTAGGGAGGGACACATGTCACTCTGTATTACAATGCTGGCAAACATATATCAAAATTACTATAGTGGGAAAAAATTGAATTTGTAAACATAAAGAAGCATTAGGCAAACCTTACAGTTCTGCATTTGTGAGTGTTTGTGTGTGTTTGTCTGTGTACCTAATGATTTTTTAAAGCTACCTGAGTAGGTACCTGAGCTAAGTAAGGAACATATTTTTAAGATATATTTATCAGCTAATATAGCAACAAATCACTCATTTAAAATCCAAGGTGAAAAATATGTGTCTAAACTGATAATACAGCACACATATATTATGGGCCATAATTTTAGTATTTTGCTATTTTTTATCTGAATTCAATAATTTCTAACACCATGATAAAATTTTATCACACTAGTGCAACTCCCTGATGATTCAGGACACCTCATTCCAAACTTACTTAATGTCCCCATGAATTTATTCATTCCTCTTGTCACAAGTATCCTAGTTTTTAGGTAAAACTGCTTTCTAGAAAGATTTTAGCCAGATGGTTTGGCAGACATATTATTTTAACATGAGCTGTTCTCTATCAAAATCCCACTTTAGGGGGCGCCTGGGTGGCTCAGTGGGTTAAAGCCTCTGCCTTCAGCTCTGGTCATGGTCCCAGGGTCCTGGGATCGAGCCCCGCATCAGGCTCTCTGCTCTGCGGGGAGCCTGCTTCCTCCTCTCTCTCTGCGTGCCTCTCTGCCTACTTGTGATCTCTGTCTGTCAAATAAATAAATAAAATCTTTAAAAAAAATCCCACTTTAGGGCTAGTTTCACAAATCCTACTCTAGAAGTCATTACTCATATAAGGTAATAGTCTTAAAAAAGAGTAATTGAAACTATTTTCTTTCTATTTCTGAATTTCATCTGTTGGTGTGCACTAATTTCCAAATTATGAATTTCTCTGTAAGAATACTTTTATATAAAAATGATTTTTAAAGTAAAAGACATAGATATGTCATTATGATTTGGTGAAGGGTAGTGACTTTTACCTCATTCTTGGTAGTAAGGATCTATACCTTAGGAATTTATTTTTAAGTACATAATAGTAATACTGATTACTTTTTAGGATGAATTTCTATGGATATAACACTTTGCAGTATAACCAGTATTATCTGCAATGAAAAGACACATTCAAAAAAGGTCTCAAAATAATTCATTGTTAAATTTTTTCTGATAATTTAAGTTCAATAAAGTTAATGAGAAAAATGAAATAATTATCACAAATAATTAGAAACAGTTTTCCCAAGTTCACTGGAATAAAACTATGCGACTTTGGGAAACCACAAGAAAATGAGGTATCTTATGAATATTGTTTAGTTAGAAATTTGTAAAGCACCAGGACTTTCTAAAAAATAATTTAAAAAAATAGACCAATCAATTTGTTAGTTTTTTTTACATAATCATAATTAGAGTTGGAGATGAAGATGATCAGAATCAATATAATAATAGTTAACATAATTGAGCTCTCAATATGCACCAGGCAGTGCAGTAAAAGTATGTGCTTTGCATGTATTTGCATGTTTAATACTAGTAATAGTATTCTAAGGTAAATAAATGGATGTGTAAGAGCAGTGTTGTACTGGCTTAGGAGAGCCCGTAGTTGATTTTTTTAGGAATTTCGTAAGTTGGTTGATATCAACTTCAAGTAGTTTGAAAGTGGCCTTGGTGGAATAATTTATACCATGGGAATCAATAAATACAACAAAGTATGAATTTTCTCTCCACCTCAGGGAACCAGTTGTTAAACATTTACCAGCTGTCCCTTCCCTGTAGAGCCAGTTGTTAAAATATTTATTAGCACATCACTGGATAGACAGTGTTGTGTCCCTATTTTACAAATAAGGATATTGAGTCATGGGTTAAGAAAGTTTCCAAAGACTGAAGACTAAAACAACATGGTAGATGTGGAATCAATCAATCTGATCTGCTATCTTGGTTAAGAAATTTCAAAAAAGATCCAGTCAGTTTAGGCTGTAGTAGACTCCTTCCAGAGGAGCCTATCTTTCCATTCCCTATGGATAACCATTGTTTCCAAAGCATGATGAAAGTCTTTCCACCATTTAGATTAAGATTCCACTGGAAAGGTAGTTGATTCATTCCATGGGTAAGCTGTTCCACACAGAACTTCACTTCATTCTCACTGTCACAGTTCAGGGCATCATCTGCTCTCTGCTGAATGATGATAACACCTTCTGCTATATTTATTCTTCAAATCCATTCTTTTTCCTGACCATTCAAAACAAAAATCTGGTCATGTCATGATGTTTAAATACTTTCAAAGATTTTTCCATTATTTTCTGGATCAAGTCCAAATTTTCTGATCATCTTACTGTCTCTCATGTTTCAGTGTCCTGGCACCTCTTAATGAGTTCTAGCAGTTTTGAGCATCCCTAGTTTATTAGGGAGCGCAGGAATTAGAATCATAGGAATATTTCCTGCATATTAAAAATATACCTTAACAGGTATTACATATTTTGCATATATATCATATAGTCATATACATATAAAGTCCTTTTCTTTTATTGTATAATAATGTGATTATTTGATAAATAATAGCTGGCACTTTTTTAAATTCATAAGTATTGATTCCTGTTTAGTTAATTTGCATTTCTATATACATGGTTCTTTTTCTCTCTTTCTATCAACCTTCTAACCCCATAAATTAAATTTCAGACAAATGTAGAAACATGAAATACTAGGAGAAAATTATTTCCTACCTCTATTTCCTATGACTGCATTTCATTTTTAATACTGCAGCTACAAAAAATGGAGCTTTGAGACTGAGGTCTATTTTAGCATTCCAGTGTGACTGATGCTATTGTTCTGCAAATATCTATGGAATCAAATAAGAGACTGAAATTCCCATTTAATCAGCTGGAAAATTGTGTTGCCTTCTTCAATGTTTTTAGTTTTTTAGACTGTTGTCTAAAATGTCAACTATCTAAATTTCATATCTTAATAAATTGATGAAAGATTAGAAACAGTTAACAAAAAACTTGCATATGAGGTATCTTCATGGCTGAAAAACATCTATTCAAAGTAAAAACAACATATCCGTAGTCACTCCAATTTGGTCACATTTGCCAGTGAGAGAGGGAATGTTTTGAGAAAAGGACTTGAAAGAATGGACATGCACATGTGAGTTCTCATTATACCTGGGTCAAGGGAATATCAGGGATTGTAACCTGTAATTTTCTTGGTGCTTGATAAGAGCAGATAAATTTACCTGTTGTCATCTGTAAATAACCAAAATACAGTACAAATTTTATTTACACAAAACAATATTTGTAATTAAAGGAAGGGAAGACAACATGAAAGAATGGGAAGACTAATTACTCAGATTACTACCCAGTGCAATTTATATTAAATCAAAATTAACAATAACTTAAGCCTTTAACTCCAGTTCAAAGAACTTCTCCTAGCTTTAGAACTGGAATATTAAGATGTAAAAGGATCTTTAAAGCATTTATTACTTCTTCATGACAGCAAATATAAGTTTTGAGGACAGGGAACTGGCATGTGGAGCTTAATGGTAGGAAAGAAAAAAAAATGCAAAGAAAAATACCTCTTAAGAATGGTGACAAGATTTTTCTAGGCAATACTCAGCCTGAGGACAGTTTCTCCCCCTAAATCAAAAAGGTCTTTAATATTCCTTCCATTTAACCTGCAGAACAAAAGATATTTGAAAAAGTTATTCAAAGACTGAAAAGATTTTACAGAACACATTGACTATAAAGTGGATTTTTGTATCTTGAGATTTTAACTTGCTACTAGTGAAATAGGAAAATAGGAAAAGAACAGCTAAAACCATAAAATACAGTTGATCAAAAACTGTACTCAAGGTATAAACTCTTTATGTTATAAGGAATAGATATGAAGCAGTTTCAGAGAATCTTTATAATTAGCATATCATTTCTGATATTACCATAGAGCAGTGTGGTTCAGCATAGAAAGGAGAAATAGTCAAGAAGAATTAGAGAGGGAAAGCAGAACAAGTACAAATAATGAAAAGGATCTTGATTATCCCTAAACCTTCACCATTACTGAAATTAGTAAACTGCTAAATTCCATTACTAAAAATTCATACACACGTTTGGATTTTTATATATGTTCACTCACACATGAGCATGTACATACGTGTGTGAATGTGTGTATGTGGATATAGACAATCCTATGTCTATATCTAGAGGCCTGTTCAGGCATCTATTATCTTTGTTGCCAGAATAACATTAAAGCATACTAATTTTAGGACAAATTGCTATATAATCTGTGAAAAAAGCTGTTTATAGTCAGTGAAAAAGCATGTTTTAAGGTTGAACCAAGACCATAATGGGAGTATAATTTCAAAGAGAATACATTTGAGGTACTTAAGATGTGTAATCAGTAGAATGAAGGGATGCTTGGGTGGCTCAGTTGGTTAAGCATCTGCCTTCAGTTCAGATCATGATTCCATTGTCCTCAGAATGAACCCCATGTCAGGCTCCCTGCTTAGCAGAGAGCCTGCTTCTCCCTCTCTTCTCTCATGCTCTCTCTTGCTAGCTCTGTCTCTCTCAAATAAATAAATAAATAAATAAACAAATAAATAGATGTATGATCAGTAGAATTGAGAGACTGATCCAGTGTGCATGCTTATGAAGCCTTCATGACTTCCATTTTCCATGTTTTAGAAGCAGATGGCTTAGTAGATACTTGTCTCACATATTTACAATGTACCATTTTGAAATCACAGTGAAATAGATCCTGGTGAATAGGCAATGAGCATATCGTTCTCCATAGGATGGGTGGATGCCTGTCTTAAATTATAGCTTTGAGTTCTGGAATTGCTCTAAAATGACACCTTTATTTTAAAAAAAATCATTTGAGAATGTGTAACAGAACTGACTCTCTCTATTCCTTAATTTTCTTCTATAACTTCTGAATCTTAAATTTACTTCTTAAAATTCTGAGTACCAGAAATCATAGGATTTACATGAAACATTGAAATATAGGAGTACTTCATATTTTTCTTTGGAGGTCCAACAATTAGTACCAATCATTTTTGGTAGACCAAAGGAAATGTTTTATTTTTCAATACTTTAAAACAGAATCTTCAAATGAATGAGAGTATCATTAGCTTCTTAAAATTAATTCCACTTTTATGTTAAACAAGGCAATTTAATCTTCTACTTAAATATGGACTACGATTTATATAGCATAAAGTATTGGCTGGATGAAGAAATTACCAAAGAAAATTACCTTATTATAAGTAATTACCTTACTTAAACAAATACTTGACTATTTAACTATATTTATAGCACTACGTATATGAAACAAGAAGGACAAATTGATCTATCAATATAAAAATAAGTTTGAATCCTCTATTTGTGAGATTCATCTATTTATTTTCCTTATGGGAAAAGTACTAAATGAAATGGGAAATTGTTATTTTGTATTAAAATGGTGAACATTTAATGGGCTAAATTTTATTAGAAGGGTGAAAGAGAAAAATTTGTGGCTTAGATTTAGTTCCCCAAATATTTCCTTCCTAATTGTCTCAAATAAATCCAATAAAATAAAGGTAGTAAAAAGGTTATGAGACATTTTTTAGCAGCAGAAAATTTCAGACAACCCCAACTTTGATCTAGGAAACATATATATAAAATAGAACCTCCCACTCTTAAGATATCAAGTCCTTATTAATAAACTGGAACATCCAAAATATATTAAGTCTATAATTTAACTAAAAGAATTTGATGAAGATTAGATTAATAAAGAAAGATGCCAAAACGACTTGGGATATTTTTTTTTACCATTATCAGCAAATTTAATGATGTGATAATCTTACCAAAATTTACAAATGTACTATATATTTATAGAATTACCTTCAGATAGTTTCAGTGCAAAGATATACATATAGTACATTGTGATAATTATTTGTAAAAACAGGAGATGGCATAAGTAAAAAATTTTTAAAAAGACACACAAGGCAGAGTTTCCATGGACACTTCCAACTATACGTGAACCAGGAAAATATATACATATTTTTTTAACTAAAGTACTGAATGTTAACTTTTCTTCATGTTTGTAAAAAAATATATGTGCAAAGTGTGTTTCTAATTATTCCCTACAGAGCTGGCATAGCTATACCTCAGAGTCTTCTCTAACAAGGTTTGCAGTGTCTGTAAAACTGTCTTCCGTTGGCATTGGGTCTCAGAGAACTTTTAGCAGGGAGAGAAGGTGTTGGAGGTAAAGCCACAGCCTCACTGTCCTCCTGTTTATTCTCCATCTCCGCATAGATTGGATTTTCAAAGTTGATGGTTGGTTTGAGTTTTCATATGAATATATTCCATTTTGTTGCCTGAGTTCCATTAACACTGGGGAAGTTGGCTTGTGTCTGGAGCTAATTCAGAAGCGTTTATGGGACTACCGTAATTCTGGTTATCCACATATCCAGATACAGTCACCTGAGTTGGCTGAACCACTTTGACATCACTGTCCCTGGATGAATACATCGGTTTTACAAATATTAGGGACTGCCTCCCCATCTCCATGGCAAAGTTTTCACTCATCACCATTTAGGGGTCAATAGCAGACATTTTTTTTGATGTTCATGGATTTTATTTTATTTTTCAATTTTTATTTTTGTTCTCATACAAAGGTTGACATTTTCTACAATAGATATGAGTGTTGAAAAAAAAATTCCAAATCTTTTTTTTTTTTTTTTTTGAGTGGGAGGGAGGGAATGAATGAAATTGTATTGCACTATGCTCTGGGCAATCCTTCTCCTTCTCTTTTGCCCATGATTTAATCAAGTAGATATGCAGAGGAAATGGAAGGACTCAGCTCTCAGTTTAAAAAAAGCAGAAAAGGAAATGGCAAAGAGAGAAAGTTTTTTTCAGATTTCTTTTATTTTAATTTTTTTTTTTTTTAAATTTAGATTGGGTTCATTTATTTGAAACAGACTGGGTCAATGTCCACCCTGAATTCTTGGTCAGCACCACTGATGTCCAAAAGTGCAATATGAAGGATAGGCAGGAGGGATGAGTTATTTGTTTTGTATTCAATAATTGTCTTTCTCTATTCACTTGTCTTTTTAGAGCAGTGGTCTATAAGAACACTGTAGGTGAACTTGCTGTTGCCCTCAGCAACCAGGTCAACATTATTGGAGCCTTACAGAATGACAGCCTTTTTCAGATTGCCAGTCTCCTCATCCATGTAGACAATGCTGTTCTTGCAGTGGCAGGTGAGGTTTTGAGACAGTTGGCCAGCAGAAGCATGCGAGTTGAGTGGCCATTTCCTTGGTGGTTACTCCTTCAACATTATATTCAAACTGGGTACCACCACTGATAGTTGCTCCTAACCAGTTGTGCTTCTTGACCTTGAAATTTCTGTACCAGTTTTGGGCTGGGATGTTTTCAGGTTGAGCATGGATGCAGGTTTTGCCAGTAGAGAAATCACAGTATACTTTGATAGCATCCGTAGTGCATCCTTGGTTAGGGTCAGTCCAGTAGTAACCACTACTCCACTCTGGGTGGCTGAGTCTCGAGTGCAAGCTGGGTTCTTCCTAGAACCTTCAGGAGTCAGAGGGGTCTTGATCTGGTCACTGAGGAATTTCGGAGTAGTATCAACTTCATAATCCTTGGGTCTAAGAGAAAGTGGTGAGTGAGGCTGGTCAGCCCTATGGAAGTCCCCTTAATAAACAGAATCATAGCTGCCACCACTTGGACCTGGAGGGCCAGTAGGACCGGGGGGGGACCAGTAGGGCCAGCAGGACCTTTACTACCCTGAGAGTCACAGATGCCAGCAGGTCCAACTGTACCAGGATATCCAATGGGAACATCTTTGCCAGCAAGTCTGAAAGGATCCAGAGCCCCTAGGACAGGCAAGACCTGTAGAACCAGGTTCACCTTGATTGCTATGTTGACCAGCAAGATCAGGAAGAATCTTGCAGTCCATTGGGTCTCTTTAAGCTGGGAAGACCTCTGGGCCTCTTGTCAACAGACTCTCCCTTATCAACCTCAAATACTTTGTAGGCCACTAGGACCTCTTGGACCAGCAGCACCGATGGGTCCCACATCACCAGTAGGACCAAGTTCATCATGGTTTCCATGTTTGCCAGTGGGATCCACAGAGCCATGAAGACCAGGTGCACCCACAGTGCCAACAGGACCAATGTTGCCAGGGTAACCATGTTCTCCCTTGTGTCCGGGTTGACCATCCTGGCCTGGGGAACCATTCACAGCAGAAAATTTCAGACAACTCCAACCTTGATCTAGGAAACATATGTGTAAAATAGCACCTCCTACTCTTAAGAAATCAAGTCCTTATTAATAAACTGGAAGATCACAAATATTTTGTCTATAATTTAACTAAAATAATTGATAAAGATTAGATTAATATAGAAAGAAGCCAAGAATGACTTGGGATTAAATTTCAATGATAAAAATAAGTAATACTCTCCCTAAATAACCTACTGTGTATTTCCCCTAGTTATAGAGATGTATAATTTAGCTTCTAGCTTCCCAAAGCCTATTGTTTGTTCTGTTCTATCTCTTCTTTGACACCTTTGCTCTATTCTTCAGCCCTTATCTGTTTCTTTCTGTAAAACCATACAAAAAATTTTAATGGCTACCTTGTATTTGTCACTCTTATTTCAGCCTTTTGGGGTTTTTTTTTTTTTGCTTTTTTGCCCAGCCAGGTATAAACTTCTTTAAAACAAAGAGGAAATCATATATCTTCCTCCTCCTCAGAGTATTGAACAAAAAATAGGTACCCAATAAATTTTGTTGATTATCATTCATATATTAAAGATTCATCAGAACTAATTGTTTTCTGATGCTAATATATCACTGTCTCACTGTCTGATAACACAGGAGAATAATGTAAAGTATGAAAGTAAATTATTAGAAGCAGATGAACCCTGACTAAAGGATTTTTAAAGTAAATTTTTACCATATATTCATGTATTAAAAAAAGAAATGCTAAACATGAAAATAACTTTCAAAGAGCACAGCAGGTGTTAGATAAACACGGAGGGTTGAACACAACAATTAACAACAAAAAAAAGGAAGCATAACTAATAAGAAAAGCAAAAGATGTCTCTATAGGGTATGCCCATTTTCAGATTAACAGAGTAAATTCCTCAAAAATAGCACTCTCAATAATCATTTTCTGTGGAAAATAAACAGGTGTGAGCTGAGTCACATTTGCATGCCCATGTGATTTTATATATTTTACATCTGTCTACATAGACTGGGCAATTTATTTAATCAGCTTAAAATTTAAGATTTTATTGTAATCACTCTAAAGATTCTTAAATAGTTATTATATTTCATTGAATAAGACTATTTAACATCATTCATACATTTTTCCTATCAGTCACTAAATACCTCGGTTATTCTTTCCTTTGAGCAATCTTTGTTACTATGCATTTCTCTTCCCACACCCTTAAACATTGCTAAGACTTCTTTCTATTATCTTTGAACAAATGCCATTTCCTTTCAGCCTTTGTTACATAATTTCTGCTAGCTGAAGTATTGCCCAATTGATCTGCTTAAAATAACTTTCATCCTGTTAGCAACACTCCCAAATCCCCTCATACATACGCACATAGGTCTTATGTTGATTCTTTCTCACCTATTGCAGTGCATTTTTGTACTTTGGCTTGACTTGCAAAGCTCTTGATAACATAATATTTCATAACTGCTCTAACTTTATTTTTTACTGTCCCAATGTAATACACTATGAACATGTCATGATTCTTTCCACTTCTGTGAATTTATTCAAGTACTTTCTTTTTTTATATATAGATTGTTCTTTAGGGTCCATTTCAATTTTGTGATGCTGGTTATGCCTACATTGGCTTTCAGTGATCTTTAACTACTGTGAATAATGACCATACTTATATCTAACAGACACAATTTTATATTTATTTGTGGACTTGTGGTTTTGTACATTTTTCTGCTGTTTAATCATATTATCTATTTTTGTTTATATTATATATTTTTCAAAGATAAGTATATTTTCTTATTCTTATTAAAATAGTGTTGGTCACATATTATATGTTTAATATATGTGATCTAAATTATATCCATCTTCATATTGTTCAACAATAAAGCATTTGATTATGCCTCTTGTGTATACCACTGAGGCAGGAATTATACAGTAATTTATCCTCCCAAACTCTTTACTTCTATAGCTAGCAGAAATCTATTGCCCCTACTGGCAGATAAGACAACATAAAGTTTCCTCTCTAATATCATGTAATATAAAAAATGAAATATCCCAATAAAATTTCCTACTGTAAAAGTGCTAAAACTCCATATTTAAAGCCAGTTAAATATATAACTAAGTATCAAAAGGATAGGATTCATAAGGATATATCTGAGAAAGGACTGTTGTCTAGGATGTTATATGAACACCTAGAACTCAACAATAAAAAGCAAACAATCTAATAAAAATAAATGAGCGGGGTGCCTGGTTTGCTCAGTGGGTTAAAGCCTCTGCCTTCGGCTCAGGTCATGATCCCAGGGTCCTGGGATTGAGCCCCACATCAGCCTCTCTGCTCAGCAGGGAGCCTGCTTCCTCCTCTCTCTCTCTGCCTGCCTCTCTGCCTACTTGTAATCTCTGTCTGTCAAATAAAAAAATAAAATCTTTAAAAAAATAAAAAATAAAATAAAAATAAATGAACAATAGAAATGAACAGACACTTGGCATGCAAATGGCCAAAAAGCACATGAAAAACTGATAAGCATGATTAGTCATCAGAAAAGTGAAAATTATAATCTAAATGAGATATCCCTATACAATTATCACAATGATTGAAAATGAAAATATTTTTAACACTAAATATTGGTGAAAATATGAAATATATTTTTATGGTGGGAATACAATGTGTGTAACCACTTTGAAAGATCTTGCAGCCTTTTAAAAACTGAATATGCCCCATCCTATTATCTAGCTATGCCAACATCATCAGTTTACCTAAAAATTGAAAATATTTCATTCAAAAGATATATATATATATATATTTATTTATTTATTTATTTATAGTAGCTTTAATCATAATATCCAAAAGCTATTTTTTATTAAAAAGTCCTGGTGTACCTCAACATGAGAGTGGATAAACAAATAGTATAGATTCATACAACAGAAAACTACTCAGCAATAAAATAAAACAAATCCCCAAAACATGCAACAACACAAATGAATCTCAAAAACATGCTGAATGAAAGAAACCTTATACAAAAGACCAAATATCATTAAAAAATCCATTTTGTGGCATTTCAGAACAAATATAATCTATTTTGAAAGAAAAAGGGATAAAAAGTGATTGTCTCTGGAGGTGGAAATGGAGGCAAATACTGATTGCAAAGAGGAATGAGAAAACTTTCTGTGCAGATGTTTATATTTGGTATCTTAATAACAGGATGCATTACATAGATACCTGCATTTGTTAAAACTCACTTAAAATTTGTGCAAGTTGCTGTATGTAAAATTTACAATTAAAATACAACTATAAACAAATATTGAACTTTATTTAATGGTATGCACCCTGATGTATTTAAGGCAGAAGTATAGAAATGTCAACAATGTAGTTTTAAATTAAAAGTAAGACCCTTTATGGATGTTGAAATGATTAGATACATGACAAAACAAGCCTACTAAGTTGTTAATAGTTGGATGTAGATGGTGGGTACATGAATATTAACTGTAAATTTCTTTTAAATTTAGCCTATGTTTATATGTTAATATACCATAGAGACCAAACATGAATCTAAAGCATCAACTTGGAGAAGTAAGAATGTACATCTAAGTTTGGTGTCTGTCCTAAGAGAACCTTCTAAACCTAGGAACCTGAGGCTTTCATTTTACAAATGAGAAGATTGACAGCAGAAAAACCCCTTAGCATATACAAAATGTGGGCGGTGAAGAGGAACATGTGCTACAGTGTCAGTGACAATATGAATTAGAATAAAAAGAAAAATGTAAGGTTGCACAAAGGGACTGGTGAGAAAAATTAAATGCTTTGACATTAATTTATGTGAAGGAAGAAGAATTTCTGAAAATTCAAAATAACAAAGTGACTCTATAATAGGATGAGGCTCAAATTTATACTATCTACATCATCTGAAACCCATACAGATATTAATGAAAGACCAATGAAGTTAGAGCATGACTTTGTTTATGGACATCCAGCATGAATTAAAAAAAAAAAGTTTTAGGCATTGAGGTTGATGAACAATAAGATGCTAAAAACTACCAGGTCAAGACACAGGAAATGGTAGAACTCAGAGATCTAAAAAAGTGAGCCTAGCATTTGTGACTATTTTACTGTGAGTTAGGAAGATGAATTTGAATTTTATAGTTTGGCAATGGTAACCCTTCTCCAAAATATCTTGTGCCTTAGGTTTCATCCCTGTGGACTACACAAGTAAATAATGTCTTGTATAAAATGCAGCTTACCTTCATGTCATCTGAATGAGCCAGAAGGTCTCAATTCCAGAAATAATATTGAGGTAATATGAATAAGTAGTGTTTCCAGTGACCTGGAAAATCAAATGAAAATGTCTGAATAGAAATAACATCATTTTAAGACTCAAAAAATTTTTTTAATTAAAAACCACAAAATTGATAAAAAATAACCAGGTACACAAGGCTTTTTGTTTGTTTTTAAATTACTGATTTCAGGTTTCCAACTAGGATTTATAAAACTAAAAAAGCATTACTTTCACCCTAACTACAAGAAATGCTTGAAATCTACAATTTCACAATTTTTCTTGAATCCATCAGACAACAAAGTTTTCAAGGCAAACACCTGGACTGAAATATAAGAAAAGATAGAAAATGAGCATTGGCTTACCTGTGACAGAGTTTGGAAGAAAGAGACACTAATCATGACATAGATGGACAATAAACATAAGTGGATAGCTAAACTTTTCAGTGAATTACTGAAGGCCAAATGTGGGATAACATGAGAGTAGAATTCCTTGGAGTCGAAGACACAAAGTAGTTAATAATTATTTATGGTTTTTCCCTATGGCTCACCACCAGGTGCTCACAAGGGAGGGACTGGAGAAAGGTTCTTTTTGTGACCTGACCTGGAGAAAGGAATCAGCTCCTGCTGTGGGAGAAGCATGAAGTAGTCAGTATTGACACCCTTTACCCAAGAACAAAGCCTTTGGTCACTAAGGAGGAATAGCTGACCCTGTTGCCTCAGAGCACCAATAAAGACTCACTGCAGGTCAAAGTAGGGAATAGAGAAATGTTTTCATCCCCAAGAAAGGGAAAAACCATCTTGGACCCAGACAATTAGAAAATTTTTTAACGTAATTTCATTTTATTTTATTTTTTTATTTTATTTGAATTCAATTAATTAACATATAGTGTATTAATAATTCAGAGGCAGAGTTCAGGGATTCATCAGATTCATATAACACCCAGTGCTTATTACATCACATGACCTTTTAAAGCTAACATTAACAAGTCAGGAAACAACAAATGTTAGCAAGGTTACAGAGAAAGGGGAACACTATTAGGAATCTTTTAATCCTAGGGGCAATTCAGGTACATTAAAAACCCCCACAACTGAGACCCAGGAATATAGGACTTGCATAAGTCTGAAGCTATACCAAGAGAATGAAGGAATCACCCTGCACGTCACCATCAGACTAACAATCACCGAGTAACAAACAACAGTAGTCTATCTCTGGGAGAGGTAGAACATGGAGAGAGACCCTCTCTGAGGATCAACAAACCACAGAGGACTAAAGTTGAAAGTGGAGCAGGATATATTTTGCTGCTTAACTGTAATTCTTTAGAAAAATAAATAGTATTTATCTCAGTTTTTATTGTTTTACACTTGATTTCAGTGTTCAATAAAACAGTAATGAAACATACACAAAAAAAGGTAAAAATATCCCACTGCCCAGAGAAAGAGAGTAAAACAAAACAAAACAATCACACACACACACACACACATACACAACGCACAGATAAGCCATGTGTTGGGACTTTCAGTCAGGGATTTAAAATGACTATGATTGATATGTTGAAGTTTCTAGTGGAAAAGATGAATAACTTGTATGCAGAGATGTGAAATTTCAACAGTGATAGGTAGCATACGATAGGATCAAATAGATATCCTAGAATTATAGCAATATAGTAACAGAAGCAAAGAAAGCCTTTGATGGTTTGTTAAATAAACTTCATATGCCCAGAGAAAAATCATTTGACTTGAAGATAAGGCAATCTAATTTGCAAAATGAAACAAAGTGACAGGAAATAATGAAAAAAAAAAATAATAAAGCACCAAAACCTGTGGGACATTCTCAAATGTTCTAATAGATGGTTAATAGGAATTCAAGATGGAGAAAAGAATGTGAATAAGACAAAAATTAAAAATTAATATCTGACTACAGATTCAAAAATGTCAAAAAATCTTAAGCAAGATAATTTCATAGAATCCCTCTCTCACCCTAAGACAAGGTAAAGAAAAGAAATACACACACGGACACATACCCAACTTCTATAAATATGTTTACATAACTTAAAACCACCTAAAAGAAAAAAATAATGAAGAAAGGCAAAGAATAAAAAGATACATTACATACAAAAAAAAAATAAGAATCACAATAGATGTCCCACCTGAAGTCAAGGGAGTAACTTTGTTCGAGTGCTAAATAAAAAAAAGACAAGGAAAGGAAAGGAAAAGAAAGGAAAGAAAATCTTGCTAATTCAGAACTCTATACCCAGAGAAAATATGAGAAAGACATTTTAAGACAAATAAATACCTACAGAAAATAACTACTAATCTGTACTAAAAGAAATATTAAAGAAAGTTCTTTAGGCAGATGGAGTATGATACCAGAAAAAAAAAAAAAAAAAAAAAAAAAGAAGACAAGCACAAAGAAAAAAGAGCCCAGAAATGGTGAAAATAAGGTAAAATAATAAAAGTCCTTCTTTTTTACTTTAATTTCAATCAGTCTAAAAAAATTGTCTAAGTCAGTGAATATCACTAGATATTTTATGGAGATGCAAAGTAAAGTGAATATTTACTATGAAAAACTTTATGGTCACAAATTCAATAATTTGGATGAAATGATCAAATTCCTTGAAAGATACCAAAGACACCAGACATTATTCAAGTCAGAGTAACTAATCTGTATAGTTTTACAATTAGAACTAATTTGAATTCAGAGTAAAATCAGTAAATACACACAGACACATGCAGATACATTTTTAAGCAAAACATTTCAGTCAGATAGCTTCACTGGTAAGTTCTACCAAATATTTAAGAAGAAAAAATTATTGAATCTACACAAATCCTTCTAGAAAGTAGAAGAGGAGAGAGCACTTTAGTGATCTAGAAGACAAACTGATAGAAAAGAAAGAACAGGGGCGCCTGGGTGGCTCAGTGGATTAGGCCGCTGCCTTCGGCTCAGGTCATGATCTCGGGGTCCTGGGATCGAGTCCCGCATCGGGCTCTCTGCTCAGCAGGGTGCCTGCTTCCCTCTCTCTCTCTCTCTCTGCCTGCCTCTCCGTCTACTTGTGATCTCTCTCTGTCAAATAAATAAATAAAATCTTAAAAAAAAAAAAAAGAAAGAAAGAACAGGAGGGGGTGTGGAACAAACAGCTTAAAATCCATGAACACAGAATTAGAGAAATAAATGATGCCATGAAATATTCCAATGTCAGAATTATTGGGATCCCTGTGGTGGGTGGAGAGAGAGAGAGAGTACTAGAAGATATATTTGAGCAAATTGTAACTGAGAACTTCCCTAATCTGGGGGAATGAAAAAAGCATTTTTGTTCTAGATGCAGAGAGGACCTCTCCCAAGATTAAGGGAACAGACCAATGTCCCCGTGTGTAATAGTAAAACTTGCAAATCTTATAAACAAGGAAAACATCTTAAGGGCAGTTAAAGGGAAGAGATTCCTTAAGTACAGAAGGAAGAACATCAGATAATGTTAGACCTGTCCACAGAGACCCAGCAAGCCAGAAAGTGCTGGCAAGACATATTCAGGATACTAAATGAGAAAAACATCTAGTCAAGAATATTTTATCTGGCAAGACTCTTATTTAGAATAGATAGAGAGATAAAGAGCTTCCAAGGCCATCAAGAACTAAAAGATTAAGTGACCACTAAGTCAGCTCTGCAAGAAATATTAAGGAGGGTTCTATAAAAGGAGAAAGACCTCAAGAGTGATATAGAACAGAAATTTAAAGACAGTATATAGAAATAAAGACTTCACAGGCAACATGATGACAATAAAATCACAACTTTCAATAATCTCAATGTGAACAGCCTAAATGCTCCCATAAAATGGCACAGGTTGCAGATTGGATAAAAAGACAGGACCCAGTCATATGCTGTCTACATGAGATTCATTTTGAACCTAAAGATACATCCAGACTGAAAGTGAAGGGATGGAGAGCCAATTTTTCATGCTAATGGATCTCAGAAGAAAGCTGGGGTAGAAAATTAGATTTTAAGGTAAAGAATGAAGTTAGAGATTCAGAAGGAATCTTCTTAAAGGGTCTATCATAAGCTAACTGTTAACCAAAATAAAGAGACATATTGATAATAATATGTCAATAGTAGGAGACCTCAGTGTTCCACTCTCAGCAATAGATCATCTAAGCAGAAAAAATCAACAAAGAAATAAAATCTTTGAATGGCACACTGAACAGATGGACCTCATAGATACATACAGAACATGCCACCCTAAAACAACAGAATACTCATTCTTCTCATGTGCATATGGAACTTTCTTCAGAACAGACCACATACTGGGTCACAAATCAGGTCTCAACCAATACCAAAGGACTGAGATTATTCCCTGCATATTCTCAGGCCACAATGCTTTGAAACTGGAACTCAATCACAAGAAAAAGTTTGGAAGAAAGTCAAACACTTGGAAGCTAGAGACCATCCGGCTCAAGAATGTTTGGGTCAACCAGGAAATCAAAGAATAACTTAAACAATTCAGATAAACCAATGAGAATGATCACACATTGGTCCAAAACCAATGGGATATGGCAAGGCAGTCCTAAGGGGAAGATATATAGCCATCCAAGCCTCACTCAAAAAAAAAAAAAAATCCTGAATACACAAACTATCTTTATACCTTAAAGAGCTGGAGAATCAACAACAAATTAAGCCTAGCCCATGCATGAGAAGGGAAATAATTAAGATTAGAGCAGAGATCAATGAATTAGAAACCAAATACAGTAAGGCAGAGCAATGAAACTAGAAGCTGCTTCTTTGAAGAATTAATAAGATTGATAAGCCACTGACCAGACTTATCTGAAGGAAAAGAGAAAGGAACCAAATTAATAGAATTATGAATGAAAGGGGAGAGATCACTACTAACACCAAGGAAATAGAAATAACTATCAGAAATTATTATCAACAGCTATATGCCAATAAGTTGAGCAAACTAAAAGAAATGGATGCACTCCTGGAAACCTATAAACTACCAAGACTGAAGTAGGAAGAAATTGACAACCTGTATAGACCAATAACCAGTAACAAGATTGAAGCAGGGATCAAAAACCTCCGAAAAAACAAGAGTCCAGGACCCGATGGATTTCCTGAGGAATGCTACCAAACATTCAAAGAAGAAATAATATGTGGGAGGCCACGGTAAGGCTTGAGATGAGAACCAAACCAGGCCCTGACTTGTGCCTCCTTTAAAGGCTGAATAGCCGAACAAAAGGCTTAGGTCGATAAAGTCGAGTAGCACTGAGAAAGGGTCTGTGCTATGTGTTGCGCGCTCACCTACGTGACTTCCCACACATTTGCTAGTCAGATAGAGACGATTTGGCCGGGGTCAGAAATTCTTGGCTGGTCCTTGCTGTCCTTGCATGGGCTATAGACTACACCACTCTAAGACTGTGCTGTGCTTACATAAACTATGTCTTGAGTGGCCTTGAAGTCAGTACATCTGGTGCTAGAGGGTCTGCTATTGGTGCTTGGGAAATAGATAATGGGAAAGCTTGAAGGATTTTCTGTGCATGTTGCAAACTCTTTAGTAATCAGCTAAAAATAGATACTTTCTTATGATTGTTTCTGTTAGCTATATAATGACTTGTTGCCTTGAATAAAATTGGCACTATTGGACATCCTCCTTGGTGCTCCTCCTGCCCCCATCTCTTTGTCTCTTAATTTCTTTTCACCATCCTCTTACCCTCTCAACCCTGGTCGATTTGTTGTGCCGGCCATGACAATAATACTTATTCTCCTGAAGTTATTTAAAAAAAAAAAAATAGAAACTGAAGGAAATCTTCCAGACTCTTTCTATGAGGTCAGCATTACCTTGATCCCAAAACCAGGAAAAGACCCCATCAAAAAGGAGAATTTCAGACCAATATCCCTGATGAAAATGGATGCCAAATTCCAAACATGATCCTAGCTAATAGGATCCAACAGTACATTAAAAGTATTATCCTCCACAACCAGTTGGGATTTATCCCTGGGAAGCCAGGGTGGTTCAACATTAGCAGATCAATCAACATGATAGAACATATTAATAAGAAGAGAGAGAAGAACCACATGATCCTCTCAATTGATGCAGAAAAAAAACATTTGACAAGATACAGCATCTGTTCCTGATTAAAACTCTTTAAATGTATAGGGATAGAGGGAATATTCCTCAATTTCATAAAATACATTTATTAAAAACCCACAACAAGTATCATTTTCAATGGGCAAAAGCTGAGAACCTTTCCCTTAAGATCCTTAAGATCAGGAACGTGACAAGGATGCCCACTCTTGCCACTACTGTTCAACATAGTGTTAGAAGTCCTAGCAAAAGCAATCAGACAACAAAAAGAAATGTATTCAAACTGACAAAGAAGAAATCAAACTGTCTCTCTTCACAAATGACCTGATACTTTATGTGGAAAACCCAAAAGACTCCACCCCAAATTACTAGAACTTCTACAGCAATTCAGTAATATGACAGGATATAAAATCAATGCACAGAAATCAGTTGCTTTCTTTTACATAACAATGTAACTGTAGAAAGAGAAATTAGAGAATCAGTTCCATTTGCAGTAGGACCAAAAGCCATTAAGATAACTTGGAATAAACCTAATCAAATAGGTAAAAGTTCTATACCCTAGGAATACAGGAACCCTGTATGCTATGCCCTAGGACTACAGAACACTCCTGAAAAAAATCAAAGAAGACACAAAAAAATTGAAAAACATTTCATGTTCATGGAACAGAAGAATAAACATTAAAATGTCTATGCTGCCTTGAGCAATCTATACTTTGAATGCCCTCCTGATCAAAATACCAATAGCAGTTTTCAAGGTCCTGGTACAAACAATCCTAAAATTTGTATGGAATGAGAAAATCACCAAGGAATGTTGAAAAAGAAAAACAAAGCTGGGGACATCATGTTGCCTGATTTCAAGCTTTACTACAAAGCTGTGATCACCAAGACAGTATGGTACTGGCACATAAACAGACACAGAGATCAGTGGAACAGAATAGAGAGCCCAGATATGGACCCTCAACTCTATGGTCAGCTAATCTTCAACAAAGCAGGAAAAAATATCCAATGTTAAGAAGACAGTCTCTTCAATAAATCATGCTGGGAAAATTGGACAGCTAATTATAGAAGAATGAAACTCGACCATTCTTTTAAACCATACCCAACGATAAACTAAAAATGGATGAAAGACATCAATGTGAGATAGGAATCCATCAAAATCCTAGAGGATAACATAGGCAGTAACATCTTCAACATGGGCTGCAGCAGCTGCTTTCAAGACACATCTCCAAAGACAAGGGGAAAAAAGGTGAAAATGAACTTTTGGGATTTCCTCAAGATAAAAAGTTTCTACACAGCATAGGAAACAGTCAACAAAACAAAGAAGCAATCCATGGAACAGGAGAAGATATTCACAAATGACACTACAGACAAAAGGCTAATATCCAAGATCTATAAAGAAAGTCTCAAACTCAACCCCCAAAAAACAAGTAATCAAGTCAAAAAATGGGCAGAAGACATGAACAGACACTTCTCCAAAGAAGACATGCAAATGGCTAACAGGTACATGAAAATGTTCATCATCATTAGCTATCAGGGAATTCAATCAAAATCACATTGAGATACCACCTTATACCAGTTAGAATGGCAAAAATTGACAAGGCAAGAAACAACAAATGTTAGAGAGGCTGTGGAGAAAGGGAAATCCTCTTACACAGTTGGTGGGAATGCAAGTTGGTGCAACCACTTTGGAAAAGAGTGTGAAGGTTCCTCAAAAAATTAAAAATAGAGCTACCCTATGACCCAGCAATTACACTACTGGGTATTTACTCCAAAGATACAGATGTAGTGAAAAGAAGGGCTATGTGAACCCCAATATTCATAGCAACAATCTCCACAATAACCAAACTTGAAAGAGCCAAGATGCCCTTCAACAGATGAATGGATAAAGAAGATGTGGTCCATATACACAATGGAATATTACTCAGCCATCAGGATGAATACCCAACTCTTGCATCAGCATGGATGGGACTGGAGGAGATGATGCTAAGTGAAATAGGTCTGAGAAGGTCAATTATCATAGTGTTTCACTTATTTGTGGAACCTAAGGAATATCATGGAGGACATAGGAGAAGGAAGGGAAAAATGAAGGGTGGGAAATCAGAGGGGGGAGATAAGCCATGAGAGACTATGGACTCCGAGAAACAAATTGAGGATTTTAGAGGGGAGGTGAGTGGTGGATGGGTTAGCTCAGTGATGGGTTTTAAGGATGGCATGTATTGCATGGAGCACTGGGTGTTACATGTAAACAATGAATCATAGAACACTACATTAAAAACTAATGATGTACTATATGGTGACTAACATAATAATAATAATAATAATAATAATAATAATAATAAAGAATGAAAGAAGTCCCAAGAATCTACAAAAAAGCTACTAAAAATAATAATGAAATTTAACAAGGTCACAAGATTCAAAGAAAATACACAAAGTCAGTTTTCTTTCTCTCTATATTAGTAATGAATAATAAAAATTGAAATGTAAAAATAAATATTTTACAGCAGCATAATGAATCATAAAATACTTAAGTAGTACTTCAGCAAAATGTGTGCAAGATCTTTATGCTGAAAACTATAAAATATTAATGAAGAAAATAAAAATTGACAAATATACTGTGTTCAGAGATTAGAAGGTACAATATTGCTTCATTAATCTATAGAGTCAATGTTGCCTCCATCAAAGTAACAGTAGGGCTTTGGTAGAAATTTCCAAGAACAAACTGGGGGGACTCGCATTTGATTTTATAATTTACTCTAATGGCATAATATTTAAGACAGTGTGCTGTTAGTGAAAGTTAGAAAAGTATATCAATGAAACAGAACAGAGTACTAGAAATGCACTCATATGCTAATGTGGTCAATTTATTTGGAGCAAGTACAAAAACAAGTCAATGCAGAAAGTACAGTTTTTTTTTTTAACAAAAGTTGCTGTACCAATTGCACAACAATATTCACCAAAAAAGGACTTCATTCAAGACTTTTCTCCACTTACAAAAATAATCACCAAATCCATCATAGACTTTCAATGTAAAACTTAACAACTATTAAATTTCTGGAAAAATAACACAGGAGAAAATATTTGTGATTGCCTTAGTCAAAAGTTTTTTCATTATATCACATAGTACATGATCTGCAAAAGAAAAAAAAGATATATTGTAGTTTATCATAATTAATGAACTTACACTGTTTGAAAGGCAATTTTATAAGATTGAAAAGGCAAAGTCATGAACTGAGAAAAATATGTGTATATCTCCTAAAGTGCTTGTACCCAGAATACATAAAAAAGTGGATCTCAAATATGTAAAGAACTCTCACAATTCAATAATAAAAGGCAATAAACAATTTAAAAATGAGCAAAGGATTTAAATAGATACTTTACTAAAGAAGTCATGTAGAATAGAAACAAACATATAGTTAAAAAAAAAAGCTCAACAGCTCAGTAATTTAGGGAAATGCAAATTAAACCACCATGAGATAACACTATACCTATAATAGTATGGCTGAAAATCAATGGCTATACAAACTATCTTTAAGGATGGAGAACAACTCAAATAGTGAAAGTCTGTTGTTGAGAATACAAAAATGGCACAGCTTATTTGGCAAACATTTTGATAGGTTTTCTTTAAAGTTAAAAATACCATTATGACCAGCAATCCCATTCTTAGATATTTACCAAATAAAAATGAAAATTTTTAAATACACACAAAATGTATACAGATATTTTTAGAAATTTTGTTCACAATTGTTAAAAATTAGAAACAATCCTAGTCTCATAACTAGAGATACAAAAGAATTAGAGCTTTAAAAAAAATTGTGTGGAATAATTCTAAGACTTAACCTACATCAGAGCAATTAAACAGATTACCAAAAATCTCAAAGAATGTTTATCATGAAGCCTAAACTACAACATTATAAATATAAGATTAAAATTACTAACAGCATAATGATATCAGTAACTATGAATTTAGATATTAAAAACATCCTTATAAAGAGTTGGGGAAGATACTATAATAGAAACTAAGAGTATTAATGAAAAAAATGGTACTTTTTAAAATTTTCATCCAAGAGGCATTCCTGAAATATATTATGCTATCTTTTACACATTCTTAAAGAAATGATTCTCTACTTCAAAAAAGTAGAGAATTGGGAAAATTGATCATTGGGAAAATTGAATTAAGAAAATTGATCATTGGTATAACCCCTAACTCAACAGATACTTGCATAAGCTCTTATGTTCATTTTCTATATTCATTATAGTAGAGAAGACTGTCTCTTGATTATTGTAATAAATAGAATTTTGAAAAAGATGGGACTATATATATATATATATATACACACACACGTGTGTGTGTGTGTGTGTGTGTATGCAAGCATGCAAGTGGTGGGAGGGGCAGAAGGAGATGGAAAGAATCTCAAGCAGCTGAGTGCAGAGCCCTATTACGGGGCTTCTCTCACAACCCTGAGATCATAACCTGAGCCAAAATCAAAAGTTGGAAGCTCAACCAACTCAGCTACCCAGGCACCCCAATTATGATCCATGTTGAAAACATTTTTGTTATTCCAGATACTTCATAACCATTTGCAGTCAACACTTATTCCCACTCTCAGGCAATCACTGATTTATTTTCTGTCTGAATGGATTTGTCCTTTCTGAACATTTCATCCACATGGAATCATGCAATATGTGGTATTTTACACCTGGCTTCATTTGTATAGAATGATGTTTTTGAGATTCATTTATGCTGCAACATGTAATAACAAGTGTTGGCAAGTATATAGAGAAACAGGTACTTTCATACATTCCCAGTGAAAATGTGAACTGGCAAAGCCACTTTGCAAAACACATTTTAACAGTTTCTTAAAACCTTAAAAACATGAAGCTACCATGTAAACCAACAATGCCATTTCTATGTTGTTAGCCTAGAGAAATGTAAACACATGTCCCCACAAAGACTTGGATATTGTACTTGAATATTCATAGCAGCAGCATTCATAACCAAAATCTGGAAACAATCCAAATGCTTATCACTGGCAGTGAAAAGCAAAATATGGTATATTTATAAAATGAAATGCTACTCAGCAAGATGAGTAAACAGTTTCAAAACTGTTGCCATGATTCAGATCTTAATAATAAATAGACTCATGCATTTTTTTATTTCATTGATACTTATTCTATAATAACAGGCTCTTATTTGTATAAATTATATATTTTTAAAATTTTATATCTCCATCTGAATATTTAAAAGTCTTTATCAATTAAGAAATGGGAGATTATATGTTTAAATTTATTATTAATTTTACAGTGAGAAACAATGTACTAGAGAGTCAGACTTCTCTGTGGAAGTCCAAAGCTTGAAATTCCTCTCATTTCAGAAGATATAATAGAAACGATAGTAATTATAAAAGTCTACTGCCTTTTATTTTGTACCTGGTGATTCCATTAAGCTGCTTTTCTAGAAGAGAGTTTCTTACACGTTACTACAAATCAGAATTTCTTAAGGTGTTTATATAAAGTATAATTTCCAGGACCTTCCCCAGAGATTCTGATGAGTGAGTTATATATGGAGGCCAGGAAGCTGTGATGCCAATAATCAACACAGGTAATTCTAACTTACCCAGTATGCGTCACGTGGGAGTCACTTTTCTAAAAGAAAACAAAAACAAAACAAAACAACAACAACAAAACACAGCAGATACCTGCTTATAGTGAGGATTAACAGAATTCCAAGCACAGGACTCTGTTAAATGTGATTTAATACATTTTAATAGAGTATGAAGGAAAGCTGATTACCTCCAAAGAGTTTCTAATTATTTTTAAGCATTACATATATCATATCCTGGCAAGAGAAAAAGTACTGCGTGGCAATTCAGATTTATGAATTTTCTTCACAATAAGAGCTAATTACTAGATTTCCTGTTTCTGAAAGAAATACACTTACAGACAAAGCTTCATTTTTAAAAAGTGTCCTTTAATCAATGCAATCAGTCAACAAATATTAATTGAATACCTTCTTTACATAAGAGATTGTAGAACATGATCAGAATAACATTTTCATAGATTTTAGGAAGTTTATGGTCAGTCTCTTTGTTGTTCATAGGCATAGAACCAAATAAATGTAATGCTAACTAAATGTAAGTTCTCCTATATCTTAGAATAATGGGTATTTGTTGAGTATTCAGTATATGACAGTGATCACTGTATTTGGGAATAACATGCATTGTAAGTTTAATTTTCAAAAAGTGATGATATAGGCATAATTGTATTATAATATAATAGATGAAGAAATAAAGATCTCCAGATACTAAATGGTGGAGGAAGATGGGCAACTAGGTTTCTCTAGCTTCAATGTTTGAATGCATTCCTCTATATAAATAGATATATCAGCATCCAAAAGAAGTTTAAATTATAGTCAATTAATTTTCATTGAAAGGGAACAAGATATAATGAGAAAAGAAGAAAAGTTTCCTAAAGCTAGAGTATATGTACAGATGGTCATTGAGTTATGATTGTTCGGTTTATGATTTTATGACCTTATGATGATGTGAAAATAATATGCATTTAGTAGAAAAAAACCTTTGAATTGTGAATTTTGATCTTTTCTCAGTCTAGCAACATGTAGTACAATACTGTTATATGGGACAGTGTCCATGAGCCACACCTCATAGTCACTCATGTGATCATGAGTATAAACAACTGATAAGCTTACAACCATTCTGTACACATGCAACCATTCTATTTCCCATTCTCAGTACAGTATTAATTAAATTATATGAGATATTTAACACTTCATTATAAAATGGGCTTTGTGTTGGATGATTTTGCCCAACTGTAGGCTAATATAAGTGTTCTGAGTACCTTTATGGTAGGCCAGGCTAAGCTATGATGTAAGTTAGTAGTATTAAGTGCATTATTAACATGGTATTTTCAACTTGTGATTGATTTATCAGGATATAACCTCAACATAAGTCAAGGAAGATTTGTACTTGAAATCTGCACAATTTGGAAAAGTAGAGGACATTCAAGCAAAAGAAAATGATGTGAGTAAAGATGTCCAGGAACATGTTGGAGTTATTTGGTGTGTCAGTTTATAAAATGTTTTGAATAGGTTTGGAAAATAAGGGAAAAAGGGAATCAAGTAAAGTCTTGGTTGAACCTTGAATGTTGGGCTAAGAAATCTGAAATACATCTTATCTCAAATTGGAAGCCATTTTTATTTTATCTTGGGGGATAAAAATAATATACTTAACAAATAATTACTAGGTGGTCCTCTGTTCTAGGCTCTATGGTAATTATTGGAGGCACAATGAAGAAAAGATAGACACAATGACTATTCTCGTGAATTTGGCATTATAGTGAGCTTAAAAAGTAAATAAGCAAAATTATGAATTATAATAATTATCCTAAAGGAAATGGGGTTTTAAAATAGAAAAAAACTCAGAGCAGAAGGGGAACAACATATGTGTTTCAGGTAGAGAGGAGAGGAGGTGACATATAACCTAGTGGATAAGAATAAATTTGCCATGCAGTGTGAGGAGATGTGGCATATTGGGAGAAGGAAGGTTTTGTAAAGACTGTGAGGAAGAGAAGTCATTTGGAAGTTGAAGAAAGATAAAAACAATACCATGTTACTGGAGCTTAACAAAAGAGATAAAGAGCTGGCTCAAAATGAATGTATTAGAAACAAGGGCCAGATCAGGCCAGGTTTATTGCCATAGTAGAATTCCAAATGTGTTTGGATGCATCAACTAGTTTTAAGTAAGAGAAAAACAGGGTTTCAGTTCTCTTGTTTGTAAGATCTCTTTTCTTCTCTGTGGCGAATGGTTCCAGATATAGGATGATAATGGCCTAGTTTAGTTTGATGGTGCCTTGAAGCACATGAAGCACATGTTCCAAAACAAGTACACCTATCAGAAACAGGAAAAATACTTTTTACCAGTCAACTGAAGCTTACACTTAAATGTCTGATCTTACATATACGTGACCAAACATTTAATATAGGCAAATAGAATGTCCTTTAGTTATGTAATACCATATACCAGCCCCAGTGATTATATTAGGGGGTTCTGTAGTTTAGACATTTGTGTATAAGTCCTGCTTCTCCACTTAGCTGTGTAATCTTGGAAAATTACTTGAACTATTTTGGCTTTGATATCCTCCAAAAAGAGTAATATATGATATATATGACAGATCTTCTATGAGAATTAAGTGCAATAATTTCACAAAGTACATGTCATTGAGTAAGAGATTGGGAAATGTTAGCTAAGGCTCAACACTGTATATTGATAATAAGAAGAAAAATAAAACTTTTTTTTTCTTTTATAAGTAAAATAATTATATATGCTTTCCTTCTGAGGTTAGTAGGGTAGTTTAAAAAAATTAACGAAGTATGTGTCATGAGGCATGGCCCCAAATGACTGTGTAATCTCATCCTGGGTCACTCCAGACTGATTGTCTGTGTCTCACATAAAAAAGGACAAGGCAACTACCTTTAAACCCAAATTTCAAATTTCTCTGAAATGACTTCTCTGTTGTTGAGGTACGAGAGTTCATTTAATCATATTTTTCATGTTCTAATAAAATGTTAGCTTTATTACTGAAAAAGCTGGAAAAGAAAATTCATTCTTATAAGCAATGCAGTGGTATAGACATAGAAGGGTCTTTGCCCTAGATTTGCAGTTACTACTTCCTAATTTCATCATAAATTGGTCTTTCCTCCCATAAAACAGGACCGTCAGACCTGGAGAGAAGCCACAGAATCTTCACCACTAAATAGTAAGAGTAGAATTTCCATTTTATTAGTTGGCTTTCCAGCATATAATCACAGTGGGATAAACTGAATAGGAATCTTGTCACACGGTGCTGGCTCCAGAGAGGGAATAGGAACAGAGCTGTATCAGATATAATTATTATTAAGATTAACTGGAAGCAACACGTTTGAGAAATTGGTATGAGAAGAATAGTAACTGATGTGCACAGATGATGTAATACCAAAAAAAGGCCAGATTTGGAGACATTGCCTGGGGTCAGGAATAATAATTTGATTGAGATAAGTTTGAAGGCTTAGCCCTCATGGAGAGCTTAGGAGGAATTGGGGAATTGAGCTTCCTCTTCTTGGTGCTTATTGAAAGTCTTAGGGGCATGTTAACTGGTTGAAAAATATAGAGTTCAGCCTCACATCACTTCCTTTCCCCCCCCTTTTTAAATACTGCTATACCCTCTTTTTTCTTGGAGTAGGTCCTCCTTGTTTCTAGTTAGAGTTGGCCATATTCCCCCTAACTCTGACTTTCCCACCCAAATTCAAAGTTTTCATTCATTTATTTATTCACAAATATTTATTGAGTGCCTGCTATATAACTATCTACAGTTCTAGATTCTAGTGATATAACAAGGAACAATAAACAAAAAACCATACTGTAATCAAAATTACATTTGAGGAAGGAAGAGACCAGAGAATTAACAAGATTAATATTTCAAATATATGATATGATAGGGATTAAGGAGGGCACTTGTGAGAGCACTGGGTGTTTATATAAGTGATAAATCACTAAATTCTCTTTCTGAAACTAATATCACACTACATGTTATCTAACTACAATTTATTTATTTTTTTTAAGGTTTTATTTATTTATTTATTTGACAGACAGAGATCACAAGCAGGCAGAGAGGTAGGCAGAGAGAGGAGGAAGCAGGCTCTCCACTGAGCAGAAAGCCCAATGCGGGGGTTTGATCCCAGAACCCTGGGATCATGACCTGAGCAGAAGGCAGAGGCTTTAACCCACTGAGCCACCCAGGTGCCCCATCTATCTACAATTTAAATAAAAACTTGAAACATAACAAAATAAAATAAGGTTAAACAATTGAAATTAGGTATTAAATTTTCGTAACATAATAGAACATGGATATACACTTTCTTTTGACGTTTTTAGCTTTGGACTTAGAGTTTTCCATTTTATTTAATGTGAAAAATGGACATGAAATGATAAACTGAGGGCTGAATAAAAATTATTTTAAAAATATATGTTGTGGGACGCCTGGGTGGCTCAGTTGGTTGGACGACTGCCTTCGGCTCAGGTCATGATCCCGGAGTCCCGGGATCGAGTCCCGCATCGGGCTCCCAGCTCCATGGGGAGTCTGCTTCTCCCTCTGACCTTCTCCTCGCTCATGCTCTCTCTCACTGTCTCTCTCAAATAAATAAATAAAATCTTTTAAAAAAATATATATATATATGTTGTGATAGGTAGGTGCTAAAAAATTAGAGGGTGGAGTACATGAAGTTTGTATGAAGTTAGTTGTGGTTTATGGTTTAGATAGGGGGACCTGGAACAACTTCACTGAGAAGAAAACTTTTGTGTCAAAAGTTGGAAGAAGGCAGGGTCGAATACAATACAGTGAAACAGTGGGTGCAAAGATCCTGCAGAGGGAATGTATCTGGTATAATCAGCTGGTGTGGTTGGGGCAGAGTGAGGGGAGACATATTATGAGAAAGGTTAGAGTGGTAAATGCAGGAAGGAGCACACATTTTATAAAGCTTTGTAGGTTGCCTGTCTTAGTCTCCTCAGTCTGTTATAACAAAATGCCATCGACTGGATAGCTTATGAACAACAGAAATTTATTTCTCACAGTTCTGATGGCTGAATGATATCAACAGCTGGACTCTTGTGAAGGCCGTCTTTGAGATTGCGGACTACCGACTACTTGCTTTATGCCTCACACAGTGGGAGGGGCTAATTAACTCTGGAGTCTCTATTATTAAACACTAATCCCATTCACAGAGGATTTACCTTCATGGTCTAAGCGCCTCTCTAAGGCCCCAACTCCTAAAACCATCACCTTGAAGGTTAGTTTTTTTTTTTTTTAAGAGTTTATTTATTTATTTGACAGACAGAGATCACAAGCAGGCTAGAGGCAGGCAGAGAGAGAGAGGGAAACAGGCCCCCTGCCGAGCAGAGAGCCAGATGTGGAGGACCCCGGGACCATGACCCCAGCCGAAGGCAGAGGCACCCAGGCACCCCTGGAGTTAGGATTTATATATAGGAGTTTTGAGGGGACATACATGTTCAGACCATAGTAGTGCCCTAAGAATTTTGGCTTTTATGTAGAAGTCATTTTGAAAGTATTATTTCTGATTCCCATAGAGAGAAACAAAACAGATAACAAAACAAATAATAAATAGCTAGTAAAAATAGCAAAATTTTCAAAATTATCCGCAAATGATTATTGTCATTGTCTATCTTTTAATTCCTAAAAGATCTCATCTTATCTTCCTATTTCTTGCTGAAATTTATATGAAATTGAAACAATAATAAAAGTGAGTTACTATTCATTTAGGTACTTATGGCTCAAATGTGAAATTTACATTACTAAAACTTCTTGGATTAAGTGATTTTAATGCTGTCATAAGTGTCTTATGACAAGACTTTTCCTTATATTGAATATTTAATTTGTGGGGTGGAAGCTTAAGTTTGAATTTTTCCATTGACCCAATCCAGTTTGTAGCCTCCCTCTACCTCTAGCCCTCTAGCTGTGTGTCATAGTCAATAGATGCAGTTGATTTTTTTTAAGATAGTGTATTTTGATATGGTATATTGATTATATATTTCAATGGTCATTACATATTGATCTTCTGTCTGGAAATTTTTAATTGGTATAAGCTCTTTGTCAAGGCATAATCTTTTCACAGCACCTTCATGCTAATCAAGGGCAATCCAGGTTTACATACCATATCTCCCTTAACTTTACCTTCGTGTGGGGATCAAATGCAACAAAACAGCGGCTCAAAACAGCATTTCCAAAGGTTTATGATAGCCTTAATTTATAGAATTTTACTTTAAAAATTGCATTGTGAATGGAGACTGTAAAGTCTGTTTCCAATATCCCTGTGGAAACATATAGTCACTGAGGTTTGAAATATCTTAATCTCAAAGAGTCATAAAATGCCTATAACATAGGGACTGCATGGAACAACACAATGGAGAGAATTTCTGATATAGTGAAAGTTATAATATTGACTTCAATAGAAATTTTGAAAAAAAAAATACTAATTTTATGTTCTGGTTCCAAGAACACCAAACTCAGTTGAAAATATAAGGTTGTGCAGCTACAATTAAAATACAGATAATATTTTCTAGAAGAAAATATACTTGCAAGTTTAATTTGGGGATATGGATTGTGTGGGAAAATTAAACCATCCTTTATGTTCAATTCACTTAATAGATATTTTATATTAATGTAATGCTTTTCGGAGAAGATAAGACATAGTAAAAGAACAGATATTCTTTTATTCCTTTATTTTTAATCATAACTTCATCAGGATGTTATTGAACTAGAGGCAAATGAAATTCTATAGCTGAAGGTAAAATCCAATAGGTCTACCATAGTGTGGGTACAGTAATGTAGTCAAGGTACATAGAAGTATCTAGTAAATATATTAGAGTGTAAATTGATACTATTTTGTGGTTTAGTTTTCATTTTGTAGTTAATGATTTTCCATTATTTTTTAAAAGATTTTATGTATTTATTTGACAGAGATCACAAGTAGGCAGAGAGGCAGGCAGAGAGAGAGAGAGGAGGAAGCAGGCTCCCTGCTAAGCAGAGAGCCTGACGCGAGGCTTGATCCCAGGACCCTGGAATCATGATCTGAGTCGAAGGCAGAGGCTTTAACCTACTGAGCCACCCAGGCACCCCTGATTTTCTATTATTTATAGGTTCCAGGGAAAGAGATTATCTGTAACCTTAAATTCACAAGTAGAATTTTATTACATCCACTCCAGAAGTTTTCATACCTGGATGAAAATGAGAGATATTTAGGGGGACTGCTAAGACATATGGATGCCTGGACATACCTCAGACCATTTGAAATGAAATCTTGGGGAAAAGACTGGTGTCTGTATTTTATAAGGAGATTCCCAGTGAGAATTAGGAATCATTGACCTAACCTACATTGTTCTTACTTCTAATTAAACCCATTTCTGCCAGTTTTCCCCATGAGGTGTGTATTTTATCAACTTTTATAGAATACCTCTACACATATTTAAAGCAAACTATATCAGTAGTCTATCCATTGCTCGTGTATTCAAAATTCATATTATAGGAAGATATGAGACCCGAGTAGAGTTATGATATGATTTTGTAAATGTTTTTATTTGACAAATGAGAACAGTGAGGCTGAGAGACATGAGATGACTTGACTATGGCTTCTGGTGAACTGGTGGCATTATTGCCATAACCTCAAGAACACACACTTCTGCCTTCACTGTTCACTGTTCTTTTTCATTGTGTTATATCACCTGAATTTGTTTATGATTTCCTAAATGTTCTACTTTTTAATCTTTTTAGAAACTCAGCATCTGTCCTGAGTTTTAGGCGAATAGTATAGGGAATTATCATGCAATTTCTCTAATCTATGCAGTATATTTACTTTCTTATTAATCCTGCTGATTCAAACTATAATCTGGAGTGATCATTACATCTTTTTCTAATAGGTTAACACTTTTCTGTATAGTCCTTATTTGGTGTATAATTTCTACTTTTTTCAACTTTAAATTATGCTATATTTATATTTTACTTTGTATTTTTCTATATATTTCTTTATACTTGTGATCTTAAACTAAATGAAATTTTATATCATAATCAATGATTTTTATATTTTTTATGCTAAGCAATAAAAGTCAATATTTTTCTGATGTTCAGTTTTATAAATTCAAGTTATCTGAAATATGCAAGGTATTCACTTATTTAAATCAATGGTGTCTCTATAAACCATGCATGATTTTAATAAAAGTCTATTCCTCATGGACTCTGACATATGTAAGATTTAGCTTTTACAATTTAAATGCCCCCACCGTTTCTTTATCCAAAATTAATTTTATATTTTTTCTCTCTGCATTTCTGTAATTTCAGTACTACTATAAAAGTACCTCTGGTTTCCAAAATAGTACCTAAAAATCCTGTTTATTAAATCAAAGATACCAAAAGATATCTTATCCTAGTAAACCTAGTTCTACATCTATTTCAGTGAAATTCAATACTTATGACATATGGGCAAAACTTATATTTTAGTTAAAAGAACATAGCATGTTAACATGATAAAATTTATTTTACTATTTCTGTGATTTAGAAGACACATTGTTTCCTGTTATTCAGAAAAAAAGAATGTCAGACTGAGGACGAAACAACAGCAAATATATAGTTTAGGCTATAGTTTAGTGTCACATCTCTTCTATATATTTAAAACAGAATGTATCAATCTAGAGAGAAAATAAGCCTTTCTAATTAGAGAATCAGAGAAGCTATACCTCAAGGACAATTTCCTCTGAGATCCTCAAAGTTGGAAAATTGGGAGAAAAGAGAACTTCTAGGGAAATTAAGAAGGAGAAGAGCCAAAAAAAAGTGGTAGTTGCCATCAGAATCACAAGAGTGTAAATTACAGGAGTGAAGTGAGAAGTATAGTGCTTGTCGCAATAAAGAAAGCAGGGAAAGAAGATCTCTTGAGAAATCAAGAGATGAAGGGAAAAAAGAACTTTGAAGAAATCCCAGAGAGTCTAGCTAAACTATTCAAACAAAGAACAATAACTATATGAATGTGTAACAACAGTAACACCAGCATAAGAGGCATTTTGACTCTGAAAGAGGAAAAATTAAATGTATTTTATTACTTATATATATTTTTTGAAGTATAGGATGTACTCAGAAAAGTGCACAAATCATAAGGTAATTCTTGATGGATTTTCACAAAGTGAACACCTGTGTAACAAGTACTCAGATCAAGAAATAAAATTCTATCCATATTCCATAAGGTCCCTTGTTGCTCCCTTCTAATCACTTCCCACCCGTAGACTAGCTACTTTTCAATCTCTCACATCATGACGTAGTTCTGTGTTTGAACTTTACGTAAATGGAATAATAAAATGTCTTGTTAGTGTATTTCTTCTGTCTCTTAGTATTATGTTTACAAGATTTGTCCTTACTGTTTCTAATTGTAATGTGATTGTTCTTATTGATATACAACATCCTATTGTGCAAATATACTTCAGTATAATTACCTGCCGCACCCGCACCAGCGACTGTGCAGCATGGCAAGCAAATCGCTTCAATGGCTGCTAGTCCAGGGGTACGTGCCTGAAGTGGCTAAGCCCTCTGGTATTGGGTCGCAGAAGCTCCCAAGAAGCTGTGTTCCACTCCTGGGGACCTGCTGGGCCGCATTTAGCACCTGGGTGTTTCTTATCACCATTGCTTTAGGCTTATTGTTTCTTGGCAATCGCTCTCAAACAACAGAACTGTTACAAATAAAGACTCTGATCTAGGTCAAGCTTTAATCATTATGCTTAAGAATTCTTCGGGGTCTTTTGGGGAAATTTTAGACGCCTTACAAAAGTTAGAACTAGGAAGACTTACAAGAAATAGGAATAAGAGATCCACACAAAGTGAAACTAAAAGTAAACACGATAAGGATGAAGATTATTATAAACATTTAGGATTAAAAGTACGTCGGGGAAATCACACATTGCAAGTAGAGATTGGGGGAAAATGGTGGACGCCTGGCACGTATACAGGTCCTTATAAATTGCAACCCACTAATGCACTAATTCCTTACACAGGAATATATGATTCAAGCCTCACGCGGTGGGTTACTCATAAGGGAAGGAAAATAAAATATAGTTCCCTAAATAGATGGACAAAGGTACAATTAATCAATATCCGTTAGGTCGGTTCGCCCCGCTGAAGGGACTAAATAGGCAATAGGAAACTAGTCAAAACCGCATGTCCAGCAAGTATAACCTCAGGCTGAATAGCTATTGTTTAGGCTAACTTTAGGCTAACACGTAACCAAATGTTAGGCTATTCTGAGTAAGAAATATCATATTTGATCCTGTGCCAATGTTCCATGTACAATGCATATAAAAATTGATATTCACCGCAATAAATCGCAGCAGCTGATACATGCCTTGAGTGTGCCTCTCTGTCTGCCACGCCGAATCCACCCCATACCTGCTTATCCAAGGATCCCCCCGCAGACTCACCGCTGACAGTCCGCGGCAATTACCCAGTTTTTTTATCCATTTATCCAGTACACATGAAGATAGTTAGCAGGTTGAGGACATTATGCATAGTACCACTCTGAACATTCCAGAGATTTTTTCTTGGTAAACATATGTTTATCATTTGAGTATACACTTAGGAGAAAATTGCAAGTTTATAGTGATGGACATATTTAGATTAATGAGTTCTAGTATACCATTATGAATTAATTTGCATTTTCCTAATGAAGTTGAGTTTTGTTTTGTTTTTGGTATATTTATTAATCATTGCCTATTCAATTCATAGTTTTAGATTGTGTTTTCAAATTTTATTGAGTTCTTTGTATATTCTAGAAACAACTTATTTTTATGATATTTGTATTGTAAATATTTATTTCATTCTGTTGACTGACTTTCTTCCCTCTCAGTGATACATTTTGATGAGCAGAAGTTGTTATTCTTAACATAGTCAAATATATCTGTAGTAGTACTTTTTGTGCCCAGTCATAGAAATCTTTGCCTTATATGCTCCTGTGATATCCTCTCATGTTTTCTTCCAAAATTTTTATTGTTTTGCCTTTCATATTTACCTATCTTATCAATATGGACTTGATTTCTATGGTATGAGGTAGGAATTTCAGAATTCAATTTATCTACGTGGAGAGCCAATTGACCCCAAAAATGTTTTTTGAAGAAATTATGCATTCTCCCTTGCACTACAGGGCAATCTTTGCCATAAAAGCAGAAAACATATATGAATGAATTGTTTCTGAACTTACTTTTCTATTCTGTAGACCTGTTTGTCTGTCTTTGTACTGATTTCACACTGACTTAATTACTATGGTCTTAACAATGAATCTTGATATTTGATGGTGTAAGTCCTCAAACTTTTTTTCTGTCCCTTAAGGTTACCTTGTCTATTCCTTTTCTTAAAAATGTTTTATTTATTTATTTATTTATTTATTTATTTATTTATTTATTTTGAGGGAGAAAGTTCATGTGCATGCACAAGTGAAGGGGGTGGATGGGGACGGTCAGAGGATGAAGGAGAGAGAGCATCTTAAGTAGACTCCATGCTCATCATGGAGCCCAACCTGGTGCTTGCTTTCATAACCTAGAGATCATGACCTGAACTGAAATCAAGAATCAGATGCTTAACTGACTGAGGCACCCAGGTGCCCCTACCTAATCTTAAACCTTTGCATTTTCATATAAATTATAGTAGAAGTTCACCAACATTCATAATAAAATACCTGATGGGATTTTTAAGTGTAATTGTATTAATTCAGACATTGATTTGGGCATAATTAATGTACTTAATGTTGAGTCTTCTAATCCACAAACATGACATATCTCTCCACTTATATATTTATTTTTTAATTTTTAAAAAATATTTTTATTTATTTATTTGTCAGAGATGAGAGAGAGAGAGAGAGAAAGAGAGGAGGGAGGGCACAAGCTGGGGGAGCAGTAGGCAGAGCAGGAAGCCTGATGTGGGACTCGATCCCAGCGTCTGGGATCATGATCTGAGCTGAAGGCAGATGCTTAGCCAACTGAGCCACCCAGGTGTCCTTCTCTCTATTTATCTTTTAGTTATTAGCCCCATCAGGTAGAAGAATTACCCCTTCTAAAGAGGGCTTCTTTGCCCTCTGTGATTTCCTTCACAGAGGAGGTACATATCTAATAAGTGATCAGTGTGGGAGGATAAAATTCTGTCCATATCAGACAACTCCGGAGTCATATCAAGTCCCCATGGGGTCAGCTGAGGCTGTCACTATACTAATATTACAGCTTGACTTCTTTCTCTGCCTAAATCCTGCTTCCCTACCTCTCCTTATTAGACATTGTTGCAGGACTTCATGTTTCTGTGACTGTAAAGAAGATAGAGAGAGAGGGAGGAAGAGAGAAATGGGGCGGGGGGAGAGAGAGAGAGAATAAGAACCCAGAGAAGCCAACACAGAGTCCTAACACACTGAGTCACCAAATTAACCAATATTGGGGCTATTTATCTCCAGAAAGACTGGTAGGTAAGATCCACTAATAAACCCCCAGGGTTTAAGCCACTTTATTTATTCTATTCCTTGCAGCAGAAAAGTGTCTAAAAATTAACTTCTCTATCAGATTTGTTTCTCCATTTTCTACATTGGGTGGTAAGAGAGAAACTTTGAAAAGTCTTACTGAAATCCATACTCATGCTATTATATTTCCTACACTTCCAATTGAGTTTGCCTTTAGGTAAAATTGTGATAGTATGGCTTTTTAAATTGAATTAATGATTCATGTATTATTATATAGCTCTTATTTCTGTGTAATTCTAAGTAATAAATTTAACAGATTTTAGAAACAAATGTTAATATAATACTTCTTATTTTCAGTAAGGGAAAATTGCTTAGGATCAAAATTCAGATCTGAAATGTTTTGAGTTTACATTCCTCTATTTTTAACTAGGCCAGCCATTAAAACATCTACCCAGGCTTAAGGAACAGTTAGAATAGCAGTTTAATCTTTACTTTTATTACTCAGCAGTCAATGTAAAGAATATACATGAAATCAAGATTTCAATAAAGCAGAGGCTCTCTACTATTTCCTTGATGCCTCATGGAAGCAAGCTCCGAAACAGAGATTACAACACCTGGGCTTCATAAATTTTTACAAACTTTAATTTGTTCATGGGGAAGGAATGGGGGAAAACATCAGTATATAGGGGTCTGCTGTTTTACTGTATCAATTTTTTTCTGCATCTTGGAGACACAGTTCTGCATTTTATTTCTTATCGTATCATCACTTGGCCACTCAAGTTTTAAGGCCATTAATGTTTTAGAATGTGGCCAACATGATTAGTATTTCTCTTAGGGATAAAGCAGTTGAGGAAGATAAAAAGTTGCTTTGCTTCCTGAATTTGAATTGGTCTTAAATGTAGATAATTTTGTAAATGTTAGCCCCTCTGATCTTTCCTTTTTTGTTCTTTGCATGTGAACAATTCTTTAAATTTCTCTGAATTTTAATGGCCATTAAATGGGCAGGCTGAGTTAGTATTCTGATTTTTCTTGTTTGTTTTTTTAGTATGCTTAGTTTTTTCTACCAAGAATTTTAAATGATATGCTCTCTCACTCTCTCCCTCTCTCTTTTTTCCTACCTTACTTTTTTTTCTGTAACATTCTTTTTAGTCTGAGTGTCTCAGGGTAATGAAATTGTAAGCAATTCAAAAATGTATTATATTCACTTATTTTAACTGGTCTTCTAGGAGATTTACAGCTGTCTAGACATTGCTAAGCACTGTTCAAGTTCCAATAATTAAAATACTAATATTAAAGTTAAAAAAATCAAATATATAAAGGCTTCTTTGTATATTTTAGAGGAGAGAGAGAAACAGAGTGAGTGAGCATACAACTGAGCAGGGGGGAGGGGCAGAAAGAGAGGGAGAGTAAAACCCAAGCTGATTCTGCACTGATCATGGAGCCCAATGCAGGATTCAATCTCACTACACTGAAACCATGACCTGAATGGACACCAAAAACCGGTGCTCAACCAACTTCTCCACCCATGTTCCCCTCAAATAGCTACTTTTCATAATGCTAATAATGCCTAACACTTTGTAATACACTGTGGATACAATATAACAAGGAGAGAGACTTTACAGGAATGTACTCCCAGAGAAAAGAAACAACCAAAAATTGAAAATTTAAAACAAAATAGGGAGAGTATATGACAGAATAACTCTCATTCTAAACTCACTTCATCCCACTGACATACCTAGATAACAGCCACATCAGTGCAATTAACTCAGAAAATGACTTGAAGACTGGTTGAACAGTCTTTCTATAGGTTCCAGTGGTAGAGAGGAGGCCACCTAGAAAAGGGTAAGAGGGGTAGGGTCATGGCAATGAAACAAACTCTAGGTGAGATTAACTAATGGGAAGGACCCCACAAGCATAGAGAAGGGAGAGGAGTGGACCATATACCAGACACTTCAGGCAAAGAGGGATCTGCACTGGGAAGACAAATTTCCATATCATTTGGCTTTGAGAACCAGTGGGGCTTAACTTTGGAAGTTTTTATAATCAGCAGGGCTTAACTTGAGGCACTTTAAAAATCACTAGGTTTAGCTCTGGGAGAGCTAGAGAGTAATGCCTGCATAACAAATAACCCCACAGTGATACAGCATTGAGTAACAGTTTGAAAAGTACCTCAGGTATTATTTACTAATTTCAGAATGTGTGCTGGAGGGGCAGGGATCTTTAGGAAACTTCTCCAAGAGCAAAAGTGCTTGAGGGTGACATTTCTGTCTGTGACCCCAACCTCTTCCCCAAGCCTAGATAGCTGGACATTTGTGAGAACCACTCTCCACCTATCTTGCTAATATTGTGAACACTGTCCCTCATTCTCTTGTGAATCTTCCTCATCTAACCTACCTTGCTTGGTAGGCATCCCTCCAAAGTGGGTCCTGCCACATCACAACCTGCAAGCAGACCCTGCTGGTACTGGCACTACCCCAAAGTGACTCCTGCCCTGAGGAGAAGACATACAGATAGGCAACAAACACATGAAAAAATGCCCAATGTCCCTGATTACCAGGGAAATGAAAGTCAAAACCACAATGAGATATCACTTTATATCTGTCAGAATGCTAAAATCAAAGACAGGAAATAACACATGTTGGTGAAAATACAGAGAAAAAGGAACCCTCGTGCATTGTTGGTGGAATATATATTGATACAGCTACTGTGGAAAAGAGTCTGGAAGTCACCTCAAAAATTTAAAAATGGAATTACTATATGATCTAGTAATTCCACTACTATGTATTTACCCAAAGAAAACAAAACAAACAAAAAGCTAATTTGAAAAGATATATGCACCCCTATGTTTATTGCAATGTTATTTACAATAGTCAAGATATGAAAGCATCCAAGTATCCACTGATAGGTGAGTGGATAAAGAAGATGTGAAATATAGAGAGATAGATAAATAGATAAAGATGTGTAATGGAATATTATTTTTCCAAAAAAAGAATGAACTCTTGCCATTTGAAACAACATGAATTGACCTAGAGGGTATAGGCTAAGTAAAATAAATCAGTCTGGAAAAGATAAATATCATACGATTTCATTCACATGTGGAATTTAAGAAACTAAACAAATGAACAAACAAACAGAAAAAGACACAAAACCCCCAGTCTCTTAAACAGAACAAACTGGTGGTTGCCAGAGAGGAGAAGGGTGGGAGGATGGGTGAAGTAGATAAAGAGTATTAAGAGTACGCTTATCTTGATGAGCACCAGAAAACACACACACACACACACACACACACACACACACACACACACACAAAATAAATGAATGGGAAAAAATCAACAAATATCACTGAAGAATAGAATTCATCTATGGTTTTATATAAGCAGGAGTATATGAATAAGTTTATTATGTAAGTAATACTTATATATAAACACACACATGAATATTAGTACTGTGATCATTAAAATAGTCCTTTTTGAGAGGATCCAAAATATGGCAATGTCACTTTTGACCTATTCACTGAAGTTCTTTGAAATCTTAATATTCTCAATAGTGTCAAATTTACTTAAAAGACAAACCATAATTTTTTTAACAAACAGTAAGTGCAATCCAGTGAATAACTAGTCAAATGTAGTTGACTAGTGCTACATTTATTTGACATCAAAGTGTGACTGTATGGTGGCAGTTTACACACAAGCTTGTGGATGTACCTGGAATGCCCATGGATGCACCTGGGAGACCTGTGTGAGCATTGCAAATTGAGAGGGATTGGAGGCAGGATAGTTCAACAAAATAATTCCCTATGATAAGTCCCTTTGAAAGGGAAAGTTAAAGTGAGGCAGTCTTATAAGGTAGAATGCTAAAGTTATGAATATGACTTCCTAAAGAAATTTGAGTAAGACTTAGTTTTTTGTAGGAGAAAGAGCACTGCATATACTTTCTAGGAGTTGAGAGATGTACTGGTTAATGCATGTTTTGGTTTTCAGAGTTTATAGGACCCTTCTTAAAGTCTAAGTCTATAAAACCATTGATTTCTTCATAGATTGGAAATCTAGCACTGAAAACAAAAAACAAACAAAAAACACACACCAAAAAACCCACAAAAATCAATATATTTCTGTACTTGTGCATGCAATAGAAATATCTTGATATCAGTATTTATTACTCCTCAGGATTTTGAGGGAGAACACTTATTTTAATGCAGCAATTTTAAATAGCTTACTTACACTGAAAATCCATACCACTACTCTTCCTAACCATTTTGATTGTCATCTGCTCCATTCATTTTAAGTAAGACCAGTTACAAAGCAAAACCTGGCAAATAATACCAATAGAGGGATTAATTTCCTTTTGAGATTTATTTCAATAACAAGTTCTAAATTATAATTATAATTGCTACAATTATTTTAGAATTCAAGTTAGTTAACTCACAGTGTAGTTTGGGTTTCAGGAATAAAATTTAGTAATTCATCACTTGCATATAACACTCAATGCTCATCCCAACAAGTGTACTCTTTAAACCCATCACCCAATTAGCACACCCCCCATACATCCCCTCCAGCAACCCTCGGTTTGTTCTACTAACTATAGTCTTTTATGGTTTGCCTCCCTATTTTTCTTATTTTATTTTTCTTTCCTTTCCCTTATATTCGTCTGAATTATTTCTTAAATTCAGCATGTGAGTGAAATCATATATTTGTCTTTCATTGACTGATTTATTTTATGTAGCATAATACACTAGTTCCATCCATGTTCTTGCAAATGACAAGGTTTCATTCTTTTTAATGACTAATATTCCTGTGTGTGTACCACTGTGTGTGTGTGTGTGTGTGTGTGTACCACTTCTTCCTTATCCATTCATTAGTCGATGGACATTTGGGTTCTTTCCACAATTTGGCTATTTTTGGTAGTGCCACTATAAACAACACGGTGCATGTATCCCTTCTAATCAGCACTTTTGTATCCTTTGGATAAATAGCTAGTAGTGCAATTGCTGGGTGGCAGGGTAGCTTTATTTTTGACTTTTTGAGGAACCTCAGTACTATTTTCCAGAGTGGCTATACCAGTTTGCATTGCCACCAACAGTGCAGAAAGTTCCCTTTTCTCTACATCTTCCCCAAAATCTACTGCTTTCTGAGTTTTTAATTTTAGCCATTCTGACAAGTATGAGGTCATATCTTATTATGGTTTTGATTTGTATTTCCCTGATGATGAGTGATGTTGAGCATCTTTTTATGTGTATGTTGGCCATTTGATTGGTCTTCTTTGAAAAATTGTCTGTTCATGTCTTTTGACCATTTCGTAACTGGATTATTTATTTTTTGGATATTGATTTTGATGAGTTATTTACAGATTCTGGATTCTAGCCCTTTATCCGATATGTCATTTGCAAATATCTTCTCCCATTCCATCAGTTACTTTTAGTTTTGCTGATTGTTTCCTTTGCTATGAAGAACATTTTATCTTATAGTTAATTTTTGCTTTTGTTCCCCTTGCTTCCAGAGATGTCCCTAGTAAAAAGTTGCGGCAACCAAGGTAAAAAAGGAAGCTGTCTATTGCCTCCAATAGGATTTTGATCGTTTCCTGTCTTACATTTAGGTCTTGCATCCATTTTGAATTTATTTTTGTGTATGGTGTAAGAAAGTAGTCCAATTTCATTCTTCTGCATATTGCTATCCAGGTTTCCCAATACCATTTGTTGAAGAACCGTCTTTTTTTTTTTTCCATTGGATATTCTTTCCTGCTTTGTGAAGATTAATTGACCATATGGTTGTAAGCCCATTTGTGGGTTTTTTTATTCTGTTCTGTTGATCTATGTGTCTGTTTTTGTGCCAGTACTATACCATCTTAATTATTACATCTTTGTAATACAGCTTTAAGTCTGGGATTGTGATGTCTCCCAATTTTCTTTGCTTTTTCAACATTAATTTGGCTATTTGGGGTCTTTTGCTTCTATACAAGTTTTAGGATTGTTTGTTCTAGCTCTGTGAAAAATGCTGTTATTTATTTATTTATTTATTTTTAAATCAGCATTACATTGACTGTATAGATTGTTTTGAGTACTGTAGACACTTTAATACATTTTTTTCCAATCCATGTGTGTGGAATGTTTTTCCATTTCTTTGTGTCTTCCTCCATTTCTTTCATAAGTGTTCTATAGTTTTCAGTGTACAGATCCTTTACCTCTTTGGTTAGGTTTATTCCTAGGTACCTTATGGTTTTAGGTAAATGGGATTGATTCCTTGATTTCTCTTTCTGCTGTTTTATTATTGGTATATAGAAATACAACACATTTCTGTACCTTGATTTTATATCCTTTGACTTTGTTCAATTCATGAATCAGTTCTAGCAATTTTTTGTGGAGTCTTTTGGATTTTCTACATAGAGTATCATGTTGTCTGTGAAGAGTGAAAATTTGACTTCTTCCTTTCTGATTTGGATGTCTTTTATTTTTGTTGTTGTTGTTTTTGTCTGACTGATGAGGCTAAGACTTCTTGTACCATATTGAACAACAGTAGTGAAAGGGGACATCCTTGTTGTGTTCCTGACCAAGGGGAAAAGCTTTCAGTTTTTCCCCATTGAGGATATTAGCTATGGGGCTTTCACATATGGCCTTTATGATGTTGAGGTGTGTTCCTTCTAGCTCTACTTTCGTGAGGGTTTTTATGACAAAAAGGACATTGTATTTTGTCAAATGCTTTTTCTACATCTATTGACAGGATCATATGGTTCTTACCCTTTCTTTTATTAATGTGATCTATCACATTGATTGTTTTGCAGATATTGAACCACTACTGAAGTCCCAGAATAAATCCCACTTGGTCATGGTGAATAATCCTTTAAATACACTGTTGGATTCAATTAGCTAGTACCTTGTTGAGAATTTTCACATCCATGTTCATCAGGGATATTGGTCTGTAATTCTCCTTTTTTTTTTTAAGATTTATTTATTTATTTTTTATTTATTTATTTGACAGACAGAGATCACAAGTAGGCAGAGAGGCAGGCAGAGAGAGAGAGGAGGAAGCAGGCTCCCTGCAGAGCAGAGAGCCCGATGTGGGGCTTGATCCCAGGACCCTGGGATCATGACCTGAGCTGAAGGCAGAGGCTTAACCCACTGAGCCACCCAGGCGCCCCTGTAATTCTCCTTTTGAGTGGAATCTTTAACTAGTTTTGGAATCAAGGTAATGCCAGCCTCAGAGAATGAGTTTGGGGTCCTTCTATTTCTGTTTTATGGAACAGCTTTGTAAGAATATGTATTAATTCTTCTTTTAATGTTTGGTCAAAATCTCTTGGAAATCCATTTGTCTCTGGACTCTGGTTTGTTGGGAGATTTTTGATTACTGATTCAATTTGTTTGCTGGTCATGGGTCTGTTCAAATTTTCTATTTCTTCCTGTTTCAGTTTTGGTAGTTTATATGTTTCTAGGACTTCATCTATTTCTTCCAGATTGCCTTTGTTGGCATATAATTACTCATAATAGTCTCTTATGATTGTATTTCTGTGATATTGGTTGTGAACTCTCCTTTTTCACTGTGATTTTATTTATTTGGGTCCTTTCTCTTTTCTTTTTGATAAGTCTGGCTAGGGGCTTATCAAATTTTGTTAATTTTTTCAAAGAACCAGCTCCTAGATTCATTGATCTGTTTCTTTGATTTCTATATCATTTATTTCTACTCTGAGATTAATTATTTCCATTCTTCTGCTAGTTTTAGCTTTATTTGCTGTTCTTTTTTCCAGCTTCTTTAGGTGATTTTCTTGCTTTTTGAGGAAGGCCTGTATTGCTGTATACTTCACTCTTATGACCACTTTTTTTGTGTCCTGAAGGTTTTGGACCAGACTGTTGTATTTTCATTTTCATTTGCTTCCAGTTTTTTTTTTTTTTTTTAATTTCTTCTTTAATTTCCTGGTTAACACATTCATTCTTTAGTAGGATGTTTTTTAACCTCCATGTATCAATGTATTTTCAGTCTTTCATTCTTTAGTAGGATATTATTTAACATCTATGTATTTTTGGTCTTTCCAAAAATGTTTCTTGTGGTCAACTTCAAGTTTCATAGAGTTGTGATCTGGAAATATGCACAGTATGATCTCATTCTTTTCATACTGCTTGAGAGTTGATTTGTGACCCAGTATGTGATCTTCTGGAGAATGTTCTGGGTACATTTGTATGTATATTCTGCTGCTTTAGGATGAAATGCTCTAAATATATCAGTTAAATCCATCTGGTCCAGTGTATCATTCAAAGCCATTGTTACCTTGTTGATCTTGTGTTCTTGTGTTGATCTTGTGATCATTGCTGTGAGTGAGGTGTTAAAGTCCCCTATTATTATTGTATTATTGTCAATGAGTTTCTTCAATGATCCCAAATTAATTGATTTATATATTTGCCTGCTCCCAAGTTAGGAGCATAAATATTTACAATTGTTAGATCTTTCTGTTGGATAGACCCCTTTATTATATTATAATGCCCTTTTTCATCTCTTATTACAGTCCTTGGTTTAACATGTAGTTTGTCTGATATAAAGATGGCTACTCCAGCTTTCTTTGGGTGTCCATTAGCATGATAAATGGTTCTCCACCCCCTCACTTTCAATCTGGAGGTGCTTTGGGTCTAAAATGAGTCTCTTGTAAGCAGCATATCAATGGGTCTTTTTTTTTTTAATCTATACCTTATGTATAGATTATATATATACCTTATGTAATCTTTACCTTGTATTTTCTGATCAGAACATTTAGTCCATTTACATCCAGAGTAATTATTGATATATATGCATTTAGTGCCATTTTATTACCTGTAAATCACTGTTCCTATAGATTGTCTCTGTTCCTTTCTAAACTTTGTTGCTTTTGGTTTCTCTTTCCCACCCAAAGTGTCCCCTTTAATATTTCTTCCAAGACTGATTTAATGTTCATAAACTCTTTTAGATTTTGCTTGTCTTGGAAAATCTTTATCTCTCCTTCTGTTCTGAATGACAGCTTTCCTAGATATAGTATTCTTAGCTGCATATTTTTCCTATTCATATGTTGAATATATCATGCCACTTTCTTCCAACCTACCATATTTCTGTGGACAGGTCTGCTGCTAACTTTATGTGACTATTCTTGCAGTTTAAAGACCTTTTGTCTCTAGTCTTTTCAGAATTTTCTCTTTATCTTTGTATTTTGCAACTTTCACTATGATGTGTCTTGGTTTTGACCTGTTATTGTTGATTTTGAGGGAAGTTTCCTGTACCTGTTGGACTTGAATGTCTGTTTCCTTCCCCAGATTAGGGAGGTTCTCAGCTATAATTTGCTCAAATAGACCTTCTGCCCCTTTTTCCTGCTCTTCTTTTGGGACTCCTGTGATATGGATATTATTGTGCTTTGTGGAGTCAGAAAAGAAAACTATAAATATTCCCACTGTCAAAATTTCTTTAGAACTTACATCTGTATTCATCTATATAAAATAAAACTTATCTATATATCTATATAAATATAAAATAAAGTTAGAGTGTGTCTTGTAAGTCTTAATGATTTGTGTCAAGGGCTTCAGGCAGCAGGGAATTGCAAATATTTTGTTAGTCTTGGTTGCATTTTTGGTTGATTCTCTCTGATTGCAGTTTCCTAGAACCGTCAATTAATATGACAAATTTTCTGGCCACAGATACATAGGGAACATAAGTTAGAAATTTCTCCTTCTATTTTTGGCTATTTCATAAATGTTTTAATCCTTCTTAACTCACATTATACATCTGCCTCACCCCTAGGTGAATATCTTGAACTTTCTTACCTTTCTGCTACCAAACTACTCAACCCAGAAATATCTGTGTATTTGGCCTTTGATCTTCATTTTTATAAGTGGTTTTCCTGTCCCTTTTAGAAACCATCCTATGTACTTGTGCTCTGAGTCCCATTCTCTTCCATCTTTTGGAAAATGTTGTTTCTGCATAATCTCCTTCTCTTTGTTCTCTCATGAAGTTTTCTGTGCTTATTAAATCATCCCGTAAGCATGATAGTACATTATTCTCCCATTTGGAATAAGAAAGAATCTCCTATGTGCCTTCTGCCTCTCTTACTCCATTGTGTAGTTGTGTTTGTAACCTTACAAATTAGAATATTAACATTATCCCTGTAGTTACCAGTGTACTCTTTCACCAATCCACTCCTTGGTCTTCCTACCACCAGGCCAATAGGAAGAGAAAATATCAGAAAATCATCTGAAAACCATCATCCCAAATTTTAGTATTATTTTTCCCTCCATTAAAAACATGGTTTGATCATATATATACTCACATATGTACATGCATACACATAAACATATACAGTCTCTACATTTAAATTACATGTATTTGGTACTGGGAGTACTTCTTTCCGTCTACATAATTTTTGTAAGATTCATCTATATTGTTGCTTTAACTTGTGGTTCATTTATTTTCCTGCTGCATATCATTCCATTGCTTGAATATTCTTTTATTTCCTTATCTGTTCTCCTCTATTTGCAGCTACTTCTATGTTTTTGCTCTCCTAAGCAATGCTGTTTTTTTATATCATTATACATCTCACAGTATGCATAGACCATGTATGACACCTTGAGGCAAAGGAACAAGGCTGTTCATAGCTTAAGCTGACCAGACTGGGTTACCAGAATACCCTGAGTGCAAAGCGGATCAATTTCTTAGCCATATTTAACCTGGTCTCTGCACAGGTATATGACTATTTAGGCCAAATGGGATTCTCTGTGAGGATATATAACTGAGTATAGAACTGTTGGTTTATAGCCAAAAAAGAGCATATTTTATATTATAAAGCTGAATTGTTTACCAAAGTAGTACTGCCAGAGTAATATCTTACCATAGGCTTCATTATACATCCTCGTCCACATTTTATATTTTTAAAATTCTTTATTTTGACAGTTTAATATTTATAAGTAACTTTATTTTTATAATTTACATTTCTCTGTGTATTCAAGGTTAAATATCTTTCCATTATTTAAAAGCTATTCATATTTGATTGCCTGTGGAAATGCCAGTACAACTCCTTCACTCATTTTTTTATGTTGATTTTTTTTATTGATTTGTAAAGGCTCTTCTATTTTTCATGTATTACTACTGTATGATGTTGTTATATGTTGCAAGTACCTCTTGCCAGTCCATCACTTATCTCTTCTTATCTATTGATGAATAGAAATTCCTCATTTTAACATAATCAAAATTATGTATATTTTAAAATATGATTAAAATCTTTGTGTCTTGCTTAAGGATCTCCTCACTACTCAGGACTCCTATAGATGTATTTCCACAAGATTTAAATTTAACTTTCAGCTTTATATCCATTTGTAATTGATCTTTGGTTGCATGGGAAGTAATTAGTCATTATTTTGTATTTGTGGGTGAATAATTCCATTAGCACTAATTAATAAGTAGCTTCTCCTTCCTCCAGGGATGACAAACCTGACACAGATAACATTTCATATGAGCCTGGCTATATCTGTGGTTTCTATTCCATTCCATTCCATTGGTCTTTCTCTCTTCTACCACACTTTCTGAATGATTATATCTCAATGTACATGGCATTGAAATAGAGTATGAAGCATTCATCACTTTTCTTTGCCCTCTCTAATGATTACTCGTTGTTATTTGGCTTTCATCTTGTATTTGAATTTTGGAATAAGCTTACTAATGCTATGAAAAATACTTTTGGGGATATTGATTAAAATTGCATTCAATCTACAGAACAATTTGCAAATAAATAAGTTTCTATGATATGGAGTCTGCTTGTCTATGAATATAGTGTAACATTCTATTTAGGCTGATTTTAATTTATTTTAATAAAAATGATAACTCTTATGAATTATATTTACTTTTAAAGATGTATTCATAGCCAATGTGTATTATTACTAAAAATGGAATACCATTTATAATTATGTTTTCTGTTTATTGCTGGTGTATATAATTAGTCAGTTTTTACTTTGTAAGTTTATGTCCAGCTACAAAACAATTTTGGATTGTTTGTTTTTTCCCTGTCTTTTTATTGTATTATCTACTAGAAATTAACTTTTTTTCTTTAAAATTTTTATCTTTTTCTGATTTCAGTTGATAAAGATTAATTCATAAAAGGTTATAATTTGCATATAATGTTTTATTAAGTATTAACAAATGCAGGCATATTTTTCATATACACAAATTTCAGTTACTATAATTTAGTTTAATAATACTAATACTAATACCACCTGGGTGGCTCAGTTAAGCATCTGTCTTCAGCTCAGGCCATGCAGGCTCCTTGCTCAGGTTTATTCTCTCAAATAAATAAATAAAATCTTTTTAAAAAATAATGCCAGTTCCTCAACGACATGGTTCAAATTTCAGTGACTGTGCTATACTATCTGTGAGAAGTTGCATAATGTACAAACATGACTACTATGCCTTTAGTCCACAAATCACCATTTATTTATTTCTTTGTATTTATTTCTTTAATTAAAAATTTGAGTATAGTTGACATACAATGTTACATTAGTTTCAGGTATACAACATAGTGATTTAATATCTCTATATATTATGTTGTGCTCACCATAGGTATAGCTACTACGTGCCACCTTACAATGCTATTACAATATCATTGACTATATACCCTGTGTTGTGTGCTTTATTCCTGTCACCTATTAATTCCATAACTGGAAACCTATATCTGCAACTCATATTTACTCACTTTGCCAATCCCTCCCATCCCCTCAACCCTACCAGCAACCATCAGTTTGTTCTTTGTATTTATAGGTAAGAGTCTGGTTTTTGTTTGTTTATTCATTTGTTATATTCCAAATATAAGTGAAATCAGATGCTGTTTGTCCTTTTCAGTCTTACTTATTTCACTGAGCATAATACCCTCTAGGTCTATCCACATTGTTGTAAATGGCAAGATCTTATCTTTTATATGACTGTGTCATATTTGTGTATATATATATATGTGTGTGTGTACCATATTTTCTTAATCCATTCACCTATCAATGGATGTTTAAGTTGTTTCCATATCTTGAATATTGAAAATAATACTGCAATAAACATGGGGCTGCATGTATCTTTTTGAATTAGTGTTTTTATTTTCTTTGGGTAAATACCCAGGAGTGAAATTATTAGATCATATGATATTTTTATTTTTTAATTTTTGAGAACACTCCATACTGTATTCCATAGTGGCTGTCCCAATTTACGTTTCCACCAGCAGTACATAAGTGTTCCCTCTTCTATCCTCACCAGCACTTATTTCCTGCCTTTTTGATTTTAGAAATTCTGATAGATGTAAGGTATTATCCCATTGTGGTCTTGATTCGCATTTCCCTGATGATTAGTGATGTTGATCATCTTTTAATGTGTCTGTTGTCCATCTGTAAGTCTTCTTTGGAAAAGTATCTATTCTGGTCCTTTAACCTTTATTTAATTGGTTTGCTTGCCTTTTTGGTGTTTAGTTGTATATGTTCTTTATATGTTGTGGATATTAATCCTTTATTGGACATATCACTTGAAACTATCTTCCCCCATTCAGTAGATTGCCTTTTTTTTTTTAATGTGCAAAGCTGTTTTTGATGTAGTCCCAATAGTTTAATTTTGCTTATGTTTCCCATGATTTAGCATATCTAGAAAAATTTTGATACTGCCAATAACAAATAAATTACTACAGATGTTTTCCTCTAGAAGATTTACAATTTCAGGTCCACAGTTAGGTCTTCAATCCATTTTTGGTTTGTTTTTGTGTTTGGTGTAAGAGAGTGGTCCAGTTTCATTCTTTTGCATGTAACTGTCCAGTTTGTATATGGCAAGAATATCCCATTATTTTGGGACATTGTGTATTCTTGCCTCCTTTGTCATAGATTAATTGAACATATAAGCATGGGCTCATTTCTGAGCTTTCTGTTCCATTGACCTATGTGTCTGCTTTTGTGCCAGTCCCATACTGTTTTGATTACTACAGCATTGTAGTATATCTTGAAATCTGGAATTGTGATACCTCCAGCTTTGTTCTTCTTTTTTAAAACCTGGCATCATATAGCTGTAAGTCATAACTATATAATACAAAATAATCAAAGGAAAGAAGAAACAAAATCACAAGTTATATTTATATTTCACTTAGTTATCAAGAAAAAGTCACTCACTCGTCAGACAAGATGTTTTTATCTGCTCATGTGCTGGTACTGGTTTGAGTTCTGGTGATAGAAAAGGTAATGTTATACAAAGAAGCATCATAAAACAGATCATGGACAGCCCAATTGCATTGTGACCATATGCAATACATATGTAAAGTGTTTAAACGTTAGTTACATTTAGAAGAGATATGGTAGAGATATGTCTAATTCAGTGGCTTTTATAGTCAAAATATTGACAAATAAGAAGGGAATTGAGAAAAAAAATCACATATTCACTTAATGTTTATTTGGCATTCTTTCTTACTAAACTAACCTTGATAAAATGTAAAGGCAGAGAATAGAAGTACTATGTTTTCATTCTCTCCCTTATTCATTGCCATTCTATACTTCACACAAATACATCTTTCATTTCCTGTCTCCTACGTCTTCCTTCTGCTCCAGCACACCCATATACCTCTACACTGGGAAGAGCTGCAAAACTTGGAGGGGGAAAAAATTACTCTTTGCAATGGACTGTCCCTTGATAAGAGTTGGTCTGAAGGCCCCTGAAGACCCCCCAAGGAACTTAGCATTCATGAGCATGCTGAAGCAAGCTGGCACAATCAAATACATCAGAGAAACAAGTAGTAAAATCTCAAAATAGATGAGAAACCAAGGCCCATCGAAACCATTTCAAACTTCTTTCCATCCTGAGCCTTTGTCTTATAATTGTGGACTAGTGAATAGATGAGAAAATTAAAAGCAAACCAACAAAACAAACAAACAAACAAAACATGGGTGATCAAAACAGAGATAATCCTGTTATTTTTATTAATATTGACTTACTGAATGTAATCATTTCCTGGGGAGATGTAATTAACAGCTGGCAACCAAAGGGAAGCTAAAAGGGTTGAAAGTATATGAATAAAGATATACCTGTGGTAAGGCACTGATAAGAATTGGTGAGAAACAGGGAAATAAAATAAACATATAGAGGGTATAGAAAAAATAAGGGCACCAGTGAGAATAAAAGAAAAAGGGGGAATCAGTGTGTTAGAATCCTTATGTAAGAAATAGCACAGAGGAAAGCATTATATTGATTCTTTTTCCTTTTGTGTGATGAATATTGCTTTAATTTTTGAAGCTGCTGTTTCCAGAATCAAAAATTAGTGCTGTATTTAACCTACATAACTAGATATGGCTAATAACGTCAAAAGATTTTCCTATTACATTAGATCATAATACTGATTTTCCATTATTGAATATTTACCAACTATAGAGTTTAACATAGGAAAATCTGGAATGGATTTATTTACATAAGAAAACACTATAGTTCTAATCTCTAGGTTTCATATAGTATTTGGAATTCTCTTTGCTAAAGACGCTGAAATATCTGAGTTTAAAGAAAGCAGGAAAAGGGGCGCCTGGGTGGCTCAGTGTGTTAAAGCCTCTGCCTTTGGCTTTGGTCATGATCCCAGGTCCTGGGATAGAGCCCTGCATCAGGCTCTCTGCTCAGCAGGGAGCCTGCTTCCTTCCTCCTCTCTCTCTGCCTGCTTCTCTGCCTACTTGTGATCTCTATCTGTCAAATAAATAAATAAAATCTTCAAAAAAAAAAAGAAAGCACGAAAATGCTAAGCTAATAATCTTTTTAAGTACTTTATTAAACTAACACAAACAATCGAAGAGTCACCTGATTCCCTGCTTTTATATAAACATATCTAGCAATAAAGAAGAATTATAGCTAGACCTCTAAAGGAAAGGTTCTGGTGCCCAGCCAGTAGAAAACAAGGTGTTAATGTAAATTAGATTTAGAATTTTTACCAAAAGTGTCTTCTCATAAATTAGCTTCCTTTCATTTTGCTAGTCCCACAAGTTTTAATGTATTATTTTATACTTAATGTAAAAAAAAAAAGTTCCTGTTAAGAAATAGTTTCTTGTTAACTTCCAAATGTCATCCTATCACCCTATCAATCTCAAAACAATAGATACTAAATATTTTTCCTAGACAATGGAAAAGGAAATGTCTTTGAGTCATACAATGCAGTCTTTATATTTAATTAATTAGTGACTATGGAAGTGGACTTGATAAACTAACTCAAACAGAGCATTTTATCTTGAATTGGGAAGAAAAGATTAAGGAAGATCTAGAAGGATATGATATGCTAAGTATTTATACGAAACCCACTTTTTAAAAAAATTAAAATTTTGAATAGTCGAATATGGTTAGAAGATAGAAGAGATATTGATTAAATTTTATGAATTTTAAGGCAGAAATCCATTTTTAATATCCAAATTTAGTTATGTCCTTTTAATTTGCATTTTGGAAATTCTAAACTGCATAATCAATAATAGTGCAGAATATATTATCAACTGCTACTTCAATTTATTTTAAATGAATTATCTAGATACGGTATGATTTTTCTCTGTCATTTTAAGTTCTGAATATCTAAAATTTACTTATAAAAATATTAGTTGGTAAGTCTATACTTGTTTGTCTTTGCCCATTCTACTAATTAATTTACTCACAAATAAAGTATTTTGACCTAACAGTAAAACAGTAAGATACCCAGATAGGGTGATTATTTTTCTATCTTTCATTATAGAAAAAAATTGGGACATATCATAAAGAACCTTAGTAATACCCCATCAAAGTTTGCCTTATCACTACCTAACATCTATTTAATAGAGAAATATGATAAAAGGATGATTTTTGTCCTTCTTGGTAGATTTATTTGAAAAAAATAACTTCACATACATTAAGAAGTAATGTTTATTTTTTTAGTTAAATAAGTTAAATGGCATTCATGTGACATAAGATATGTATGTAGATATATACAGATATCTAGATATGCTTGTTTCTTGTCATATGAGGTATATGAATTGTATCCCACAAAGAAAGTGAATAAGCAGTCAACCTCAAACAATGGGGGGGTGAGTCAAATAGAAGCACATAAATGGTGTTAATATTAAAAAATCCTTTCATTTTGTCCTTACTGTAATTCAAAGATATTATATTGTATCTACATAGCTGACAATTTTTGGCCTAAAATAATATTAAACCAGGTGGAAAAAGAATATGATCTCAACTACCTTCTTCAAGCTGCCAAAGAACAGTGATTTATTTTTACTATACCACAAAAGTTTGTCTTACATACTCTATCCTAAAGCAAATATTAGGAATGAAGGAAAATGGAGTAATTTATTTCACTTACAAAGCTGTCAAGTGCTTATTGTCTATCTGTATAAAAGTATGTTTTGACTTCATCCTGAAAGGTTAAAATGAGAGGAAACTCCTTTGTAAGTTGCAGTACCAGTGAAAACATCAAATCACCTACATTAGCACACCTGCTAAACTCACTGCATAAAACTTTAAAAAATGATGACAGACCATCCAAATTTTGCCTTTTAAGTAATGACATCTAAGGAGGGCCATCCAAACACAATTTTTGGAAAGCAACTAGAAGAAGTTAACATTATATAGTTTTCCATTTTTCAATACAATCATGAATATTCATGATAATATATTCATTTTAACTGTCTGGCACTAAGGTAAGTATTTCTGAATTAACCTGCCTGATGGAGTATAGTGTATTACTGGAAGTTGAAAGGAATGGTGGACTTCTTTAACCTTTATAAAATCCGTTGAGTCCTTGCCTACTCCTTTGTCTCTCATCACAGCAACCAAAGCCATAAACTCAATGAAGAGACAGAAAATTAAGTCAGCAAGTACAAAGAATCACCAGAATATTGCCAGGAAGAGTAATGAGAATTTTCCAAAACTGTATTGATCTATATCCCCAAGATACCAAATAGAGAAAAGCAAGCATGATAAATAATCACTTTCATATAAAAGGACTTAAAACCTAACTTTTTTCTTTAACTGCTATAACAAATTTTAAAAATCTGACTGGTAGTTAAATTATAGAAGTTTCTGAAAAATATAAATAATGATGGAAGAAAAGAAAATTGTTTTTGCTTCTTAAAAGATGTCAATTAAGTTCAATTCAGCAAATAGTTACTGAATACAAATTAGAACAATATACTATAATGAATGAGGACAAGCAAATAACAACAAATAGGTACCAAGCATTTTCAGAAAATATTTTAGCCTAGAAAATAAAAGGCTAACCATGCTTCTTCAAACTTTATGTATTTGGAGTTTGTCCAAGTTGTTCTTTCTCTATTTTTTTTTTTTAATTTAAATTCCGTTAGCCAACTTAGAGTACATCATTAGTTTCAGATGTAGTGTTCAATAATTTATCAGTTGTATATAACACCCAGTGCTCATCACATCATGTGCCCCCCCCCTTAATTTTATTTTATTTATTTATTTATTTATTTATTTATTTATTTTTAAGATTTTATTTATTTATTTGACAGAGAGAGATCACAAGTAGACGGAGAGGCAGGCAGAGAGAGAGGGAAGCAGGCTCCCCGCTGAGCAGAGACCCCGATGCGGGACTCAATCCCAGGACCCTGAGATCATGACCTGAGCCCAAGGCAGCGGCTTAACCCACCGAGCCACCCAGGCGCCCCTCCCCCCCTTTAATTTTAAAGGTTACTAGAAGCTAGGGGCATCTGGGTGGCTCAGTTGGCTAAGCATCTACCTTCTGCTCAGGTTGTGATCCCAGGATCCTGTTATTGGGTCCCACATGAGGGTCCTTACTCAACGGAAAGCCTGCTTCTCCCTTTCCTTCTGCTGTTCCCCCTGCTTGTGTGTGCTTTTCTCTCTCTCTCTCTATGTCAAGGAAAAAAAAAAGAAAAAAGTTAGTAGAACCTAGTTTGCAGTTTATCTTGTAAAATACATGTTGTCCTTTAAGTAACAAGAGAAGCAAAGAGTAGTATAAATATGAAGGAAGACTGTTGACAACCTAAATTATCATTATTTCTTTTAAGAATTGTCTTTAAACTTTGCTTATTTTTTAGGAACTACATTATGTGCATAATCTCTTTTGTATGTTTGAGAAAAACAATGGTAAAAAAAGATAGACAATACGAACAGCTTTTTTACTAATGAAAGAGAGGTCATCACAAGCTATGATTAAGCAAATGAAGTTGACAGTGTGCTAAGACCTTGGAAAACAATGACAAAATGTCCTGAGAAATACATAAAAAATAATGTCAGTAAAATTTAAGGTAAGTTAGAATATTTAAGAATCTTTTATTATAGAAAATAGACAAATTAAAAAATGGAAAGGTCTTTAAATCTACCAGGTTTGCCATTTATTATTCTATTTAAAGAAGGATAGAAATGTCAGAAAAGTGGTTGTGTTAACATGGTAAAAGAAATTAATATAATCCTCAAAGTATTTTTATGCAAATTTACTACTAGAATGGATCCTAGAAATAAGGAAAAGTGTCCATGTTGAGAGAAGTTGAGATATTAGAATTACTGAGGCAGATGGCGGAGGTATGAATTAAATCGCTCAGAGAAGTGAGCAGTTTAGTCAGGAAAATTCTCCAGATGACTAAGCGCTACAGTAGGACCCAATATTCACACCAGTTATTGAAGTAATAAAGAACAGGTGATGAGGGAGCCCCAACAACACTAAACATTTGGTGATAGCTTTCCTTTGCCTCTCATAGGTGATGGTAGAAGTGGCTATTATAGAACTTTAGTTTTTTGACTGCAATAGGGGTCATAAGACTTTAAAACAGTTGAGGACAAAGTGTCAGAATCTAACTGCCAGGAGCTAGGAGTGACAATTGGTATAATAACTGAAAAGTTCATACTCTCAGTCAAGCAAGTCTGAGCTGCAGAGAGTTATGTAGAAGGATCCTGGAACATAGTATTCCCAGGAGAAAGATGGACAGATAAAAATAATACCACTAACCTTATATAGAAGAATATGTGAAGGATGGATAACAAGGAATCTGAAGCTAAGTATCAAAAAATTTATAGCTTCCATATCAATTTTTGAACATGGGCTACTTTTTTTTTCTTTTTTAATGACTGAGAGAGAGCGTGAGAGAGGAGAAGGTTAGAGGGAGAAGCAGACTCCCCAGGGAGCTGGGGGCCCGATGCGTGACTGGATCCTGGAAGTCCGGGATCATGACTTTAGCCCAAGGCAGTCACTCAACCAACTGAGCCACCAGGTGCCCCAAACATGGGCTACTTTTTAGACCTGAATCTACTTAGCAAAAAATATGTTTGTATAACCATGATGATTCTATATGGCATAATCATATGGTATAAATTTATTCCAGTTCTTCCCCAAAAGGACCTATGACCATTTATTTGCTTACAGTGCCCAGGGGTAAGATGAATATCCAGGCATTTTAAGGATGTTGAAGAAAAATTCTGAGTTGACATTGATACTGGAGACCATGCTACCCCTATTAAAATATGAATATATGGGGGCAAATAATGAATGTCCAAAGTTGACCATATAGTGATCCAGTGGATCCATGAACCACTGGAGATCATTTTCCTCATCTCTGTATTCACAGTTTGGATTTAGATGCTTAACACTTGATGCAACCTCCATCTTCCCAGGTCAGTGAGGTAAGAGCTATCATATTGGGGAAGGCTGAGTATAAGTCTCTGAAACCATCCCACCTTACCCCACCATGATAGTAAGTGAGAAACAATAGTGTATCCTATGTGTGCTGGGAGGGGTGTATAGGTGCGGGGTAGTGATGACAGATATTAGTGACACCATGAAATATATAAAAGATACCAGGTTGGTGGTACCCATTATAGTTCTGTTTAACTTACCATTCTGGCTTCTGCGAAAATCAGATAGGTCCTGAAGAATGGCTGTACCACCAAAGTGTCAAATTGTACCTCCAATCATAGCTGCTGTGCCAACTGTGTTGGCTTTACTAGAGCAGATTTATATGGCCTTGTGTACACGGTATATAGTCATAAGACTTGTTGCAAATACAGACCAGATGCAGAGAATGCAATTTTCAGACAGCCAGAGGCTCTTGAGCATATCTCAGCTGCAGAAAATTGCATTGCCTAAGGCCAGACCCTTTCCAGGGAAGGTTGCATCTCGTTACTGCACAAGGTGAGGTATATGGTCTAGGCCATATCGTCCTGATGCAGGACAGTTCTAATGGGCAATATTTGTTCTAGATATCTTCACCAAGCTGACTGGGGATTTTCAGGCCTTCTGCCCACTAGTATTCCTCCCCATTTCTTTCATACATATTGACCCTAAAAGCAAGCAAACAAACAAAACATCTATCTTGCATCCTAAGCCCCATCTTTGTGTGAAATTCAACTTGCAAAATGTTTGACACCTCTCTATTACAAATGAAGTAATGAGTAAATTATTATATTTTCCTCCCAGGCTTTATCATCTTTATATTTGCAGAGATAATAAAAACTGTATTCTCTGAATTTTTCAAGCTTTTCTACATCAGTTTCTTTGGGTAAGTCTTTAAGTTGTGTATAAGATAAGTTTTAGTCCCTGTTTTATAGTGGAAAATATACAAAGACCATAGTCAGTAGGTCCAATCACCTTTTGTAATCCTCTCAAAAATTCTTATGTTGCCAATAAATCAGTTTGTGTGTATCCTTCACAATTCATGTGCAGATAGCAAGCTTTGGCATGGGCTAAAAGGGGGTGTGGATACACTGGGGAGGTTCTCAATGACTTAGCCTACAATCATGGGAGTAAATCTGGGTTTCTGAAGTTGGAATGCTTTGAGCTATCATCTATGTGATGTATGGATATTAAGGGGTCAAAATGTCATCTTCTTTCGCAGTATATTACTAGGAACAGTTCGGCATCCTGGTATCTCATATATATTATCTCTCTTGAATGAGGCAGACCTACAGAGCTCTAGGTGTGCAAGGTATTGGCATCGCTTATCTTGCTAGAGAAGAACATAGGAAAAAAACTGTAACTTTCATTAGGTATTGAAATTCCTAAGCTTTGCGCAGTGGCAGTATCGTAGCCAATGAGGTTTATCCGAGGCGCGATTATTGCTAATTGAAATTCCTGAAAATCTGAAATCCCTATTTACCTTTGTATTGTCAGGGTTCTCCAAAGATACAGAACAAACAGGATATGTATATGTGTAATGAGATAAATCTTCATGAAATTGGCTCACACAATTATGGAGGTTGACAAGTTCAAAATCTTTAAAATCAATGTTACAATTCAAGCCCAAAAGTTGTCTACTGGCAGAATGGCAGAATGGCAGAATTCTCTCTTGTTCAGGGAAAGTTAGTCCTTTTTGTATAGGTGCTCAAGTGATTGTATAAGGCCTACACACATTATAATGTGTCTCACCATTTAAGGAATATCAATAAAGTGACAGAAATTATTCTCAAGATAACCAAATGGAAATTCTGTGCTTGCAAATTACAATAACTGAAATGAAATATTCACTCGAAATGCTCAGTAACAGATTTGAGATTGTAGGAAAAAAAAGTAGTGAACTCAATGATAGATAAATTGAAATGATCCAGAAGGATCATTTTCTCTTTCCAGAAAGGAAAGAGAAAAAAGAAAAATGAACAGAGCTTCATTTATCTGTAGTTTACCATCCTATATGTACCTATATGTATCCTATATATATGTATATATATGTATCCTATATGTACCCACATATGCATAATGGTGTTCAAAAACAGAGAGAAAAAGGAAGGAATTTTTGGAGAAGTAACTGGTGAAAATTATCAAAATTTGATTGAAAACAAAACCTGCCAGGATTTAATTAAAAAAACAAGCATTGGGGCGCCTGGGTGGCTCAGTGGGTTAAAACCTCTGCCTTCGGCTCGGGTCATGATTCCAGGGTCCTGGGATCGAGCCCCACATTGGGCTCTCTGCTCAGCAGGGAGCCTGCTTCCCTTCCTCTCTCTCTGCCTGCCTCTCTGCCTACTTGTGATCTCTGTCTGTCAAATGAATAAATAAAAAAATCTAAATTAAAAAAAGACAACAACAAGCATTAATGTACATATTCCAGAAAGTTAGCATAAACCAAGTAGGATCAATCAAGGAGATCCAACTTAGATACATCATAGTCAAACTTTTGAAATACAAAGACAAAAAATAAATCCTGAAAATGGCAAGAGAAAAATACTTATTACATAAAGAGTCCTCAAAAGGATTCACAGCTGTCTTTTCATGAGAAGTAATAGAGCTAGAAGAGAGTACATATGTAATAAAGTACCTGAAGAAAAAGACTGTTAAATATGATCTCTATGTATAACACAATTATTTTTTAAATAGGAAGAGGAAATTATGAAACAAAAGACATCCATACCGGAAAAAACTATGTAAAACTGTAATTATTCAAAGTTTACATGCTCTCCACATTTAGAGAATCTTAAGAGATTCACAAAAAACTATTAGAAGTAAATTTTTTTTTTAAAGATTTTATTTATTCATTCGACAGACAGAGATCACAGGCAGGCAGAGAGGCAGGCAGAGAGAGGCAGGCAGAGAGAGGAAGGGAAGCGGGCTCCCTGCTGAGCAGAGAGCCCGATGTGGGGCTCGATCCCAGGACCCTGGGATCATGACCCGAGCCGAAGGCAGAGGCTTTAACCCGCTGAGCCACCCAGGCGCCCCTATTAGAAGTAAATTAATGAGTTCAGTAAATGAGTATTAGTGAGTATCCTTGCAGAATATAAGATTGTTATACAAATGTCAGTTGCATTTCCATACACATAATCCAAATGCACAATCCAAAAATAAAATTAAGAAAATAAGTCTATTTAGAATGGTGGAAAAAAGAAAAAAGATTAATAATAAATTTAACAAAAGAAGTGCAAAATTAATACTCTACAAAACTAAAAATATTATTGAAAGAAATTTATAAGACCTAAGTAAATGAAAAGTCATCCCATGTTTTTGGATGGAAGATGATACTGTTAATACTCATTAAATTGACCTACAGATTCAATAAAACCCCTATCAAAGTCACAAATGGTCCTTTTGTCCCCAGAAATTGAAGAACTGATCCTAAAATTAATATGGAGATACAAAATAACCAAACCAATTTTTCAGAAGTAGAAGGAGTCAACATTCTCAATTTTAAAACTCACTACAAAGCTACAGTACTCATGACAATGTGATACTGACATAAGTATAAAATTATAGATCAATGAAATATAATTGAGAGTTCAGAAATAAATTCTCACTTTTATGGTACAAAGGTACCAAGCCCATTTCATAGAGAGAGAAAAATCTCTTCAAATAATGATTCTGAAACAATGGACACTTAAGTATAAATGAAGTTGTATGTCTTCTTACGATATATGAAGATTCACTCAAAATGTATCATAGATGTAATATAAGAGCTAAAGCTACAAAACTCTTAGAAGAAAACTGGAGTAAAGAAAAGTAGATTGTTTTTATTAATATTCAAATTTTTGGTGATGCAAATGATACAATCAGGAAGATGAAAAGACAATTCACAGACTGCTGACAGTATTTGCTAATCACATATGATAAAGAACTTGTATTTAGAATATATAAAGAGCTCTTAGAACCAATAATAGAAAGATAAAAAAATCAAAACAAGGTCAACAGTATAGTCAAATACTTGATTTTCCAAAAAAGAAATTTAAATTGGAAATAATCATATGAGAGGATGCCAACAGTCTTTAGTCATTAAGGAAAGGAAAATCAAAATTATTCCACATCCATAATAGTAGTAGTAGTAGTAGTAAATAATTAATAATAACAGGATGACCATAGTAAAAACATTAGGATGACTATAATAAAAAGGGTAGGAAATAATGGGTTAGTAGAGATGTGTAGAAACTGCAACCCTCATACATTGCTGGTTGGGATGTATAATGGCGCAAATACTTTGGAAAACAGTTTGGCAATCCTTCAAAATGTTAATAAATAATGGTCAAGTGAGTCAGCAATTCTACTTTTTGATATTTGTCAAAGAGAAATGAATTATCTGTCCACAAATAACCTTGCACCTGAATGTACTTATCAATATTATTCATAATAGCCAAAAAGTAAAAACAAGTCAAACGTCCATTAACTGATAAACCAATAACAAAATGTGGTGCATTCATACAATGGAATATTATTTGTCAATATAAAGAAATGAAATACTGAGATTAGATATAGATGTAGATATATAGATTTAGATTAGATATAGATATAGCTATAGATAGATATAGATGTAGATATATGGGTGAACATCAAAAACATCCTAAATTAAAGAAGTGAGTCACAAAACTCACGTATATCATGATTCTATTTATGTGAAATGTCCAGAATGGCAGATCTGTATATAGAAAGTAGACTAATGGTTGCCTAGGGCTTGAGGGCAGAGTAGGTGATTCAAGAGTTACATGCCCTTTAAGGCCACAGAGCTAGCACAATAGAGTAAGAGACTGGAAGGTAAGTATCCAAAGTAGTTTACATTATGAGGCATTGCTTTAGGGTAATAGTGTTTTTTGAGTTATGCCTGTGGGAAGAACTTTCTATTCCACAGAATTCCAAGCACAGGTAAAGTATTATCTTAAACTGGCCTCACTGAGAAAACAAAATTTACCCCCTAAGTCTTATTAAAGGTATCTTATGTGTGGTGCTGTGCTATTACGATGGGATACAAAATTCTTCATCTCAAAAATCACATTTCCTTTAGTCAGAAACAGTAACATGGTCATATAAAGGCTTTACACACACACACACACACACACACATCTATATAACTTAGAACAATACAATGAACACATAAAGACATAAGTACATGACAAGCAAGAAATAACCCCCCACACACACGCCCCAGGGTTTTATATATTACACAGTTTATTGTTTACAAGATAAATTATTAACACTTGCATGTTCTATTTAAAAATACCCAAAAAATAGACTTCATCAGAGGAATTTAAGAAATAATGTGTTTTCTAAGTGGTAATAAGCTATTTCTTTTTTTTGAAAGGAAGGGAAGGCCATTGCTTTTAGACTTGATGAGCTAAACGACAGACACAATCTGCATCTTTCCTTATTATAAATTTCTTGAGCTGTCATATATAAGTAGCCTCTTGTAAGAAAGTATTTTCTTAAGTGGTGCTTAGATGCTAATTACCTTCACCCAAACTCTGAAATATCTTTCAAACACATTTTCATAAGTGTTTCTGGCATAAATGAATGGATTCCCATTTTACCAACATACATTGGTACTCTATTAACTTAATTTTAGGATCTACTACCAAGTTGTTTTAATATCAGTGAACTGTTAAGTGAACTTCATATTGATGAACTCATTAAATGTACCTACTTTGTATAAAGTGAAGGGCAATTTAAAAAACTAATCCTTTCAGTCTTATAAGCCAAGAAATGTGTTTCACTTTGTTTAAGCAACCAATTCCTTTACTTCAAGTCTTTTGGGGCAAAAATTTTATATATTTTTGTTTTGCACTAATGTTAAAAAGAGATATGTTGTAGACATGGGTATGTTACCAGAATCTTAGTTTGGAAAGGATCTGGCCTCATTTCCAGAGAGCAGGAATTTGCTCTTTTTTTTTAAAGGATGACTTTAGAAAAATCCAGTTTTGCATCTCATACCAAGATTTCCCAGGGAGAGTACAGGAAAAATATAGTTTGATGGATGGGGGATCCTATAGGCTTCCGGGCCTGGCAGGAACAGTATCACTTGCAGACTACCAAAAACCAGTCCAGCTTACTCCTCTCCAAAGATGGGGCTTTCTTTTTGTGGGAAAACAGAGCAACAAGAGACAAGAATACCTACCACCTTAACATTCCCAGTCTTTCTCACAGAGACTTAAAAAGGAGTGGAAAAGCAGCATCTCGAGGAAAGCAGCTGCAAAGAAAAGAGTTGTCCTGTTCAGGGTCTGGATAACCTAGAACAATAGGTCTCAGGTGTGAAAGAATAGGAGCAGTGTTAGAAACCATACTAGTACTAAACTAAGAGTGAAAAAATTAAAAGCAAAGTGGTTCCAGGTCATGACCTCAGGATCCTGGTATGAAGCCCTGAATGGGACTCCCTGCTCTGTGGAGAGTCTGCTTGTCCTTTCCCCCTGCCCCTCCCCCCTCTCATGTGCATGCACATGTTCTCTCTCTCTCTCTTTCAAATAAATAAAATCTTTTAAAATTTTTTAAAAATTAGTTGACTGTTTATGTTTGGATTTATTTCTGGGCTCTCTATTCTGTTCTATTGGTCTATAAGTCCATTGTTATACCAATGCCATACTGATTTGATTATTATAGATTTGTAATATAATTTGAAATCAGGAAGTATGTTGTCTTGAGCTTTGTTCTTTTTTAACTTGCTTTGTCTATTCAGGGTCTTTTGTGGTTCCTTGTAAATTGTACGAATGTTTTTTTCTATTTCAGTGAAAAATGCTATTGCAATTTTGAAAGGTAGCGTGCTGAATCTGTATATTGTGATTGGGAGAAAACATCTACAAAAATCATATCTGACAAGGGGTTTATATCTAAAATATGCAAAGAACACATATAACTCACTAGCAAAAAAATTAATGAATAACCAATTAAAAATGAGCAAAGGATCTGAAATAGATTTTTTTTTTTCCAAAGAAGGTTTACAAATAGCCAATAAGTATATGAAAACTTGGTATATTCCAAATTTGGGGATTTTTTTCAGCTATATTCTTTCAGCCCATTCTTTTTCTCTCCTTTAATAATAGGAATGCTGAATTTTTGTTATTGTTCTACAAGTCCCTGAGTTCTGTTTTTTTTTTTTTCCCAGTTGATTTTCTCTTTGTTGTTCAGATTGGTTATATTTTTCTGATCTGTTCTCAAGTTCACTAATTCTGTCCTGTCATCTTCACTCCGCTATTAAATGCATTCAGCAAGTCTTTTATAAATTTCATTTATTATATTTCTCTGTTCTATAATTCCCATTTGTTTTTTTTTAAATAACTTCTTCTTTGCTGAGATTATTTTTAATATTTTATTTATTTAAAGAGAATTTGTAATTGATTGCCAAAACATTTTATGGCAGCAGCTTTAAAATCCTTTTCAGATAATTCCAACATCTGATTCATCTTGGTGTTGGTGTCATTTGATAGTCTTTTCTTGTTAAAGTTGTGGTTTTCTTGATTGTGGTATGATAAGTGATTTTTAATTGTATCTTGAACATTTTATCTTATGTTAAGAGGCTCTGGGTCCTAAGTTCATGTTTTACTTTGGTGAAATGTAACCCTGGTTAGGTTTAGCAGTTTGGTTTAGCAGTTTGATTAGGTTTAGCAGGTTTTGGTCCTGGACTACTTTTGTAGATTGCAATTCCAGGTCCAGTTTAATTTTCAGACATTTGCAATATTATTTTGATATTATTTATTTATATGGTGCTATTGTGACTCCATTGGTCTCTGCTAGCATTGCCTGAGAGGATAGGAGGGGTTTTCCAGGCAGAACCACAGAGTGTTTCTTGGTGGGAAAATGGAGACTGAGATCCAGAGTAATGAAGAGGCTGCCAGTGCCTATGCCACCTGCCTACCTTGGTGTCTTCCATTATGAGAAGAGAGTCTCAGGTCTGGGGGCAAAACACTTCCCTGAATGGATTTTTACTGTAGCAGGATCTTCCCACCAGTGACCCCGAAATTTCTCTGGTGTCTCTTGGCAGGAAGGAGAGTGTCTGATATTCTAAATGCAAAGATCATGTGGCAAGATCATGAAAGGGATCTTACAGGGTTTTAATGTTTAACAGTTACATTTGATTTGTAGTTTTGGTGTAATTTGGCTTTTAGTCATGCTAAGAATATGGGTTTTTTTTTTTTTTTTGTAGGATTTTTGTGTGTGTGTGTCTTTTATTTTTTTATTTTTATTTATTTTTATTTTTTATTTAATCATTTTTTTAATTTATTTTCAGTATTCATTGTTTTTGTACCACACCCAATGCTCCATGCAATCCGTGCCCTCTCTAATAACCACCACCTGGTTCCCCCAACCTCCCACCCTGCCGTGTGTCTTTTAAATGGTGCTGGTGCTCTGGGTATTATATGCAACTAATGAATTGTTGAACACTACATTAAAAACTAAGGATGTTCTGTATGTTGGCTAACTGAATATAATAATTAAAAAAAAAAGAAAAAAGAAATAAATGGTACTGGTAGTTGTGTGTTGTTTTGGTAGATATATGAAGACTCATTTGGCAGCTATCATTATCCTCAACCAATCTAGTCTTCAGCAATGTGGAAGGCCCTTCTGTCTTCATTCTCCCCACCCCATTGAATAAGTTTTCATGATCTGGTTTGACTAAAAAAAAAGGTGGGGGGAGGGGAATTTTGCAACTTGATACATTGCCCTAGTCACCTATTTTCCAAGAAGCATGGCATCCAATTAAATAACATTTGTAATAGCCATTGATTTCTGTCATAGAAGATGCTCCTTTTACTCTGACTTCTTTCTGTTTCTACCAAAATTGTCTTAAATGGTATTGTTTCAGATCATTGACTATCCTGGAAATTGGTGAGGAAAATATTTTAAATAAATGTGCATTAAAGAGACTTAATGTAATTATTAGTAATGATAATACTGAAAGTAATTGCATGAAGCCTTAGAATTTGTCTAGTTAACTTATATCCAAGTGCTTCATGTTAATCAGAATGAGAGTCTTATGAAAACAAAATAGTAGATACTTTATTTGTAATCATGAATATTATCCATGGTGAAAAATATGGAATGATTGTATACCTAGTAGCAGTATAAAATTACTGGAATCATAAATTCTTAAAATTGAAGAGTACTGTTTAATTATCATTCTTTCCAACTCCCAAACGTTTCCTTTCTGGAATTTTTACCACAGTATCCAGAGTAGTGACCATGCAGACACTGCTTGAATATTGACAGTGGGCAAAAAGAAACAAAGAGACATTAGAGTAGTTGCTATTGTATTTCTAGTTTCAGAAAAAAAAAACCTTAAAATAATATATTTATCATACAGACTTCTCAACTACATTAGGGAATATATTTGATATGAGATTTTGAATGGTACTTGTTTTGGTTTTCCATCATTACAAAAATCATTACAAATATTTCTACTTCAATCTGAAGACCACTGCTTATATTGAGAAATGATATTTTGTTATAAAGATGATACTTTCTACAACAATAGATCTGATTTTTGGGTAATGTAATAATTTGAGTATTGAAAATTTCTGGCATTTCCAGGAAAAGGAGGTACTTAAGTATGGAAAGCATATAAGCTGTAAAGTATAGATAGATGTGAGCTAGATCATAATTTTGATACTATGAAATCTTTGCGTTCTGCTCTCAAGCTATGGATATAAAAGTAGATGAAATGGTATATATTGCTATATAAATGTAAAGTGCAATCATTATTATTATTCATCACTCCTTCCATCTTCCCCCAAGTGTAATTTGACCTCTCAGCAGTGCTCAATTTATGTGCGGGTTCAAAAATCTTCCAGGTGCTTGAAATAGGACTAGAAGATATCTAAAGTTTCTTATAGGTTCATTTGTCTATAAAATGTTATTATTTTTATAATCCTATGACAAGCAGTTTTGTGACATGGTCTTTTAAAATGTCTGTAAGCTTTCTTTAAGTTAATTATTCCTTCTGAAAAAATTCAATTTGTACCATTTCAGTGGCAAGCAATTTTATCTCTGTTTTATTAATTCTCTCTCTGTCTTAGGATGACACAGGTATGTATTCTTTTACTTTTTTCTTAAAACATCACCTAAGTGTTAAGCACCTTTTATTTATGTTTGAATAATGGAGCAAAGCTAAAAGCTTATTGCCCTCATTCAACTTACCAAATGGCACTTCTGTTGCACCAGCTTTACCTGTCCTGGGTGTACAAAATAAATGAGTATCACTGCCATCAAAGATTTTATATTCTTAAATTACGAAAGCTTGAGGTATTGAATAACAAATTCTCATCCTTGATATTATAAAAAAAAATTTATAATATTAAAGAAACATCCTGTCAGGTTAGAAGGTAAGGCCTTTTTGTAGTAAAGAAGTTTTAAATAAGCATTTGTTTAAAAATGATTGTTCTTTCTGACTATTTTGCTTATTAAACTCTGTAGATGTAAATGCTTAAATTTCAATATATACCAAGAATGAGGACACATGATTAACTTGACACATTAATATATATGCCAGTGTTTTTAAATTCTTTCCATGGGTTAGAGAGAAACTTACCTTCTTACCTACATACCCAACCTTTTTTTTTTTTTTTGCTATATCTTAATTTTCAGAAAGAAAACTAGTACCACATCTTCTAGTATGCTTACGTTAGTTTAAACTTCATAGGTAAAAACCAATAAATAAATAAATAAATAAACACTCCTCAACCAAAAAAAATGTGATAAGATTTAAATTTCTTAACTTACTACATGTGTGTATGTGTACATGAGTATATATACACTGTAGTACCAAAAGACTAAAAAAGAATACTTTCTAGAGGTAGTTGGATTGTTATTTTTTATTGTTGTTGTTGTTTTTCTAAGACATGCCCTATCTAAAGAAAAATAGTTCTGGGACTTTCATAGCATTCTGGGTAGTGTTATCAGAGTGTTCTTTAAAGGACTAGGAAGCATTATCTGGTCTAAGAGCTTTGACAAGAGCTGTCTGAGTGCCAGCAGAAAAGGACATTAGTAACCAAGATATATCATTTACAATGTGGCCTTCTTATGGCTCCTGACAAGTCACTGCATAATCTGAAGAAAATCAACATCATTTAAGGTTGCAGTGACCTTCTAAGGGCTTGTTTTTAAGAGCAGAGGTTAGAAGGCACAACAGTATGAGTCACTGGATATGATTGTACTGAAGCAAATTTTATACAATGTCATTTCCTTTAAACTCTGCTTTTGAGTTCAGTGTCTATCATATAATTATTTAATCTTTTTGGAGAAGAAGAAATTTCTGTAAAGATGTCTGGGTTTTTTTCTTTTCTAATTTGATTTTCTATACAAACTCAATATAGACATATAGGTATAATGCCTTTTAAAATGTCAGCCTCAACATGATAGGGGCATGATGAAGAACTTAATATAATCAGCTTATTAGATGTTATGTCCTCATATATTTAAAAAAAAGAACATGGGTCATTAATATATGAGGAAAACTATTGAGGAAGATAGTTGGTGACACATCGGAAGACAGGCAATAATTCATAGTGACTTGACAAACCAAGTAACTTTTATAGTGTTTGAAATGACCAAATAAGAGTATCACCCTAGGGCAAAGTTACAATTTATTTTAAATGTCAATGAGAGGTTCTAGTAAAGACAGTAAAGATAAAGCACACACAATTTTTTCCTTTTGAAAATCTTGGACATGAAAACAAAATGTCTGAAAAAAAAGATGTCAATACATGAAATAAATAGTAGACAAGTAGACAATCCAGAAGAGAAAATTAATTACTAGAATTTAGAAATGAAGATGTACAACAGAACATATCAGAGAGAAAGAGATGACAAGTTTTGAAAGTGGGAAGAACTAGAGAAGAATGAGAAGCTTCAATTTTATCTAAAAGAATTTTCCAGGAGGAACAGCTATAGAAAACTATAGGAAATATCAGAGATAATAGTTGAAATTTTCAGGAACTAAAGAAATACCTCAGCATTAATACTGAAAAAGTTTCATCAAAACCGAGCATTATTTTAAACAAACAAAATAATAAAATTCACATTTATATAAATCAGAGTCTTAAAGACCCTTTCATGTTTTTATAGAAATCTAACAAATTTCTTTTTCTTATAACCTACAACCTCTACCATACCTATACAAACTGTAATCATTCCTGTCTATATGTTTAAACTTACACATTTTTTTTCCCAGTATACCTGGAACATTTACTTCTACTTTGTAAAGTTCTTCCTGACTTCCCACTGTATTTAAAATGCTCACTGGTCATCTCAGAAAGGATTGCTTTTCCTGCTGTAATCACTTCAGTTCCTTCTCTGTGTACATATTTCAATTATTTTCTTAATTTTTTAGTTTATTATACAAAGAAATAGTCTTACTTATATTTGCAACTTTCAAATTTTCCACAGTATTCTGTATATAGTAGACCTTCAGTAAATATTTTTAAATAGAGCAATAAATGAATGAATCCAGATAAAGGTCACCAATTATTCCCAACCATTAAGTAGGGTCTTATTTAAATATTTGCCTTATTGGAAGGCTTAACATGTTAATACTGTGAAATAAAAACATTAGGATCTCATAAATTACATAAAAATTCATTTAGTTTTTATAAATGAAAACCATCCTCCATACAGATGCTTTTATTTAGTGGGTTTGAGATAAAGATTAATTAACAAAATTTCCTTTAGGCCAGTCAAATACAGGGAAGATTTTCAGTTATCTGTAACCATATAGATGAGTAATGTGATTAGATTTTTAACTGACATGCCAAAAAAAAAGGCAGAAAAAAAGAATAAATTCATGTAAGTGAGGTTAATAATAACATTTCCTTATAATAGAGATTGATAAATATTAGAAATAAAAAACTTAAACTAGGTCACCTATAAATAAAAATATGGATAAGGATTGAAAGCTATTCTGTTCTGAATTGTGCTAGTTGGATGCTTTGAGACCCTGGATGGGCTTTTTCTGAGCTACAATAACCTATGATGTATCTCTGAGCTTCAGTCTTTCTCTTGTTTTGTTCGTTCTGTTTAACTGGGGCCATTTCTCATTTCCCTATTAATATTTTAGATTAAGTTTGACCACTCCATTGTAAATCAGTTTTCACTTAGTTCTTTTATTCTCTTTCTGGCATTGATATTGGGGGATATTTCTTAAACATAATCTGAAGAGGTATTAGACTAACAATTATAGAAAAAAGCAAACCTACATACATATGTATGTATCAATAGATAGATTCTATGCAGAAAGTCTGGCTGATATGCAGAATTTGGGGAAATGAGTATTCTAGGTTATAAGAATCCCTATAAACACTACAAATCAGGATATTTTTAACTGAATATTATTTTCATAAATATATTTAAGTTAATGGAGTATTGTATTGCACAACAAGGATTACAAAGACACAATATTTGGGTAAAGATAATTATATCTTAACTATCAATTTTAATTAAAAATGCAAATTTCCATATGTATTCTTTATAAAGTCATAAATGAACCTAAAATAGCTTTTCATAAGAATAAGAAATATTTTACATCAAAAAATAAAGCAAACACTTGAATTTTTATTTTCTAAGATAATGGGTATAAAAGGAGGACAATTTTTAGCTCATAACTAGTGAACACAAAGAAAACTATTATAGTGTCTGATTTTCTGAGTCATCACATACTAATTAGATAATGCCTCTCATATTGACATTTGACTCTTTCAGGCAAATGCCTTAGAAGAAAAAGATGATAATATGATTAACAGAAAACTTAATTTATTTAGGACCAAGCTTTTCTGGTAACCCAAGGCATGTTCTGATAATACCAAAATTATATTAAATAATCTTAGACAATGGCTGCATAATTCAAGGGGTACTCTTTATTTCTATTCCTTCTGAAAAGCAATTGTGGCATTTTTACAGTTGGCATTTTTGAGTATAAATGCTGCTTCTATAGTACCAGCTCACCTGAAAAGTTTGGCAATAAGTGAGATTGGTGACTGAGAACCATGAAACACTTGGAATCACTGGCCTTTCTGACACATTCAGATCATCCATCTCTGTCCTCTCAGTTTGAGTACTGCATAATGGGAAAAACACAGAATTAAGAATCAGATGATTTTGATTATATTTCCGGCTTTGCCTCAAAGTAATTGTCTAACCTTGGGCATCCTTCATAAATCTCTTGGATTTACCTATGTTATTGCAAAATGAATGGATTAAATTAGATTGCCCCTGAAGTTCCTTGTAATCCAGCTCTAAAGTTGTGTGAACTTAAAAATATCTGTTAATATTTGAAGATATATGTATTTCAAATTGAAAGAAACTACTGTTATCATTTTACAAATAAGAACATATGGAATATAATCGACAAACCTTGAATTAGCTACATTTTCACTCATTTATATCTATTGCAGGCTCATTTCTAATGCAAACTTTTAAAATTTTCATATATGATAACTTAAAAACCAACTATTTGGGAGAGATATATATATATATATATATATCTCTCCCAAATAGTTGGTTTTTAAGTTATCATATATGAAAATTTTAAAAGTTTGCATATATATATATATGATATGTGAGATGATATGAGATATATATATATATCTCTCTCTCCCAAATAGTATATATATATATAGTATATATTTGGGAGATCTATATCTATATCTATATCTATATATAGATATATATGTATATATATGTATATATATGTATATATGTATGTATATATGTATATATATGTATGTATATATGTATATCTATATCTATCTATCTATCTATATCTATATATCTATATATAGCTATAGCTATATCTATCTAGATAGATATATAGATATATATATATTATATATATATATATGTATGTATTTTTTTTTCCCCAGAAAGACCAAGGGTGAATACTTTGTAAGTGACCAGAATAGCCAAAATCTCCAGACTCTGTTTTTTCTAATGTGTTATTTTTTTTTCTCTGATGTCCTATTTTACTGATACAAAGAATATCCAGGGTAAATAAACACTTAATTAAAAATTGCCTCATAAAATAATTAGCCCATGGTTTAGATGCCACAGAAATACTGGCTAGAACACTATGAAGAATTTAACATGAGCATAACACAGTAGAACAAATGTGACAATGTCTATCTCAAAATGATTCATTTCTTATTAGAAGTAAGCCCTCATTATAAAAGCCAGGGGAAAAGGGAAGAAAGCAGCAGGAAATATAGGATATATACCCGATGGGTTATACCCTGATATACCTGATGGGTTGACCAACATTGGCAAGTGTGACAGCATATCTCTGGAAGAGGAAAACTGAAAATAGATAATCAACTGTTCTTTGAAGAGCCATTGCTGAATTAAGCATAGATGTCTAAACCATTATGCAGTTTCTGGTGATCCAATTTACATGTATCTATTTCTCCCCATAAATAGTACAGGCTCATATAGAATGGAATCAATTCTGGCAGTAAATAAAAGACTCATCCTTTATTAATTATGACAACAAAAGTTAATAGTTATTTGAATATTTATTGTGCATGAGGTTCTGAGCTGAACAGTTTTTTAATTATTATGTTTTATTCTACAAAACCCCAATGAAGTGAGTACTATCATTACTTACATTTTATAGAGGAAACAACTCAAATAAAGATGATAAGTAACTTGTCCAAGTTTACATATCCTGGAAACAATATTGTTGGTTTTTAAATTCAGGTCTGGGTGACTGTAAAGCCAATTCTTTTAATCAATATACGATACTGTTTGAATGTTAGATTGAAATAGTGTCAGAATGACCCAAAAGAAAAGCCTTCTAAGAGAACATAATGTGCTGTAGACATTGTATTTCAGTGAGCAACCCATTTTAGTCCTTGGTTGGGTAATATCTAGGATGTTTTACCTGTCCAAAACTACTGAAGCTCCTCTAGGGTAGAAAGTGGGCATCATTCCCTTTACTCCCTAAATAGGCTAACATAGTTGGGAGGCAACTTGTTCTGGCTGTTCCATCTCTAAATTTCTAATATTTAATACAGAAGTGTGCCCATGTTATTGTTTTTATATAGACAGGTGAAAATCCAAATGAAGTGGATAAACACATCAATTATACAAGCAGCAATTTTCAAAATAAAATTTCTTCAGGATTGGGGAAGAGGATCGATAGTGGAATGATTTTTTTTCCCTCCTGTTTTTCTCTCTAAACAACCTATGTTTATAATTCAAATATCAATTTTTAAAGTATTCAAACAAGAAAACCATTAGAGAGTGGTGGCTCTAATATCATGGAAGGCTACCTAAGAAAACCAAAATCTACTCCACAGTCAATGTATTAAAATTTGAGAAAGTGTCTGCTTCAGTGTTTCCTCTATAAAAACCTTGCCCCTGGCTCCTGGCAGTAGGGAGCTCCTAACCACTTTGGATTTGGTGTGGCCTGGTTCAGATAGCTGTATATACTCAAACTCTTGAAAATTGTAATTTGCTCAGTTAACTTTTTCTTTTTTCTTTCTTTTTTTTAAAGATTTTATTTATTTATTTGACAGACAGAGATCACAAGGAGGCAGAGAGGCAGGTAGAGAGGGAGGAAGCAGTCTCCCTGCTGAGCAGAGAGCCAGATGCAGGGCTGGATCCCAGGATCATGACCTGAGCCAAGGCAGAGGCTTTAACCCACTGAGCCACCGAGGCACCCCTGCTCAGTTTACTTTTTAACACAATTTTCTGCCCCCCTCCTTCCTTCCTTCCTTCCTTCCTTCCTTCCTTCCTTCCTTCCTTTCCTTCCTTCCTTCCTTCCTTCCTTCCTTCCTTCCTTCCTTCCTTCCTTCCTTCCTTCCTTCTTTCTTTCTTTCTTTCTTTCTTTCTTTCTTTCTTTCTTTCTTTCTTTCTTTCTTTATCTTTCTTTCTTTCATCTTATTACCTGCAATGCCTATGTACAAAAACGAGTTAGGTCAGAGGAGGACAAGAGAAAATAAAAGAAATGAGGCTTTCCATTTGCTATTAACACACACAAAAATAAAATTCAACCTCTCCAGAAAAGAGGTCTTGGGAAGGTATTTCACCTTTCTCAAACTTCGTTTTTAACTTATTCATAAATACTTTGTTAGATGCTCAACATTCACATTTCTGTTACTTCTTTCAAGTCAATCTTCTCTCCTCTGTAGTTCTACTAATTCCAGTTTCATCAACTTTACGCTTATTACCACATATTTTTCTATAAAAAGAGAAAAAGTAGAATAGATTTCATTGTCTCTAAGAGTGTTACAAAAGAATTTAAGGAACTGGCTTTGAAAGCAACACATAAAGCTCTTACTTTTAAAAGACAAAGAGCTGTGGGTCAATCAGAGGGGTCTTCTTATTTGCACAACAAACAGTAATTGTTTTCTCTGTAAGCCTGATAAATATGTTAATTTGCCAACAGTTTTCTCTTGGAAAACTAAGCTTATTCTCTTATCTGGCCAGAATTTTCCAGTGACTTGAATGATATCTGTCCATAAAAACTATTAGCAGACAGATATCCTCAGAAGGTCAGAAATACGGCTACATAAGCTGTTTCATGAGGAAATCTATCTTTTTTCAACAATATTTTTTAAAACTATACATAAATATTTCCCCATTAAGTAAGTGTTTAAGTAGCCAAAGGAATGTTGACATATTTCTAATTATTCATTCTTAAAGATACAATATAGACATTTGTAAATTACAGTCCTCTTGGGGGGAGGAATCCTTCTTTTCTCAAGGAAATAACCCATTTCTTCTATGTCATTATCTGTTCTATACCTCATGTAAAGCTAATATTTTTTTAAAGTTTTTAATTTAAATTCCAGTTAGTTTACATACAGTGTAATATTAGTTTCAGGTGTACAATATAGTATTTCAACTCTTTCATACTACACCTTGTGCTCATCTCAGGTGCACTCCTTAATTCCCATCACCTATTTATTCCATCTCCCCACCTACCTGCCCTTTGATAACCATTAGTTTGTCCCCTCTTAAGAGTCTGTTTCTTGGTTTGCCTTTCTGTCTCCTTTTTTCCCCTTTGCTAGTTTGTATTGTTTCATAAATTCCACATAAGTGAAATCATATGGTATTTGTCTTTCACTGACTGACTTATATCACTTAAAATAATACTCTGTAGCTTCATCCAGGTCATTACAAATGGCAAGATTTCTTTCTTTTTTATGGCTGAGTAAAATTCCATTGTGTGTGTGTGTGTGTGTGTGTGTGTTTGTGTGTATTACCTCTTCTTTATCCATTAATTAATTGATGGACATTTGGGCTGTTTCCATAATTTGGCTATTTCCATAGATAACGCTTCTATAAATAGCTGGGTGTGTGAATCCCACACCCAGTGTGAATTAGTGTTTTTGTATTCTTTGGGTAAATACCTAGTAGAACAATTGCTGCAACATAGGGTAGTTCTATGTTTAACTTTTTGAGGAACCTGTATACTACTTTCCACAGGGGATGCACTGGTTTTCATTCCTACCAATAGTGCACATCCTTGCAAATACCTGTTATTTTTTGTGTTGTTGATTTTAGCCATTCTGATAGGTATGAGGTGATATCTCATTGTAGTTTTGATTTGCATTTCCTGATGATCAGTAATGTTGACCATCTTTTCATGTGTTTGTTGGCCATCTGTATATCTTCTTTGGAAAAATGTCTATTAATGGTTTTTGCCTATTTTTAAAATGTATTATTCACTTCTGGGATATTAAGCTTTATGAGTTCTTTATATATTTCGGTTATTACCCTTTATTGAATATGTCATTTGCAAATATTTTCTCCCATTCCATAGGTTACCTTTTAGTTTTGTTGATTGTTTCCTTCACTATGCAGAAGGTTTTTCCTTTGATGTCCCAATAGTTTATTTCTGTTTCTGTTTCCTTTGCCTCTGGAGATGAGACATATCCAATAAGAAGTTGGTATACCTGATGTAAAAAAATTTACTGCCTGTATTCTTTTCAAGGAGTATTATGGTTTCAGGTCTCACATTTGGGTGTTTTTTTGTTTAATTAATTTATTTTTTATATTTTTAAAATTCAAATTCAAATTTAAATTCAAATTCAAATATAATTTATTTGTTTCAAGGGTACAGGGCTGTGATTCATCAATCTTATATAATACTCAGTGTAGATTTAGGTTTTCTTAATCCATTTTGGGTTTATTTTTGTTTATGGCATAAGAAAGGGGTCCAGTTTCATTTTTTTGCAGGTTGCTTGCTGTTTGGTTTTCTCAGCACCATGCGTTGAAGACATGGTCTTTTCCCTATTGGATATTCTTTCCTGTTTTGTCAAAGATTGACCATACAATTGTGCATTCATTTTTGGGTTTTCTATTCTGTTCTATTGATCTATGTGTCTGTTTTGTGCCAGAGCCATAATGTTTTGATCACTATAGTTTTGTAATATAACTTGAAGTCTGGAATTGTGATGCCTGCAGTTTTGCTTTTTGTTTTCAATGTTTCTTTGGCTATTTGGGGTTTTTATGGTTCCATACAAATTTGAGGACAATTCTAGCTCTGTGAAATATGTGGTTGGTATTTTGATAGGGATTGTATTAAATGTGTAGTTTGCTTTGGGTAGTATGAGCATTTTAACTGTGGAGGCCAAGAAAAACAAGGCTGTACCCACCTCGAGTCTAGCCCTGACATAAGTGCAGCCATCTTGATGTTCCAGATTATCACAAAATATTTCTTGGGTTCTGACCTACTCAGGTTAGCACTTTAAACAGTCCCTCTCTCCTTTAATGATGATTTAAACCCCTGGACTGGAAAAGGGTTTTTTGTCAAAGAGCAAAAAAAAAACTAATTTAAGCTTCATTTTCTTTTTGTAACACTAATCATGTTTTGCTATTTTCTCCCATATCTCCTCACCTGACTTCAACACCTTTGCTGTCATAACTTCCACAGACGATCCTTTCCACTTGGGAAGTTCACCTGAGCAGTTTCCCCTGGACTCAGCTGCCTCTGTCTTTCATTTTTTTTTTTTTTAAGATTTTATTTATTTATTTGACAGAGAGAAATCACAAGTAAGCATAGAGGCAGGCAGAGAGAGAGGAGGAAGCAGGCTCCCCGCTGAGCAGAAAGCCCCATGTGGGGCTCGAACCCAGGACCTGGGATCATGACCTGAGCCGAAGGCAGCGGCTTAACCCACTGAGCCACCCAGGCGCCCCTGCCTCTGTCTTTCATAACTCCCCTACACATTCCCCAACTGACAGGTGTTGACCCGAGTAGGTAGGGACAACTCTACGCCACTATTCAGCAGGAAGAAGTTACAGAAGATGAGACCTTCCACCTTCAACAACCTTAATGATTTAAGGGTCAAAATTGTTCAGGGGGGAATGATGTGGGAAACAGAGGCGGAATAAAATCATTAAAATTCCTTACCTACTGACAAGCCCTTGAAACAGACAGAGTGGCTCTCCTCCAGGGACTTAACTGCCCTCACCTTGAGGTTTTGCTAAGGACAATCCTGGCCTGACCGACGCCTTTCCCCGACAGGTCCCACCAGGATCCCGTAAGTCTACTCTAACAATTCCTTCAGGAAACTTTATCTCTAAACCTCCAAGAAAGTGTTGAGAATCATTCCCAAGCATATGGCCTACTGATATACATCTAAAGGGTCTCACGAGAAGAATTTTACTACTGGTAGTAAATAACCTTTCTCCCAACAATAGCTAGCCCCTCAAGGTCCTGGAGACCTTGCTTCCAAAATTCCTTAGAGACTTATATCATCCCTAATCCCCTTTGTCCTTACCCACCGCCCGAGTCCACACCTACTCTGCCTTTAAAAACTCTGACTGTTGTCTGGTTTGGGGTCCAAGTCCCTACTCCCACTGTGTCGGGTATAATTGGGCCCAAGCTTAAGCTTGTTAAATAAACCCTCGTGTGATTGCATGGGTGTTGGCTCCTTGGTGGTCTCTCAGATGCAAAAACTCGGGTACAACATTAACAATGTTTTTTTCTTCCAATTCATGAGCATGGAGTATCTTTCCATTTGTTTATGTCACTTTCAGTTTCTTTCATCAGTGTTTTATAGTTCTCAGAGTACTGATCTTTCACCTCTTTGGTTAGATTTACTCATAGGTATCTTACTGTTTTTGGCATAATTGTAAATAGGATTGATTCCTTAATTTCTCTTTCTGCTGCTTAGTTATTGGTGTATAGAAATGCAACAGATTTCTGTATGTTGATTTTGTATCCTGCAATTTTATGGAATTCATTTATCAGTCCCAGCAGTTTTTTGGTGAAATGTTTTAGGTTTTCTACATATAGTATCATGTCATCTGCAGACTCTGAAAGCCTTACTTCTTCATTGCAGATCTGGATACCTCTTATTTCTATCTGTTGTGTGATTATTGTGGTTAGGATCCAGTACAATGTTGAATAACAGTAGTGAGAATGGACATCCTTGTCTTATTCCTGACCTTAGGGGAAATGTTGTTTTTCCACACTGAGGATGATCTTAGCTGTGGGTTTTTCATATATGGCCTTTATTATGTTGAGGTATAGTCCCTCTATACCTACTTTGTTGAGGCTTTTCATTAATGGATTTTGTACTTTGTCAATGGTTTTTCTGTATCTATTAAACTGATCGTGGCTTTTATCTTTTCTTTTATTAATGTGATAATATTGCATTGATTGATATGTGGATATTGAATGACACTTGCAACACATAAATAAATAAATTCCACTTGATAGTGGTGAGTAATTTTTTTTAATGTATTGCTGGATTTGGTGTACTAGTATTTTGTTGAAGATTTTTGTATCTATGTTCCTCAGAGATATTGGCTTGTGGTTCTCTTTTTTTATGGTGTCTTTATCTGATTTTGATGTCAGGGTAATGCTGACCTCATAGAATCAATATGGAAGTTTTCCTTTCCTTTCTATTTTTTGAATAGTTTGAGAAGAATAGGTATTAACTCTTATTTAAATGTTTGGTAAAGGGGCGCCTGGGTGGCTCAGTGGGTTAAGCCTCTGCCTTTGGTTCAGGTCATGATCTCAGGGTCCTGGAAAGGTCCAGAGAGCCCTGCACCTGGCTCTTTGCACAGCAGGGAGCCTGCTTCCCCCTTTCTCTCTCTGCCTGCCTCTCTGCCTACTTGTGATCTTTGTCTATTGAATAAATAAGGAAAAATCTTTATTAAATGTTTGGTAGAATTTGCCTATGAAGCCACCTGTTCCTGGACTTTTGTTTGTTGGGAGTTTTTTGATTACTAATTCAAATTCTGTGCTGGATATCAATCTGTTCAAGTTTTCTATTTCTTCCTGTTTCAGTTTAGTTTTTTATATGTTTGTAGGAATTTATCCATTTCTTTCTGAAGGCTGTCCAATTTGTTGGCAGATAGTTTTTCATAATATTCTCTTATAATTTTTTGCATTTCTGTGGTGTTGATTATTTCTCCTCTCTCATTTGTAATTTTATTTATTTAGGTCCTTTTGCTTTTCTTTTTTGTAAGTCTGTTTAGAGGTTTATCAAATTTATTATTTTTTTTCCCAAAGAACCAGCTCTTGGTTTCATTGATCCATTCTACTGCTTTTTTATTTCCACATTATTTATTTCTACTCTAATCTTTATTATTTCTCTTCTTCTCCTGACTTTAGGTTTTATTTGTTATTCTTTTTCTAACTCCTTTAGGTGTGAGATTAGGTTGTTTATTTAATATTTTTCCTGCATCTAGAGGTAGGCCTGTATTTGTAAGTACTTCCCTTATAGGACCACTTTGCTGTATCCCAAAAGTTTTAGATAGTTATGTTTTTATTTTCATTTGTATCCATGTATTTTTTATTTCTTCTTTTATTTCTGGGTTGACCCATTCTTGTTTAGTAGCATGTTATTTAGCCTCCATGTTTTTGTGGTCTTTCCTGAATTTTTTCTTGTGGTTGACTTTCAGTTTCATAGCATTGTAGTCAGAAAAGGTGCATGGAATGACTTCAATCTTTGTGTATTTCTTGAGGTCTCTTTTGTGGTCTAACATGTGATCTATTCTGGAGAATGCCCCATGAGCACTTGGAAAGAAATATATGTTCTGCTGTTTTAGGTGATAATGTTCTGAACATGTCTGTTCAGTCTATCTGGTCTAGTGTGTCATTCAAAGTCATTTTTTCCTCCTTGCTTTTCTGTTTATATGATCTGTCCAGTTGTAAGTGGAGTGTTAAAGTTCCCTACTATATCATTGATAATAACATGTTCCTTTATGTTTGTTATTGCTTTATATATTTGGGAGCTCCCATGCTGGGTGTATAAAGATTTATATCTGTTGCATCTTCTTGTTGGATTGTCCCCTTTATTATTATATAGTGACATTCTTTGTCTCTTGTTAGTCTTTGTTTTAAAGTCTAGTTTGTCTGATATAGGTAATGCTACCCTGGCTTTTTTTTGACATCCATTTGCATGATAAATTCTTCTCTAATCCCTCACTTTCAATCTGAAGGTGTTTAGGCCTAAAATGAGTCTCTTGTAGGGAGCTTATAGGTGGCTCATAATTTTTTTTTTAATCAATTCTGACACCCTGTGTTTTTTTATTAGAACATTCAGTCCATTTATAGTCAAAGTAATTATTGATAAATATGTATTTATTGCCAGTTTATTGCTTGTTCTGTGGTTGTTTCTGGAATTTTTTTCTAATCCTTTCTTGTTTTTTTCCCTTTCATATTTTGTTGTTTTTCTTTAGTGATATGGTTGGATTTTCTTCCCTCTACTCTTTGCATATTTATTAGTGGTTTTTAATACATGGTCACCATTAAGTTTTTATATATCCTCTTCTGCAAAAAAGCAGTCTCTGTTAGGTTGATAGTTGTTTAAGTTTGAACCCATTCTTTTTCTCCTCTCCTCCCCATGATTTAGGTATATGTTATTATATTTTATATCCTCTTTTTGTGTGTGAGCTCCTTGCTGATTTTTTATAGAAATATTCCTTTTTTACTGCCTTTGTGTTTCCTGCCTTTATACTTTCAGTTTTGATTTCTCCTTTCCGTTCAAAGAGTCCCTCTAACATTTCTTGTAGGGTTGGTTTAGTGGTCATGAACTCCTTTAGTTTTTGTTTGTTTGGAAAACTTTTTATTTCTCCTTCTATTCTGAATGAGAGTCTTGCTGGATAAAGTATTCTTGGATGTGGATTTTTGCCATTTAGCACTTTGAATAGATAATGCTACTCTCTTCTGGCTTTCTGAGTTTCTGTTGCAAAACCTCCTGCTAGCTTTATGGGTTTTCCTTTGTAAGGTAATGGCTTCTTTCGTCTTGCAGTTTTTTTTTTTCTTTAAAGATTTTATTTATCTATTTGACAGACAGAGATCACAAATAGGCAGAGAGGCAGGCAGAGAGAGAGGAAGGGAAGCAGGCTCCCTGGTGAGCAGAGAGCCCGATGCGGGGCTCAATCCCAGGACCCTGGGATCACGACCTGAGCCGAAGGCAGAGGCCCCAACCCACTGAGCCACCCAGGTGCCCCCGTCTTGCAGCTTTTAAGATTTTTCTTTATCACTATATTTCACAAATGTAATTACAGTATGTCTTGGTGTCAGCCTGCTTTTGTTAATTTTGCTGGGAGTTCTCTGTGCCTCCTGGATCTGGATGTCTGTTTCCTTTCCCAGATTTAATGAAGATTTCAGCTATTATTTTTTTTGATAAATTTTCTATTCACTTTTCTTTCTTTTCTTTTTGTAGGACTCCTATAATAGAATATTATAACATTTGATGGAGTTACCAAGTTCCCTAAGTCTAGTCTCGTTTTGCATAATTCTTCTTTCTCTCTCTCTTTTTCTAGCTATTTGCTTTCCATTACTTTATCTTCTAGGTCATTAATTTGTTCCTCTGCTCTTTCCAGCCTGCTGTCCATTGTATCAAGCATATTTACAATCCTGTTCATTACACTCTTCATCTGTGATTGATTCTTTCTTTTTTTTTATTCTTTTATCTCTGGAGTAAGGGTCCCATGATGTCTTCAATTCTTTTGTCAAGCCCAGTAGCCTTTTGATCATTGCTTTAAATTCTCCATCAGGCATGTTACTTATATCTCTTTCACTTAGATCTCTGGCCATGCCCTTATCTTGTTCTTTCATTTGGGATAAATTCCTCTGCCTTCTCATTTTGTTGATTTCTGGTGTATTTAGGATGATTTGGTAGTTGTCTAGTTGTATTTGTAGAACAAGGTGAGGCTAAAGTCCTCCTACTCCACCTCCATCTTCCTCTAAAGCTAACATTCTAAAATTAAAGAAATACATATTGTGTTTTAAAATTCTTTAAAACTAGTGTATAATGGATTTCAAAAGACAATAATTATTGATAAATTTCTTTGTTCCAAAAGCTGTTGTTTTAATCTTAGATGCATCATATTTACTTTTATGTATAAAATGTGTTTTGAAAAATCTTACGGGCATTTAGCTATTTTTTCAAAAGTTATTTTTAATCTGTTCTAATTCTGCATCAGTGATAGTGGGCATATATTAGGTGGCTAATCAATATTTGTTGATGGATTAAATTATATCATTACAGTATAAAATTTTTATTACATTTTAAGTGAGATAGTCTTCTGACAATAAACCATTTACTGATTCCATGTTCTAAGTTTTTGCTATTATACATTTAATTTTTATTCAACTGTGGTGATGAAAGCAAGAAATCATTTGCTAACAAGGTACTAAGGCACTGGAAATAATGAAATAAATATAAAATTGTGTGTAATAAAAGATTTGTCAATTTCTAATTTGATAGAAGTTCTAGAATGATTAATTTGTTTTTTGCTTAGCATGTTTTGTTTATACTTTTTGTTATACTCATATCAGAAACATGTACTGTATTAAGATTTTACTGTCATTAACAAGCAATTCTCGAGTTTAAAACAATATAATTTTGCTTTTTGATTATATTTCCTTACAGATTGACAGAAGCCTACTCATTATAGTTATCAAGGAAAATAGATAGATGGAGGATCCACCATATATTGAGTGTTTCCTTCTCTGTGTCAGAGTCTCACAAAGGCAATTAAATATTAGTCCTAAAAATAAGAACTTATTTACTTGGACTACGTGGAAGCACCAGATACTTAGAAGGGAACCAGAAAAACACAATCCTACCATGTTTTCTGGAAGATATAGAGCTGACATTTTTTGAGCAGTAAAATGGCTATTTCATTGTTCATTATATTTTTCTTATAATAAAAATCTACATATATTAAAAGTTTGTATAGTGCAGTGACAAAAAATGCACATTCTAGAACTAGAAAACTGTTTTAAGTCTTGTCTGTGAAACTTAATTAGCTGTGAGTTGAGTGAGTTACTTAAATTCTTTGTTCTTTAGTTTTCTCATCTAGCTATATTGATATTTTCCATAAAGTGTTGTGAATATTACATATAGTAATGTGTATAAAACTCTTAAAATAGTGACTGGCATGGGAATTGTTATAATTTTGGCAAATAAGCTCAATATAATGCCTTAAAGGCACATCATGATGTCATTGTAGATAGGATTTGTTTCTCATAACAATGTATGTGAATGCTTTAGGATTTATAGTTGGATTAGATCTAAGATTCAAATATACTTAGTGAAGAGAGTAGATGACAAAATGTGACCAAGTATGAGTTGCATCTTACATCAGCAAATGTAGTTTGACAAACCTAAGACTGGCAGAGTTAAGTGCAAGAAAGGAAAAGGTTAGATAGACAAGTTCAGACTTTGGCCTAATAGCAAGGCTGGTCCCAGAGTTTCTGGAAGGGGAATGCAATGCATAAAAAGTGAGGACCTAGTTATTTTGTTGTAAAGGTAGCGGGTAAGTTCCTAGTTCTGTCTTTCATGGCAACAATTCCCAAAGCAGAAACAATAATAAAGAAATATCCATTATTGCATTTAGATGATTTATAAAGAGAATATTCACAGAATTGCTAGAGAGGTATTGATATTGGTCTAATTTGGAAATGTCTTAAGTCTTCTTAGTCATATTCTTAATGTGCACAAATTCTTCACCTTGTAGGAAAATTGAGTTTTCACCAAAATTAACGAGTGACTCCCAACATGAATGATTAAAATTGAAAATACTATTACAAAAACAAGTGTAAGTTTGAAGTAATTATACAAGACTCTTGGTTCCTTCAAATTTCTACATAGGAAGTATTGATAAGGCAAAAACAGAACAAGGAAGTGAAAATATATCTACATGTGGTCAATTGATCTAATGTGATGTTTAGTCAGGGCTCCTATTAACATTCTAGAGAAAATAAAAGGATCCAGCTGCTCCTTTTTTTTTTAGTTCCTGGAATGAAACTGTGTCAGATGTATGCTGCTAAATATGTAATTGCTTAGAGTTTGAGTCCCTGTGACAGGGACTCTTTCTTCCTTGCATTCTATCTTCTTACAAGTGTTAGAAATGCCTAATGCATATGAATTAAGCAGAGTAAGGTTTAGATACCAAGGTATCTGAGTGTGAAGGTCATGTATGTGTAAAGATACTGGTGTCTAGGATGATTTTAAGCTTAAATATGATGACCTGTGAAGTTGAAATGGGCTTGTAAGCAAAGGGCATTTCTCCATGTCCCACACACTATCCAGTCTCCTGGAAAGTTGATCTTGGGTGCAGATTCTCTCCTTGGGCCCTTGGAGAAAAAAACAAACAAACTACAAATTTCCAAACTTGTCTCTATCCATGTATTTCAAGCCCTGGTGTATATAATCCTAAAACATCAGATCTGATTAAAAAATTCAATCATAATGATCCCAGGAATCCAAAACAATGGTCAACCATCAAAATGGGTCTTCACCTGGATATAAGCAAGCAAAATAGGAGCTGTTATATGGGCCATAGTTTTATTATGATTTATCCAAAACTCTTGGCACTAGTTGTATTTTAGAACTTAGAGTATGATTTAAAACTTTATGAAGATGATACATTGCATATGCATATATTATGAAACACAAACTGTGGAATTTGGTGCAGTGCCCTGTAATCCAACACATCTGCTCAAACTCAACTGCTCAAACTAATAGCCACAAATCAATTAAAGTCACTTTTGCTATGATTGTTTTTTTTTATTTAATCTTAGAATTTTTTGAATTTTGATTAAATTATATTTAATGATTATAGGTCTGACTTGCAGGTTTATATTAGAAACTGGGAGTAAGGAATCCTCAAGACTACTAACCTTAACTAAAGTCCCACAAAATTCCCAATTGAGCATAATAATGCATCACATAAATGGGTATTTTATTTTATTTTATTTTATTTTTTTAAAGATTTTATTTATTTATTTGACAGAGAGATTACAAGCAGGCAGAGAGGCAGGCAGAGAGAGGAGGAAGCAGGCTCCCTGCTGAGCAGAGAGCCCGATGCGGGGCTCGATCCCAGGACTCTGAGATCATGACCTGAGCCGAAGGCAGCGTCTAAACCCACTGAGCCACCCAGGCGCCCCTTTTTTTTTTTTATTTTTTTTATTTTTTTTTTTATAAATGGGTATTTTAAATGATCAGACTTTTTTTCCTTATCAATAGCAGCTAATTTTGTGATATTTGGAAGGTGCCAAGTATAAAAGGCCATATCAATGCAAAAATGTTGCTTCCAGCTGGCTTAAGAAAGTTAACCACAAGTGCAGCAAGAAATTGCTCAGTTGACTGAGTCAAAGATATTAAATACAGAAATCTGAGCCAAGGATTAAGCCAAATTTTAATACTCTTGAGCAATCTAAGCAGATGCTTGAGTTTGGTCACTTTTGAACATTTAAAAAGAGAATTTCATTTTTCATGTGGATATCTAGTATAATAATGGGAAAATGCATGTATAGAAAAATAATTGTGAGGCATAGTTATTAGAAATATATGTAAAAAAGAAACATATATATATGTGCATATATGTATTCAAAGTGGTATGAAAATCTCTTGAAACTAATGAGATAAAATTAGAGGAAGATACATTTTAATTTTTGCTAAAAACCACCTGAAATAAATCAAGACATGTTCCCTAAATCATGATCCTTCTCTTTATTCATTATATATTCATCTATTTACTCATTTAGTCAAGAATATCTTAACACTAGGTTACAAAAGTCAACATAATATTAAGCCTGTGCTGGAGTTGCTCACAATCTTCATCAAACCCTGGACTATCCTTGTCTTCGCTCTAGTGGCAAGTGTATTTTCAATTGGTGAAATCAAGGGTGTTTTTAAATTTGGAAAGTAAGTTCTCTGTGGCTGATAAAAACCTTGGATTTTGAGCCAATCATGATTCCGGGTATAAAATTCAAATAGTGTAGTTGGGGCATCACCTCTTTTGTTTCTCAACAGTGCCCTTCCATTTGCCCAGTCAGTTTATAACAGAGGGGGTTACCATTATTATACTCACACAATAACACACTGCACAGTGAAACAAATACATTAGAATACAAAACTTTAGAGAACTAGTAGAAAAACTTAATAACTTTTTAATTTTATCCTTATCTCTTTCTCTATCATTTGGCTACTAAATAGATTCTGGAGAGGAGGCTGGACCTTCATGGGGACTCAGATCTGAGCCTAGAAATTAATTACCTCCTACCACTTAAAAATTCCTATTAACCTCTGTGGAAAGGGGGAAAAACACATTAAACAGGAGATTTTTTAGTTAAGCAGGGCCATTGCTTTGAGGTTCCTAAATGCTTTGTATTAACACTTTTTGAGTTTTTCTCTTCCTGATGGTCTAAGTTGTTTTAAATTACTTACCACTGTTTATCCTTCTATTCTCCTGGAGACCGTTTCTGGAAAATCTAAAGAGGTCATGATTTAATGTTCTTTACAACTTAATTTCCAGTTGAGTTTCTTTCCTCAAAAAGTAAAAGAAGTAATGAATAGCAATGCAATGTCAGTATCAATAGTAATATCAACAATATATTGATTAAATTGTCTAGCTACCTGAATTTTGCTTTTTATACCTCTTTTTCCCCAACATTTTTTTTAATTGAAAACAAGAAATGTGTGTGAACATACAACTAAAATGTATTAAAATATGATCTTAACTTTATTAGTGGCATATACAAAGGCCCTGGTAATTTTCTTCAGACTGGCTATCAATTCTTGCTTAAACCATTCCATTATTTTCCTGATGGGGGGGCTCACAAACACCCCATATTGATCTAAATATCCTCCATTTTATTTCCCTAATTTCTCTCTGTTCCACTGGCATATACCATATGAGATTGATTGAGCCTGCCTTTTGAAATACAAAGCTCTTAAAAATGATGAGAACTTGATTCTTTTTTTCCTGATCCTGATAATATAGGTTTTCTCTCTTGCACAATACAGATAAAGTTTTGCAAATTCTGTTGATCATTCAGAGGACCAATTATTGGTTTTGTTGATTTTTTCTTTTTCTTTTTTTTTTTTATTGATTTCTAGCTTTATGTTTAATTCTTCTGTATGCTTTAGACTAAATTTTTTCTTTTGTTCTTATTTCTAAATAGAGCATTTTTGGTTACTGATTTAAGATAAATATATATATATTTTAATGTAAGTATTTAAAAGTGAGGTATCTGTGTGGCACAGTCGGTTAAGTATCTGGCTTTTGATTTTTAGCTCAAGTTGTGATCTCAGGGTCGTGGGATGGAGCCCTGCATTAGGCTCCACACTGAGGGCGGAGCCTGCCTGTGACTCTCTCTCCCTCTGCCCCTCCCTTCTGCATTCCCCCCTTGCACTCTCTCTCCCTCCCTCTAAAAAAAACAAATAAATAGGGGCACCTGGGTGGCTCAGTGGGTTAAGCCTCTGCCTTTGGCTCAGGTAATGATCTCAGGGTCCTAGGATTGAGCCCGCATTGGGCTCTCTGCTTATCAGGGAGCCTGCTTCCCCCTCTCTCTCTGCCTGCCTCTCTGCCTACTTGTGAACTCTCTCCCTCTCTGTCAAGTAAATAAATAAAATCTTAAAAAAAAAAACAAATAAATAAATTGTAAGTATTTAAAAGCTACAAATTTCTTTTAGTGCATGGCTTTATATAATTTATCTATTTGATATTTTGAAGTCTTACCAGATTCTAAATATTTCAAAAATGGATTTTAACCTACTTGATACAAATAAAATACAACAATCTCTGTTTATTGTTAAAAACAAAAATTTAAGATAAGTTAAAGAATTAATAATCACTGCATGAATTAGCAGCACTCCACCCCACCCATGCATGCATTTCCTAGCGACCACAACTCATCTTCCATCTTGAGCCACAGGAGACTATATTGGTTCTCACTCTAATTACATCCAAACAGCCTAAAGAGGGCTTCACAAACACTCTAAAACTTTTCCTTTCTCCTCCTTTCCTCCTTTATATTTTGTTCAGCCTCTTGAACTTTACAACTCTCCAGAACCAATCTTTTTTTGGCAGAAAGCTGCATGAGTGATAATCCAGCTGAGCAGTGTCATCCACCTGAAGGATGACACTAGAAATTGCATGATTTGTAAGGGAAGAAATTGTCACATTCTGAATAGTGTTTCATTATGAGTCTGAGCCAGAGTAGATCTTCACGCATACCACTCTTCCCATACCAGTCCCAAATTATCTTGCCTCATGGAGTTCAAGTCATGAATGTTCGTATAGTTATAGCTCAAAAGGGCAATTTATATTTTAATTAATGTTCTCAAAAAGTCTTAAAGGTGAAGATGCTCTAAGTTGTTGGAGGTAATTTGAGGAGTCCTACATTAATGTTAGTTATTAAAGAGTTGCAGCCAGTATTTAGCATTTTCTTAGTTTTAAATACAGATTATTTCAGTCTAATTCATAAGACATGAACTTTATACAACAAGTACATAAGGTTTTATTATTTTCAACATGAAAAATTTCTTTGGATTCTTTGATTTTTAGCAGTGAGGATGCTTGCATATGATTAATCATTTGGCAAAGAATCTGAGGGTAAGGACGATTTTAATACTGAAATATTAACTTTATAAAACTATTAGAAATATTTAAAAATAAGTTAGAGACACACGTTTTAAAGTACTTGTATATTGTAAAAGAAGAGGTACATATTTTTCTGGAAAATACAGTAGAGTAGGACAAATTGATTTTAGTAATTTACAAATGCTCTAATATCTGACTTGAAAGTCCTTATTTGCAAATAAAGAACTTGTTGTTAAGGTCTGTTCTAGTTATAAAATTACAGTTTTATTTTTTAAATAGAAATTTCAATATTCTTCCTATATTGGTATGAATGATATAAATTTATTTCTTGTTTGAATGTGATATGAATATTGAAAAAATTGCTGAATTTTTTATATCTTCCATATCTATTATACTTGAATTTTAATTAAATTGTCTTTATTCATACAATTCAGGTTTATATTAAAATTTTCATAAATGGAAAGGCTTAGATATAATTACATTCAGTCATATTTCCCAGGGAGTAAGTTGTTTTTTAAAGATTTTATTTATTGGGGTGCCTGGGTGGCTCAGTGGGTTAAGCCTCTGCCTTCGGCTCAGGTCATGATCTCAGGGTCCTGGGATCGAGCCCCGCATAGGGCTCTCTGCTCAGCAGTGAGCCTGCTTCCTCCTCTCTCTGCCTGCCTCTCTGTCTACTTGTGATCTCTCTCTCTGTCAAATAAATAAATAAAATCTTAAAAAAAAAAAGATTTTATTTATTTAACTGTCAGAGAGAGAGAGAGGGGGAACACACAAGCAAGGTGAGTGGCAGGCAGAAGGAGAAGAAGGATCCCTGCTAAGCAAGAAACCAAATGACACAGCGCTCAATCCCAGGATGTTGGGATCATGATCTGAGCTGAAGGCAGATGCTTTAACCGACTGAGCCACCCAGGCGTCCTGGTTATTTTTTATTATTAAGCAGATATCTAACATATCATTTTAATTCTGTTGCTCATTTTTTCCCACATTTTTTTAGTTATTGTCTTACTGGCTAATCTGGAGATTATATATGCATTTATTCCTCAAAATTCTAGTCCAGATTAATACTAACTTAATTCTGGTAAATATAGAGTCATTGTAGTCATCCCCAAAATTTTCACCTTAAAAATCATAATCTTGGGGATTTGGGGACCCTTTCTTTTCTTTTCTCTTTCTTATTTTACCTTTCACCACCTTAGGTAGCATAGCAAAAAGAAACCCAGGGATGCACTGAGTCAAGTCTCCTGGGATCAGATTTATCATTTTTCAATTCCATTGGTAATTTTCACCTCTCATAAGAAATCGCAGCCCAGCTTCTATTTTATATATGGGTGATTCCGTAGAACTCCAGAAATGAGGGTTTCAGAATCCCCACCTCTCCCTCTTTCTTTTCCCCAAATAACACATTAGTCATATTTCTATGAATGGAGATAATTCTAAACATTTCCATCATTGTTACTACTTGGTTGGGGGTGGGTGAGTCCCAAGTCCACTCACATATTTGTTGATTTGTTAGAAGGACTCAGAGGACTTAGAGGCTATTATACTCATGGTTGTAAGGTATTACAGAGAAAAAATACTTAACAGGATCAGCAAGGGGGAAAAGACACATTTAGCAGAGTCTGGAGGAATCCCACCACAGCTTTCTGTGTGCTCCTCAAAGAGACCACATGTACCCCACTCCTTCATACACCAATAAATTGTATATTACTCTGCACAGGAAAGCCAGACTCAAAGTTTGATTCCAATGGAGATCACACAGCACTCTGCTTAGCCATAGCTAGCAAAATTTAAGATTTCCAGAGTGAAAGTGGATGTTCAACATCAATCACATTTTTGGAACCAATTGTCTAGATAGGATGGTACAAAGAAGTAATCAGTCTACAGAATGTCCCAACATTAAGGTTCCTAAAGCTACCCAAAGGGTCTGCAAACAGGGCCTTCTGAGGATCAGACCTGCTATGGTAACTGTGTCCTGAACATTTCATGCTGTCATTATTCAGTTCCCACTCACTATTTAGTGCTAAGTCTTTAATACATGTCGCCCCATTAAATTCTCCCAATAATTCTTTGAGGTGTGTATTACTATTCCTTCTACTTTTCTGATTATAAAACTGAGAAGTGAAGAAAAAATTAGTATATGTGCTGCTGAAGCAAGTACTGGAGAGATAAAATTAATTTCACAAGTTCATAAAACTAGAAAGAGGTAGCAAGGTTTGACTTCAAAGTCAAGATTTTAATTATTACAATATACCCATATGGGAATTGGGGCTGACATTACTGTATTACTGAAAATTACTGGGGTGCCTGGGTACCTCGGTCGTTTGCCTTCAGCTCAGGTCATGATCCTAAGGTCCTGGGATCTAGCCCCATGTTGGATTCTCTGTTCAGCAGGGAGCCTGTTTCTCCCTCTCCCTTTGGATGCTACTCCCCCTGCTTGTGCTTTCTCTCTCTCTCTCTCTCTCCCTCTGTCAAATAAATAAATAAAATCTTGAAAAAAAAAAGAAAATTACTGTATATGTACAGCATATTCTATTCTTACTGTAACTCAATGAATTAAGTATAACAAAAGTTATTATTCTCATTAGGCAGAAAAGCAAAATCAAGAGCTGAAGTATATAAAAATGCATCTGTATATATACAAATATATTCATAGCATTATATATTTATAACATATTACTTATATAATATTTATATTATATATACATAGATATATGGCTCTTTATTATCACTTAAAATTTAAATAAACTTCCTGACTCATTCCATGCTTTCTTACTATACCTGGAAATATGTGTCTGCCATTACAACCATGGTTTTTAAATATTCTAATTAATATGCCCAAACACTGTCAGAGGCAAGAAAACCGCTTGCAATTTTGGAGAGAGATAAAGCTCAAAGGATTAAATGTAAGATTTAATTGCTTTTAGAATGCAGTTCAGTTGGGTAGGAAAGCTTTTCTAGTCTGTTCTTCAGGGGTGAATATTAATCCAGCACACAGTAATCTGCTCACATATCACATCAAGGAAGAACCATCTATGTGTGTCAAGCTTGAACTTCATGGTACTCACAGAAACAAATTCATTCACACAACTTTCCTCTTTTTTCTCGCTATTACAATGCTAAACTATGCACAGCAAATATTAAAAAAAGAAAGATGTTAAAGATTAATCCAACAATCAACATAATTTGGCTAGAGGAAAATACAGTATACAAAATAATTTTCTTCATACAAAATAATTTTTTTCATAATCTTTGAAATAACCACAAATATTTCTCCCTAGGAGATAAGAAATAGAAACATTATCATTGAGGTGCCTTATGCATCTCTTTTAGTCATCTGGAAGAAGCCAGCTAGCAATGTATAAGTGTGCTTTTAGAGAAAGCTTAGGTTTCAGAGACTATTAACATAAATTTCCTTTTTGTTATCTTTCTCTCCCCCTTGATGTTAACAGATTATCATAGCTAGTGCTGATATTATTATGTACTGTTAGTCTCTTAAACTAATAAAGGAACTCTAAATCAAACAAGAAACATATACTGAGCGCCTAATATCTATTAATTAAAACACTTCCTAGGTGTTCTCAAGTATAGCTAGGGCTGAGAATAATTGAATTAGAGGATTCTCAATCTGATATTTATAGAATCTTTTCCAGTTATGAATTTTGATATGTTTTTATGTCAATGATACCAAATGTGCATTTCTTATAATTAGATAGCAGTCCATAAAATAAATTATAATTTTGAAGATTACAAGACAGCTAAGAATTCTTAAAAGGTCTTAAAAGACAATGTTTTCATCTTTGTAAATGTTACTATATTGATTAGAATTTTTATATGTAAGTTTTTTGGTTTGGCTTATAATGCCCTTTACAAACTAACTCTTCGTGCATTCTAACTCTATTGCCTGAGGCAGACATGCTCTTTCATGATTCCATACCTATGAATGATTTTATCTTCTGGAAATACCCTTCTTTTATCCCTTCTCACCTATTAGACTCAATTCAAATTGGGATCCTAACATTTCAGTCTTTTATTTCATACTTTCTAATCAGAACTAAAGGTCACATCTCAATATATATGAAAAAATATATTTCAATGTATTACAATTTATCTGATTATAAATCTGTCTGATATACTGCTTTGTGATTTCCTGTAAGTAAATTGGTTCTATCTTACTCATTTTTACATCATGTAAACCTAGACCATTAATTCTTTATACATTCATTCATAGAGGCTGCCTGGATAATTTAAAAAATACATTTTAATTAATTAATTAATTTAAGAGAGACAGAGAGAGTGAGAGGAAGAGCAGAGGGAGAGTGGTAAGTAGACACTGCCCTCAGTGTGGAGTCTGACAGGGGTATCTATTCCACTACCCTGAGATCATGACTTGAGGAAAAATCAAGAATCAGAGGCTTAACTAACTGAGCCACCCAGGCACCTCTGGATAATTTTTATACTTAAAGAGATTGAATTTGGCTTATACAGTTTCATATGTGACTGTTGGAAACATTGCTGAGTTGAGTAATTCCATAAACTAAGCAGTAGATCAGAATCACTTATTTGATGCAAAGTCACGTGCCAGGGAATCTGAGTCAGTAAACAAGCCAGGTATCTGGTAATTCTCCTGCTGATTTGAAAGCCATCAGTTAATTCAGTATATACTTATCCAGTACAGCACTTGCAAGGTGTGAGGTGGGTATCAGTGAACAAAATAGCCTTGGTGCTTACCTTTAGGGTGATGACAGGAAAAATATAATTGGGAGTGATAAATGCTAACAAAGAAAATATGAGGAGCCTAACAGAAGTTTTCAAGGGTAAGAAAAGTTTTTTTTGAGAAATGGCATTTAAGAAAGTACCATACAAAAATAAATGTAAGCTAACTTGCACTTTGAAAAGTCTAGAGACCCCAGGGGAATTTTGTGCAAAGTTAGTTCAGAATTGTGTATAGGGTAGAGTGAGGAATCATTCAGGCTTTCAAAGTCAGCTTAAGGATTTTGATTGTTATTCCCAAAATAATGGGAATTGTTTTAAGGGTTTTCAGCAGGACATTCGTAGATCAAATTTAGATTTTAGAAAGAACAGTGGATGTGGTGTGAGAACTCAGTAGGACTGGGTGGAAAGTGGTTCTGGTAGGGACAAAAGTGAAAGCAGAAAGATCAGGGAGAAGCTTAGTACAGAAAGTCAGGTGAATACTAATGATACCTCAGACTATGAGGACTGCCAGAGGTAAACACATGTAGACCTACTCCAGACATACTAGAAATTAATGATTTGCTTTTCAGTCCTTCAAAAATAGATTTGCTTCCCAATTTCATTTGAAGAGGAAATAACTTGAAATGGAAAACACAAGTACTTTGAATTTGAAGGACTCATATCCTACCTCTGAGACCCCTATTGATTTGTCCCTTGAGGAAATCTTTCAAGCTTTCTCTTCCTCACTTCCTAGCAAGGAAAATAGGGATGATGTTGAGTAAATACAAGTTTTGATGTGATATGAGACCATTTCTTACTTTTTTTGAAAGGGGCTTGGGTCTATAGTACCATTTGATTATAAATTAAAAAACTGACTCAGACTACCTGAAATATCAACAATATCTTCAGTTTTGGTTTTAGGAGACATCTTTTCACATTTAGCAATTCATGGCCCTGAAATAAATTAAGGTAAACCTTGTAATACTAGTGATGAGAAAAATCTATCCTCCTAAAATTAGGCTTAATGCTGAGTGATAGCAATGTAATTCCTTCTATTTTTAAATAAAATATAGATTATATAAGGTAACTATTAAAATGATAGTTTAACTCGGGGCACCTGGGTGGCTCAGTTGGTTAAGCGACTGCCTTCGGCTCAGGTCATGATCCTGGAGTCCTGGGATCGAGTCCCACATCGGGCTCCCTGCTTGGCAGGGAGTCTGCTTCTCCCTCTGACCCTCCCCCTTCTCATACTTTCTCTCTCTCTCAAATAAATAAATAAAATCTTTAAAAAAAAATAAAAAATAAAATAAAATGATAGTTTAACTTAATGGAGTGTACATTTATTTCCTGTGCTACACAGTACTTAACTTCTTGGAAATGACTGATAGGGATAAGTCTTAATACACAGGTGTTTTCCACAAGGATTCCTAGCTTCTCCAAGAATAACCAATATTAATTTTCGAATCATTTATTTGTTCACTCAGTTCATATTTATTGTCTCCTGTACACCACATGTAAGTATCATGCCCTAGAGAACAATATAGGCCCATAACTTGGGGAAATGTTGTAAGGGAAGATTAATCACAAGAAATAGCATTTAAAGTGAGACCAAGAGTTTATTAGTTCCCTAGGGCTGCTGAAACAAGGTACCAAAAACTGGATGGATTAAAATAACAGATATGTATTTGTTTCACAGTCTGGAGATTAGAAGTCTGAATCAAGGTGTCAGCAGGGCTGTGAGAATCTTCCTTGCCTCCTCTAACATCTATTGTTTACAGGCAATTTTTGGCATTCCTTGTCTTGTGAATGCATAAATTGTCTCTTCACATTGTCTTCCCTCCATGTATGTCTGTGTCCAAATTTACCCTTTTCACATTGGTCATATTGGATTAGGTCCACCTTAATGGTGTCATTCTCTCTTGATTAGTTTTGTCAAGATCCTACTTCCAAATTTGGTCACATTCTGAGGTACTGGGGATTAGGACTGCAGTATATTTTGGTTGGGGGGGAAGGGGGTAAGGAACACAATCAAACCAGAACAAAGAGTGAAAGTTAACCAAGCTAAAAACAGTAAAGTATTAGCGAGAGAATTCCAGAGTTAAACGAGCTGTATGCCATTACTGACTTAAAATTTACACTAAAAATAAGAAAGTAAAATGTGACTCATCAACAGGATCATTTTCTATTCGTTAGAATAGTACCCCAACTACTCTAGTTAGTCTGATAGGGAAAGTTTTTAGCTAATGGTATATAAATGTGAGACCCAGGAATATTTCTAGCACTTACAGTTGAGAACTTTTCTCCCTTCTTTCCCTTCTCTCCTCTTCCCAACTGCCTCTCTGAGCCATTGTTCTGTCACTTGTGTGTAGGAGTGTATGAGTTATTCATTCCTTGGCCGGGAATTTTTGATGTTTGCAGTGAAATGCTCAGGACAGAAGATGACCATAACTGACATATTACAGGGTATTCTTCACTATCTTAGATTCCAATTTTGTTTTGTTTTGTTTTCTAATCTAAGAATTATGGGAGTGAAATCAGAATGCATGAGAGTGAAAGTGGGCTTATCAGAAACATATCCTTGACATAAAACATAAAAAAATTATTATTTTTAAAGTTAATCACTGAAATGGCAATATTTAGGCAACTATTATTTAGCCATGTCTTAATAGCCATCACAACTTTGGAAACACCAGGCTCAGTCACTATCCTTAAGAACACCTGACTCCTGAAACTAGTATTACACTATATGCTACCTAACTGGAATCTAAGTAAAAACTTTAAAAAAAATTATAAAAAAAAATTAAAGGTATACCTGCAATTCATTGATTGCAATTCATTCATTCATTTAGTCTTATAGCTATCAATTCAGCTCATATTTAATTGATGCTTGACAGGCGCCCAGCACTGTGCTAAGTAATAAAATACAAATATGAGGAAGCCACTGACTTTGCCCTTAAGTAGTCTGCAGTGTGCTCAAAGGAGAGTGTGAAGTAACCATCACTCTGTTTTAATAATGTTTCACTTTACCCCAACAGATGTCTAATCAGAAATGTCTGAGAAGTGAAAGGTGATGTTAACAATGGTCTAATAAAGGGGATCCCTGGGTGGCTCAGCCAGATAAGCATCTGCCTTCAGCTTAGGTCATGATCCCACCATCCTGAGATCAAGCCCCGCATTAGGCTTCCTGCTCAGCAGGGAGTCTGCTTCCCCCTCTCCCTCTTCTACTTCCTTGCTCAAATAAATAAATAAAATTTTTCTCTCTCTCAAATAAATAAATAAGATATTTTGAAAAGTGGTCTAGTAAAGAAGTATAAGAAGAAAACCTTGCTTTGTATTTTACTTGTAGAGAAGTTATATTTCTAGGTATTTTCTCTATTATCTGGCCCATCACCCCCTATCAACAAATAAATTGTATATTTGTCTATTTTAATTTAAAAAAATTCTCTGGACTCTCAGTTTTCTCAGGTATATGGAGGATTCTAGGGATATAAGGTTATATGGCCGAAAAGGCCCCACATATTGTATTTCTTTAATTTGAAGGTATTTCTTAATTTGAAGAAATGTCATTATATAGTGAGGGTAGGGAAGAATTTGTTATAAAAAAATGAATCTGTGGGTTGTCTGGCAGAGGGGTTAGCAACTTGAATGCATAGGGCAGTGAAGTGGAAAGTTTAGGGGACCATTGTGGAGAAAAAAATTTCAGGTTCATCAAAGGATGTTTCAATTAATGAATCATTTGAATAGATGGGATATTTTAGGACAGAAAGAATAGGAGATGATCCAAATGCCCATAGCCAAACATAACCTGTCCGAGACTGGTGACAATGGACCTTGTGGTCCATTTAAAAATCCAATAAGTGGCAGGGTTAGTGTCTTCCCAGTTCAATATTTGTAAGCTGCCCAGAAAGGTTACTGCCAATTATATTATTATCCCTGTGTATATTATCCCAACAACATCCCTTCAAAACAGTATTTTCCAGGGGCACTTGTGTGACTCAGTGGGTTTAAGTGTCTGACTTTGGCTCAGGTCATGATCTCAGGGTCCTGGGATTGGTCCTGGGATTGAGCAGAGAGGATTGAGCCTCTCTGCTCAGCAGGAAGTCTGTTTCTCCTTCTCACTGCCCTCCAACCTCAAATAAATAAATAAAATCTTTTTAAAAAGTAGTATTTTCTCTGAGGATGGGCCAAAAATTATATAACTATTATTTTTGACCAAAACTGTAAAATAAAGTGATAGAAAAATATGTGAGAACTATAACCTGTGTAATATGATGCTCACATTTGGACTGTTGATATTTGCTGCTCTTTTCAGAGGATGGGGGAGAAAGTTAGGAGAATTAAATGTATTATGTCTCTAGTTAAGTAGAAAACTATGAATATATCTTGTGACTCTGATACCCACTGAAAGTGTTGTAGGTAAAGGCCACTGACTTGGGCAGGTGAACTCTATGAAACAATTCTTAAGAAATTATTAAGAAGATCCAAGTAGCAGCGCATTTCTTAATGATTCTGAGGATAAAAATATCATCTTCAAAGTGTAAGGGTTAGTGTGGGTAAAGAAGGAAGATGGAACTTCTGGGGAAAAAAATCCGTTTTTGAAACTACATAATACTGAAAGGCGAATTGCTTTCCAATTGCTCTTATAGGATATACCTAACAAATTTTTATACATATGCCAAGGAAACTCTGACCTTGTTACTCAAAAGAGCAAGTGATCCTCTTATAATCTCTGCTACATTATAATGCTTTATTTTATTAGTTTAACCTTGGAAGGTACATTTCTAGTTGCCTTTTCCCAATTCCTAGATTTCAGTAAAGGCAAAGGTAGTCATAGCTCATATGTATTAGTGATTTAGTTCCAACTAAACATAAAACAATCATTCATACTGAAGTCTAAGTCAATTTTTACCATTTTCTTTAATGGTCTAGAAGAGGAGACTACCTGTTATGAAGTGAATGGCTATGTTAAAAATAATCTGTTTAGGGATGCACATGACATTCCTGAGGAGTTACATATCTCCCTAAAAATGCTATTTGTACTACTTTAACTGGGAGGGAGGGGAAGTGCTGGTGCTGAAATTCCCTGTATATTCTACATCTTCTCAGTGGTAAAAATCCCTCAGCTTGGATGGGATAAAAAAATCTTCATCATCAAATTCTAAAAAACATAGTTTTTAAAAAAGGTTTATTTATTTTACAGGGAGAGAGAATGAGCAAGCTGGAAGAGGGACAGAGGGAGAGGGAGACTCTTCAAGAAGATGCCCCACTGAGCATGGAGCCAGACATAGGGCCAATTCTGAGACCTCAAGATCATAACCAAAGCCGAAATCAAGATTTGGCTGCTTAACCAACTGAGCCACCCAGGGGCCCCTAAAAAAACTTGATTTTTATGTTGAACTCTCCCAAAACTTTTGCTGTTAACTATAACAAACTGTTAACCTGACATGGCATCATTTTATTTCTTGTAACTACAAGAAATACTACTTTTTAAAAAAAAGATTTTATTTATTTATTTGCCAGAGAGAGACAGAAAGAGAGAGCGAGAACATAAGCAGAGGGAGCAGCACGCTCCCCACTGAGCAAGGAACCCAATGGGGGACTTGATCCCAGGACTCTGGGATCACGACCTGAGCCAAAGGCAGACTGAGCCACGCATATGTCCCTGAAATATCTATTCTAATAAAGGCTCATTAAAGTATTCCTATGTAAAAGAAGCAGGTATTAGACGGTTTAGCAGTTTTCAACCAATTGGTCTTTTCTTAGACAGTAATATATAAGCTTTTAATGAATTTAGCAATTTAGTCTATGGTTTTCTTCCCATGAAGCATTGAGTTATGATATCACATAGGCAAGCAAGATAAATCTCTCACTGATGATGATGGCTGATTTATAACAAGGCTTTGTAAATTGAATATTCATGTTACAAAAAGTTCTTTTAAACATGAATGATATATAATGACATCCATAACTCATTTTTCTTTTTTTATTTCTGTTCACTGCAACACTGGTGTATTTCTTTCTTACCCTTTCACTTTTATATCCTTGATTTACAATTTCTTGAAATGGAAAATATATTTTAATATGCAGTAAGGTGTGTGTGTGTTATGTGTTATGTGTATATGTATGTGATTATATCAGCATAATCAGAGTAACTGATTAGATTTTAACTGGAGCATAGGAAGATTAACAATTGAGCTCAGGAATAAAACACTTCAATTATCACAAATCCTGAATAAGTAAATAACTGATATATAAAAGCCCTCATGCATGCAGTATAAATTTTGGATGATAAGGAGGAAGTTTTTCTCTTTTGTATTTTAAGATCTAAAATATTTTCTTGACATTCTTTATATTTAATTTTTTTAATTTTTAATTTTTTCAGCATAACAGTATTCATTATTTTTGCACCACACCCAGTGCTCCATGCAATCCGTGCCCTCTCCAATATCCACCACCTGGATCCCCCAACCTCCCACCCCCCGCCCCTTCAAAACCCTCAGATTGTTTTTCAGAGTCCATAGTCTCTCATGGTTCACCTCCCCTTCCAATTTAATTTTTAAGACTTTTCATACACAAATTGGTTTGGACATGCCTATGAGAACGTTGGAAAGTTTTTTGATTTGTTGGTCACTTTTGTGACTGATACTTGATCCAGACAGTATTTGTAAACCGGGAAATTTCATATAACCTGAGTTTCCAGATTTTCTTGAAAAATCAGAAGATGGCAACATCAAGCTCATGTTCTTCATAATAAAGAACTGAATAGTTCTCCATAGCAGCATCTTTCAGTAAAAAAGAGTGAAAATCTTTCTCTAACTTAAACATTTCAAATGGTTGCAAGAGTCATTAAGTGAAGTCAGCCAGAAATAAGTGAAGTCAGCCAGAAATAACACATTAGAGTGTGCTGGGGCTAGAGAAAATCCACATCTTTTTTTTTTGTAGGAAAGAGCTGCTACTCTGCACTGCTATTAGGAGGGAATGCTGTCTCAATGTTGCCACATCTAACTGTTCAAGAAAATCTGGAAACTCAGATTATTACGTGGACTTTTTCAGTTTTAGAGCACAGCCTGGGTCAAATGTTGGCTGACTGGGTCTAGCTTGCAGACTGCCTGTGTGCAACCCCTAAGGTAGATGATCTTTTTTAAAATGTTTATTAAGGAGAATGTCAAACTTGTGTAAAAGTGGACAGGCTGCTATAAAGAACTTCCTTGTGCCCAACAAACATCAGTCTGTGGCTAAATCTGTCCCATCTACATCCCATCCACTTCTCCCATCCTGTACTGTTTAAAAGCTAATGCCAAATGTCATATTGCATCATCTATAAATATTTTAGGCTATATTAAAGTTGCTTTTAGGAAAAATAGAAGGGTAATATGTTTCAGCAAAAAGAATATTTCTACCAGGTCACATAAACAGAACTGATCCACCAATGTTTTATCTGATAAATCACATAAGTTTTAAAAAAACTTACTGGGCACCCAAAGTTACTCAAAAATTCAATACAATTCTAAAGAGCAAGAAACGATGATATGTTTGGCCTTTTGGATTCCTGTGTCTTTCTGTTCTCTTGTATCAGTGAGAATGAAATAGGGTGCATGTTGATTTGCATGCCATCTTGGGTAGAACATATGAAAAACCTTTATTACTGTGATTTCAAATTCTGGCTCATTTATAACAGTTGTCAGAGACTCAAGCTGTAAATTCTAGTATTGACATCTAGATGGGCAAAAACAGAGCTCTTGGTAGAAGGAAAACATCTGCCTGTGCCCTACTGACAAAACAAGGATATTTAGAGAATTCACTCAGCTGATAACGAGCATGTGAAATAGTTTATCCCTTCTGTGATTTCTTGCTACTGAGATTAGGTTTTTGGATGTGATAGTTTCAATGAATATATCCTTTTGAATCCCACTGTTTATAAAGTCCAAACAGAGTAAGTGAAACTTGAGTATAAGCCATTCTTTTTTCCAACTCATAATGTGAAACACTATATGCACATGAATTTTCTAATTCTTTTAAAAATCATATTTACATTAGTGTAAATATAATTTTACTGTGAAATAGAAAAATAAGTAGATCTCTCCAGAGACCCCATTAGAAACTGATTGTTAAAAAAGTAGTGGAGGACAGTTATTTGGTATTCTGAATAAATTTTTTGAGAACATGCATCTTATACTAGAAGGCATTTTACATTCAAGACTGCTCTGCCCCTGGACCATAGACACTACATAAATGTAGACTAAAATTTTAAAAGGAAGGAATTTCACCTAATTACCTGTGTTTGTTCATAGAATGTGGTTATTATAATGATTTTGCCTGGCTCTATGCGGCCATTTCAGAATGAAACTATAATAATCACACTTTTTCCTTCATTTTTCAGATTCAGCTGAAGTGTTGAACTTCACTAACCTTGTTGGAAACTTAGAAATATAGTAAAACTGCTTTTGAATGTCCTTTTTAACCTATGATTTAGATGAAACTGAAATTCAAGGCAAAATGGAATTGAAACTAGACAACACATACATTTGTGGAATTAACAATATAGTGTAATTTCATGCTATGGTGCTTTTATCAGATTTGCAATAGCACAGGGGTAATACTATTGGGGACAAGAGCAAGTTTAATCACAAAGATTTCATTTAATTACAGCTATATAAACAACCAAACTTCATATGACTTTTGGTAGTCTAAATCTGAAAACAGAATTTCCTTCCAGCGGGAGGCAGACATGCCATGTTCTGCTCGTTGCGCCTTTTGGATGGTAAGGTGAAAATGGAAAAGATAGATTTGTTCTGTTGTTTTGGTAACTGCCCTTGTCAGTTACCACTATTCTATTCCTACCAAAGCTTCATCATATACCTGCCAATCACCCTAATGAGATGCAGCTGGTCAATTAATTGAGCAACATTAAAATGTTTACAGACATAAGCTGCATTCCCAATAATACCAAGGGTTTCAGGCAGGGAAGCATCTTAACTAGATGATGGCACATAGCAATAGGAGGCTGGATGGCAGGCAAGGCATTAATAACAGGAACTGCTTTATAAAAAAACAAAACAAAACAAAAAAAAAAACACAAAAAAAAACAAAGAAACAGCCTTTCCACACATGGTCTCACTGCTCATTTGCTTTACCATTGTGGAGAATGGTCGTTTCTGGTTTAAACAGAAATGAGAGAGAGGTCTCCTGGGAGGAGAAACTTGTTTCTCTTATGAAATCAGTCTTGGTTTGAATAAAGGAAGAAAACATGGCTATTAAAGAAATACAGGCTATTAAAGACTGGATGCTATACTTGTGAAGTTGTAAGAGTAAGAATCTGAGATTCAACAGTGGTATAGAAAAAGTAATGTAAGAAAATAGATTAATATATTAAGTTCTTAGGAAAATGAGTCCTATTTGATGTGGTTCTTCATATAATTTAATTTAGTTATATCAAATATATATGATAGTTATAAAATGTTTATCATGTTGCTACTTTAGCTGATTTTTATTTCCTCAAGATATAGTAAATATATGATATTTTTAATTACATCATTCTAGAAAATAGAATAAAATATCCATATTAATAATGCAAATTTATGATAAAATTTCTCATAAGAAAGCATTTTACTACATAACATATGAAGCATAATATTTTGCCCACCACTGAAACACAATTATCTCTGGGCCAAAAGACAGCTAGTGTTTCAGAGCCTAGAACAGCAGTACATAATAAAGAAGAAATGACTTCTCCAGGCTGGAATCAGAGAGGGATTTTAGGTATGCAGGATTTAATTATCCTCCTTAGAATCAGGCCAGGAGGCAAACCTTTATTCTCATGAGAAGCCCGATAGTGTTTTTGATGATCACAATCAAGCACATTTGAGTTTTCCATATCATCTATACACATCTGCTTTCCTAGAACAGCACCCCCTGTTCCAGGAGCATGTAAATACATGCAGTCATTTTGTCTCAGGAATCTAGCTATTTTTCTTGACATAATTTTATCCCCAATCTGACCAGGACTGGTCCTTGCGGTCCTCGTGGTCCATGAGTATGGCAACATAAAATGTGCATTACACCTTTCTGGACATTTCTAGATCAACACTTTCATTCAGATTAACATTTAAGAGAAGCTTGTACCCAGAAAGTACACACCACCAATTCTAATTTCCACTGTCTTTATAAAATATACAGCTCTGCACAATCAAGAGAAGAAGTTTTTATTTTGTTAATTTGAGAAATCTATATTCATTCTCTTTGTGTGTTCCTAGACTCTGGACTGTTTTTTAAGGAAAGGAGTTTAAATTGTGTTTGCGACTAAAGGGAGTGAAACAGGAGGTATAATGAATGAAAAGTGCTGAACAGTGAATGTTTGAGGGCTTTTGGAGACTTATTCCTTGCTCTCTTACTCAGGTATTTCTGTGAAATGTTGCTTATCACTGATCATTCATTCTTTAAAGGAAAGGCTGAAAGTTCATTTGTTCTGCTTCATTGTATTTAGAGATTAGAGTTGTCTTCAAAACAGCTCAGGGATTTTTGCTTTTTATCACTTCTAATGAATGTTTTTATCAAAGGTTTACAGAGTTTTGTTTTGTTTTTTAATAACTTTGGGAAGAATCCACAAAGGTAGATAAAATCTTTTCATCTCCCCTACTTTTTTTTTTAAAAGATTTTATTTATTTATTTGACAGAGACCACAAGTAGGCAGAGAGGCAGGCAGAGAGAGAGAGAGAGAGGAGGAAGTAGGCTCCCTGCTGAGCAGGGTGCCCGATGTGGGACTCGATCCCAGGACCCTGGGATCATGACCTGAGCTGAAGGCAGAGGCTTTAACCCACTGAGCCACCCAGGTGCGCCTCCCCTACTTTTTTTTAAAGATTTAATTTATTTACTTGAGAGAGAGAGAGAGAGAGAGAGAGCGAGCAAGTGAGGGAGAGAGCATGAGCAGGGAACAGGGGCTGAGAGGAAGAAGCAGATTCCTCACTGAGCAGGGAGCTTAATGCAAGTCTCAATCCCAGGACCTGGGGATCATGACCTGAGCCGAAGACAGATGCTTAACCAACTGAGCCAACCAGGTGCCCAAATCCTGACGCTCTTAAGATAATTTAAAAGTTGATTTTTATTGTTATTTTCCTTAAGTGTAGGTTTTTTTCAAATAGTTCTTGGCAAAATTTATTGAGATCATTTTTACAGGTAAAAAAATATATAGCAATATCAATAAAGGTTTCCGGAGCATACATAAATTGTCTATGTGGTATTATATATCATATTTTTCAACTATAGTAATTATAAGTATTATTTATTTCCTTCTAACACTTACAATTTAACGTTTCTTATTTTTTAATTATGTGATTCTTTGAGAGATGCATATAATTCTTTCTTATCCCATCCTTATTTTCCATCAGTTTCTCCTATCACTTTCATCGTATCCTTAAGCTTGAAATCCAACAAAGACGTCATAATTTTGTTTCAGTAAGTTCAAATTAGAATCAAAGTTTGAAACAGCAAGAAATATCAGCAAATTTTTAAAATTGTTTTTATCTCAAACTATGAGAAAATATGCATTTTATGCTTTTTATGTTTCATATATTTATGAATAATATTTATTCCACATGGAGCTATTGTTGGCAGGATGGAATGAGAATATTTTAGCAGTAATCCTATGACATGAAGAGGCCTTGAAAAGAATCAGTCCACTCCATAATGTGGTAAAATCAGAGCTAAAGAACTCAGGATTAAAAAGTGATGTTTTCTTTTTGTGGTGGTTTCTATAAAGATTTCAAAGCCTTTCACAGTAAATACTTTGGCTACCTGACAGGCCAAATCATCTTTCTTACGTCATATATGAATTTGACTCAGAATTAAAGCCCATTTTTGCATTTCAGAAAATACGATGAACCGTTGTTCCCCTTTCTTCTAATAATCACCTTACATTTTCTAACACTTCATTATTATTATCCACTCTGTTTAAGTTACTCTCTGGCATTCAATTTTCTTTTTTGGGGGGGTATAGGGGAACAAAATGAGGCACAAGTACTTATACCCTTCTCAATACTTATTAAAAAAACACTCTTGGGGCACCTGGGTGGCTCAGTGGGTTAAGGCCTCTGCCTTCGGCTCGGGTCATGATCCCAGAGTCCTGGGATTGAGCCCCACATCGGGCTCTCTGCTCCTCGGGGAGCCTGCTTCCTCCTCTCTCTGCCTGCCTCTCTGCCTACTTGTGATCTTTGTCAAATAAATAAATAAAATCTTAAAAAAAAAAACTCTCAACACATCCTTTTGCAATCATTTTATCTCATTTCTGCCTTTCATGATTGCATACTCTAATCCTACCACACAGAGGTCAATGAGTGTTAATCATTGCATTTACATTTGTCAAATATTTTGAAATGATGCCTCTATACCAGTCACTATACTAAGCATAAGAGAAATGGCATCAAACAGAAGAGACAAAGTCCTGGTCCTCATGGAGTTACAGTCTAGTGGGAGAGCTAGACATCAAATCAATAAACTAATACACATGAAATAGATCAAGTGATGATGAACGGGCAGAGAAAAACTTAATGCAGCAGACTCTATGTTGCTTATCTCTTCCCCATATTTTCAGGAAGGTCTGCTTATATGGGTGACCTTTGGTTGGCCCTGAGAACTTAGCCTGTTTCTAATTGGTAAGGATGTTCTCAACATCTGTGGCACTGAATCATACTATACCCATTTGTCTGACTAGTTTGTGGAAACAATATAGTGAATGTGGATGTCTGCTTTCCTTCTGTTCCTGGAATTTCAGTTATTATGGATGGCTACTACAAAGGTGGTATGTGTCTACATGAGCAGCCTTCTTTCTAAGGCAGAAACATTGTATATGCATTGTTGCTATTTGTTGCCAGAGGAATAATTATGTCTTGAGTGATCCTTAAGTGGGAGGACTTCAGAAGCCTGCACCTGATCTCTTCTACACTCCACCTGATTCATCATTTTCCCTGCTGACCCTGCTCTATTACTATTTTATGTAATAAACTGTAACCTTGAGAATGACTACCACTTCTGTGAGTCCTTTTAGCAAATCACTGAATGAATGATCGGTCAGGGAACTGTCTCCAAAACATAATGTCAATTAAAAAAAGAAGCAGAGTAAGGGATTAAGAATGATAGCAATATGCTACTTCAGACAGGATTGTCAGGGAAGCTGTCTCTAACAAAACAGCATTCCAGCAGATGCCTAAGTAAAATGAGGGACGAGGTTAGGCAACTATTTTGGGGAAGATTGCCCCAGTTAGAGGCAAGACCAACTGCAAAACCCATGGAATAGTAGCACACTTGATGTTTCCAATGTGGCTAGAGCTAAATGAATGAGAAGGGGAGATGTATAACATGTGTTAGAGAGATAGTCTGGGTACAGACCATGTTTAAGGTAAAACAAATCAAAGAAACATTTACAACACATTACTTCTCAATAATTGATTAAGAAAACAAAGAATATATTTAAATGATTTCTGTTGGAAAAGGTAAACCATACGTTGTCTACATAAGATCTTATTAATACGGGAAATAAAGTTTTTCTTCTGGAGTTAAATGAATACAATCTATTTATAAGTAATATTAATGTCCAGTAAAACAAAACCAAAAGATTATCTAAATATGACAACAGACTTTGGAAAAAAAGCAAAAATTCAATTCAAATCTATCTGAGAATAATTTCAAAGGTATTAATTGACCAACTATTTGAGAACTTACAGAGCATTTGACAAAATGAAATGAAGTGCCACATAAAATCATTTTGGACCAAGAGAGCATATATTTGTTTTATGAAAATGAGGGGCAGTATACACTTATGAACATGGGACCCAATGGTCCTATTAAATACCACACAATCCAGAAGCTGACAGACTGTTTAGAATAATGAAATAGACTTTTGAAGTCTGCCTCTGAAAATCAGCTTGGAGATGGCACTCTGGGAGCGTGGGAAGCTGTATACACCTGATGCAAGAAAGCCGGGCCTTGGATGTCTGTTTATCTCCAGGGATGCCTGAAACCTTCATACTTACCATTGGCCAAATTAAGAACAAAATGCAGCACTTGGTGATTTATAATTGTCAGTTTAAACTCTAAATTCCCTGGAGGCATCCTGTACTTACTTAGCTGTTTACATCCTTTCTTACATCCTTTCTTACAAATTTACTAAATGATGGTTTATACTTGATTTAACTTGTTAAATCATATATTGGCTTTTCTTTTTTTTTTTAAAGATTTTATTTTTTATTTGACAGACAGAGATCACAAGTAAGCAGAGAGGTAGGAGGAGATGGGGGAGCAGGCTCCCCACTGAGCAGAGAGCCCGATGTGGGGCTCGCTCCACAACCCTGGGATCATGACCTGAGCTGAAGGCAGAGGCCTTAACCCACTGAGCCACCCAGGCGCCCCTATATTGGCTTTTCTAAAACAAAGTAACTTGTATATATCTTGGTAGTTCATGTTCCAAAAAGGAAGCATATCCCATGCAAAGGACCCAGGCAGCTGCGATTGGAAGTCTTTTTTAACATTTCTGTTTGCCTGACTTTCTTTCTCATTCTGTATCGTATCCTTTACCATTATTGAAGTCTGGGTGAGTATACATTGTGGCTTCTCAACAATTATCTAAGCCTCTCCAGTTTTTGCACATTGAAAATTAACAGCCATATTATAATACTCCGTCCACAAAAAGTAGAATGCCTGGTCTGAGATCCGAGATGTAGAGCTGAGAGTCAGCTTACTCAGACTGAGGCTTCACTAAATAGAAGCTATTTCTTCATTCATTAATTCAATAAATATTTGTTGAGGGCATACTAATAACAGATACTATCATACAGTGTCATGTAATGAGAATATTGTGGTGAATTTTTAATCTTTTCCAGACCAGATACATTAATGTACATGATGTGTATTCACATTATTTAGTATACTCTATTATGAAGTTTGAAATTCACAATATTTAAGTGAATTTCAAAATTATTTCTGTAAATGATTAATAGCTTTATAGCTTTACAGAATGTTTTTTGAGGAGTTCATAATGAAAATGTTATACTGATTTTTTAATTTACTGGCCTTCTCAAAGCCATCTTCAGAAAAAGAAAACACCATAGGTAATGATGGAAAAATGTGAATTTAATCAAGAAAAAAAATCTGTATTTAAGCAAGGCATTGTATGTGCTCAAAAAGCATCCTTAGCATAGCTTTAATCTTTTCTCTAAAGGAAGTTTATGACTGTAATACAAATCAACTTTATTTTTATATGAGCAATTTAGAAAGAGAATGAAGGAGATTATACTGACCTTTGGAACAATATGGTTTCTATTCTTTACTTAGGCTTCTTTGGTTTTATTTCTTGCTAAGTGACCTGGTGATACAAAGACAACAGAGCAATTTATTATTTTTATTATACAACAGCTCATATCACATACAGATATTGTCATTGAAAAAATTGGCTTGTGCCTCCAGATGCAATAACCAAATGACAGGTTTTATGATGAATTTCTTATTCACCAAGCTCCTGTATCTTCTTCTGGTCCCTGCGTTACTAGAAACTGAACATGATACAATTATATTCATTAGCAGTAGTCCTTGTTTATTAGATGTTTCAGTTTCTCACTTTATTTTAACTGCTTGTCAGTCATAATTGGCAACAAGTCATTGAGACAAATGATAGCCTGTCACATTATTTGGAACCATAAAATAAAATAGCCTTAGCATCAGTTCAAAAGGCTCAATTCAAATGGCTCAGTTGTATGACTACAAATTACAGTGGAAGTCCAAACTGTGTATGGACATGGGACATTTCTCTCATTTAACATTCAACATGCCATTTGCATTATGTTAACTTAAAAATGCAAGATGGTCCCATGACATGACATTTGCTGGAATTGTGTATAAAGGCAATTTAGAAATTATGTGGTAAGTTCAAGTAATTTTAAAATAAAATTCCGGGATGCCTGGGTGGCTCAGTTGGTTAAGCAGCTGCCTTCGGCTCAGGTCATGATCCCAGCGTCCTGGGATCGAGTCCCACATCGGGCTCCTTGCTCAGCAGGAGCCTGCTTCTCCATCTGCCTCTGCCTGCCACTCTGTCTGCCTGTGCTCACTCTGAAAAATAAATAAAATCTTTAAAAAAATAAAAAATAAATAAAAATAAAAATAAAAAAATAATAATAAAATAAAATTCCTAGCTTAAATGAAACATAATGAATCTACCCCCTCGTTACTGAATTTTAGCCACGGACACATTGTTTTATGACAGCACTGTATAAAGTAAAGGGACTACAATATGCTTTAAAAGTGCAATTGGAAGAGCAGAGGTAATTAGGAAGCTTACCAGGGATTTTAAATGTGACTATTTTAATGGCCTTCAGCCATCCCCAAAGTAATTAATGACAGAAAAAAAAAATCTTCTAGTTGACTTGTCAATAAATGAACAGTCCCTGATTTAAAAGATCACAGATACATGCCACCACAATGCAAAATTGTCTCAAAAAATAAATTACCTTATGAAGATGCTAAAACATTACATGCTTCTATGACGCTAACCCAACATCTACCTAATTCCAGTTATTCAAATACTTAATAGCTGTTTTTTAATGTTATTTGATTGAATTCCAATACCCCTTGTATAGTTTGCTCAATTACTTCTAAATAATTTACATATTTGCAATTTTAATAAGTTTTTCTCCTCCCTGTTTCATTTTTCTAAAGTTCAATGATTATCATTGAGTGATGAATATATGCCAAATTTTTATCGTTACCTATCACTTTAAGAGAAATTGTGTTCTAACTAGAGTAATTTTCTAAAATACACAATGCTTGAATATTACCATTTTTCTTATTAAAGGTGAAGTTATGACTATTTGGACTGGGAAATGTAAAAAGAACTTCATGTGAAGACATTTAAGCATTCTAAGGCTTTAATATGAACATATTTTTGAGAAACAAAAAGGTAACATTTCTTAATTGCGGTGGTTGATGAGACTGGGAAGAGGAAATATCAAAATTTCCAGAGCTGGTTTGATTAAACTAGTTATTATGAAAAAATTAATACTGAAATTGTGTTCTGCTAAAGCTAAACCCACACAAATCTCAGGATTCAAATGCATCATTAAACTGAATTTATGTTGAATTTTATATTATATATATCTGTTGATTTTTGTGCTTTTAAACTAAGATACCTAGGGATTTAATTTTATTCTTAATTTTATTTAAAACTTTAACTTAACTACATATTGTTGATGCTTAGTATTCCATTCCTATGATTTTCATTCTGATCAAAATTTATATACATTTTGACATTATTATAACAGATCTCCATAGGAAGCAGAATTTGATAGATTTTATTTGTAATTGTTTGCCTGAGAATTTATAATGATCAAAATGTACCCAGTATAATTTTTATGTTTATCAATTAAAAATTCTGTTTAAGTGTTTTTTACCCTATACAGCAAATGTATATTCAGTGTCGTTTCTCAAGTTTTCATGGTTTTCTCCACTGATATAAGGTGAAAATATGCAATTCCTAGCTATCTTGCTTAATCTTTGGTGTATTTGGATCACATGGCTTACTTGCTATTTAAACATTTTAAATTGCTAGGAAGAGTTTCTAAACAAGACTAAATTTGCACCATTTAAATTTACATCTTTGGGCTTAATTTTATTCATTAAGTACTGGAAATAACATGTATAAAAATTTTTCCCTATCATGACCTAAATTACTTTGTATATTCTTTAAATTGATCCCTATATCTTTGACCTTTTTGAAGAAGTAGAAATCATGAGAGGTATAAGTACATCTGGATTTCCAAAATATTATTTCTTTCTAGTACATACACTCCCCAATTTTTCAGTAAAAATTTTTCTAATTATATTAACAAAAATTAACAGGTGAAGAATTGATACAACTGCTGCTTGTTTTGCAATTTTCCCACAAAGTCTGGAGTTTGATGGTTCTCGAAAATAAAAGTTTTAGTAATTACTTCCAACTAAGGGAATAATAATAACATGCAAAAAATAATTCAAGAAGCATATGGCATACTCTCACTTGTAGACATAAATTGCCTCATATTTCAAAACTATGCATCCTTCATTAAATAATATAGATGGGGAAAATGTTTTGGGAAAGAAAGGATATGGATGCTAAATATTATCAACATTTCTGAGTCAGAACTCCATTAAGATTTCTGATTGTGTTTAGAAATGGCAAATTGTAGAACTAATATTAAAAAGTTCCCCTATAAGTATAAACAATAACATCAAAATCCCATAAAAAGATAAATACACTTTTTTACATAACTGATATATATTTTTTTAAGATTTTATTTATTTGACCGAGAGCGATCACAAGCAGGCAGAGAGGCAAGCAGAGAGAGAGAGAGAGAGGAGGAAGCAGGCTCCCCGCTGACGGGAAAGCCCGATGCGGGACTCGATCCCAGGACCCTGAGATCATGACCTGAGCCAAAGGCAGAGGCTCAACCACTGAGCCACCCAGGTGCCCCTATATAACTGATATTTTTAACTTGCCTTTATCTCTGCTCTTTGTTGGTCAAAAGAGTAAAATGTTAAGTGTGGTAAATTAAGACAGAAACATTTAACATACTTGAAGTCAAAATTTTATTAAGTAATAAAATTGCCTTAGAGTAGAAATACATTAATACATGCATGCCCTTATGGGTAAAATTTCCTAATCAAATCATTGATTTTTTTCAAGTTCTTTGGTATTTCCTAATCAAATCATTGATTTTTTTTCAAGTTCTTTTGTTCGAGATATGTGCAGAAAAGAGTTGACAGCAGTCCTGAGATTACTATCCTGAGAAAAGCTGCTTGTAAGATTTGCCCTTGGCTGGCATCTGGGAACTTGGATTTCAGGAGGCAATGAAGGGATCATATAAGCATGCACTTAGGCCAATGGTTCTCAAATATTAATGTACATAAGAATCAGCTGGGATTCCATTAACATGTAGATTCTGATTCAGTAAGTCTAAGGTCAGTCCTGATATTCTGCATTTCTAACAAATTCCTAGGTGATGATGACATCACTTATTAAAAAACCACCCTTTGAGTAATAAGAACCTAAGAAAACCAATTCCACATTAGGGAGAGCAGGAGAGGCCAATGATAGAAGGAGACTAGCAATGAATTTTTAAAATTTTTTAACTTACAAGCTATTCTAACACACTGTCCAACTTATTCTAGCAAAGTTACATTTCCAATACAAACAAAAACCATAATACAGTAAAAGTAAATCATGTTAGAGGAAAATTGGATGAGTTGACTCAGTTCTTTGGTATAACAGTACTTTATGCTAAAAAAATGATGTCAGGAAAGTGTGATCTAAGAAGTTTTTATTTCAAATACTACAAGAAAAGAGAGTGTCACTTTCAGTGATTTTATAGTTAAAGAGAACACCAGTTAATTCTGTAAAAAATGATCTTATGAAATTACTGGATAAAAAAAGGGCCTAAAAAATTAATATACAGTTAAGGAGACACTATCACATATATTCAATAAGAAACAAAATCATAAAATATAGAACTAAGACCAAATAACAGTGGAAATTACATAAATTTTTGTGTACATAATACATAAAATATTATAAATACATAACTACATAAAATATTATAAATACAGATACATAAAATATTATAAATAGTACCCATGTAGTAATGATATAACTTATAAAAATTAAGAAATAGAAAAAATTAACTGCTAAGTTTATAATTTTTATAGTAGGAGCCAATAGATATATTTGAATATTAAAATGATGTGTTTTAAATATTTAATATAGTTAATATTTTCATTAAAGAGGTTTTTAGGAAAAAATATAACTCATTAAGAAATATTTCTGTAAGTTTCAACAGCTACCTCATTTTTAATTCATATATATTTTGTATAATAATGTAAATTTTATATCACTTTTCCTTTTGATAATAGCCATCCTAACAGGTATAACATGACATCTCATTGTGGTTTTGATTTGCATTTCCCTGATGATTTGTTATGTTGAGCACTTTTTCATGTATCTGTTGGTCATTTGTATTCCCTCTTTAGAAAATGTTTCTTTTGGTCCTTTGCTCATTTTTTAATTGGGTTATTTGGATTTTTTGCTATTGAGTTGTATATGTTCCTTGTATATTTTACATATTAACTCCATATTAGATGTTTGCAAATATTTTCTCCCATTGGATATGTAAGTTATCTTCTCATTTTGTTGATGGCCCCCTTTATTGAACAAAGGTTTATAGTCCAATGTTGTCCCACTTGTTTATTTTAGCTTTTGTTACCTTTGCTTTTGGTGTCAAATCCAAAAAATCATTCCCATGACCAATGACAAAGGGATTACCCATTATGTTTTCTTCTGGGATTTTTACTGTTTCAGGTCTTTAAAAAGACAAAGGATAATAAATGCTTGCAAGGATGTAGAGAAAAGGGTACTCTTGTACACTGTTGGTGGGAATGCAAATGGTGAAGCTCTATGGAAAACAGTATGGAGGCGCTTCAAGAAATTTAACAATACAACTACCAAATCACCCAGCAATCCCACTTCTGAGTATATACCCAAAGGAAAGAAAACCCTTATCTTGAAGAGATATTTGTATTCCCATGTTCACTGCAGGATTATTCACAATAACCAAGGTACAAAACAACCTAAGTGTTCATCAAGAGATGCATGGATCAAGAAAATGTGATATATATATACACAGCTGACCCTCGAACAACATGGATCTGAACTGTGTGGATCTACTTTGATGCAGATTTTGTGGATACAGTACAGTACTGTAAATGTATTTTCTCTTCTTTGTGATTTCCTTAGTAACATTTTCCCTTCTGTAGCTTACTTTATTATAAGAATATAGTATATAATATATATAATTTATAAAAAAGATGTTAATTTGACTGTCAGTAAGGCTTATGTTAACAGTAAGCCTTCTAGTCAACAATAGGCTACTTGTTAAATTTAGGAGTTGAAACTTATACATAGATTTTTGATTGCACAGGGAGTCCCCATGTTGTTCAAGGGTCAGTGTGGACATACACACACACACATACATATACACACACACACAATGTATACAATAATAATATATAGTGGAATATTACTCTGCCTTAACCAAGAAGGAAATCCTTTCATTTACAATAACATGGATGAAGCTAGAGGCCATTATGCTAACTAAAAATATACCAGATAGAGGAAAACAAATACTTCATGGTGTCACTTATATATGGAATCAAAACAAGATTAAAACTTATAGAAACAAGGAGTGGAAAAGTGGTTGCCAGGAGCTGGGAGCTGGGGGAAATAGGAAGAAGCTGTTGAAAGTCTACAAACTTCCAATAAGATGAGTAAGATCTGAAGATCTAATGTATAACATGGTGACTACAGCTGATAACACTGTATTGTATAATTGAAATTTGCTAAGAAGGAACTTAAATGTTCGCACCAGAAAAAAAAAAAAAAAAAGAGGAGGAAAGGATGTATGCTAATTAACTCAATGGGGGAGATTCTTTCATAATATCTGTGTATATCAAGCTATCACATTGTACATGGAATATATTACAATATTACTTATCAATTATATTTCAGTAAGGATGAAAAATATATTTATATAAAAATTATATATGAGTAATATTTATATACATATATTTTATAGTATCTATTATAAATATATAATATATGTGTGAATATAAGACATATAAGTACATGTAAATTAGATTTTACATTTAAAAAATCTTTATTTTGGGGCCCAACTTAAGATTTTCTAATTTAGTAGGTTAGAGTAGAGGTTCAATAATTTGATTTTAAACAAATCCCCAGTAAAACTGTTGCTGTTGGCTTGAATACTATAGCTTTCCAACTGGTATTATTACTGTGCTATAAAGTGTTTTATAGTAAGAATTGTAGAGTATCTCTGGCATAGACTAAAAATCTATCAATTATAAAGGCTAGTCTTTGGCAAATTGATTAACCTATCTTTGCTCCGGTATCCTTATTCAGATACTGCTGGTGGTAATATTATACCTCTATATAGGACTTGTTGTGAGGGTAAAAAAGCGTATATTAAACAAATACAATAGAATCATGTTCACAACAATTGCTCAAATTATGAAACTTATAAAGTTTTATTTATTTTGAATAATATGCATTGAGAGCTGCCTAGAATGATGTTTCCAAATGTTGTTGAAAGTTATTGTTAGGTAGTGAGATTTAGATTTTGTCATGGTTTTAAACTTTCTTTTTTTCTCTTTAGTTTGATTTTTTATAGCTTTGTTTATAGTTGATATATAGAAAACTGGAGTGGAACTATAAATGATATATTTTGATACATTTAAACATGGATACATTTTAATACATTCGATACATTTAACATTTAATGATACCTACAATTCAAATATAAATCATATATTTGAACATTTAACATTTTATAATGATACATTTTGATACATTTGATATATTTTGATACATTGAAATCATTATCACATCATCAATCCAAATTTCCTTTTAACATTTTATAATGGCTCCTTACTTTACCTTAGCTTCAGATTCCTTACCCACACTGATTTTCTTTTTATAGAATTGTTTATAAATTGAATTATGCATTTCTACTCTTTTGTTGTATACTATATTTTATCTGCTTTTTGTTTAGTAGAATTATTTTTAGATTGATTCATGTTGCTGCATGTGTCAATAGTTTATTCCTTTTTACTACTTAATAGTATTCCTTTGTGTGGGTATATCACAATTTGTTTATCAATTCTCTGGTTGATAAACTTTTGCAATTTTTTCCAGGTTTTCACTATTACAAATAAATCTATGGACATTTAAGCCTTTGTGAGGATGTATCTTTTTACTTCTCTTGAGTAAAAAGTAAAAGAGGAATGGCTGGGTTATATCCTAGGCATATAGTTGACATTTTAAGCAGTTTCCAAGCTGTATACCAAAGTAGTTGTAATATTTTGTGTTCCCCCTCAGTGATACATGAGAGTTCGTTATTCCCCAATCTTTTCTGCACTTGGTATGGTCAACATTTTAAGTTAAGCCATTTTGGTGTTATGTTCTATCTCTCATAGTTCTAATTTTCATTTCCCTAATGACAAATTAATGTTAAGCATGTCTTGATGTGCTTATTTTCCATCTGTCTTATCCTGCTTGGCCTGCCATATAGCAAGACACCATAGACTGGGTGCCTTAAACAGTAGAAATTTATTTCTCACAGTTATGGGGGCTGGGGAGTCCAAGATCAAGGCTCCAGCTGATTCACTTTCCAGGGACAACTCTCTTCTTGGCCTGTAAACAATTGCTTTCATGCTGTGTCCTCACAGAGCTTTTTAATGTCCTTCTTTGGCAAGGAGAGAGAGAAAATGAATTCCTTTTTTTTTTTTTTTTAATATTTTATTTATTTGTTTGACAGACAGAGATCACAGGTAGGCAGAGAGGCAGGCGGGTGTGGGGGTCGGGAGCAGGCTCCCAGCTGAGCAGAGAGCCTAATGCGGGGTGGATCCCAGGACCCTGGGATTATGACCTGAGCCAAAGACAGAGTCTTAACCCACTGAGCCACCCAGGCTCCCTGAGAATGAATTCCTTGATATCTCCTGCTCTTCCTCCTCCTTCTCTGCTATTGCCTCTGTTCTGGATCAGTTTTGATTGATTGATTTTTTTTTTCCCCTTTTTGGTCATATTTCCCTGATCCTTTATGTATTTGGTAAATTTGTTTGCGTAGTCAATTTGTTTGTGTACATCTATCATAAAATGGCCCCCAAAGATCTCTGTATCCCTTATTTATTCCTCATATAATCCTTTCCCCCTGAGTGTGTGCTAGCTTAATGACTTGCTTCTAATAACCAGAATATGGCAAAAGTGATAGAATGTCACTTCTTTCATTAGATTATGAGAAACTGTAACTTCTATCTTGCTGGCCTCCTCTCTCTACTGCCTTCTTAGCTTGCAAGCATTGAAGAAACAAACTACAATATTGTACAAACCCATGTGACAGGAAAGTGATGGCAGGTTCTGGTCAAGACAGTGAGGAACTGAGGCCTCCACTTCAACAGTTTCCTGCAAGGTATTGTCCTGAGTCTTGCCAATAATCATGAGAGCTTGGAAATGAATTTTTCCCTAGTTGAGCCTTAAGATAAGTGGAGCCCAGCAGATACCTCCTAAGCCTATGAGAGAACCTGAAGTAGAATCCCTAGTTAACCCATGCCCAGATTACTCATTCACAGAAGCTGTTTTTAGCACTGAATTTGTCTTGCAGTTTGTTATGTGGTAGTCAATAACTAATAGTTTCCAAAGTGGACATTGCAAATATATGAATATGAACTTAGTTTTCATGGTGTACATGAAAAGTGGGACCGGGACAGTGCCATCTAGTACTATCTGATATTGCTATCTTGCCTTTTCATATTGAAAGTTCACATTCCTTAAAGATTTGTAAGATAAAATTCTTTGAGACTGGTTTTAAAGTGTGCTCTGCTCCACTATAGAGTGTTTCAGTCTGTTTCTGGTGGATGACTAGAGTACCACCAACCTGACACCACTTTCAGCAATATACTTAGCTTGGAGATTTGGGGATTACCTTGGTAGTATGATTATAGTTCCAAAACTACAAGAGAGGTAGTCTGCAGTTATGAATTCAAGAAAAGATAAACTCTTTATGCATAGCAACAAACTAAGTCAGGTAAGTTCCCTTTGAGTCTTCTTTTTTGGTGCCTATTTTGTCCGGATTCATCTCTTCACAGACCTTCTGGTCCTTAATGGTTCTCGCTTTCTGCTGGGTTTCTAAAGCTCCCGTATCTGTGCCTCCTGACTTGCATGATCAATTAGATATCTGGATTATTGGTCAGCAATTTTACTTTCACTTGTATGCCTCCTTAAAGAATTTTGATAAGAATTTGATATAGGTATAAATCTATATCTAAATTTTTTCAATCTAAATTTTGAATGGTCACAAAACACATAATCCATTGTGTTTTGACATTAAAATTTCAGAATAAAACTGTTATTCCACTCTTCTAAATATGTTCAATGGAATCTAAGTGAGTCAATACCCACCATCATTCGTGTATAAATATATTATAATGTTATATTTTAACATTCATAAATGTTCTGTTATTTTCTATGCTAAGATGATCCCATGTGTAACCCCACCTGTTGTACAAAGATTCCATGATCTATGCTGTGGGTTAACAATAAATTTTATTTGGTGGAAGTTACTATGGCCAGAGTCAGCGACAGAGAAGACCCACTGTCCAATTGAGTCGAAGACAGGGTGCTGTGCCGGACATGCAAAGTATATTGTATTCCAGTTGATGGACATTCTCTCCCATTTTCCTCCTAACAGGGAAAATGCAACACTATAAGTGAAGAGTCGCATAAATAACATGCATACCTGTTAGTCTGTATTTAAATGAAGGCATTAAAAAAAAATCTGGGGGGCACGTGGGAGGGTCAATCAGTTAAGCTTCTGACTCTTGGTTTTGACTAAGGTCATGATCTCAAGAGTTGTGAAAAGATATCTGGGATACCAACTGCTCATCTCCTGAAGAATTGTAGACCCTTATAAAGGATGGAAAAGATACTGATCCCATCGAAAACTCATTTCTGAAATAGCCTCTGCTTCTGAGAAAAGAAGGAAAGAATCCTACTCAACTCATGATCCAAGCAGTCCTGGGAGAATACCCTGAATCCTTTTCAGTCAAACCTGTGCCTTCGTTTACCAGCTCATATTTACATGGCATCTTCTATGTAGAAATTTATCCTATTAAGCTATATTTTATACATGAACCTTTTGTGGCCCTATCATATTCTCTTCAACTAAATTATATTTATAAATTGAAATTGATTTTTCAATTCTTCTAAAGCTTTAAACACTAACCAAGTTCCTTTGTATTAAATTACTACATAATTATTAATAGTACACAATTGATTAAAACATGAAAAACAAAATTTTACTGGAAATGTATTACTTAATGAGATGGCTAGGTCTCTTAAAATTAATTCATGTATTCATAGATGAATATGACTTATTGGTAGAATAAAGTAAGTTTCAGTAGAAATTAACAGGAAATAGTAAGAGACTACATGGGTCACCAATAAATCCAGAGCTTACAGAACATGAATTAATGATTGTTGTTAAATACATTATTTATAGTAGAATTCTCAGCATATTCCAGCTAGATTAATGCAAAACAAAGTACGTATGCACAAATTAGCAAGCCATCAGTTGATCAGTGATATTGAGCCAACTTACACCCAGGTTAAAAAAAAATGCATGAGAATTTTTCAGTGCCAAAATTTAATGAAAATTCCTTTTATAAGTCTCAGTAAATGTCTAAGTTAACTTAGCTCTGATAGCTCCGTTTTTTAAATCAAAGGTATAACTTTGCAATGTCAGAGATAAAATGGAAAAATATCTACCTTCTATTTGAAATCGTGAACAAGAACCAGCCAAGGCAGTTCTTTGATTTCAGAGACCATGCAGACAAGATTATTTTGGATTGTTCTTTTTTAATATTTGTTTTGTTTTGGATCTTTTCTTTTTTCTTTCCTGTTTCCCTTTCCTTTTTCCTTTTTATAAACGCTTCAAAAGTTTTGTTTACATGTTTGGAAAATGGAATGCAATCAGTTTCAGGTACATTAAAGTTTTGACAAATGTGTGTGTGTGTTTGTGTGTGTGTATTTTTTTGAAAGTGGGAGAATTATAATAAGAAAGGGAAAAGGAAAAAGGAAAACTAGAAATGAAAACCCTGCTGGGAAATTTGACCACAGGCAAATTTTCAGGCAGATGAATTTTTTTAAAAACATGCAGGTAGAAGTTAATATGGAGGCTGGTTTCCTCAAAGCTGCAGTCTGTGCCCATATCCACTGGAAAGATTTAGTATAATCTGGATGCATATAATGTAGTTTGAAGACCTCTGCTCTGGACCTTCAGGATCAGATGAACAAAGGCTACAAGCCTACTTTAAACTTCAGTTAGTGCTTTGCATTTGTACTTTTTTTGTCATTCTGGGGGCTCTAAGGATTTTCCTTACTTTCCTGCAATGTCAGCATATTACCATTAGTTAAGGAAGTTAAAAACTTGTGAGTATATAATTTTTTGGGTTTTTTTTTTTTTTTTAAACAGAAAGATATTTTTGTCTGGTGGTGTTAAGAAGGAAGAGAGGATGGCTAATATGCTAATATACTTAAAGCAGAATGCACTTCCATGTTATTTAAAAAAAAAAGTAAACATATAATATTTTACTTCTAGTATATAAGTAAAATATATAATTTTACTTGTTTTTTAAAAATATTATTTATTTAGGTTTTCTCAAAATCTCTGATCAATTCCCCATTCAAATATATTTAAATTTCATAAGAAAAAGAAAGTGGTTAGTCAATCAGTTATTAAGTAGGTCATTGATATATGTCCAGCCCTTGTTTAAGTGATAAAATTAAGCTCCGAATGGGAGACAAAATAGTATGAAATTTATGGATAATAAGGATTTGTGTATAACATAATAAGAATCTTCAGGAAAACTGCTTTTTATGATAACAAAAATGGTTTTTGAAGGACAAGTGTGCATTTTATCTTCTGTTTTATCTTCCTGATGGTAATATGAATCTAATATTTGTACACATTTAGTTTTATCTTCCTGATGATAATATGGATCTAATGTTTGTATACATTCCCACAAAAGGGAGGGAGGTAGCATAAGATATATTCAGGACCACTGAAGCAACATGAGTGTAAAATAGCAGTAACATACAAGAATTAGCTTTCAGATGTGGGACCTTGTCAGAGATTCTAGGGCCCAAGAAAGCTATTTGAAGATACTATGTATATGTTTTTGTCTTGTGTGGCTACCACACTTCTGATAAGATTTTCTATCTCAGGCTAGTCAGATGAAGCATCTAAAATTAAGGGATGTGAGTGAGTACCATTCTACTTATTAATCCATAACTACCTTACTTTCTGCGGGTGTTATCAGAAATGGGTTTGGCATGACAACCATGACTCTTATATCCTGGTTTTAAGGGACTCATAAAGCTATAGGAGAGAATGGTGAGCTGAGATTATCTCTTAGAGTCCAGCTGACAGAGTCCTTTAAGACACTGAATTTTTGAGGAAGGTTTTGTAGGGAAATAGTATTTAGTGGAATATGGCACCATTAACCTCCTTCTGACTGGTAGGGGTTAGTGGATAATAAACTCCATTGTGTGGGTCTCTCTAAGCAGTAAAGGCTATCAAGTATCTCCAAAGGAATTGAAAATCCAAAGGGATAGGTAGTTTTTCACATATAAGGCAGAAACTGGATCAGTCTGGAGGTTTTAAATGTGGCAGGGGATGAGTGGAACTGAGAAAATTCTGCCCCTCTGATTGAGTCTGTTGTTCCTGTGTGATGATTCTGCAGCAAGGAAGATCCTGGCTCCAATGTCAAGTGTGTTGTTGTTAACTTGTTTTATCTTAAAATAACACTGTTTTTAAAATCTGTGTGTTAAATCTCCCCCTCACATAATGTCTACTTGAGAATGTAGAATACAGAGAAGTTGGGTTAAAATTAGTGTTCAGTAGGATCAGAGTTTAATTATATGGGACCTGTGAGATAATAAAAAAATGTATATATTGGTTTCCTCCCCTGGCCACTGACAGAGCTCCTATAACCTTTAAAATTTCCTGAATGATAGTAGCACTAAAGAGCATTCCTTCTTTTAATACTTGTCTTCGACCTGTCCCTGACACAGGGCTCCTAAAACCATTAAAAGTTCCTAATGATAAGAGCATTAGGAGCATCTTTTGTTCTATTGAGACAACTCTGAATAAGTTCCCGGATGGCCTGTGGATGAGGGCTGGTCACAAAAATGACTAAGCTATGATTAGAAGCTTGCAGCTTTCATTCTCACTCTCTGTCCTCCAGAGTGACAAACACATTGACATCAGGAAGGTGATGCACCCCAGCTCCATGGGGACAGAAACTCTTGTGCTCAGTATTTTCCGAGACCTTGCCCTATTTATCTCTTAATCTGGCTTTTTTTTTTTTTTTAAAGATTTTATTTATTTGACAGACAGAGATCACAAGTAGGAAGAGAGGCAGGCAGAGAGAGAAGGGGGTGAGCAGGCTCCCCGCTGAGCAGAGAACCCAATGCAGGGCTCGATCTCAGGTCCCTGGGATCATGACCTGAGTCAAAGGCAGAGGCTTTAACCCACTGAGCTACCCAGGCGGCCCCTAATCTGGCTTTTTATCTGTAACCTTTAATAAACTGGTAAATATATATAAGTATTTCCCTGAATTCTATGAACTCCTCTAGCAATTTAAATGAACTTAAGGAAGGGTCATTGGAACCTCCAGTCTATAGCCTGGTGGTCATAAGCACTTGTGATAACCTGGGATTATGACTGACATCTTAAATTGGTGGGGAGGAGATATTCAAGTAGAGAGTGTCATAGTTGAGTTAAATTGTAGGACACCCAGCTGGTATTGTACAGAATTGCTTGGCATGAGAAAAGCATCACACGTTTGGTGACCAGAGATGTCAGAAGTGAAGTGTTCTGTGTGAGTAAGAAAGAGACACACAGGAGAGAAACAGTCAGGAAGAACTGGACTTTCCTTATTCAGGTGGAATACTGAATTTTTCTAGATTACAGGGCCATAACGGGGTTAAAAAAAAAAAGTAATTTCATTTTCAAACTCTAGTTGCTGCCAAGACAAAGACCTTCAGAACCATATCTGTAGTCAAACAAAGTTTGTTTTATGACTGCTTGTAATGAGGATGACTGTATATAATATGGAACATGGCATGTGTAAACAAGAGGGGTTTTTGTTTGTTCTTTACAGGGACTTGACACAGGGTTTAGGTTTATGTTAGGTGTTTTGGGAGAGAGTTCAGTGAAATGTGACTTTCTATGATTTGGGTAGTTAGGAAGAGAGAAAATCTAATTGGGTTCGTGTGTGTGTGTGTGTGTGTGTGTGTGTGTGTGTGTGTATTATTTTAAATCTCAGAGATGGAAGACAGAGAGTGAAGTAAAAAAAAAAAAAAAGATGATGAAAAGAAAAAAAAAAAAAAAGACAGAGATGTCTTTTATGTGAGCCAGGAGAAAAACATGATTGTTGGTTCAAACATCTTGTTTTTGTCTGTTCTCAAACATGTTTATGGAATGGTTTTATTTTTTAATTGTCCCATCATGGTCAGAGAGTGATTTTTGATGATGGCACATTTTGAAACTGTTGATGATCGATAAGAAAGCAGTCATATAATGATGGAAAGGGATACATAATACAAAAGGTGTTAGGGAAGTTGTTCTACTGATCTCAATGAGTAATTATGAATTGAAAAGAATACAACTGTATTATAATATGGAGTCATTATCATTGCCATTTTATGGCTAGAGAAATTGGATTTGAAAGTGGTGAGGTATGCTTGAAGTTACACAGCTATTAACTAGTAACCAGCCTCACTTGAGAGTCTGGGTACTTAACTAATAGACCATATTGCCTCATTTACCCCAGGATCAATGATACCTAGATATATGACCCACCAAGTTTCAAGGGAATAGATGTTGTGGAAATGGATTTATTGGGATAAAACTCAGTATGAAAACCATTACAATTCAAAGGTATTATAGCAGAATTGAGGATAGAACTGCAGGAAAATATATTTTTCGTGAGCAGAAAAGCTGAAAACAGATATATTATTTGGCAAATCTAGGAGACTCCTATGTATTTGACCTTGCTGGCACTTAACTTTCATTCCAGAACTAGACGAGCCTTTAGATGATATAAGCTTCATGTTGTCACAGAATAACTGAAATCATCAGGTCTGATGAGACTCTATATTGGGTGAATAGTGTCATCAAAAGCTGTATATGTTTCTGTTTGAGTCTTGAGGTTAGAGGAGAATAGGATATATTTATGCTGACTCTGCCCTGGCTAGTGGTTACTTCTGATTCTGATAAACTGATATATCCTTATGTCGATAAATCAAGAAAGTAAACTAATGTTTTAAAGGTTGTGCATTGCCAGGTGATAAGGTATGGCATGTTCTCTTTCCCCAGTAATAACCCATCTGATAAAAATAAGAAACCAGTAGTCATTCCTGAAAAATGGAGTGGGTTGATTAAAATGGCACCCTAGAAATAGTGATATGGAAATAAATTGCAGGCTGCTTTGAATAATCAGAGAAATTAATGTTAGGTTGGGAAAGAAATAAGAAATCTGCTATAATGGGGTATGTATTTTGACTAAGAGTAGGCAGTGGGAATGGAAAAGATACTTCAAATAAAATGCAATAGAATTAATCATGAATTAACACTGAGGCAGTGAAAAATAAGAAAGAAAATCCTGAGTATAAAGTCCAAACTATCAAGTATTCCACAGAAAAGGAGAAGAAGAAAGAAAAGAAAGACTAGTTAAAAAAAGAAAGAAAGAAATTACAATTCAAGTATACTTGACCCCTGGATAATGTGGAGGGAAGAGGTGCTTAGGGGCCCTGACCCCAGTGAGGTCGAAAATCCATGTGTACCTTTTGACTCTTCAAAACTTAACTCATAGCCTACTGTTGACCAGAAGCCTTACTAATAACAACGTCTATTAACACATATTTTGCATGTTATATGTATTATGTCCTATATTCTTGTAATAAAGTAAGCTAGAGAAAAGAAAATGTTATTAAGAAAATCATAAAGAAGAGAAAATGCATTTACAGTATTGTACTGTATTTATTGAAAGAAATCATGTGCAAGTGGACCGCTCAGTTCAAATCCATGTTGTTCTAGGGCGAACTGTAATTATACACTTGTTAATAAATTAAAGAAATATTTGATGAGATCCTATTTCATACCAGGCACACCTCTAGGTGCTGAAGCTCTAGCAATGATTAAAAATCAAAATGACAGAAGCGCAGTCAGTTAAGTGTCAGATTCTTTTTTTTTTTTTTTAAAGATTTCATTTATTTATTTGACAGGTAGAGATCACAAGTAGGCAGAGAGACAGGCAGAGAGAGAGAGAGAGGAGGAAGCAGGCTCCCCGCTGAGCAGAGAGCCCCATGCGGGGCTTGATCCCAGGACCCTGAGACCATGACCTGAGCTGAAGGCAGACGCTTTAACCCACCGAGCCACCCAGGTGCCCCAAGTGTCAGATTCTTGATTTCAGCTAAGGTCATGACCTGAGTGGTCAGGTCAAGTTCCACAAGCAGCTTCCCATTCAGTGGGGAGCTTGTTTAAGATTCTCTCTGTCCCTCTCCCTCTGCCCCTCCTTCCACTTGTGCTCTCATTTTTGCTCTCTCTGAAAAAATAAATAAATTAGTAAAATAAAAGGACAAATTCCTTACCTTTACAGAGTTTATATCATGGTTGAAGGAACAGATAATAGACAACTAATCATAAATAAGTTACATGGTGAAAAGTGCAAAGAATTTGGCAGGATCATGATTTAAAAAGTAACGTAAGTGTCTCAGACACTAAGAGAGTTTCTTGAATCCTCTAATTTATTCTAAAATAATTTGATCTAAAACTCTGAAAGAAATAGGATTGGTTTAAAATTAACAAAGATCAAAGGCAATTAAAAGTTGTAATGTTTTAATGAATGAACAGGCAAAATTAGTCTCCTAACAATGGTATTACTTCAGGCTATGGTTGTTCTCCTCCATTATATCTGGTTCTCTGGGCTACCAATCCCAACATTAGGTCTTGGAAATTTGTGTTTTCTCTCTAGCATGTTATATAGTGTCCTCAATCATTTCCTTTTAGCTTGGTTCCTCAAAGAGTCTGATTTGCATTAAGCACAGGTCTGTGATTGTAACAGTCTTGCTTTCTTTTTGTACCTCAGCTACTGTGCATTTGCCAAATCTGGGCAAAAGTCAGAAGATATGACTCCTGTCCTTTTTTTTGCCACTTACTTATTTATAAGTTTGGACAAATCGTGCAAACACTGTGAATTTATTTTGTCTTATGTAAAATGAGGATAATAGTACCTAATAAGAACCATTGAAAGAATCAAATGAAAAGTTACATAGAAAAGTATCTTATAAACTGCAAAATTCACTACAAATAAAGTAGAGTATTATTTTACTATGTTACCTTGTAGTGGGCTCACCAGGGCTTCTTAACGCTAATGAGATTGAGTAAGATTCATTTAGTTTTTCTCCCCAAACTCTTATTTTCTTTTAAATTTCTGAGACTGCATATTAAATGAGTTATAATAACAAATATTAAAAGTGACTTATTATGCTAACACTTCCCTTTAATAACTTCTTTTTAAAAATCCTGCGATTTGTAACAGAAATTCTGGAGTTACTATCCTCTACTATCAAACTGCTTCTGCCTCATGGAAATTCGGACTCTATAAGCCACTCTCATTGCATATATGATTTTCTAGTCCTGCTCAACTGTAAGTGGCTGACTTTGCAGTCTTATTATTTGTGCCAGTTTTCAGTTTCTCTTCCACATTCTTTCCACCAACAGCATATGGCTTTGCATGGTCTATTCAGTAAATACTCATAATTATTCCACTGAGCTTTGGTGACGATGAATGTGTGTGTTATTGGAGATAAATTGTGCAATCTGCCAGGAAAACAAAGATGAGTTTTTGCTTGGATTTTTTTACTCATTTTGTGGTAGAAGCAGAGGCTCTACTCCATAGTTAAGCAGGGTGTTGCTTTGGGGAGAGGGATGCTGAGTGCATCACATTCTCTGCTGCTTTCTTATTTGTGCTTCATGACTGCTTAGCATGCTTTCCACAAACACTTCTGGTGTATGGATGTAACTACCTTCTACACAAGGTGATAAGAATAAGGTAATGAATGCAAAGGAGTATTCCTTACCATAAGCAAAAACTAAACTAAGTCTGAATGTAAATATTGCATGATATAAAATCTAAGTATTGACTATCACTTGACTAAATATTAGAAGTTTCTTTCTTTCTTGTGTTCTGACAAAATAAACACATAGTCAAAAGGCAGTAGCTGAAGTTGTGTCAGCAACCAATAAAGGCATTTTTGTTTGTTTTTTACTTTCTCTCTGCTATTACCCCCAAAACTAAAGAAAAAAACCATGAAACCTCTCCTTTCTAGGTTCTACAGTGAAATGAAATAACAACAAATAGTTCTAGGAAGCTAGCATTACTACTGTCAAGAAAGCCACATGCCGGGGCGCCTGGGTTGCTCAGTGGGTTAAGCCTCTGCCTTCAGCTCAGGTCGTGATCCTAGGGTCCTGGGATCGAGTCCCTCATGGCGCTTTCTGCTCAGAGGGGAGTCTGCTTCCCCCTTTCTCTCTGCTTGCCTCTCTGCCTACTCATGATCTCTGTCAAATAAATAAACAAAATCTTAAAAAAAAAAAAAGAAAGGAAGAAAGAAAGAAAGAAAGGAAGAAAGAAAGAAAGAAAAAAAGAAAGCCACATGCCCATTTACCAGTATTTCTTATTTTTGAACACAAGAAAATATGAAGGGTGATCCAAATGCATCAAAGTTGGAAATACACTGGGATTTTCTTTTCTTTGAGAAAATAATTTTTTATGAGAAAAAAGGATGAAACAGCTTTAATGTGGATTTAGTACTCCCATTGCTGTCCTGGTAAATCTTCACATTTTACTTTTGAACCAAAAAAGAAACCATCAAGTCACAGAAGGAATGAGTGAGCCCTTTTATGCAAGCTTAAGGTCTGATTCGATAGAAATGTATCCACAAATTCCATGAAAAAGGATATGAAAATCTGTGTACTGGATCTGGAGATTCATAAGAAGCTAATAAAACAAAAGGGAAAGAATGAAAAAAAGCATGCCTCTTCTTTCGAAAAAGCATTCTTTGGATTCTAGCAAAGAGCAAAGTCGTTACACATTACCAAGAGTACCTTCAGGTACAATGTGGTAATGCCTAATTTTTATAACTTGTTTTAGTTTTCAAAAATTATTGTAATTTCATTCTTTTCCTGACACTTCTGGAAAGCAGTATAACTTCTACCTTATTTTAATGCCCATCAGTCACCCAGTTGAATGATGTCAGTTAATCCCAGTTATACTATACAAAGTGTTAGTATTTTCAAGGAAAGAGAGAGAAAACTCTGAACTAAATGATAGCTTTACATAAAAAACCTAGTTTAATTATCTCTTCATAAAGTCCTCTAACTGCAAGGCCATTTACATAATGCTTTATCTTCCTTTGTAATATTTTTTGCTAGGTCAAATGAACAGAAATAGGGTATTTTGAGGGGTGTATGAAGTCAACACAGAAGGAAATGATGAGGAGGGGTGAGGGAGGAAAGGTGGTCTTATTTATTGAACTCTTGACACTTGCTGGCCAGTAGCCTTTGCTCAAGACTCTGTTGGAGGCATTCAAGATGTTTTAGGCATTGTCAGTTAACTTTTAATGAACTTTTGAAGTCCTACTCAAATACAGGGATAATGGTTGTAGACCAGAAGGATTTCATTGCCATTCATTTCCCCCTCTGTATTGTCTTTTGCTTTTGCCTTAGAATTAACAATCCTCAGAGAGTTAATATCTGGACTGACAAATGAAGCTTGATGAGCTCTGAAGTTCTCTAGGGATGTACTACTCGTGTATGAGGCAAAGATGGCCTCTCTTAAATTAGGGAATTTTTTTTTCTTCCTAAAAGAACTCACAAATAATTTAAATTTTTGTTTGTATGTTTGCATACATGGGGGAAAAGGAAACCTCCATTAACTTCAAGGTATGGTACATTGGGAGATATTTCCTTGGTTCCCAAGGACTATATTTAAAGATATTTTATATGGTAAATGAAGAAGCAAAACATAAAGTTTCCATTAAAAAGCCACAATGAATACATTTTGTGTGAGCAGAAATATCCCATGATATATGGGAAAATGTTTGATCTCTTTCATTTTTCACTTATTCATAATTGCTCAACATTTTTCAAAATTGATTTAGGTCAATTTGTAAAAATACCTAAATGCAGTGAGATATGCCTTAAGTTGGGTTCCTCAGAAACAGATTCTGAGATGAATATTCATATAAAGGTGAATTATTAGAAAGTGTTCTCAAGGGAAAAAAATAAGAAAGATAGTAGGAAAGAGGAGAATTGGGACTAGGTAAAGAACAAGCAAAGTTTTAAATATGAATGGTGTCCATTCCACATGAATTCAAACTACTTCTGATTCTCTTTCCTAATGAGTATTAAAAAGAACACACATTTTTTTGATCAAAGTGCCAAAAGTCCCCTTGATCTATTTTAGTAAAGATACCATATGTAAGGTAACAGTGTCAACAAATGGCCATAGAATCCTTTGTGGAAAGATCAGAGGAATTACTACCATGTACTCACCATGGTGTGACAGGGTCCTTTCTGAAACACATTTATATTTCCTTTTAATGTATGGGTTCTGTTTCTTGAAACTACCTAGGGGTTAATGTCTTATGTGTCATAGTAATTCAGTATTCTTTTTCTCCAGAAGTTTAATAATGTCACTAAGTCTGTGCTGTTCTGGAATCTCATTATACTCATTATCTCTAGAGATCCCAGTTTCATAAATACAACCTCTATCATTAACTCTAATCTGTGGAGGACAGCTCACACTGAGCTCCTTCACAATGCCACTGCCCTAACCATCAGAGTAATTCTCATAACTTCTCATAACAGAAGATAGGGTCTTCTGAGCCCTGTTAGAGAAAAAAGACAATTGGAGGAGGACATTGGAGTTACTGGGACTTTCATAATTGATCCATTGAGAATAACCATTTCTCTCAGGCCACCTTTATATCCATTCCATAACACTCTGCTAGGGCATTTCTAGCAGTATTGCTTTATTCTCAATATGAACCATTATGTTTTCAAATTTTAGAATAGTCATCCTAATTACAGTCAATTATTATAACCAGATCAAGAATCTCAAGGATAGGCTTGATAGGTATAGTTACAGAACTCCAAAAAAAGACATATTTGAGAAACCTGGCAAATCTCCAGTGCTCTGGTTGCAGGGCAGATAAAGAAGAAGTAGGACTATGAGACTTGGGATAGGGATATCTGAGTAGATTCCCTAAAGAGCATTGAATCCCAGAGCACTCTTGGTCTGTTAGAATGAACTGCTATGGGACAGCAAGGATAGGGTAGACTGAGGACCATATGAAAGATTCAATGGTGCTACTTGCCTTGTAAACTGGTAATTTTCTTCCTCAAGATCTGGCATCCACTTTTCCTGGTTATTAAACTAATAACTAGGTCAAGTTACAGTAAAACTAGGTAAGAAAGATAGGTTTTATTAAAAGAATAAAAGAGGGGCGCCTGGGTGGCTCAGTGGGTTAAGCCGCTGCCTTTGGCTCAGGTCATGATCCCAGGTCCTGGGTTCGAGCCCCACATTGGGGTTTCTGCTCAGCAGGGAGCCTGCTTCCTCCTCTCTCTCTGCCTGCCTCTCTGCTTACTTGTGATTTCTCTTTGTCAAATAAATAAATAAAATCTTTAAAAAAAAAGAATAAAAGAATTATTAACTGAAAGGGCTACAGAGTCGACAAATATGTGATAGAGAATTAGAAAATAGGCCTTAGAAGGTATCTGGAGGGTGTCTTTCTTACTGAGGAACAAGGAAGTAGGACCAGGAAAAGAGGGGGGCAAGTAAGCCTGTATTATCACACATAGTCCTGCTAGAATTAACACTGGCTCAGTTTGAGAGAAGACCTGTGGAAACACTGTAGATATCAACTCCAAATGGTGTGCACAGAGGAAGAACTATGGATTATTTATACTCTTATTCTCCTCAGGTATTGATTAAAAGTTGCCCTTTTAATCAAAGAGAATCTGTGAATTCCAGGCAAATCTAGGTCTCTGTGGGTAAAGGTAAATTACTTTCTAGCTGCTTGACCAAATATGTGTGTGTTGTGGGTGGGTGTGTGGGTGGGTGGGTGTGCGCACGCACACAACCACCCACACACGCCCACACACACCCACTGATGTTGGCTTCTGAAATAAAAGCCCCAGTGTTCATTGTGCATAAAAGTTTTCTAGAGATTCAAGGGTATATGTGCAGAGCATTGACAGTATCAGCCTCAAACCCTTTTTATTATGCTCCATGGTTCATATAGAAAATTACTCCTGCATTCAGAGTGAAGTAAATTTCCATTACAATTTGCAAAGGATGATCACAAGAATTACAAATACACTGTCAACTGGTTCCATAGGTGGTAGTTTTAATCTATTTTCAATTGAATATATACTTTTTCCAGTTGTTTTGATGGGTTTGTGTTAAAATAAGCCATTCATGACTTACAAACAGAAGTGTGGGTGATTAGTGCAAACAGCTGGGTTTTGGTATGCAAACTGCAGCTGTAGAATAGATTGTTTTTGTCCTTTAATGTGAAGGCTTAATACAATTCTGTACTCATTAATTCTATGCACTAAGCCATTTAGTAAATAACTTTCTGAGAAAACTAGATGAAAGATGAAGGTAAGCACAGACAGGGTTAAATTTCTTCAGGAGAAAATTTTAAAAAGGTAAAAAATAAAATTGGAGAAAAATGAGGGCCTAGAAAGTAGGCACTCATCCTTTTTAAATACTGAATAAAAGACATATTTAGTAGAAAATTAAAATATTCTCTCAACATGCTATGAAAATTTGTGTAGATTTCTAAAAAATTATGCCCAGTCGCTAGTCTTTCAGTAAACAACATGTTATACATGCATTTTCTAAAGTTACATAATAAATCTATTTATTTTAGTCCTAAAATTAACTTAAACTGCAGAATAGGGGAAAGGGAGATACAATACAAATGAAGTAAGGAGTACTGCCATGGGAAGTATATGTACTTCATATTTTCTGGTCCAAAAAGGATGAAGAGATACATGGGAAAGACCAATATATTTCCCAAAAAGCCCCCTGGGCCCCATGCTGAAGCAGATTTGCCCCAGTTACCACAGATGCACATATAATAAAAATAAATTGTTATTTTGGCAGGCCACTAAGATTTGGAATGGTTTGTTATTCCAATAGAAGACTAATGCAATAAACCAATCCCTAAAACCTGAATATTTAACTTAATTTATACCCACTATTTATTCTGACACTACAAAAATATATCAAGCCTTTCCAGAAAAGCTTTATGGATCTCAAAGATAGATCTGGTTGGGTTTAAAAAAAAAAAAAAAAAAGGATCTGAATAGAAATAAACCATTGTTTTTCAGTTCCACCTTTTAAGAATCCAAGTCATCACTCACCTTGAACATCGTTCCACATCTCTGGGTCTCAAATGAAATGCTGGAGTAGACGATCTCTAAAACCTCTTCAAATTGAATATTCTATGATTATTTGCCCTATGGCCTTTGTTAAGACTTGCTGCTTTGACACAAAATCTAAGTCTAATGGCAGAATGCTAAGTGTAAGAGCCCCAATCTGTTCACTACCTACCTCATTTCCTCAATTTCACTTTAGTGAAATGGATTATTTATATCAGCTACTCAGAGGTGATTTACCCTTTGCAGAAGTCATGGCTACAAATGAGAAGAATAACTCAGACAAGCTGGTAGGGATAAGCAAGTTGTCAATCTGTATAAACAAGAAGAAATATACAGATTATGAAAATTGGTTCTGCTGACATCTATAAAGCAAATCACATCAAGGGTGAGTGGTGCTAAACATGGCGTTGTGCTTACAGAATTTGTAGTGTGCTTTCCATACCTCTGGAATTAGTGCTTGATCAACTCACCACATTTAGAGTAATTCACATATAAGGGCATAACTGCAAAGATGAACTGTAAGTGATTTGGTACTCTATTCTATACTCAGAGGTGAAAACCCTGCTCCCTATCTCTGTCACTATCAGAATTAAATTATTCTGTCATTTTTTTTCAAGTGGGATATGACTTGAAGAATGTCAGAAAGCCTCTTTCTCAAACTGTCTTTCTCACCTTGGCTCATAAAAATAGCTCAAATATTGCGCATTTCTAATATTTTCCTTAAATCACTTCTGAAAGAATGATACATTATGTCATTTTGTAACTATTGATACACCAGTGGAAATAAGTGCTCATATTCCTATAGTAGCATATTAGTGAAGGTCTCCTTTATCTCTGTTCTCCAAAATACAATTGTGCCTTAGTGACTAATTCTTGTAGATTCCTTTAATCCAAGATTAACTCCTCTTTTCCAGTTTATATTCAACTACCTTCCATGTTCAACCATCTCCCTATATGTTTTTTATACTAGATTCAAGTCAGAGTTCTGAGATTAAATTTATATTTATAATACACATTTTCTTCTTTTATATATAAAAGCTTGCTCAAATAATCTCCATTCACTATAGCATGTTAGATGATGCTCATTACTATCAAGGAAAATAATGCTGAGACAAGGAAAGAAAATAAAATGTTACAATTTTAATTATAGAGATAAGGGAAACATCTTGGAGTAAATAGCATTTGAGTAAAAACTTGAGATTGTGAGAATGTGGACCATATGTTTATTTAGGAGAAGAATATGCCAGGAAGAATTAGTGTAAATTGGAAAGGCTCTGAGGCGAGCACCAGCCTTCTGTGTTTATGGTTTGAAATGGAATAAGTGTTAGAGATTGTTAAGAGATGAGGCCAGGAAGAAGATGAACAGATAATTCAGGACCTTGAAGGACATTATAAAGAGTTTGTTTTCACTCTAAATGAGATAGAAAACCTTGGAAGGTTTTGAACAGATGAATGACATAATCTGATTTAAGGTCATTTTGGCCACTGACACAGTCATTGATCTGCAAAGGCAAAGGCAGATTGCAAGAAAGTTAGGAGTTTATTGCAGTGATCCAGGGAGAGAGAATGGTGTCACGGATAGCAGAGTTGTTGAGAGCTGATCAGATTCTGCATAGATGTTGAAGCTAAAACCAATGAGCTTAAGATTTGTGAATAAAGAGAAGTATAAAAGAGGAGGACTTGGGCCTTACAAAAAGAATGATAGAGTTTCCACTAACTAAGATGAGAAAATAGTGAATATAATCAAGCATGATGGGAGATATATAGAACTCAGTTTTGAATATGTTACATTTGTAGAACCTCAAAGGTCTCCAGATGAGACTAGTAGAAAAGGAAGTTAATACACATATCTGTAATTCAGGGACAAATGCAGGCTAGAGATATAAGCTTGGGACATGTGACTACATAAATGATATTCAAAACCATAGGCTAGATGAGATTACCAAGAAAATGAGTGGACAGGTGAAGAAAAAAAAGAAAAGATCTAAAGCAAAAGCTACTAAAAGATCGAGAAGATGAGAAACAATTAACAACTGCAGGATTTAGCAACATGGAGATCATCAGTTTTTAAACAGTTTTGATGGAGTAAGCCTCGCTTTAGTGGGTGGAAAAGACAATTTCAAGACTGAATCTAAATAAAGCAAGTCCAGGCAAATTTTGGGGAGTTTTTCTATAAAAGAAAGAAGTAAATATGAGGTGATTTGGGATGAAGAGAGGTGTTTTGTTTTAGTTAGTTTGTTTTAAAAAGGAAAATAATAATATGTTTGCACACTAATTTGGGGTAGTTCATCACAGAAGTAAATATTGATAATGCAGGGGAGAGAGGAAAGAATTGAAAGACCAATATCTTCAAGAGGAGAGAGGAAATGGGATTTTATTTTTGTAAGATTTATTTTTATTTGAGAGATAGAGAAAGTGGGGTAAGGGAGAGGAAGAGAGAGAATCCTCAAGCAGACGCCATGCTGAGCAGGGTGGCCCCATGTAGGGCTTGATCCCACAACCCATGAGATCATGACCTGAGCTAAAACCAAGAGTCAGACTCTCATCCACCCAGGAGCCCTGAAATGAATTTTAAAAATAAGTGAAGTTTTTGGTCAGGGCTAGAACCATAAACGTTTAATTAAAATCAATGAATTAATTTATTTAATTCATGTTAATAAGAGAAAGCATATTTTATAATATAAGATTTAGTTATAGAGGTAGCTGTAGTAGTTCTTATAGCCTATGGAAACTCTCCTATATTTTCTCAACTTAGAGGCAGCCATATTTATATAGAGGAGCAGATTTTGAAATTTGAAGAGCAGGTATTTTATACGCAGTAAGAGGAGAGGGAAAGTGAACAAACTAGGAAAATACAGTCTAATGCTAAGTGGTATTCATGGCCCCCCCGAGATGAATGATACACCCATACACCTACTATAAACCCTGTGTGTGAGTGTGCTTTTGTAGGTGTATATTTGTGTGAAAGTGTGTATGTAAGGAAATACATTCAACAGTAGAAGTGGTTTTCAGGTTTTCAGGAAATACATTCAACAGTAGAAGTGGTTATCATGTCAAAGATTTTTCTTATTCTTTTCTTTTTTGAGGTGGAGAACTTCTAAATTTAGTACAATGGATATATTTTACTATTAAAATTAGGAAAAAAGTTATAAAGTGAACGTTCAATAACAACTGTAATTATTAAAGAAAATATTTGTTCTCAACTAGCCAACTCTGTAGGAAATAACACTTTAGATGCTAACCGATTTTATTTTTCTTTAATCTAATGTTTGATTAAGAAGATAAGTTATACCTGGAAAGGTTACTGGGGCATTGAATAATTTGCTTGTGTTTAAGTGTTTTCATTAATAAAATATGTGAGGTAATTTTATATTATTTTTTGAAAATACATTTCCCTGATGTGAGAAGAGCTATAAAAGTTAAGAAGAATAAGAATAGGACAACACTTAGAAAAAAATAAACTAATAAAATAAATAAATAAATAAATAAAGAATAGGACAACACTTAGAAACTAGCACATATATAGGCCTTTGTCCTTCATTCTATAAATCATAAAAAAACATGGAAACTAGATACAATTTGCATGATAAACAATGAGGAAGAGAATATCTGTGGTAAAATTAAGATTTTCCTTTCCTTCTTTATCTTTTTCACAGTCTCTTTAAATATTAAAGTACTTAGGGAACATGTCCCAATCAAGTAACAGTTAGCTAGGGTCAGATTTTAATTAATAAGAGGATGGTAGAAACTAGTCAGAATGTCCAAGATCAGTAAGATTTTATCATACAAAAGAACTTTTTTCCCCATAGTATATGAAGATTTCTTCTTTAGTTCTTTGGTGACATGAAAATTGTAACTTTGTTGCTTAAAGAAAGGAACAAAGGAGACTAGAATTAATTATACTGTTTTATTTCCGTTGCAGCTGTGTCCCATTAGCTACTGAGCAATGGGAAAGTTCTTTGTAATCTTTGACCCTCCTACCAATAGAGTCCTGTGCAAACTGGTAATTATAATCAATTATAGGCCACAGAGTGAAAAAGACACTTTTTTTTTTCTCTTACAGAGGCCTATGAATCAACTTTATAGTCAAACTATAACTCTTCAATTTCTGGGCCTGAAGCTACTAATAAGTTCAAGATATATGGTTGTCTTTAGTATTGTAATAAGCTGCTAAGAGTTGTCATGTTTCCTAACTCTAATTTTCATCATTGGAAGTTGGTTTTTTTATGGGTGGGCATATTTTCACATGTTCTTGCACATCGAGAACACACAAAGCTTCTATTTGAAATTTCTGTAACAGAATAATAAAAGCAGATAAAACTTACATTTTCTTAATACAGTTACTGTATTGAGGCATTCAGTTCTCATAATAAACTTGCAAAATAGGTACTAATATTTACTCTGACCCTGGTGGAAACTGAGCACAAAGAGAGTATTTCCTCAAAGTTACAGCATCAGGAAGTGCTAACTCAAGGAATTGTACTTAAATCATCTAGCTTAGGGTTCATTCTCCTAACCAATGTGCTAACTGTCTCCTTGCAATTGGGATCTTTAGGGATCCATTAAAAATTCATGGGAAAAAAGCCACAATAAAAAGAGAATAAACAGGTAAAGATAGCACTTACTAAACTACTGAACAGCTCATAGGGATCAATAATTTCTTATTGGCTGCCTTCTCTCATTTAGCTTTAAAAGGAATGGAACTTTCCACTGAAGATGTTGTGATTTATCCGATTCTCATCACATACGCACTGGAATGTGATAAAGAGAAGGCAAATAACTTAGGTCTTAGGGTTTAGTTGTGTTTAGAGAGTATATCTTCCAGTGTATCTCTGGGCAGTGCGGCATTAAGTAGATGTTTGAGCTCTCAGTGAAGTATAGAGGAAAGAGATGTGATTAGATGTTTTGGGGCACATTCTCACAGTTTTCTGGGGTTCAGAGCAGCCTGCATTTGAGAAGAGAAGGAATAACCTCTTAAAACTGTTGGAGATGCTTAGCGTATGAGAAACTGATGAAAGCTTACAACTCCTCCCTCACAGAACCTCATTATTTGTAGAGCCATGTGCAGAATAAAAAATGTAGGACCTCTTGTTCAAAGAATATTAAGAACTGCAAGACAGTGAGAGCAGACCAGTAGAGCAAGCATGGGGCCCTTCTCAGCATGGGGCCTTGTGTAACTGTACAGGTCACATAACCATGAAGCTGGCCTGGCTCCCCAACATTCCTTAATATTGATTTTCTACTGAAATCGGAGAGTGCCACACTGGCCTCACTCACTCAATTCTAACGCAGCTTTTCCTAAAGTCCTGTCTGTTCCTGCATTCTTACAGCACAATTCTTCTCTTCCCCGGTTTGCAATCAGGGAAATGTTCTCCAACCCATCTACGCCTCCTGCCCACTGAGCTGGATGTTGATTGTTCCTATTATGTATATGGGTGAGACAGGCCAGCAGCCTGTTCCTTCTTAGGCTTAGCTTGTCCTGAAGGTACTGAAAGAAATTAAAAAAAAAAAAAAAAAAAAAGAATAATCCAATCCTCAGCTGACCCACCTTCTTATTATCTATAGTTTCATAAAAAGCTTCTTTTCCAAATATGGTAGAGAAAAACCTTTTCCATTATTCCTTCCTTCACAAAAGACTAAAGGATTAAGATAGCTCTATCAGTGATCTTTCTTTCTTCTACTTTGCCAGAAACTAGAAATAAACTTCGTAAAGGTCAGTTCTAGGAAATGCATTTTAAAAGGCAAAAAATTGTATGATAGCTGAATGTATCTTCATTCTAATCTTTCCTCTGTATTGCTATAAAAAGAGAGCTTGCCCAAGTTTTCTTTCTTGGGGCTATTTCTTAGTCACTTTTTTTTTTCTTTTTGACAGCACTTTTGTGGAAAGTTTATCTTTTATTAGCTTTTAGGCCTCCAGTCATCATGCACTGCAGAATCCTTTGGGGCATGTTGAACTTTCATTCTAGTGTTGTCTCTCTCTCTCAAAGCCTATCGTTATCATTTCTTTGAAAGGCTGTCCCCCAGCTTGATATCTGAAGGTTAGTCTCTCATAGAACCTTTTCATCACATCAGCAGAGAACTCAACCAGTAATATTACTATTCCAGTCTCATAGTTATGAGTTTAATTAGCTTGGTTAGATATACAGCAGGGAAACTTTAGCCATTAAAGAGAATTTGTTGATAATTTTTAAAATTTTTGCCTATTTTTTACTAATATACCTGAATATACTCATAATGAAATAAATATAATGCTAACAGAATAGCTAAAAAAAACCTGTTTGAACATATATACTAGTAATATAAATTTACATATTTGCTATATTATATTATATTATATTGCTTTTTCTGCAACTTTATATCTGATTTCTACTGAAGAGCTGAGCATTAGTACCATGTTATATATTCTCCTTAGTAAATGGCGCCACTTAAACAAGAAAACACATTGAAAAATCACATTAAGGTCACACTCCTAGAAATATTATTATAGGCCTCATGCAGAATTTAAATGTTATTTAAATTAAGCTGTTTAATTAATAACATAAATTAAATATTTATGTTATTACCCTGAGGGTAGCGGTAGTCTTTGAGGTTCATTAGCAGGAGAACACAGAAAACTGGAAAGATATAAAGGAAGTTTATTTATTTTTTTTATTTTGTTGTTGGGCTCCAACTAATTGCATTAAAATAAACTCAGTACTTTTGCCAGCTGTAGCTCTCAAGAAGAATACACAGTGCTAACTCCAATGTTTTGATATGGTCATGTATCTATTGCCAAGTTTCTTTTTTTTAAGTCCCCTGAGCAAATGTGTAAGCCAATTAAGCAATATAAAAAAAGTGAGGAACTTGTGCCTCATGCTATTTTCTCGTTAATTCTAGGAAATGACTGTGGGACTTCTTCCCATTATTATCCATAAGATTAAATGACATCTTCCCCCAGTTGGCTCAGGTAAAAGTGCCAGGTTTACTTTCATCTTGGATTCTATACTCTTTGAATAAAGCCCAGACCAAACAGTGCCCTTTGAGGCTGAAGATGCCTTTCTTCATAATGTCATCCAGTAGAGAAAGGTTTGAGAAAAGGTCAGTTTTACCCCAGTGCAAAAGAAAATGTTGGCAATTCATGTCAAGTCACTTCTTGCTGCTTAGAGTTATCTTTATTTCAAGATTTGTTGCAATAATTTTCCCATGAAGTAGATTTGGGATACCAAATAATAGTATAGAGGTATATTCACAAGTAAATGACACATATTCTTATACTAAATGTTTCATTTAAATATTTTAAATACTTTCCTTAAAATAATGTAGTTTTGAAGCATGAAGGAAGAAATCATTAAACAGTAGAGATGATGGTCTGCATCAGTCTATATTCAGACAGGAAACAGCACACTCAAAGTGTTAATTAAAGTGAATATAAACCAACCAAACAAACATTTCTACAGTGCAGCCAAGAATAAGAGAATAAATAAGATATTGCAAAGTACACAGGGACTAAGAACAGTGGGAAACCATCAACATCTCTAGGTTTATAGGCGTAAGAAGATGGACTAATAGAACTAGAACTGGGCAAAGGTATAATTTTAGGAGCTCTGGCTATAAGTAAAGGGACACTATCACCATCGAACCATGGCCAGTGAACAGGTGGGGGGGGGATAAAAACTAAATGTTCTTTCTTTTCTCCTGGTGATGTCCTAACGGTACCTTCTATTAAGTAGAGTAAATGGGAACCAAGAGTGAAAGACAGCATTGAAGATTAGAATTTTTGACCTCCAAAGTGGGCATAAAAGAATAGAAAATTGATCCATGGGGAAATCGAGAAAAACCAGTACCCATATATTTACCTTCTTCGGAATTCAACACCCATACTTTTTGTTTTTCAGCATCCTTGACACTTTTCGAATAGAAGTCAAGAAACAGAGGTCTGAAAAGATAAGAATTGTTTGAAGAAAAAAAAATAGTTTTATGGAAAAAGACAAACTAAGAGGTTCTCTCTATTTAAATGAAATCATTGTGTTAATAATTACATTATTTTTTCTACATATTATTGATACAAAGATGTCCTCTAATAATTATAAACAGAGATAGCCATTTTGATTGTAGTCCCTTGGCATGTTAGTTATATATTCTTACTAAGAGATATTGGAACAATATTAGTTAGACCCATATCAAAGAACCAGACTGGAACTTCTATTCATTCAATTATTCCTTGCTATGATACTCATAAAAATGAGCCATTCAACTGATATTTTCTTTGTATTTCATCCTTAAGTGTTACAGCAATGAAAATAGGAAACAAATGCCCAGATATCTATATTGGAAATACCCTCATTATAGAGATCTCAGTATTAACACACTAAATTTCCCCAATATTTCAGAATGGGCATCTCACCTTTACTTACTTTCAATAAGTTTATTACTGCCTGAAGGGCATATAATGTTCTGTTGGAAGTAGAAATGTTAAACATAATTTCTCTTCTCAAATTAATTAAAATTAAGATGAGAAGACTTAGGCAAAAGTTTCACATTAATACAATTGGGTCAGCAATATAATACAAAATAAAATAAACCCTATCACAGGAATGAAGCTCCCATATTGCAGTTCATACATATCCCCACCAGTTCTTTAAACAATGCTTATTTAGCATGTGTCCCTTTTAAAAAAGATCGTATGAATAAACTCCATGGTCTTGGTAAGAAGCAGTCTCAGATCACGAAAGAGAGAATCAAACTATAAGACCTACTGATAAAACATCTAAATATTGGCTTGGGGCTAATAAGTCAGGATATGGGGAAGAAAGATGCTGAGAAAAACAGCAATCCAGAATCCTCCTTCTTTAGTATGGACTAAATATTGGTATTACTTCTCAAATATCAATTTGAGATTTATCTGCAATAATTTCTATAGTGATCCCATATGTATCAACTTATGAAAAATAATAGAAAATTAGCCACTTTTATTTGTACCTTAAGTCCTGATTAATCTAAAGCAGCTCTAAAATAATAGGTGTTTTGTTTTGTTTTGTATTTTTCAAAAATATGTTTCCAGTAGGTGGTAACTTGTAGGTACTGGTTTTCTTTTAACTTTATATTTTTAGTTACTAAATTAAATTTTTTAATTAAATTTAGTTTTTAAATTCACTCTCTTTTGCTACAACTCCAAAATCAGGACATCAAATGACTTCATAACTGCTCAAACTACTCTGTAGTATCCATTTGTGGTCACACATAACCCAATGATATATTCTCCATCACTATAGTTTTATTCATGGGTGTCATATAATCAAATCAAATGAAATCATATTCATATATCATGCAAGCATTTGAGACAGACTTCTCCCATCAGGCATTATGCTTTTTAGACTCATTTAAGTTGTTGTATGTATCAATATATGTTGAATTTTTGTTGTTGTTTTTAATTGCTTAGTTTGGTATAATTACAAATAGGGCTACTATAGACATTCATGTACAGTTTTTTTTAGGGATCATAAGCTTTCATTCCTTTAGATTAAATAGTGGTAATGCAGCTGAGTCACATAGTAAACTTATATTTCAGCAACTGCCAAACTGTTTTCTGGAGTGGCTGTACCATTTTGCATTTGCTTCTGTAATGGGCGATAAATTTGTATGTTTAGCGTCCCTCCAGTATTTGGTATATTGAGTATTTTTTATTTAATTTAATTTAACAAATATGTAATTTGTCTTATAATGGTCTTAATTTGCATTCCCCCTAATGAATCATGACGTTGCATAGAAATGATGTCTTCTTGAAATAGGTGGTTGATTTTGCCAGTGAAATAAGAACTGGTGATTTCTTTTTTAGGAAGAATTTTATGAATTAAATTTCTGTAATAGCTATAGAACGTCTCTTTTATTCTGAGTGCATTTTATTCAACTGTGCTTGATAACGCATGGGTTCATTTCATCTGAGTTGCCAAATGCACATGCTTAGAGTTTACATATCCCTTATAATCCTTTAAATATCTTTTCAATCTATTGTGACACTCCTTTCATCGCTGGTATTGGTGATTTGTGTCTTCTCTTTTTTCTTTCTTAATCTTGCTAAAAGCATATCAATTATATTGATCTTTTGAAAGAAGCAGCTTTTGGTTTCACTGTTTTTTCATTAATGTAAGTGTTTTAAGTTTCATTGATCTCTTTATTATTTCCTCTCTTCTGATAATCTGGATTTATTTTATTCTTTTTCTCCTTTATTTCAAGTAGACACTTAGATTATTAATTTGAAATCTATTCTAATTTAAACATTTAATATTACAAATTTCTCTCTATGCACTGCTTTAATTGCACCCCACAAATTCTGATATATTGCATTTTTATTTAGTTTAAAATACTTTATTTCCCTTGAGATTTTTCTCTTTAACTGTGTAAATTATGTAGACGTGTGTTGATTAATTTCCAAATTATTGACTACTTTCTTGTTATTCTTTTCTAATTTAATTCTATTATGTCAGGGAAATACATATTGACTCTATTCTTTTAAAATTGTTTTTTTTTATGATGCAGGATATGGTCTATCTTGATGAATGTCTTATATGTTGAAAAGAATGCACATTCTCTGGTTTTGGTCATTATCTTTTTTGTTTTGTTTTGTTTTTTTTTTTGTTTGTTTTTTTTTAAAGATTTTATTTATTTATTTGAGAGAGAGACAGTGAGAGAGAGCATGAGCGAGGAGAAGGTCAGAGGGAGAAGCAGACTCCCCATGGAGCTAGGAGCCCGATGCGGGACTCGATCCCAGGACTCCGGGATCATGATCTGAGCCGAAGGCAGTCGTCCAATCAACTGAGCCACCCAGGCGTCCCTGGTCATTATCTTTCTTTAAATGTTAACTCATTTCAGGTGGTTGGTAATATTGCTCAATTCTTCTATATTCTCCTTGATTTCTTGTCCTCTAGTTTTATAGATTAAGGAGAGAGGAGTATTGATTTCTCCATCTATAATTAAAGATTTTTCCATCTATATATTTCTCTCAGTTTTGGAAGGTTTTTTGTCTTAAACATTTTGAAGAAAATATATGCATTCATATTTAGGATTCTTATATCTTAGGTTTCTGATTAGAATCAGCTCCATGAATGTGTATGCTGGAACTCCACTGAGGAATTTATAGACAACTTTATGGAGTTTATTGCCTGAGCTCTACCTTCATTAGTGCTTTCCTTGGTATTTTAGGTTCCTTGGGAATCCCCTTCACTTCCCTCAGAGAGAAGAGCTGGAATTTTATTTATCCAGCTCTGTCTCATAGTTCTATGAATTCACCATACCTGAAGCCAGTCACCATTGGAAGACAGAAAGAAAAAATGCCAAATGGGTTTGTAGCCGCACTTTTTGGAACACAATTTCACCAGTCAAGAGGAAGTTTCACCTCCCTCAGAGTTTTTGTTCCTATGACTCCACTGTCATATTTGGAGCCATGTTTTGCAATTGGAAGCTGAGGCATGAGAAAAATGAAGAAAATAATTAAATTAACGGGGGAGGAGGGTGAATTCTGCACTCTTCCTAAGTGTTAAGAAATCCTTTTACCACATCCTGAGCCAAAACTAGAGGGCATTCCTAGAGATGTCTTTGCACCAAGAGCCACTTCTAGCTTCTTATTGTAGTGTGTTCAAGCTGGAGAATATTGAATGAAAGAAGTGATGAATTTGCTGTTGATTTGGTGTTACTTCAAATTCTGACCTTCTCCAATGTGCGTATTACTCTTTGTTTTTTGGAGTCCCCCAGATCTACTATATACGTCCCATCCAGGGTTTATAATTACATTCAGTGAGAAAGGATAGAATGCACTTAATCATTTTATCACACATCCTCACTCCACACACTGAGAACTGAACATGATTAAGTTTTTACAGAATAAAACTTATTTGCTAATGAAATTAGAGAATATAATGAAAACCAAGGAAATGTTATTTTGGAGGATTTTATCATATTCAGTTATATTCTACTGATAATTACTTCTATTTGTATTATTTGTATATTACCTTTCAGTTTAAAGTGTTTTAAATGTTTTTTAAATTTATTTATTTGAGGGAGAGAGAGCAAGAGGATGAGCAGAGGGGAGGGTCTGAGGGAGAGGAGGAAGCAGACTCCCCACACTGCAGTCTAATCCCAGAACCCTGGGATGATGACCTGAGTGGAATAGACACTTAATTGACTGAGCCACCCATGTGCCCCAGTTTATAATGTCTTATAATTCTTCCCTGCCTTAACACTAATCAATAAAAAAAAACTAAATCATTTGAAATGGCTTGATGGGACTTTGTGATATCCTATAACACATTTTCTACAAGGGTCATATTATGAAAATAAATTCAAAATTATAGGTTTGCATGAGCAATTATTTCTTTGCTCCCTTGTCTTCATAGATGAAAATATTATTCCATAAGTACATTTTAGTTAACCAATTTTTTTGTTGCCTATAATAGAAATGTGACTGTTGTTCATTGTATTATAATCAGTCCACAGGAACTGTGGTCAGTCTACTAGTAACAGTGATGTGTGCTAGTTTATCCCCCACTTTCTTGGCAGTATTCTTTTAAACAAATAAAGGGATAATTTATTTAATTACATAATGACATAATAAATTTTTAATTTAAAATTTTCAAGCTCAAGTTATTTTTTAAAGTTTTAAGAATACATGGTGTTTGTTAAAATATGAATTTCTATGTACAAAGACAAGGGAAATATTGGATGATTTCTAATATAATTCCTACATTCTTAGTTAGTGAAGATCTACATATAAAGAGCAAGAGATTTTTTAACTTTTTTTATGAGGGTTGGTTTTGTCTTGAAGTTGAACAAGACTGAAAGCAGAAGAACTTTAAGGCAATAAGTCTAAATGTTGTGATTTTTTTTCTGAATATATTTGTTTTGGATTTTTTTTTCTATTCACAATAAAAACATATTGAAAAAACATATTGAAATTGTAAATTAAAACTAAAGAAAAATGCTTCTTTCATAAGAGAAGTTATATTAATGACTTTAACCTCAAGAGATTCAGGTGATTAGATTCATTGCCTATCATTAAAATAAAAATCAGATAATTGACATTGGGCATATCCGCACACAAAGAAATTTAAAATTTGTTGAATTAATTTGACAAATTATGGAAATAAAGTAAAAAATCTCTTAAAATGGAACCAAATTTTTAACTTTTTACATTTTATTAGAATGGTCTCCTGATTTCTAAACATAAGATTTCTTTTTAAGATTTTATTTATTTATTTGACAGACAGAGATCACAGGTAGGCAGAGAGGCAGGCAGAGAGAGAGGAAGGGAAGCAGACTCCCTGCTGAGCAGAGAGTTCAATGCGGGGCTCCATCCCAGGACCCTGGAATCATGACCCAATCCGAAGGCAGAGGCTTTAACCCACTGAGCCACCCAGGCACCCCTAATCATAAGATGTTTTTAAGTAGAGTAGCTATGGTTTGTTCAGGATTTGCTCAGACTTGTTTTGAGGACTTTATAAATTGTCTTTTTTTTACCACTCTTTTTTTTTTTTTTTTTTTTTTTTTTTTTTTTTTGCCAAAAAGAAGTAAGCCCTTACTAAATTTGTATCTTTAGGTAATAAAAATAAAATACCCCTACAATTCTTTAAAGAGTTTCTATTGATCTCTTTGTGACTTTTTTCTAGATTTTTAGCAAGTAATATCTTCTTACAACCACTGCAGGTATAATGTTGGATCAGTTTAATATCTGTGAAGGAGTTAACAGATATATAACGTGGTTCTGTTTATAGATCTTTTGAAGAGTGTGAACCTACTTTATTTCTTAGCACATTCTAGATTGTGAAGTAAAATAACTGACTGCAGGTGAAAATAAATAAGTTAGCAGTTTTTCATTTTGAACTGCTTCGTAATACAAGATTGAATAAGGTTTAGTACAATATAGAGAAGGAGAAAAAAATAATTAAACATTTTTAGGTTGTTAATATTTGTCAGTTACAACCAGTCTAAAAGCTGTCACATTCTACTAGATTAAAAAAAAAAGAGTCTCCATTATGAATAATACATTTTGGGTCTGACAGATAAAGCAGGAAGTTATAGATCTTACAGGTATGTGAGAAAAGAAGAGACACAAGGATACCATGAGTAATCCAGAACTTTCTGGCTGTTTTTATTCACTCTTAATGAACAGAAAATTCTCAAGATTCATAGTTCCATTTTTATAGTTTTTATTTTTAATTTTATTTTTAATCCAGTGTAGTTAATATACAGTGTTATATTGATTCCAGGTATACAATTAGTGATTCAAAATTCCATATACTACCTAGTGCTTATCAAGATAAGTGTACTCCTAATCCCTTTCACCTATTTCACCCACTGTCCCAACCGACATACCCTCTGGTAACTCTCTGTTCTCTACAGTTAGTCTCTTCTTTGGTTTATTTCTTTTTTTCCCCTTTCATTTGTTTTGTTTTTCAGATTTCAAATATGAGTGAAATCATGTGGTATTTATCTTTCTCTGACTTATTTCACTTAGCATTATACTTTCTAGATCCATCCATATTGCAAATGACAAGATTTCATTTCTTTATGGCTGAATAGTATCCCATTATATATACATAAGCCAACCCTTCTTTATCCATTCATGTATCAATAGACACTTGGTCTGTATCCATAATTAGGCTATTGTAAATAATGCTTCAATAAACATAGGGGTACATATATCTCCTCAAATCAGTGTTTTTGCATTCTTTGGGTAAATATTCAATAGTGTGATCACTGGATGATATGGTAGTTCTATTTTTAATTTTTTGAGGAACCTCCATACTGTCTTCCACAGTCATGACACAGTATGCATTATCACCAACAGGGCACTATAGTTCTTTTTTCTCTACAGTTGTTCTTTCCAATTCCACCAATAGTTGTTCTTTATTATATTTTTTTTTCAGCCATTCTGACAGATGTGAGGTGATATCTCATTGTTGTTTTGATTTGAATTTTCCTGATGATAAGTGATGTTGAACATCTTTTCATGTATCTGTTGGCCAACAGTATGTCTTCTTTGGAGAAATGTCTGTTCATGTTTCCTACTCATTTTTAAATTAGATTATTTGTGGGGTTTTTTGGTCTTGGATTTTATAAGTTCTTTATATATTTTGGATATTAACCCTTGATTAGATATGTCATTTGCAAGTATCTTCTCCCATTTTATTGGTTGTCTTTTAGTTTTGTTGACTGTTTCCTTTGTTAAGCAGAATTTTTTTTTATTTTGATGCAATCTCAATAGTTTATTTTAGCTTTTATTTCCCTTGCTTCAGGAGACATATCTAGAAGAAGGTTGCCACAATCAATATCAGAGAAGTCACTGCCTGTGCTCTCTTTTAGGATTTTTCTGGTTTCAGGTTTCATATTTAGGTTTTTATCTCATTTTGAGTTTATTTTGGGGTATGGTTTAAGAATGTGGTCTAGTTTCATTCCTTTACATGTTGCTTCCAGTTTTCCCAACACCATTTGTGGAAGTGACTATCTTTTTTTTTTTTTTTTAAAGATTTTATTTATTTATTTGACAGAGAGAGATCACAAGTAGATGGAGAGGCAGGCAGAGAGAGAGAGGGAAGCAGGATCTCCGCCGAGCAGAGAACCCAATGCGGGACTCGATCCCAGGACCCTGAGATCATGACCTGAGCTAAAAGCAGAGGCTTAACCCACTGAGCCACCTGGTGCCCCCTATTTTTCATTTTCAAGATTGCTTTGGCTATTCAGGGTCTTCTTTGGCTCCACAGAAATTTTAGGATTTTTTTCTGTTTGTTCTAGTTCTCTGAAAAATGTTGTTTTGTTGTCTTAAGTAGGCTCCACACTGGGCATGGAGCCCAAAACAGGGTTTGACCTCATAACCCTGAGAAAAAGACCTGAGCTGAGATCAAGAATAGGATGCCTAACCAAATGGGCTACTCAGGTGCCCCAGTGCTGTTGGTATTTTGATGGGGATTGCATTAAACCTATAGATTGCTTTGGGTAGTATAGATGTTTTAATAATATTTTTTCTTCCAATCCATGAGCATGGGCATGTCTTTCCATTTGTTTGTGTTATCTTCAATTTATTTCATCAGTGTATTTTCGTTTTCAGAGTAGAGACCTTTCACCTCCTTGGTTAAGTTTATTCTTAATTAATTTATTATTTTTGGTACAACTATAAGTGAGATAGTTTTCTTACTTTCTCTTTCTGTTGTTTCTTTTTCAGTTTGGAGAAATGCAATAGATTTTCGTATACTGATTTTGTATCTGCAATCTTACTGAATTCATTTATCATTCCCAGTAGTTGCTTGGCAGATTCTTTAGGGTTTCTTATATATAGTATCATGTAATCTGCAAATAGTGAAAGTTTTACCACTTCCTTACCAATTTGGATTCCTTTTATTCTTCTTTCTTTTCTGATTGCTATGGCTAGGATTGCCAGTACTATGTTGAATAAAGGAGGTGAGAGTGGACAGCCTTGTCGTATTTCTCCATAGGGGAAAAGCTCTCTAAAGAAGTAATCTGAAAGAAAAATTCAAAGGACATTTTATTCCTGATATTGTGTTTTTTGAAAAGAGCTTGGCCTTTATAATCCACCTAGAAATGAATTTCAATACCAAGTTTGTTAGTTGTTTGTGACCTTGGATAAATCTAAATTTCAGTTTTTTCAACTGAAAATAAGTATAATAGTGTTTACCTCAAATGCTCACCACACTTGACACCACTTGACAGCACTGGAAGAATTTAGAAAGGAGCCAATGATTTTTTTTAAGTCTCAGGTTTATTCATAACATTTGTGTTTTAATAGTAACCAAAATAGTCATTAAAGTGCAATGAGTGCTATAATAATTTGGATTCAGGCTCACCACCGGCTCACCCTAAGAGAAGCTGGCAATGTTCAAGAGGAAAGGAAGTGATTTCAGGAGGAATGTAGCACCGACATAAAGAAGCTGATAAACTGGGGCGCCTGGGTGGCTCATTGTTGAGTGTCTGCCTTTGGCTCAGGTCATGATCCCAGAGTCCTGGGATCCAGCCTCACAGCAATCCCCTCAGTGGGCTTCTGCTTAGCGGGAAACCTGCTTCTCCCTCTCCCACTTCCCCTGCTTGAGTTCCCTCTCTCACTGTCTCTCTCTGTCAAACAAACAAATAAATAAAATCTTTAAAAAAAAAGAAAAGAAGTTGATAAACCTTGAACTGACTTGCCGGTGAGTCCAAATTGAACTTGGCACTATCCACTTCTTGGCTGAGTATAATAGTATAGAAATAATGAGTACGTAAAGCATCAGAAAGCCTTTAAACTTTTTTCCATTACAGTATACATAACAAATACTTACATCCATGAATGAAATAGTCCTATGAATTGACTAGATTACAAGATGTCAAAGAGGTAAAAACGACCACAGGTTATGTCAATCTCTTGTTCTCTCTCTTTTTTTCTCTCCCATCAGAGAAATTTCATAGAAATTTCACACATGACAGCAAGTGGGGTTATTATATGGAACACTTTAGAAGTACTCCAATAAAAACAAATTAAAATATTTACACAGTTCAAGAATTTAACTGTAATTATTACAACATTATTTATCATATCCACAATGGAGTGTGATAACATGGCTAAGTGCTACTTTTTAAAAGACAGAAGCATACACAGAGTCATATAATTTTAAAATCCTATTTTTTGCATTATTTCATTTTATCATTATTATTACAGTGTGTAAATAGCAGCATATTTATAATTTACGGGATTATCACTCTGATTTTATTACATCTCATTTACCTAAAGCCATAACTGCTGACCTATACTACCTATTGAAAAGAATGGCATCTAGTAATGACTCTTTTAAATTATATATTCAATTAGATCCTGAAGTACTTGTATCATCACCCAGTTTGTGTTATATTTTTAAAATTTTCACTTAGCTTTTTTAATCTAACTCTTCAGGACTAATGTTGAATTCCAGGACAAATTAAATTGGAATTTGAAGCCCCCACCCAATGTCAGTATAATGTATCTATGAAAAGTGTAGGTTCTGCTGCCCCTGACTATATGATCTCTTAGATAACATTGGTTCCCATAGTGACTACCTCTTAATTGAAAAGCCTGCCAAAAAAGGTCAAGGAGAACAGCTTTCCTGGATCTCTTTTGTCCCTATCATCAACACCATTATGGTGTACTGAATCAGTTTCAATTTTGTCCTCTTTTAAAAGTCACTGACACAGCAAAGAAACTGATGTTTTCACAAACACAGCACATTAGAGCTACCAAACAGAGAAAAAGACTTTCCTAACATGGCTTTTAGAGAATAAGAAAATCTTAGAAAAATTTTAAATCATTGCCCAAGAGGATTCTGTCAATCATTTGTTTAACCCATGTCATATGTGAACATAAAACCTTGCTTTTTAAGTTAATCAGTATTCGTACATTCAATATTCATTCAATAAATATTTACTTATGCCTGCTGTGGGTCAGATACTTTGCTGGACATTATATCCCTCTGTTGTCTTTGAGTTGGAAAGAATTTCTCAGGTCAGAGGATTTTACAGTCAGTTAGGGGGGAAAAATCCTCATTTGAATACAAAAAATGAAGAAATGCACCTGAAAACTTTAATCTATTACTCTCAATCAGAATTTCTAATGTGATTTTGTATACATACACTCCTTTGGGCAAACATTTAAAAATCACATATGCTGCTGGATAATCTGCCAAGTTGACATTTGCCAGCCTCAGTATGAGAGACATATCCATGCCATGCTACTTTGCAGCATTTTAAGATTTTGTTATTTTCTTTTTTGGCATATATATGTTCAGAATAAGTTTTTAATGATTCATCTGCTTTTTGATTTGCTTGCTTTACAGAGGGAAGCAATAGCTATGTATACCAGGTGTTTTGCTTCAGGGAAGTGATGGTTGGCTAACTGCTGTTCTCAGAGGTGGCTTCCACTCAAATCTTGTGCATTGGAGGTAGGGAGCTGGACCAAGCATAATTCTTATGACAGCAATTTTCAGCAAATTGTTCTGCTAAATAGAAATATATTACTTGAAGGCTGGAAAAGTGATGATAAACCTGACCCTTCAGCCCTGCTTTTAAAGGTCATTTTGGTTAAATGTAAGCAAATTGTGGTACAAAGTACCTTTTACTTGCTGTTTCTCACTTATATCTCTCCTCATACCTCATTATGCTAATTTAATGACTTATTTGACAAAGTAGTTTCATCCATAATCTTGGAAATATATAATGGATTTAATTTTCAAGGTTATATTTTCAGAAAACTATTAATGTCCCTTTCAAAGTCATTGAGACTGAATTATGTTTCAGCAAAATATTAAGTACATTAAAGGTCCCTTTTAGATTTGAGTAAAGCCAATTGGCAATCCAGTTGCAATTATTTAACAGCTTTGAGCCCTGAATTGTTAGACTTATTATGAATTATCCATGCTAACCATTATCTTGAAAAATTAAACCTCTCTGCCACATTCAAACTTCATCAGAGACTGTCACCAAAATAACTGTGGGTTTTTTTTTTTAATCTGTCAGAGCTTTTCATTTTTAACTGTTCATTAGATAATGATCCTTAAATATTCAGGAAATCTTACCTGAATTGAACAAGATTGCCTCTTGTTAAAAAGTGACTTCTCACTTCCAGTAGAAAACAAGTGTTTGTATATGCCATCTCCTCCATCTACATGCATGTAACCAGAATCACTTACATTTATGTACATAATATCGACTAATCACCAGAACCAGATTACTGTAATAATGACTAGGCCTTAAGCATTAATACCTCCTCAGTCTGGGGATGGTTCTCATCAATAATCTGGCCAAAATCTTTGGATAGAATACATGTCATCTGGAGGAAGTACCTACTCAAGGTCTTAAGAAGACTATCTCAGAGATTCTGAGCCAATAAGAAGCCCCAAAATCTAAATTTCTCTTTGCAGAGAGATTTAGATTTTTCTTGCTATAGTTACCTTGCTGCTGATCCCAGGAAATGATACAGTTGGGATATGGCAGAATATGTAGTTGGTATGAGTGGGAGTAAATAATACCAGACACACATGTATGTTTGTCATAACTCTTTAAGCTCTTGCACCATTCTTGATAACTTAAAAATCGCTGACCACTTCCATTTAGAATATTATTGTCCAAAGGTATCACAAACAAAAACACATAAGAAAGTATATTTTACCTCCAAGAAGATGGCATTTACCAGTAAAGGAGGGCTGAAAGTCTTTATCACAGGTAAGTGGTAGTGAAATAAATTTTGATAAGGTTGTGTATCACTTATTTTGTGTCCTTCCGACTCAAAGAGATATTCTATTCCCTCAAAAATTAAGTAGGTATGGGAACTCTGTTCTACTAAGTCCATAAGGCCCAGGCATGTTGAAATCATTGCTTCACTATTCTTAGTATGTTGGGTTCAAACATTTCCAAGATGACTCACTACCATACATGAATTTTAGCAAATGGGAAAAAGGAACAAGGTGAAGTGAAGGGTACTCTTTATAGGAAGGAACCAGAAGTTGCACACATCACTTCTACTACATCTTCATGGCCACACATTAGACCTATTTAGTTGTATATGGAATCTGAGAAATCTGGTCTTTATTGTGGATATCCACGAATCTAGCTGAAACATTATGCTCCTGAAACTAAGAGAGAGAATTAGAAACAAACAAATAAAAGCACAAAACAAAACATGTATGCTGTATAATTAGAGCATCTGGCATAAGCATTTAAAACAGAAGGCCAGGAATAGAAATAAGAGGGCCAGGCTAGCTCATGAGAGGAAATAAGGGGAAAATTCAGAAGGTTATTTACACACATAGAGAGCAGAGTAATGGGATGACCAGTCTGTTGTTTTCATTAGAAAACAACCAAAATAAACTCTGATAATCCAAGTGGAAAGGGATTTATTATAAAGTATTGGGTAGTTCACAGAACCACAAAAAGGCTAGAGAAAATGGCAGGTGTCCAGAGAGGCTGGGCAGCTTCGTATACACCAAAGAGTATATCCAGGACCAGTGTAGTGATACCGCCCGCACCATCGGCACCTTCACTGCCAGACACTAGGCTGCTGGATTCTCACCTCTACTGCCACTGGTATGTCAAAAACCTTCTTCCATCTTTATTTCTCTATATTCCTCTAGTTTTCTCTATATCTGCCTTGATATCTCTCTATATTCCTCAGCGTACAGTTGACTGAACATCCGAATACACTGTGCACCTGATCCTGCTTTACATGCCAGGGCACTGAGAATTTTCAGCTTCCTTTCAGCATCTTCAATGTGTTTGAGTGTAATTCATCGCATGTACTGCACATAGACACACATTCTTGTACTTTTTTTTTCTATTGAGAATGCTAGTCTGTGTAATATTTTATTTTCCTAGTTGACCTGATCCAATTCAGGGACCTCCCACCTACCAATTCTTATTATGTTACCTGTGGAAAGCATATGAAATTGGGAATTTATTCCTTGTTTGAATCGATGGCCATAGCAAGTAGAATTTATTTCCATCCTGCCTTCCCTCTGGGTATTTCCAGTGTCTGCCAACAGACCAGAATCATACTTGTACATCTTCATACAGATGTTGGAGGCCAGTCCTAACTGTCCTTAAGTTCAAAGACTCGGGTTATGAACAAGGACTCTTAATATTTTTTTAAGCTAGAGCTCCTCTGGGCACCTGGGTGGCTCAGTGGGTTAAGCCTCTGCCTTTGTATCAGGTCATGATCTTGGGGTCCTGGGATTGAACCCCACATTGGGCTCTCTGCTCAGCGGGGAGCCTGCTTCCCCCTCTCTTTCTCTGCCTGCCTCTCTGCCTACTTGTGATCTCTGTTTGCCAAATAAATAAATACAATCTTTAAAAAAGGAAAAAAAGCTAGATAGCCTCTGAGCAAGTTATAGTAGTCTACTTGTTTAAGACAAGGTAACACAGAAGAAGCAGAGCCACCAAAGCTTTACTGAATACCCACTTCATCACATATACCACACACACACAACATGCACGTATTCTGAAGAGACAATAAATCAGAATTTTCCTTCTATTAGTTCAAAACTTTAGTGATCATTTAACGAGAGAGGAATTATTATACCTGCTGTTTTTTTAATGGAAAAAAATTTTTCACAGTTCAATAGTAAATATCATTGAATGTACCATTTAAGATATACACAAAATTGCAATAAATGCATGATTTACATTTCCCTTAATATTCATTATATAAAAGCAAATGCAATTTTTTTTTGCAAAAGCAATTTAACAGGAAAATCTGCAAAGTTTTCTTCAATAAAACCCTAAATTACTTTTCTCAGAACTAATATGTCAGATAAGATTTAAAATTTATTAAAAAATTGACCAAGAAATTTTATTTTTTTCAAATAATTTTATATGTTAGAGCATACAACAATATAAAGACAACATTATGAGTAGTAAAAATCATCTAAATGTTAATTTAAAACCATTTGAGACACATCATGAAACAGACACAGAAATAATAGCTTGGGCAAACGCTTACTTCTAGAATTAGTCTGTCAAATCCCCTACAGGGAATGATGACTTAAGCCAGAATGAAGGAAAAATCAGTGAAGTAGAAAAATGGAGTTGAGCCATTCAACCAGCTGACAGTGTTATGATTAAATTTGACATACAGTAATCTAGAAATCAAAACTGCAAACTAGTTAGCACCCAAACAAATCTTATAACTTTAGAAAGATCAACCTTGAAGACAAGTAAAGTCAAGTGTTGATAAATTGAACATATACACTGGAAAGAATAAAAGGTGTTTCAACTTAAAAGAAAAAAAGTGGTTTCTTTCAGTAAAAGTTAAGATGTTGAACAAAACTATAGCATAACCCATATGCGTGTTATTGTGCTTGTGTGTATTTCCCGTAGATGTTGACTCAGCTGGGAAACTGGTAAAGAAAAATGAAATAGAATAATGAGTTCTAGGAAATGAAAACAACAACAGCAATAGCAGCAACAACAACAAAAGACCATAAAAGAATAAGAACTTATTTTGAGGTCAGAATGAAAAAAAAAAGTTAAAATTGTAAATAGTTAATAAACAACAATTGAAATATTAAGGTATCTCCTAGTGAAGTTAAATTCGTTTTCTTTAAGAATAAGGGATCAGAGCACCATGAGACCATGACCTCATGGTCTCAGAGTCCAGGGATCAAGCCCCGCATAAGGCTCTCTGTTCAGCAGGGAACCAGCTTCCTCCTCTCTCTGCCTGCCTCTCTGACTTCTTGTAATCTCTGTCTATCAAATTAATAAATAAAAGCTTTAAAAAAAAGAATAAGGGATCAATGAAGAAAGAAATGAAACTATTTTAAGTTGGAGTGGAAAATTAAGTTACTGAGGGTAGCAAATGGGGTTAGGTGATGGATTACTACTTGCATTACCTTTGGGGAAAGGGATATTAAAGTCATATCATTGATGCAGTTTTGTATTTGTGGTGCATAAGAGGAGTTGAAATAATGTCTACTGAGATAGAAGGATGTTTACCAAAATATTCTATGTCATATATGAACAAACTATCACAATACCTGAGGCATTTTCCTAAAACATCATGCTGCTTAACTATTAAGTGAGGAGGGATGTGGTATAGAAAAGAATGAGAAAGAAGTTTCTGAACAGAAAGCTAAAATGATAAATATCTTAATTTACCTTCAACAAGCATGTGGTATAAAATCTAAAATCCAATAATCATCTTCCCTCAAGGTTTTGTGGTTACCAATTGAAATAAAGTATGCAAAGCAGTCAAACACTGATCTTGGAATATGAAAAGTACCTTATAAATGTAACAATAACCACAACCACCAAACAAACAAGAGTGACAACAACATTAATAATAGTACCAGAACCTTGGAAAATGACAATCACTATGATATAATGATCAAGGAACCTAGGAAATGGATTTATGCTGTTGCCCTATATTACATATTCCAGTGGATAATTCACTTAGCTCCAACATACCTGAGACCTGCATTTTTTTTTTTAAAGATTTTATTTATTTATTTGACAGAGAGAAATCACAAGTAGGCAGAGAGGCAGGCAGAGAGAGAGGAGGAAGCAGGCTCCCTGCTGAGCAGAGAGCCCGATGCGGGGCTCGAACCCAGGACCTGGGATCATGACCCGAGCCCAAGGCAGCGGCCCAACCCACTGAGCCACCCAGGCGCCCCAGAGACCTGCATTTTTTAAATGAGCATAGTTTAGTAGCTATTCTTGCCCTATTCTGCTTCTCTGCACCGAAACAAGCCCTAGCTGCAGAAACAGAGAGCCACTCTTCATCAGTGAAAATTTACTATATCTATTATGTTGGACACTTTGAGATGCAAGTGAGCAAATCTCACACAGACAACCACAGATAGTGCAGGTTTTTAAAGGATGCATAAGGAAAAGACTGTCTGATAGATATCCAAATATGGACATAGTTTGGAAGCTAGCAGATATGTAGTACAGTTTACTCAGAATGTATCTATCAGCAATACTAAGGCTCTATCATGGTAAGCTGATGGGACTTTTAGATTGGTTGCACAAAATAGAGCTCACCATATTGGGTAAGTGCATTAAGTACTCATACCTTTATATTATGGTCTCACTGCCAATCTCTGCCATGAAGAACTTCTCCTGGGGATAGAGCCATTTAGTTATTACCAGCAGATTGAATTGGGCCTTGACAATTACCTTTACAAACTCTTCCTCTCTCAGGTCTGGAACCAAGCTCAGTTTTTTGTTTTGTTTTGTTTTGTTTTGTTTTTCCCCAGGATGAGAGTGTCTGCACAAAGATATTACAACCAGTAATATCTTTCTCCACCACAGTTCTAGATGAAGAATAAGTGCAAAGTTTATAGTCAAATGGGATTCTAGTATTTTTAAATCAATTATTCAAACAACATAGGTAAAACCCTAAAGAATATACTTTCCAAATATCACATTGGATAACGTAGACTGAGGCTAAATTAAAGCTTCACACTCACAGCCAGAATCTACTCTGAGCCTATAAACCTGAAAATCTGCATAGCAATCATCATGGGATCACATCTTAGATATTAATAACTAGTGCTAATGAAATTCATGTGGTCCCTTGAGGATACCATGTTCTCTCTTACCCATATGCATTCCTATATTCTTCCTCTATCTGCAATGCACTCTCCCCCCAGTTCACCTGTCAAATCATTCTTCATCCCTCAATATGTTGTGAGATTTCTCTATTCTTCCAATAAATATAGGTGTTTACTGACCAGGCTGACATCATATAGATTCACCTAATTAATTAAACTGATTACTTGTCCTCTCTCCCTTGTCGTTGATGTCAGGAATCTAGACTTTTAATCTTTTTATACCTCTACAACCACCACAATGGATAGTCCAGAGTAGATGTTTAAAAAAGAAGTGTTTGTTGCTTAGGATGTTCTGTGGAATATCTCTATTTTCTGATCCAAAGGGAAGAATACTGAATGCAGGAAAAGAAATCATCCACATGTATGTAGTACAATCTAATGCCAATAAGTGAAATTAATATTAGACAAAAACATTTATTTACATTTTTAATTTGTTTATTATTTAAGTTTTTGCATATTTATAATTTTATAGGACTTAAAAAGTATTTTGGTTATTGGTCCACTAATATTTTTAAAGTCCATAAAGGGGCACCTGTGTGACTCAGATGGTTAAGCGGCTGCCTTAGGCTCAGGTCCGTCCTACGTAGAAGCCTCGCATAAGGCTCCCCACTCAGAAGGGAGCCTGCTTCTCCCTCTCCCTCTGTAGCTCCCCTTGCTTGTGTGTTCTCTCTCTCTCTCATAAATAAATAAGTTTTAAAAAAATTAAAGTCGTGTTGGGACGCCTGGGTGGCTCAGTTGGTTAAGCAGCTGCCTTCGGCCCAGGTCATGATCCCAGCGTCCTGGGATCGAGTCCCACATCGGGCTCCTTGCTTGGCGGGGAGCCTGCTTCTCCCTCTGCCTCTGCCTGCCATTCTGTCCGCCTGTGCTGGCTCTCTCTCCCTCTCTCTCTGACAAATAAATAAAAAAATCTTAAAAAAAAAATTAAAGTCGTGCAAATAACTTTGTGCATTTTTTTAAAAGATTTTATTTATTTATTTACTTATTTATTTGAGAGCGAGAGCACATGAGAGCTACAGCATGAGCAGGGGGAGGGGCAAAAGGGGAAGGAGAAACAGACTCCCTGCCGAACAGGGAGCCCAACTCCGGACTGGATCCTAGGACCCCAGGATCATGAGCTGAGCCTAAGGCTGAAACTTAACCAGTGGAGTCACCCAGGCACCTGCTTTGTGCATTTTGATGCAGTTTTCACTGAATTAGTAAGAAAAGGAAATTGAATAGGTCAACTAGTCAATAGGTATCCAGTACTTAACATTGTATATGACATTAGTAAATAGACAATTACATGAGTCACAACGTAAAAATTTTATGGATATTTAAGTCATCAATATTTGAAATACCAGATGACATAAGAGATTAATAATAACATGGTATAGGATGCAATCAGAAAAACTGGTAACCAAAGAAGGCTGAAGAACTTTAAACATAAGAGTCTAATGCTCTTCTTGGAGAAAGAAATGAAAATCTAATTTGATGCATTTTTATTCTGATAGACACCTATCCCTTAAGCGAAGCAGAAAATATACTATTTTTTTGCAATATATGAGGATTAATTAACTCAATGGAAAGTATGGATCACCTATTAAAAGAGGAAATTTTCCCTTTTCCAAATGGATTTAAATTATACAGCTATGCCAAAAGTAATATTTGTTTGGAGACTGCACATGCTTAATTTAACAGAACACCAACCAGCTAAAGAATCAATTTGCCTAAAGTATATAGTGATGGTAGTACCAATAATGAAATCCAACAAGATGTCACATCTGCCCTTGACCCAAGAGCCAGTCACGTGAACCTGGATACCATACCCTCCTTCCTGGTACTGCACATCACTGGTCCTCCAGGAGATTTCTTTCCTTTTTTAATTTTTTTAAGATGATATTTATTTATTTGATAGAGATAGCAAAAAGAGAAAGAACAAGTAGGGAGGAGGGGCAGAGGAAGGAGAGAGAGAAGCAGACTCCCTGCTGAGGCTGGATCCCTGGACCCTGAGATCATGACCTGAACTGAAGGCAGATGCTTAACCAATGGAGCCACCCTGGTGCCCCTCTAGGTGATGTCTGAGATTAACTCCTTTAGACTGAATGAATCACAACATATCAGAGGGCACAAATAGATCTCTAGCCAGTGAGCCCCCCTTCTTCTGGGGAAGGTTGTTTTTAGTTGATAACAGTGTCATTTTCCTACGGGGTAGAAAGGGTAAATATTTTTAGAAAAATAACTGATGGAGAAATGTTCCAATAAGGAAGAAGATAGGAAGCTGAGGGCTGGCATGCCTCATAAAGACTATGGACACCTGGGAGAGAAACCTCTCTCGACGGATTAACCTTTAGCTGCCTTTTCCTGTAAACTGGAGTTGCAGTCTGAATGAATCTGAACCACAGGAGGCAAAATTACTCATGCAGCGTTGAGTGTGGTTTCAAATCCAAGTAGTCTGAATTTAGAATTTACTTCTCTAACCACTTTGGACACAACTTTTTCTCTTCAAATTATAAATTATACATTGTAATTTCTCTCTGAAATAGACCTACCTGTTGCCTTTAGGAAAACTTCATTTGTTGGTGGTAGTGGTCTAAAGAAAAAATGCAGTAGGGAAAGGGGACTTTAACAACACTTTCTTCTTATAAGCTCCAGTGCAATGTGGCAAAAGCTTAGAGCCCAGTACTCAGCTGCCAGTAGTGAGCACTAGAGTAGGAGGGTAGCATATGTAGATACAGGGATTAGTAAAGAGATTACCTCATTGCTAAGGAAATACTCTCAGGTACACAGGCTCAAGACGGATCAAATGTTTAACCCCAGAAAGCAAGAGGAAAGTCTTCTTTGAAAAAGGAAGAAACCCAACTCCAAATTAAAAAAAAAAAAAATGTACACCAGCATTTTTCAAATATAAAATCAATAGTTTTCAGATCAAACATTTAATTCCAGAAGAGAATTTTGTTTGCTTTTAAGAAAGTAATTGTTTGAAAGGCAGCTTTAGAGAGGTGGTTTGTGAGTTGGTCCTGAACTATGTGCATTGATATATCTATCTGTACCAGATCTGATCAAAATGCTACAAAATAGGGGGCACCTGGGTGGCTCAGTGGGTTAAGCCTTTTCCTGCAGCTCGATCTCAGGGTCCTGGGATCAAGTCCCTTATCAGGCTCTTTGTTTGGCAGGGAGCCTGCTTCCTCCTCTTTCTTTGCCTGCCTTCTGCCTACTTGTGATCTCTCTCTCTGTCAAATAAATAAATAAAAAATCTTTTAAAAAATGATACAAAATGGTACTCAATTGTTTATCTACTCAGAAAATTTGAAAAGCTTTAACTAGAGATGAAAAGGAGATTCTGGCATATGTGATAAAATAAAAATTCAGGCACAGCCACATAGATTTAAAAGTGGAATAGAAAAGATAGCCATCAGGGGCACCTGGGTGGCTCAGTGGTTAAAGCCTCTGCCTTCGGCTCAGGTCATGCCAGGGTCCTGGGATCGAGCCCCACATTGGGCTCTCTGCTCAGCGGGGAGCTTGCTTCCTTCTCTCTCTCTGCCTGCCTCTCTGCCTACTTGTGATCTCTGTCAAATAAATAAATAAAATCTTAAAAAAAAAAAAAGAAAAGAAAAGATAGCCATCATCAGTAGATTGATACATTGTAGCATATTCACATGATAAGCAGTGGTTACATCATGAGTAGTTGCAATGAGAAAACAAGCTACAGCTACATACAGAACATGGATGAATCTAACAAACGTAATATTAAAGGAAAGTAGCCAGACAAAAAAGTACATATTCTATGGCTGAATTTATGTAACAACAAACCAGACAGAACTAACATATGGTGTTTAGTCAGGATAGTCCTTAACCTTGGGGATGGATAAACTTTAGGAGGGTTTAGGGCATAATATTCTGTCTTTTATCTAGGTTGTAGTTACATGAATGCTCAATTTCTAAAATCCGTTGAGTTGTACGCTGACAATTGTGTTTGTGTGTGTGTCTTACACATCAATAAGTTAAAATTTTTGTATAAAATCTTGAACCCAGACAAGTCTAGTCCAGCTTAAGTGTATATCTCTCCCTTCAAGAAGCTTTACCAATAAATGGCTTCCTCCTTGGCAAGATTTAAGCTGATAATGTAGGAGAAAAAAACAGACCTAGAGGGAGAAAAATAGATACTCCAACAATTAGAAATATAATTAGCTCTGCGTTTTAATACAATTGGATGCAATTACCTGTGCCTTCAGATACAAAACATTATTATTTTGTCAGATAACTGACATTTTAAAATGTTAAACTTATATGGGCAGAAAAGATATATCTCATTCAAAATTCTTATTTTTTACTTATCTGTAAATATAGACTCTGTAAATGAATTCAGATTCCTCTGAAAAATTCTATCCTGTAGTCTTTTCTAACATCAGAAGGAAGTTGACAGTATTATTCACACACTTATTAGACAGGAACTGGAAAGTAAATACATAAAATAAATCCTTAGTGAATAAGATTTGAAATACACATTTTATTTGTTCCTTTTATCTTAAGCTGAAAATATTTCTTCTTATAAGAATGTCTCCATATTTTGTGACATACTTTGCCCACAGAATGTTGGAGCACAGTATTTATTTCGAGATTGCTAATCAGGCATGCATGCTGTTGTAGTTTATATATCCAATTTGATTTACCCACTCAGGCAAATATAAAGTCATCAATGCACTTGAACAAGATTTCTCCCTCTTTAAACATCTTGTGGTCAATAACTTCTTAATCTCATTGCACTGAGGAAAATAGTTTCCTCTAAATAGTTCCCAAAACTACCTCAAGAAGAGGGTGACAAGCATTTTAAGAAAACCTCTGGACTGGAATTGCAATCAGAAATTCTGACGGAATGAGACAGCTCTCGGGACCAGTTATTCCTGTAATCTTTGGTTCTGTGAGGTGTCTCATAGTAATCCTGCTTCTGGGCAAAAAGTCTCCATTGTTTTCTAAATACTGGTAGTTTTCCTTTTTTTTTTTTTTTTTTTCTAGACTACGTCTCTTACTTTTATTTTTTTTCCCCCTTAAAGTCTCTGTTCCCTACAAAAGTGTAATTTCCTTATATTAGGGTTCTTGATTGAATATAATAAGAGCCAACTAAAAGCAGCTTAATTTGAAGAGGGAGAGGGATATTAAAGATATGCACAATAAGAGTCCAAGGGCAAACATACAAGTGGTTTTCAAGAAAGGAACCAGGAGTGGGGCACTGGGGTGGCTCAGTCATTAAGCATCTGCCTTCGGCTCAGGTCAGGATCCCAGGGTCTGGGATCCAGGCCCACAAGAATGCTGCTTCTCTCTCTACCACTCCCCTGCTTGTGTTCCCTCTCTTGTTGTCTCTCTGTCAAATAAATAATAAATCATTAAAAAAAAAAAAAAGAAAAGAAAAGAAAGAAAGAAAGGAACCAGGAGTAATTTTCCTTGAACATTCATCCCTTCTTATGGCATGTTTCCTTCACTCCTCTTCCTTCTCTATAGACCCATTTGCTCTAGTTCCCTAGTTTGCATGATAAAATGTGTCCACCCATAGTTCCTAAGCCCACATTCAGAATCCAGTAATATACAGAACCAGCCTCTCAATTTGTTCTAATTCCATCTCAGAAAAATATCCAGTTGTAAATATGGTCACAGATCAGAGCTTCCCAGTGAAACAAGGCTGCTAAAAACTCTTGTCTGAGGAAGGGTAGGAAATTTTAGGGGAGAGGTATTGAGCAGAAATACCAGGAGTTGCCAATATCAGCAGAGAATGACTCTAATGGCTGCAAATCTTTCCTGCATCTTCAGCTTTGAATTTCAGTCTACACAATTAATTGGTACTTTGTAGTTCAAATTCCAGAGAGAGTGAATGCCATTTCAAAACATTCATTTCTTATAGTCTGCTAGGCAGTGCATCTCTAGCCTGTCTATGATTTGACAGCCTTGTGCCAAAGTCTTGAGGCACAACACATTATTGCTTAGGCATCAGCGGTTGGATTAGAGGCAGATTTCCCCAGCAGGCATGGTGGACATTCTAAGACTTGGCATATCCAGTACCATAACAGAGCTGTCTGAGTTATGTCAAAAAGAAATGTCATAAATACATTCTTTATATAGTGATGTTAACCATGGTCATGCCAAGGACCATTGTTCCTTTGGAGATGTTCTTTGAAGGAGAAAATAAAATTCCATGGACAATTATGTTTGGAGTAAACATCAAGGTTAATCCTCTTTTTTTTGAGATTTATAAAATACGTTAGATTATTAAGTGCTTAAAGGACATTTATACTTTTATTTAACCCATTTCCCACCCTTGTTGAATGACATAGTACAGAGCTCTTATTTTGCAAATTAAGGGAACCAATGCTTCAAGTCATATTATGTAGGGAAGAAATGAAGAAACTAATGAAACCCAACTTCAGATAAACTAGGAACCAGAATATTAAAACTCTTATTCAGGAAATTTTTGTTGTTGTCCTTCCTATCACTTTTCACTGAATAGCTACTTCAGTCTCCTCTCTCAATAAGCTTGACTCTGTCCTCAATCAGTATATATGGCAAAAGGTTACTCTTTTTTAAAAAATTCCCCTTTCAAATACCATTACATATCTAAACTACAGGTTTTTTTTTGTTTGTTTTTTTTTGTTTGTTTGTTTTTTTCTGATTACATATTTTGAGGAAAGGCATTTGGGAACAGTGATGGAGGCAGGTATGTGACTGGTTATGTGTCAAATTATTCATATCACTATTGGGGATCAAATGAAAGAAGGGGACACCTGGATGGCTCTATCCACTAATTGCTCAGTTGGTTGTTTGTCCAACTCTTGCTTTTAGCTCAGATCATCATCTCAAGGTCATGGGATCAAGCCCCATGTCAGGCTCTGTGCTCAGTGGGGAGTCTGGTTGAATTCTCTCTTTCTTTCTCCAATGCCCCTACCCCTGTTTGTGCTCTCTCTCACTCTCAAATAAATAAATAAATCTTAAAAAAGAAAAAGAAAAAAAAAAAGAAAGAAGGGGATCTAAATCTCAGCCAAAAAGGAGGACTATTTGTTCTCCGTCCAGGAAATTGGGATAAAGTGTATTCTGCATTATAGAAAACTTATCATGGAACCAGAGTCAGTTAACATTAACAGAGAATGTTTATGAAATAGGTCTAAATACTCTATGTATTTAAATCTACAAGGTAATATAAATGTTATTCCTATTTTCCAAATTAGGAAACTGAGGCACAGAAAGTATAAGTAAACCACCTAACAACATTCAACCTATAATTTGTAGAGCCAGAATTCAACTAACATACCTGACACTATGGTTTTATGAATACAAACAGATTTTTCTGTTTTTATATGTAAAGGTGTGAAGTAAAAAAAAGTTAAATTGCATTATTCAGCCTTGAACTTAATAATAAATCTATTAAAATTTTTATCATGTTATGACCAGCATTTATTTTTTTTAATTAATTAATTTATTTTTATTTTTTACAAACATAATATATTTTTATCCCCAGGGGTACAGGTCTGTGAATCGCCAGGTTTACACACTTCACAGCATTCACCATAGCACATACCCTCCCCAATGTCCATAACCCCACCCCCCTTCTCCCAACCCCCCTCCTCCCAGCAACCCTCAGTTTGTTTTGTGAGATTAAGAGTCACTTATGGTTTGTCTCCCTCCCAATCCCATCTTGTTTCATTTATTCTTCTTCTACCCCCTTAGCCCCCCATGTTGCATCTCCTCTCCCTCATATCAGGGAGATCATATGATAGTTGTCTTTCTCTGATTGACTTATTTCGCTAAGCATGATACCCTCTAGTTCCATCCACGTCGTCGCAAATGGCAAGATTTCATTTCTTTTGATGGCTGCATAGTATTCCATCGTGTATATATACCACATCTTCTTTATCCATTCGTCTGTTGATGGACATCTAGGTTCTTTCCATAGTTTGGCTATTGTAGACATTGCTGCTATAAACATTCGGGTGCACGTGCCCCTTCGGATCACTACGTTTGTATCTTTAGGGTAAATACCCAGCAGTGCAATTGCTGGGTCATAGGGTAGCTCTATTTTCAACATTTTGAGGAACCTCCATGCTGTTTTCCAGAGTGGTTCCACCAGCTTGCATTCCCACCAACAGTGTAGGAGGGTTCCCCTTTCTCCGCATCCTCGCCAGCATCTGTCATTTCCTGACTTGTTAATTTTAGCCATTCTGACTGGTGTGAGGTGGTATCTCATTGTGGTTTTAATTTGTATTTCCCTGATGCCGAGTGATATGGAGCACTTTTTCATGTGTCTGTTGGCCATCTGGATGTCTTCTTTGCAGAAATGTCTGTTCATGTCCTCTGCCCATTTCTTGATTAGATTATTTGTTCTTTGGGTGTTGAGTTTGCTAAGTTCTTTATAGATTTTGGACACTCGCCCTTTATCTGATATGTCGTTTGCAAATATCTTCTCCCATTCTGTCAGATGTATTTTGGTTTTGTTAACTATTTCCTTTGCTGTGCAAAAGCTTTTGATCTTGATAAAATCCCAATAGTTCATTTTTGCCCTTGCTTCTGTTGCCTTTGGCAATGTTCCTAGGAAGATGTTGCTGTGGCTGAGGTCGAAGAGGTTGCTGCCTGTGTTCTCCTCAAGGATTTTGATGGATTCTTTTCTCACATTGAGGTCCTTCATCCATTTTGAGTCTATTTTTGTGTGTGGTGTAAGGAAATGATCCAATTTCATTTTTCTGCATGTGGCTGTCCAATTTTTCAAACACCATTTATTGAAGAGGCTGTCTTTTTTCCATTGGACATTCTTTCCTGCTTTGTCGAAGATTAGTTGACCATAGAGTCGAGGGTCTATTTCTGGGCTCTCTATTCTGTTCCATTGATCTATGTGTCTGTTTTTGTGCCAGTACCATGCTGTCTTGATGATGACAGCTTTGTAATAGAGCTTGAAAATGTCTATGCTACCTAAAGCAATCTACACATTTAATGCAATTCCTATCAAAATACCATCCATTTTTTTCAAAGAAATGGAACAAATAATCCTAAAATTTATATGGAACCAGAAAAGACCTCGAATAGCCAAAGGAATATTGAAAAAGAAAGCCAAAGTTGGTGGCATCACAATTCTGGACTTCAAGCATTTATTTTTATACAAATAATTCATATATAAGAGTATCTCAAAGAACAAGTGTTGTTTTTCTTTTTTCTGACTATAGACAACATGTAGTCAAATCTTTCTCACCTAATTGTCTTCCGTTTGACTTAGTTTTTTCCCAAAAAGTTTCAACCTAACATTTGAGTATCTCAGTTATTTGGAGGATTCAAAAAAGATACATTTATATTCATTGTTAAATGTGAATAGCAAGACTAAATTTATAGTTCATCAGGTATTTTTAACTGTGTGTTGAGGACAGCGTTACATATTAAAGAGAAGGCTTCCTTTATTGTTGAATGATGCTGTCACTTGGTGGGCTTTGATTAGTTACAAGCATAAACAATTTATCTCATTTTACTTGCCAAGTGTATCAAATTGTCTTTATAAAAGCTAATTAAGTTTATCTTAGGTGTTAGTTCCATTCGCACTTTCACCTTCCTTTTCTAAAAAAACTCAGTACTATTTTAAGTTTAGCAGAGCTTAAGAAGCCAGGGTAAAACAAAAAGGTAATTCCCTGAGAAGCTAAAAAAATGACACTGCATTGAGTACAGAAAGAAGTTGGCTGTTTGCAGAACATTTGGTCTGATTTCTAGGGAGCTGGGCTAATCCCATGTAGAGGTTATGCATTTTATATCCTTTAATAATCCTTTAATAATAATCCTTTAATAATCCTTTTTACACTTGAAAATAAACCTATTTTAGCAAAGTTCACAGAGCTGTCCCATCCCACTTTAAATTTGTGAAATAGGATAAAGATACTCTTAATTGCATACCTGGCATATTAAATATTTAAAATATTTCTTATAATTTAAAGATCCATATAAAATAGTAACTTGAGAAACTGCTGGGGGCAGGGTGGAAACAGTGCTCTCAGGGTTTTTCATTTGTTTGCTTTTATTTTTTGCACCAACAATAACAGAATGCTCTGTCTTAATACAAGGTTAATGTGTTTGCATCTTTGGCATTATTTAAAAAAATCCTATTCTTGGAATAATTATTCCTTTTTATGTAAACATATATTATTTTAATGTAAATTTTGGATGGGTGCTGTAGCAGAGAAAAGAGTCATCTGTCAAAAATCCAAGTTCCTGGTTGCTTGAGTATGACCTTTTTCTGTAGGTAATTTCCCAGAAAGGGACTACATCGCCCATACCTCATTGCAGTTAGGTGTAGACATGTGATTGAGCCTAGGGCAATGGAATGTAAGCAGCATTTGTGCACACCACTTGTAGATCTGACCCATAAAAATTTCCTCCAAATTATGTACTTCCATTCCCTTTCCTTTTCCACTAGCCACAGGCCAGTTCCCAAGAAACATTAGAAACACTGTGTTGAAAATGACACTATCCATCACTCTGGGACACTGAAAAACTGCATGGAGCAAAGCCCTTTCTACCAGTACTGCATTGGAATGTAATATATTCAAGAAACAGTACTGTACTGGGAGTCTGTTTTAGTAGTTAACATTATACTAACAAATACAGAAGCAACAATTGGAAAAGTGCTAAAAAATACATTATTCTTTAATGTGCGATTTATTAAAGCTCTTTTTTTCTTCAAGCATTTACTACGTTTTCTAATAATTATTTATAAAATATAATTCAGAAACATTAATGTATGATTTCATGTAGTATATATTTAAGATATATATGGTTCAATGTTCAACACAAGTACATAAATAATATTACCTATAGTTCCCTGTCTGCTAGCAGTTTACTGTGCTTGAGGATAAAATAAAGCTATAAATTAATTATAATTTAATACAGTATATGATAAGTGAATTTAAACTGCGTCAGACGTGGTCAAAAAAGCATTCAATGCTTGATTTAAATTCTGTGTGGACAGATTTTCTAATTTTGATACAAATATCTGTCTAATGAGAGAAACACATTGTTGGCTAAGTAAGTTACAGGAAGGAACAACGTTTCTTATGGTTGGTCCCCTTAACGTTAACCACAGATAATCATTCTAGCCCTCTCCCTTAATATTTTAGAGGGAAAAAGATCTAAGACTGTTATATATCAATACAATTAAGGGAAGAAGCTATGCGGTTCCTGAGTGACACAGTTGGTTAAGATTCCGACTCTTATTTTCGGCTCTGGTGGTGATCTCAGGGTTGTGAGATAGAGCTGTGCATGGGACTCCACATTCAGTGGGGAGTCTGCTTGGGTTTCTCTCCCCCTTTCCCTACACTCTCTTTGTCTCTGAAAAATAAATAAATAAATCTTAAAAAATTAAATTAAATTAAATTAAGGGAAGAGGACAGAAAATATATCTATGGTTAACAGTAAGGGGGCCTTAAGAAACGTTGCTTCATTTGCATCACTTTTTTAGCCAACCATGTGTTTTTCTCCCCAAATCTAAGGGAATTAAAAAAAAACAAACAGATAAAGATTAAAAACCCCATGGCAAAAAAGTCTGTGTAGAATTTCACAGACTTTCACAACATAAGTAATATTAGAAAAGGAAAGGGATGACTTTGACTTGCTCAGTGTCTTGATCCAAGTCAAGAATACAGGTATATTTTCTTCTTCCTGTATATTTCAATAAGCAAGGATGAGAGCTCTGTTCAGTCATTCCTCTCCCTAAACATCCATTCATTCAATTCATGACAACCCCAAACATTGTATCTTGGGATGCCAACTTGCTTAAGGAAATGTGTGGAAATGTATTGAAACCTGAAAAGGTACAGAGAAAGCATTCATTTGTCTTCATAGAGAATGCCAAACTAATCGCTAGCAATGCTATAGTTTAGCCAGAAAATAATTGGCCATAGTAGATGAATAGCTGTTGGGCACGGGAAATTGAAAACTATCAAATTTTAGTAGATCTCTCTACTCAACAAACAAACAAAAATCATAAGCCTCACAAAGAAGTGTGAAACATAAAGAAAATAAAACCATATACCGATACATTAAAAAAAAAAAAAAAAAAAAAAGGGATGCCTGGGTGGCTCAGTTGGTTGGGCAGCTGCCTTCGGCTCAGGTCATGATCCCAGCGTCCTGGGATCGAGTCCCGCATCGGGCTCCTTGTTCTGTGGGAGCCTGCTTCTCCCTCTGCCTCTGCCTGCCACTCTGTCTGCCTGTGCTCGCTCTCTCTCTCTCTTTCTGACAAATGAATAAATAAAATCTTTAAAAAAAAAAAAGAACATAGTTATGTAACTTACTTTTCTGTAAGGAACAGATGAAAATTTCAGTGAACACTTACCTGAGTCCACCAAAAGCTTAGATAAAATTATCTAAAATGGGACCAAAGAGTTATATTAAGTAAACAGGCTGAAGTACAAAAATGTAAAACAAATAAAGAAAAAAAAGTAAGAAAACCCAAAATGGAAAAGTAAAATAAAAAATTGGTAAACAGGGTGATGGATATTGATCTGTGATTCTGTGCCTGCTGTGATGAGCACTGGGTGTTATACTTAACTAATGAATCATTGAACACCATATCAAAGACTAATCATGTACTCTCTAGTGGTTAACAGAACATTAAAAAAAAAAATCTGTATTCCAGATTACAAGGAGTCAGGCTTACCTTTGTATACAATTAAACATGAGATGTTGGGAGAAACTATTCCAAATGTCAAAAGGGAAAAAAAAAGCCAACAACAACAACAACAAAATAAAAAAAAGAAAGAAAAAAGAAAACAATAAGTAGAGATGACTATCATAAAAAGTGGAGGAAAGAAACCATAGGGTAATAGGAACAAAATAAAAAATAAAAGATATTTAAAGAAACTGTCTCAAATTGAAGGATAAACTTGGGCTATAAATATTCCTTTATTTCTTCAAGATCAAAGATTTTGCTACAGTATGTTTAAGGCTCATTTCAAATATAAAATAACTTCTTGCAAGTGTCCCAGAAACAAGAACCAAGAATCAAAATTCAAGCTAATCTGGATATTTTTTTTCTGCAACTCTAAACCATAAAAGAAAGTCTACAGAGCACTATGACAAAAACATGGTAATCAAGAGTTTTACTATATACTGGTTTGTCACTGACATATAAAGCAAGAGAAGTTTCCCAGAAGATTAAGAATTCCTAAAATTTAAAGTATTAAGAAAAATAGATCAATATTCATCTGTTCCAGGAATAGGTTGAAATTATAAATTAAGAAAGCCAAAACTAAATACATAACAAGATCAGAAGTGAGTAATAAAATCAATTAGACTGCAAATTCCATGATTGTAAGCATTGTGTTCTTTTTGCTGAGTGGTTTTCCCTCAGTATGAACATAATGCCTGCACATAGGAGGTGTTCAAAGAAGTGAAAAATATGTAAAACTATTTTAATAATTGTAAATATGGCTATAAAATGGAATTCAGACAAATTATTTAAAATCAGTTGTCTGTTCTTAATGAGCAAAAATAATCTGTTTATCCAACAGATACTGATTTATCAAACACTAGAAGATGGAGGGAAAAGACAAAGGCATGGGATTATCATAAATCACTTAACAGACTTTATCCATCTCTAATAATAAAAGAAATATAAGTTTAAAAAGGATTTTATAAACTCAATGAAGTCACAGATAGAATTAGGACTATTCCATTAGGACTACAGAAATTCTATCTCCTATAGATGATAAACACAAATAAAATATATAAACCAGAAAGAACCCTCAGAAGGAAAAAAAAGCAGAAAAGAAAGTTTAATAAGATCCCATGTAACAAAAATATGAATTAAAATATGAAGTAACTCTGTACAGAATATTTTTACTTTGAAATTAAATCTTATCATGGTGTTTCCCTAAAAACTGGTCTCAGATAAAATAATCCAGAACATAAAAGTGGAAGAACAGAAAAGATATATTGTATAAATATAATAAATTAATTGATCAAGCCAGCTGTGTTATTAATATACATAACAATATCAAAAACAAATTGCACCAAGTTAGGGTAAATTTATATTAAGGAATGTGAAAAGTGTGTAAGAGTGCAATCTCCAAAGTTCAGAAATCTATGTCCCTTTTCTTATACATTTTTCCCCCAAATTATTGCCTCTTATTATGCTTACACTACTACTAAGTACTTAAAAGTGTTTCTGTCACAGACATGGTTCTTGTAATAAATGTTGGGGTGGGGGTGCCTGAGTGGCTCAGTCAGTTAAGTGTCTGCCTTCGGCTCAGGTCATGATCCTAGGGCCCTGGGTTCAAGCCCCACATCAGGCTCCCTGCCAAAGGGAAACCTGTTTCTCTCTCTTCCCTTGCTATTCCCTCTGCTTGTGCTAGCCCTCTTCTCTCTCTCTCTCTCTCTCTGTCAAAAAAATAAAATCTTAAAAAATAAAATAAAAATAAATAAAGAAACATTGTGTATCCCCCAGATCGCAGAACTGCATTCCAGACTAGGTCCTCATCCCCCCAGATTCTAGAAGTGTTAACAGCATAGCTGATTTCCTCAACACAACTAGCTCTCAACTGAAAAGATCCACTTTGCCTAAGGTCATGCATCTTCCCTGGTGCATCCAGACTAATGACTAGTTGAAGTGAGGATATAACTATCCTACTTTTTCACCTCAACTCAGAACAACACTAAAAGGCTATCACAATCCACAGCCCTACACAAGATCAGCCAACCCTGCTGTTGTAACTGCCTTCCAGCCAGACTTAATCTGCAATACCACTTATTTCATTCTTCAACAGGTACTAACCTAAGATAACTCTTCAGAAACTTTCTGCACAAAAATCTCCATCTCAGAGTCTGTTTTCCAGGAATCCCAATCCAAAACAGATCTAAAACACTTTTGTCAAATGAATAAATGATATAAAATAATGGGAATTGCTCATGAGCTTTGTAAAGCTTCAAAATTGTAACCAAATAAAACTTATGATTAATGAAGATAAATATAATATTTATAAGAAGATTGGGTGATATTCACTCCTAATAGTATATGGCAGATTATGAAAATTAAAAACAATAATATAAAATACAAATGGAATAATAATGATTCTAGTGACTGATTTCTTTTTTTTTTTCAATTTATTGTCTCCTTATTATGCTTTCAGCTCCTAATTGTATATTTTTTATTTCTTCTTTGAAGATGTCTATCTATGTGAGGTCAGTTTTTATATACATTTTTAAAATCCATTGTGCAGAGACTATGTCTTGTTCAATTTCAGATTTTTGAAAATTTCAGTTTCTTTGTCCTGCCAAATAGAATCTCCTAAGTATTTCTTGATGCTGAAAAAGAAGCAACATTTGCTATATATGAAAGTGGTTGAAAGACATTTTCAAAGATGCACACTTCAGAAATGTGCCTTCTCTAAATCTATTTGCACTAGCAATATCACTACATAGTTTTATATTACAAAAGCTGACATGAGTTCTAAATCTTTAGAGTAACCCATGGCCAGCCACAAACATGTTGGCATTGCTATGCTTTCTTTTATGTGTTTAAACAGATTACTAACCTTTCCTTCTCAGTTCCAATTATCATAAAATAAAAAAGAGAATAACAAAAATAATTCCAACTTGCTTGAGCTAAACAAAGGACACAGAAATTCTTGAAATTAAAAGCAAGGATCTTATTCCTGTGAGGACCCACTGTATTATGCTCAGAGCCGCCATTCTACACATCACAAGGGGGACATGATTCACATTGCATTCAGTTTATACTCTTTTGTTCCTTTGTTTTCTTTACATTATGCAAAAATTCCCCACATCTCTGAATCCATTTTATGTGCTTTATGCAACAATTTGCATGCAAGTGATTTTATGTAAATTGAATGCTATATATTTGAAGAATTATCTATACATGTGTAATGAGGTGAAGAAAAATTGTATTACATTAGTGTACTATGCTAAGAGTAGCACTTTTACTGTATATATAGTGAAAGAGATAAAGACAAAAATGGAACTAGGGATAATCATTGCAACTAATTCCTTTTTTTTTAGTCATTGATAGTACTAATAGTTAATAAAATGCTGTAGATAACCAATGTAGTCAAATATTGTAGTATGTTTTTGGGTTAAGTGTTTTAGGCTGCACACATATCTACCATCTTCTACACACATATCTATCATCTTCTATGTCAATGGAGGACATGTTCTACATTACATTAAGACTAATTATTCTTCCTGTCTTTCACATGTCCCTTCCCACCTATTCAAGGATTCCAATTCAATGATTATCCACTTTTCTGTATGTCTGAGAGAGATACTGTAGGTTGGCAAATCCCCTCACTTATCTAGTTCTCTTCTCTCTTGCCTGTCTCTCCTCTAAATGTTATATAAGTTTTAAAAATGCTTGATTTCCCAGACTTCCTTTTTAATATTGGCTTATTTTGTGACATAGTTCTGACCAATAATATATAAAAGAATTTCCCCTTCTCCCTTTTTCCTGTCTGGAAGATGGATATGCTACCTAGAATATAAGGTGCAAATGATTATGAGGCCACATGCAAGTGCAAAAGAAAACACATCAAGGCTTGTGAATCAGAAGGGTAGAGAAAAATGGAAACATAGTGACATGGTTGAGCTTCTCTAATCCTTAGCCCTGGACACATTGTATGAGGAAAAGAAATTTTTACTTCTTTTGGAAATTGTTAGTTGTGTTTCTTTGTTATTTGCAGACAGAAATATTCCTATGCACTTCCTCTCCCTTACTTTCCACATCCAATTCTGAAATCCTATCAATTTCACTGACTTTCAAGGACAGTACTCTTAATCTTCATGGTAATCTGCACGGTAATCTTCATGGCTTTAGTTCAGTCTATAACTATCATCTGTTTAATTTATTACACAGCTTCCTGGTGTCCCCATAGGTAATCTCATACACCACCCAATCCATACTCGGATCACTGAAGTTCTTGATTATTTTCAGTAAAAAGCCCAGGTCTCTTATGATGACATTTAAGACCATTAAAATTGCCCCTGTCTGTCTCCAGCTTCATATCATCAACATGTTCCTGTACCGTACACTTTAGTGCACTACCCTAACCTCACATACTTTACTGCCTTTATCCATGCTACTTGCTTGGCATGAAAGTCCCTGGTTATCATTCTCCTGTACCTCATCCTTATTTACTGTTTGAATTAAATTCTATAATTTTCGAATCAGGTAAGTCTTTCTTGATGTTGTACTTTGAAAGGTACTATCACTACATGTTCTACCAACACATTTGTTGTTTATATTTTATCAGCTAGTTCTTTGGATAAATTATTAACTTATATTTATTCCCATATATACAATGCAATGGCTAGTATAAAGCACGTCCTCCATAACTGTTGGAAAATTGATTGAAGAATAAATGGTAACTTAAATTGATTGAAAATATATAAAATTACCAATTAACTATATCAATAATCTACACTTATGTTCTCTTATTAACTTCCTAAAGTAATTTGCATCTGTTTTATTTTTCTAGTAATACATTTTTGTAAAAATGTAGAGCCTAAGTGTCACTTTGTCCCATATGGCAGAGAAGCAACTAAGGCACAAAAAATCCCAAAGAAATGGCTGACATATTCTGACAGATTAAAAGATTATAAATGCTTCAAATTTTACTTTTGCATATTTTCTGTTATATAAATAGCTTTTTAAATACTAAATACTCAAAATACATTCTTAATTAATGTGTCATTGAAATATTTATTTGTTGCAAATATTACTTGTTAAGAGTTGCATGTTTAATACAGTACTGTTCTTTTAATAGCACCAATATATAGTTTCTTTTATTTTGGCAATGTCCTTAAGTTTGATTTTCTTCTCATTGACAAAGTTTTCGCTAGACTTACTAAGACATAAGGAAAGGACTCAAATAAATAAAATTAGAAATAAAAGATGAGACATTATAAATAATATTGCAAAAATGCAAAAATGCAAAGGTTCATAAGCAATTACTGTGAACAATTATGCACAAGTTAGATAGCCTAGGAGAGATGGATAAATTTCTAGAAACATACAATCTACCGAGACTAAACCATGAAGAAATAGAAAATCTGAATAGACTAATTACTAGTAAGGGGATGGAATCAATAATCAAATACCTCCTAACAAATAAAAGTCAGAATCAGACAGCTTCACTGGTGAATTCCACAAAACATTTTAAAGAAGAACTAATGCCAATCTTTTTCAAACTCTTCCAAAATATTAAAGAACAGGAAAGACTCAAATCTCATATTTGAGGTCAGCATTACACTAATACCATGGCCAAATCAGAACACTGTAAGAAAATGAAATTAGAGGCCAATATCTCTGATGAATATAGATGTAAAAATTCTGAACAAAATACTAGCAAACTAAATTCAACTAAATTCACCTGAATTCAATTAAAAGGATGATAGCCCTGAAGAAGTATGGTTTATCTCTGTGACTAAAGGGTGGTTCAATATACACAAATCTATGTGTATATATCACATTACGAGAATGAATGATAAAAATCTTAATAGATGTAGAAAAAGCATTTAACAAAATTAAACATCCTTTCATGATGAAACCTCACCACAAATTGGATGCAGCAGGAACACACCTCACACCTCAACATAATAAATGCCATATGTGACAAACACACAGGTATCAAACTTAATGGTGGAAACTAAAAGCTTTTCCTCAAACATCAAGAAAAAGACAAGGGTGCTCACTCTCATCACTGCTATTCATTGAAAGTCCTAGCCAGAACAACTAGGCAGGAAAAATAAAGGTCTTATAAATTGGAAAAGAAAAAGTAAAATTATCTCTGTTGTACATGACATAATCTCATATAGTACTCTAAAGACTCCAGGAAAAAAAAAAACCTTGAAAACTAATAAATTCAGTAAAATGGCAAGATACAAAATTAATATTAAAAGCACGGATTGCATGGAGCACTGGGTGTGGTGCAAAAATAATGAATACTGTTACGCTGAAAAAATAAAAAATTTAAAAAAAAGTCAGTTGTGTTTCTATATGCTAACAACAAACTATCTGAAAATAAAGAAACATACCATTTACAACAGTATCAAAAACAATAAAATAGTTAGGAATAAATTTACCTAAAGAGGTAAAAGATCTGTACACTAAAAACTATAAGATATTCATGAAAAAAATTGAAGAAGACACCAATAAGTAGCAAGATAACCTGAACTCATGGAGCAGCAGAACTAATATTGTTAAAATGCCCATTTTACCCAAAGCAACCTATAGATTTAATTCATTTCCTATAAAAAATTCCAAGAACATAGAAGAAAATCCATCCATATCTAGTCAACTAATATTTGACAAGGTAGCTAAGAATATTCAATGGGTAAGAATAGTGTTCATCTCGTGCTATTCCCTAGTGTCCCAAAGGTGTTTAATTTTCAGGTCATAGTTGAAACAGAGGCAAAGAAATTCAGCAAATGAAAGAGTAAGCAGGGAATAGCATGAGATGAGCGCTATTCTGATCTGAACGCTGCCGCACCAGGTGAAGTGAAAGGCTGGGACTTCTGGGGAGCCTAATGGCAGGGAGTTGGCACTTGCATCTGGTTCCCCCCCAGTATTTTCTATTTGAATTCTAGGTACATGCATGCATGCCTATCATTCTTCTAAATATTACTAATAAAACATGACGTATAATAATCCAAATAAAACAATGAGTTACCCTTCTAAAAAAAAAGAATACTCAATGGGAAAAAAGGACAGTGTCTTTAATAAATTTTGCTAGATAAACTGCCTATTTACATTTAAAAGAACAAAACTGGTCGCTTATCTTACACCACTAAAAAAGTAGCTCAAAATGGATTAAAGGCTTAAATGTAAAATTTGAAATATTTCTGCAGAGAAAGCAAGAATAACACCAAAATAATACAATGAAAATGCAATCACTGAATGGGAGAAAATATTTGCACATCTTATATGGGGTTAACAACCAAAATTCAAGGACAAAACCCCCCAAACGAATAAGCTTTAAAAATAGAGGAGCCAAAGGGCGTCTGGGTGGCTCAGCGGGTTAAAGCTTCTGCCTTTGGCTCAGGTCATGATCTCAGTATCCTGGGATCTAGCTCCGCTTTGGGCTCTCTGCTCAGTGGGGAGCCTGCTTCCCTCTCACTCTGTGCCTGCCACTCCGCCTACTTGTGATCTCTGTCTGCCAAATAAATAAATAAAACACTCTTTAAAAAAATAAAGGAGCCAAGTACACATTTTTTTTTTCAAAAAAAGACAGACAATAGGCCTGAAAAAGTGCTGAACGAACATCATTAATCATCAGAGAAATGCAAACAAGAACCAGAGTGAAATATCACTTCACACCTCTTAGAGTGTCTATTACAAAGAGATGAGAGAGAACATGTGGAGAAAAGGAAAACATTGCGCACTGCGATAGAAAATCAAATTGGTAGAGCCACATAAGAAAAGTAATATAGAAATGCCTTTAAAAACTAGAACGAGAACTACCATGTAATCCAGCAATCCTACTTCTGGCTATATCTCTGAAGGAAATGAAATAGGATCTTGAAGGTATCTGCACTCCCATAAACACTGCAGCATTATTCAAAATAGCCAAGACATGGAAACAACCCAAAAATGTAAGCGTGGAATCTGAAATAGTTGAACTCAAGGAAACTGAGAGTAGGTTGGTGGTTAAAGAAGGTTTGGATGGGGAAAATGAAGAGATGTTGGTCAAAGGGTCCATACTCTTAGTAATAAAATGAATAAGTTCTGGGAATCTAATGTATAGCATGGCAACTATAGTTAACTTTGGTTATCAATACTGTATTGTATACTTTAGAATTGGCTAAGAGAGTAGACCTTAAAAAAAAAGAAAAAAAGAAAAGAAAAAGAAAAAAAGAAAAAAAGAAAAAAAAGAAAAAAAAAGAAGTTAGGTTATGTATTAACTGGCCTTATCATGATGATCATTTGATAATATTAATGTACATCAAGCATGTTTTTTTTTAAGATTTTATTTATTTATTTGCCAGAGAGAGAGAGCACACAAACGGGGAGCAACAGAGGGAGAAGGAGAAGCAGGCTGTCCTCTGAGCAGGGAGCCCAATGTAGGGTCCCAGGACCCTGGGATCATGACCTGAGCCAAAGGCAGACATTTAACTGACTGAGCCACCCAGGCATCCCCAAATCATGTTGTACACCTTAAATTTACAAAATGATGTTATTTGTCAAGTATATCTCAATAAATCTGGGAAAAAGCCTTATATAATAGTACAATCTAATGCAAAATATTAGATTAACATGGTCTGAAAAAAACTAGTAATAACATACATTTTCACTTAAAAAATTAAGGAACTGTGAAGATATTAATACCTATGGTTTCTTTCATTGTTTTCTGAAACTTTAAATGGTTCTTCCACAATGGTCCTAGCGAATGTTCTCCAGACACTGGCTGCTGGAACTGTGGTCCATTGACTAGCAGCAGTGACATCATCTGGAAGCTTGTTAGAAACGCAGAACCATTCCCACCTCAGTTCAACTAAATCAGAAACTATGTATTAACAACAGATGATCTGTATGTACATTAAAGTGTGAGAAGCACTGACCTTGATAACTCAAAGTTTGAGAGTTAAAAAGCAAGAGTGAGAAAAAAAAAAAAAAAGCAAGGGTGACCTTAGTAACTCAGTCCTTTATTTAGAAGTTATTAGGGTTCTCTCAGGAGTGGGGTAGTGGGGCAATGGGAGCAGTTCATTTTGGATGTGGGCAATTTTTTAGAACTTAGACAATCATCAAAAATAATAAAACTTCAGAAGAATGAGAATTTTATCACTGATATTGTTTAGAACTGTTGGTGAATGTTAATAATTAAAAAATACTGATTTTAGTCAGTTTTATTATGGTTTTTATATTTTCTACATTCAACCCATTCCCTTATTGCTTGCACCTGGGGTGGACCAACCTCATGACCTCACTCTTTACATTGTTTACAGAACTTTTTTGTTGTTATTGTGTTTTTCTTTTGTGATACCATTTTTTTTCCTCAAGTTTTTATTTAAATTCCAGTTAGCACTGTAATATTAGTTTCAGGTATAGAATTTAGTGACTCATCAGTTACATACAACATCCAGTGCTCATCACAAGTGCCCTTTTAATGCCCTTCACCTATTTAACCCTTCCCCCTGCCCACCTCCCCTCCAGTAACCATCAGTTTGTTCTCTATAGGTAAGAGTCTGTTTCTTGATTTACCTCTCTCTTTTCCCCCCTCTATATTCATATCAAGGTGCATATATCTCTTTAAACTAGTATGTTTATCATAAACTAGTATGTTTATACATAAACTAATATTGTGTATCATTTGGGTAAATACCTAGTAGTGGAATTGTTGGATCCTAGGGTAGTTCTATTTTTAACTTTTCGAAGAACTGCCATACTGTTTGCCATACTGTTTTCCAAACTGGATGCACTAGTTTCCATTCCCAAAAACAGTGTAAGAGAGTTCCCCTTTCTCCACATCTTTGCCAACACCTCTTGCTTCCTGTGTTATTAGTTTTAGCCATTCTGATTGGTGTGAGGTGATATCTCATTATAGTTTTAATTATATTTCCCTGATGATGAGTGATATTGAGCATCTTTTCACGTGTCAGTTAGCCATCTGTATGTCTTCTTTGGAAAAATGCCTATTCATATCTTCTGCCCATTTTTAACTGGATTATTTGTTTTTTGGGTGTTGAGTTTTACAGGTTCTCAATATATTTTGGATACTACAAAAGACCCCAAATAGTTAAAGCAATCTTGAAAAAGAAAAGAAAGGCTGGAGGCATTACAATTCTGGACTTCAAATTATATTATAAAGCTATAGTGATCAAGACAGGATGGTGCTGACACAAAAACAGATGCATAGATCAACAGAACAGAGTAGAAAACCCGGAAATGAACCTACAACTGTATGGTAAACTAATCTTTGACAAAGCAGGAAAGAATATCTAAAGGAAAAAGTCTCTTTAAAAAATGGTGTTGGGAAATCTGGATAGCAACATGCAAAAGAATGAAACTGGACCACGTTCTTACACTATACACAAAAATAAATTCAAAATGGATGAAAGACCTAAATATGAGACAGGAAGCCATCAAAATCCCAGAAAAGAAAACAGACAGTAACCTCTATGATATTAGCTGTAACAACTTCTTATTAGATATGTCTCCTGAGGGAAGGAAAACAAAAGCAAAAATAAACTATTGGGACTTCATAAAAAGCCTCTGTACAGTGAAGGAAACAATCAATAAAACAAAAAGGTAACCTATAGAATGGGAGAAGATATTTGCAAATGACATTTCTTTTGTGGTAGTATTTTCACTATATTTAAAAAATGATAACTCATTGTGGATAGAAAATGACCATTATGGTAGCGGAGATCTTCTAAGAATAATCCAATATCATACAAGGAATGGTCAGCAAGCCTGGAAAATGCAGGGAATATTTCTAGATCCCCTGAATTTTACCTAAATGTCCATAAAATTGGTTTCATAAAATGGCAATTTCTAGATCCATCATAGGGAACCTAGTAGTGGTGAAGATGAAATTCGAATGGTCTGTTCGCATATGTTACCTTCAACCTAGACCTTTATTTCAAGTCTTTAACAGTTCTTCCAGTGCACCCAGGTGTGTAAGTGAACATGGAGGAGGCAAAGAGTGATTCTGCTGCATTAGGTCTCCCTGATTAAGCTTTTTTCTTTTTTTTTTTTTAAACAAAAATGGAAACATCTGTTTTGAAACATTTAAAAACTGTACCCACCCTTGACAAACAAAATAGATTACTGAGGCATCTTTTTTATGCCAAATGAAAAGATTTTTTGAAATCAGAAAAGAAGAGTTAGTTTTACTCATTTATTTTTATTTTTATTTTTCAATACTTATACAATTTTAGGCATTTATATTTTCCTTGTAATCAAGTTGAGGGAATTCATTGCTTGTGGAGCAAAACAAATAGTACTTTCAGGAAAATAAAGAAAGCAGTCAGTGTGAATGCTTTTCAACCAGGCATGGTCAGTGCTCTCCAACTTTGGCTGCAAAGAGAAGATGTTGTGTTTTAGAAAGAAAGTCTGCTCATGAGTTCTACTTACTCCAGGGAAAGTTATCACCAATGATGGACAGGTGCTTTCACTGCCTCTTCTGCTATTTCTCTCTCCTGAGTGAAGTCTTTCAATCATGGTACTGATTGTGCCGTGATATACATTTGAGATAGAGTTATATGTGTGGGCTATTCATCTATACTTTCAGCATTGTATCTATTATAGAGGATGTTTGTTGCATTTGTTTTATCACAAAGAGGCTCTGTTAACCTTTTATCTCACCCAGCATTTTAGAACTTTAAAAAAAAAAAAATTTACACATTGCTCACAATTGGAGGGTGAATGAAATGGTATTGCCAAGTAGTGACCTCTGTTTAGTTGTTCCAGCAAAGCCAATTAAAAGAACATTATGACCATTATTAATGAATAATTGTGTTGTAGTAATCAATAGAGAATACTGTCTAACATGTGGACAAATATGTTGATGATCATTACTTATAATTATTACAGATCTGCACATGAAGAATCATCCAATATGAGACACTGTTCAAAAAGAAGGTAATTTTGTGTCACAGGATATTTGTTTGGGGCTAGTCTGGAATAGGGTTTGTTTTCCTGGATAGATCAGAGAGAGGATCACTATCTGTGAAACTGACTAAGTGACTTGCAGTTATGTTCACTCTGAATAATTAAATAATTCAAAAAATAGTTTTAAACAAATAATAGATCACCAAAACCTGTTTACAAACAATTGAGAAAAGGATATAGGGTTAAGTGATAATTATATGTAATTGTCAAAAATGGCAACTGGATTAGCTAACAAATGTTTTGCTATAAATATTTACCTTAAAAGCAGTAATGTGTGGCCTTTTCATGAACTAAAAAAATATTGTAAACCCAAGGCTGTATTCATAAACTCTTCTGACAACTCCTTTATGCCAGAAGTAGAAATGGGAACCACCTGGGAGGAGATGCACAAGGCATTTAGAGTTGTAAAGTTTTTTATTTCATTTTGTTTTTAATTAAAGCCTATCAAAGCTCCATTCATACATATAGATTTAGAAACCACTGCATGGGGTCCTAGAATGTTTGTACTTTAAAGGGCTTTGGGATCATAAATATTTTTGAGGAAGGAATATTCTGTAGGAAAATCAGCAAGGACCAAAGGGTAATGCACAGCCTAGCAAGCTTTCTTCTTGTCCCCTTTCTCTGAATTTAGTGCTACTTCTGGTGTGATATCTGGTTAATATAAGGGAGAGGTGTGACTAATCCTCTTTTAGATCTGTCAGTGGCCTTTATTAATGTTTCACCTCCTCTGAAATTCCCACTGAGTCAGTCTTTTGAGTAAAATTGGGTTTTCATAGCCCATAATAAGATGAACATGTTTGGTGCTGTAGGAAAGTTTCCTTGACCTCATAGCTGAGTATGTATGTACCTGCCAGAGGGGAATGGCCACATACAGGTAGAAGAATGAGGGAGAGCAAATACTGGAATATCTGCAAAAGCTGGATAAACATAAGGGAGCAGTATAATGCCCTCAGATGAAGGCAGTGGAACTCTCCATATAAACTGTATATGGTATAACGTGTGTTCACTGGCTCTCATGCATATTTATTCAACATTCTTTGAACAAATATTACTGAGGGTCTGCTTTGTGCCGGAGTCTATTCTAGACTTTGGAGATAAGCAGTGCAGCAAGGAGGCAATGTCCTTGCCTCACGGGGCTTCCATTTAGTTTGGAAAGTCAAAACATAATTAAAAATGTAAAATAAATAAATAGGCTCCATACCAGATGATAATAAGTTCCAGGAATGTAATTATAGCAAAATAAGGGTGAAAGAAACAAACATGAGTGTGGTCTAGTATATGAGGTCTTCAGAGAAGTTTTTCTGACAAAGAGACATGTGAACATATCTGAATGAGTGATAAAAAGAATACACGCAAACAAATGGGAAAAGGATATTCTAGGCAGTGAAAAAAAAAAAGACAAAATGATAGTCATAAGTGGAGAAGGAGTGAGTTTATATGAAAAACAAGAAGACCAAGGTAACTGGGTTGAGTGAGCTGAGGAAAGATAGGTAGGAAATGAGATCAGAAAGACACAATGGAATGGCCAAAAGCAGATAATGTACATTTTAGAATAGCTTTTTTTGGCTCAGATTCTGTTGAAATAATTTACTACATATCTACTCCACACTAGCAGATTAATGAGTATAAGCCTCCGTCTTCCTGGAGTTCACAGTATTGGAAGTGAGAAAATAAGAACATAATTGCAATACATTGTGATTCACTGTTTGGTTTTTTGTTTGTTTGTTTGTTTGTTTTGTTTTCTCTAGGTATAAACCCAAGTTGCTAGGGCAGACTTAAAAGAATGCGTATAAATTTTCCTGGCGCAGTCATGGGAGGCTAATTAGAGCACATAATACATAGGCCGAACTTTGAAGAACAGAGCAGAACTTGTCAGGTGACCAATTTAATGAAAGTATTCCAAGCTGCCTCAGTGGTTTGTTTAAATGTACAAAGTCATAGGAAATCACTACAGTTTGACCTTTAGTGATGTAATGGAAAAGCAAAAAAAGCACTGGAGTAGAGAGTGTCTGAATATTGTCTTTGAAACACAGAACACTCCTTAATCTCCCCTGCAAATGGGGATTAATAATCACACCTATCTTGTCAAATCATGGTGATTAGTGATCCTAAATGTGGTATGCCTGGCTTATATTATGTGGCAGTAAATCCTAGTTATTATTTTCATATAGAAAACTCTAATATTGACAACAGGCGCAGGTTTCATTTCCTTATTTTATTCTCAGACATTGTTCAGAATGTGAAACAGCATGGGTGCTCATGAATATTTGGTATGCAACTGAATGAACTGGCATAGTAAGAGTTTCCTTTCGACTGGAATAGTGCAGGTGACAGAAGAGAAAGAACTGGACAAGGACAATGGTGGTGGACATAGGAAAAAGACAATTTAGAGATGTTTAAGAGATAAAAGTGAGAGAATTTGTAACTAATTGGATATGGGGGAGAAAGAATCGGGTTGAAAACTGAGTGACTGGATGAAGGGTTGTCCCTTTCACTAAAATGGGATAACTGGGAGAAAAAGGAAGTGGTTTAAGTTGTATAAGAAGAGAAAAAAAAATGAGGTCAAGCTGACTTCATAATTTTGAGATATCTACAGACACAGGTGAAAAAGCTTAGAGGTGATCAAAAATAAAGTCTGGTTTGCAAAAGAAGGTTCAAGCAAGATAGATACACTGGCAGCAATTGAAGCCTTTTTTTTTGTGAATGAAATTTGGTAAAGATATTATTACAGAAGAGGGAAAAGAAATGTAATTATATATTCCAGACAACATTATAATTTAAGGTGCAAACATAAAAAGGAAGATCACTTGAATCTCATGACATCACAGAGAAGTTAAGAGAGCCATGAGAAACTGGTATCATCTCATAACTTACTTTTCTTTGTATTTTTATAAAAACAGTACAAAACATAGTTTGATATAGCTTAAATAGTCCCTCACTGAAGGACTCCCTAACTTAAGTCACCTTAATCACACAAACTCTAAGAGCTCATAATGATGTGTGAGAAATGATCAATGATAGTAAGAGTCACAATTCAGAAGACAAAGTTCTGTTTGGTTTATATGATTTAAACATTATGAGATCATTATTTCTCATTTTCTTATTGGGCATTCAACTTAATATTATTTAGTATGTAATGAACAGACAATTCAGATAAGTGATTGTCATTGTTGGAAAGTTTTCCTGGTAGATATAATTTATATCATCTACTCATTTCCAATCTTTATTCAGTTAGATATCATTTAAAGTTGCTTTTTATTATTATTGCTTTCTAATTATGCTTGGATATACTCTTTGATACTATCCAGAAAAGGTAGCTACCAACATTTTTTTAAAGATAGTTGGGAGATCTCTAACCAAACAGATAAGTGACAACTTTCCTATCATAGCATTCATTCAGTAATTTTGTCTGAACACTTCCTCAGTGGTTAAAAACCTTCCTTTTTTTCAGAATGTTATATTTTTCTATATTATTTTTGTTGATTATAATTTGCTGTTTCAGTGAATTGGGACTGAAGTTCATTATACTGTATTGTTTTGCTATAAAGAGTAGCAACTATGGGAATACAAGCAGTCATTCCATACTCAATTGAAAAGTACAATGCTGGCATGATTATCATAATGTGATCCAGATCTCTCTAAACATGATTTTACAAAAGCATGGTTGGAAAAGTCCAGATATTAGTGAAAGCAAACTTCAGTATCATGATGCAAAGGCCTCTATTACTGCCCTAGCATTTATTTTGACATCAGAGTTAAAGACATGAGCACAATATGTTAAATGTCCGAACTGCTTCTGACTAAATCAAATCAACAATCATACTAAGTGGACACAGGGTCCTTTCATTGTTCTCTCTATGAAAAAAGAAAATTTCAGAATTGTTATAAATTTTATGTTTCTAAGTAGGACCTATCTTTAGTATGTTAATTACAAATAAAGATACGCTAGGTAAAAAACATTTTGATTTGCTAGAAACTGAGAAAAAGATTGTGCTGATCTATAATAAAAGCAAAAAATATATAAGAGAAGAATGCAGATAGGCTGAGGAGCTGTGAGTTGTAATTTATGGAAAAATTTTGAAACTGAAACTTTATGAACAGGATCTGGAAAAGAAAATTATGTGCTGAAGAGTTAAATATTTCAAAATAATTTTCACCAGTCTGGATATTCTAAGCAAAGTGTTACAAAGTTGTTATTAATCATTGTCAGGGAAATAAGCCTGGGTGGATTGTATATCCTAAAAGGAAGAAATGTGTTCAATACAGTATTATTTTCCCTAAGAAGAATGGAACATTTAAGCTAACTATAGATATCAATGAACAGATTAATATAAGAAATGAGATTATACCTCAGAAGCAAGCTATGCTCCTCTGGATAAGAGGATAATATAAAGAAGGGAAGGTAGGGGAAATATGCCCAAAACATGTCTGCTGAAATGTTGGAGTCATTGAGTAAGGCAGGAGGGCGAAATTTGTTATACCTATATGAGATTAATAGTTTTTCCAAACTTAATCTAGGAAAGACATTGCTTAATTAAGTTACACATCTTCAATCCCTGGAGAATCATCTGCAACCAGATGGGTTTTATTTTGCTTTCTCATTTCTAATGGGGCTGGGAGAAAATACAGTGGCCAGTGAGAGCTGAAACCTCAAGAAAAATTTGGCCCTGGGAGCTTCTCTCCTTGAAAGGAGCCATGAGCCTGAAGCTCCAGAGAGTATACTTCCATGATGTGTGTGGAATAAGATTAAGTGATTTGGGGGACGGTAAGACCGCTGGCAAGGTAGTGGAAAGCCAAGTATCAATGATGTAATTTCTTCCCTGTGACAATACCTAAATGTAAGCAAATTTCCTAAATTTACAAAATGCCAAATTGATTTATTCTCTGGAAGAGGCTAGGAGACATAGCTCAGCACTGGATCTCATCCAAGAGCAGGTGTCCCCTAAACATTATTCTAAATGTAACTATAAATTCTGGAAAAAATAATCTAAACAACAACCACAAGAGAACTCCAGTGACTAAGCCAAAGCTGGAAGGATTTCGATGAGATAAAATCTGAAGCAATCAATAGGCACAGGGTGAGGCCCTCCTCTATTGCTGTGCAGCTTCACTCTGAGGGGAGCTGCAGCCACAGAAGAGAGGAGGCACCAGCTGCTTAAATTCTAGTTTAAAAACATGCTGCTTTCAGGCCAAAAAGCCCAAACAGAGGAGTCTGGGCTTAACTTCAGTTCCCAGGGCATTTTATGGTTCATGGTTTTGTCTTCTATGGAAGAGACCATTGCTTATCCAATTTCACAAAGACTTTTTTTCTTCTGTTTTTTTTCCCCCCTAAGAAATTTATACTTTTAGATTTTAAACTTAGGAGTGTATGTGTGTATGCATATAATATGTGTATATATTTGTATACATACATATATGTGTGTCATAAACATGTGTCTTATAAATATATTATGCATGAAATAATAAAATATAAAAATATCTTAAGCAAATCCAAACTAATGACCATTTTACAAAATTCCTGACCAGTACTCTTCAAAATTCTCAATGTCATTACAAACAAGGGAAGTCTGAGAATATGTAATAGGCTAGAGGAGCCCATGATGACTAATGCAATGTGATATCTTGCATGGGATCCTTGGACACAAAAAGAGCATTAAATAGGTAAAACCCAAAAAAAAACTGGATAAAGTCTGACTTTATTCAGTTAATAATAATGTGTCAAGATATTTCAAGAATATATCATGTTAAAACAAAAATCTGATAATTTGGATATAGTGTCTATGGAAACTAGTATCTTCACAATTTTTCTGTAAATTTAAAATTTTTCTAAGAAATAAAACTTATTACAAAATTTAAAGGATAAATCATCAATTCCCCAATCATGTTAGAAATTTTATATCCATCTAAATAACTGTTAGGAAACACACACACACACACACACACACACACTCACACACAAGCCAATAAAGAATTATAGAATTTAAATAATTTTCAACCATTTCAACTATTTCAATGGAATAATTGATATTTGCAAAACTTTACAAACTGCAGAATGAAGCTTTTTTTCTTAAAAAAATAACCACAGTTTGTGGGGCACTTGGGTGGCTCAGGCAGTTAAGCATCTGCTTTCAGCTCAGGTCATGATCCTGGAGTCCTGGGATTGAGCTGGGCACCAGGCTCCCTGCTCAATGAGGAGTCTGCTTCTCCTTTTCCCTCTGCCCATCCCTTTTCTCGTGCTCTCTTTCTCTCAAGTAAAGAAATAAAATCTTTGAAGTGAACAAACAAAAAAACCCAAATATACAGTTTGTTTCCCAAGATAGACCATAAGCTGAAAAATAATACAGGTCTTAATAAATTTAAAAGGACTAAAATCAGAACACAATACAATTAAATTTGAAATAGAAAAATATCAGATATCTAGGAAAATTCCAAATAATATGCAAACTTGATAATACACTTCTGAAAAAAATCACATGGGTAAAAGAAAAAGGCAATAGAAATTATTTTGAACTAAATGGTAAAGAAAATACAACAGATCAAAATGTATGCAATGCAGCTAAAGAAGTGAGTAGAGGTAAATGTATAGTGCAAATACATAATACATAAGAAAAAAAGCATAAAACCAATGTTCTAAAACTTTACATCAAAAAGCTGGGGCAGAGGGGAGTAAAAAAATGTAAGAAGGAGAAAATGATTTGCAGGAACAAATGAAACCGAAACAGTCACACAATGGAGAAAGTTATCAAAATAACACTGGTGGTGTTTCTCTGAAATTGACAACTAGTTAAACTGCTCAAGAAAAAAATGAAGATATAGATATATAGAATATGAAGACATAGCCTAAGTCCACCTACAAACTTCTATATCCAAAATGCAAATGGATATACTGGTGGACTTGGAAGACAAACACACATAAAAATAAAGTCCTGGCACTAGACACAGGACTAGTAAAAATGTTTTACTTACCAAAACTATAAGTATTAAACCCTTGGTGAAACTTAGAAGTTAGGTGCAGAGTTGAGGATTGGGGCAGAAAGAGGAAATTAAGAGAATACCAGTTTTAAGGCTTAAGTGGGAAGGGATGATGAAGAAGAATGTGTAAAACGTCTTGAACAGGGGCGCCTGGGTGGCTCAGTGGGTTAAAGCCTCTGCCTTCGGCTCAGGTCATGATCCCAGAGTCCTGGGATCGAGCCCCGCATCGGGCTCTCTGCTCTGCAGGGAGCCTGCTTCCTCCCCTCTCTTTCTCTGCCTGCTTCTCTGCCTACTTGTGATCTCTCTCTCTCTCTCTCTCTATCAAATAAATAAAATCTTTAAAAAAAAAAAAAAAAAAAAAAACGTCTTGAACATGTTTCTTAGTTTATTTGGAATAAGTAGAAGAGAAGAGAGATATATTTTTTTTATTTTGCATCAGAAATTCTTATAATTGACCCCTATTTTTTTTTAAAGATTTTATTTATTTATTTGACAGAGAGAGATCACAAGTAGGCAGAGAGGCAGGCAGAGAGAGAGAGGGGGAAGCAGGCTCCCTGCTGAGCAGAAAGCCTGACATGGGGCTCGATCCCAGGACCCTGGGATCATGACCTAAGCCGAAAGCAGAGGCTTTAACCCACTGAGCCACCCAGGCGCCCCTAATTGACCCCTATTATTATTACCTATTTAGTTTTAATAAACTCCTTAGAGTTAGTAGAGCAAATTCTCAGCTATTATCTCCATTTCCTAGTCTTCTTGCTATTAGTTGTGATCTATCAAGTATGTATCAGCCAAACAAATATGAATAGAAGTGATACGCCACTTTCAGAGGAAACCTCTTTAAAAACAAATGACTCCATTTCCTTTATGTCTTCTTATGGACTAGAACTTTTCTTAAAAGTAGTATAATTACAGATTGTAATAAGTTTCATAAAGAAAATAAAGGCAATTAATGCAAGGGAATCTGGTCTAGATAGGATGGATTAGAGAGGGCCTCTCTGAAATGATATCTAGTTGATACCTAATGTGAAGAAGATTCTGGAGAAATAGATTTTTAGGCAGAGAAGACAGCAAATGAAAGATCTAGAGACTGTAACATATCAGCTCTCTGTGGAGAAAAGAAAGGAGCTCCATGTGGCTAAAGCTTAGGGTGGGGGAAGAAGCATAAGAAGTGAGGTAAAGAGAAATGAATCAAGGCTAAGATTTTATTCTGTTTATCAATCTTTTGGATCTTTTGGGAGTTAAGCATATCTATTTTTAAATTGCAGACAATAGGATTATTTTCTCTCAATCTAATTTTTAAGTGGTGAATGATCTGTGAGTTGTTATAACTGCTAAAGTTTCTGTATCACCATCTTTTTTTTTTTAAGATTTTATTTATTTATTTGACAGACAGAGATCACAGGCAGGCAGAGAGGCAGGCAGAGAGAGGAAGGGAAGCAGGCTCCCTGCTGAGCAGAGAGCCCAACGCGGGGCTCGATCCCAGGACCCTGAGATCATGACCCCCTGAGATCATGACCTGAGCCAAAGGCAGAGGCTTTAACCCGCTGAGCCACCCAGGCGCCCCTCTGTATCACCATCTTATGCTGTGTTTTACCCTTACAAGTCATCTTCTTTTTTTTTTTTTAAGATTTTATTTATTTATTTGACAGACAGAGAGAGATCACAAGTAGGCAGAGAGGCAGGCAGAGAGAGGGAAAAGCAGGCTCCCTACTGAGCGAAAGCCCAACATGGGGCTGGATCCCAGAACCCTGAGATCATGACCTGAGCTGAAGGCAGAGGCTTAACCCACTGAGCCACCCAGACGCCCACAAGTCATCTTCTTTGCCTCTATTTTCCTTTCCTTTTTGACCTATTTCTGGTTTAAAAGTTAAAAATTCTACCTGAGGATATTTAGTGGTTATGGTCACATTTTTACTTTTTTTCATTGCATACTTTACTAAAAGAAACAGAAACTTGGAAATCCACTCTCTTCTAGAGTAACAAAAAAATCTTAGAATGTTTTAATTCAGATCATTAGTACATTTATGTTATCAATATTTTTCATTTCACTTTGCTGTTGTATTCCCAAAAGTCATCATAATTATTATGATTATATTATTCAGAACATCCTTATTTAGATTTACTGACATATTTATCATTGTCTTTGTTCAACAGTCCCTTTTACATCCTATTTTTCTTCCTGAGTTCTTTTTTTTAAAAAACACATTCTCTATTAGTTCTTTCATTAATGGGTTCTGATTGTTAATTTGTCTGCTCTCTTACTTGCTTAAATATTTTAATTTCATCCTGATTTTTGAATAATAATTTAGTGGCATATGTAATTCTAGACTAATAAATATTTTTCCACAGTCCTTTTAGTCCAGTGTCTTATGGACTATAATATTCTTGCTGTTAGTAATTATTGTTGTTGTAGTAATTATATTACTACAATTACTATTACATTGTTATTGTGAAGTTAGCTGTCAGTCTAATTGTTTTCTCTTGGTTAGAAACTTTTATTTCCTTCATACTTGATCATAAGATATTAACATTGTTTGGGACTACTTAGCACCACAGACTATAATAGAAATGAATCCATCATTTATTTTTAATTTACCTGCAAGAAACTGTTTTCCTAAGTCTGAGGATTCGTGTCGTTCCTCAAGGTACCATTATCATTCTGAGGTCAAGGCACAGACTGGCAAATGAGCATCACCCTTCCTTAGGCAGATCCATCAGCCCGGTGATAAGCAAAATAAGGCCTGGCATAGAAACTAAAACAGTCTTTTAGGGGGGATATACACAAATCAAAACATCTCTATTGAATTACTCAATAAAATGGCATTACAAACAGTAAAAATTTTCTTTTAACTCATCTATATCTTGCAACAGAAAAAGCAATTATACACTGAATTAAAAATATATGTCAAAAAACAGTTCAGAAATATGTGTTTTAAGACAATATAATAAAATATTCTTAGGGAATCAGCAAAACCTAAACATTAACAGATTTTTGTGGTTCTGATGATAATTCAATTGCTTTTCAAATTACCCTATGGAAGTCAATTAATATTCCCTGGGTATAGTTCTCTTATTTTTTTTTTAAAAAACAACTTAACATGTTGATTTACATATACCAGGAAAGCACTTAATGATTTTGTCAAAGATAATGCAAAAACACTTCAGGCAACCAGATCCTAAATTTTATATAATTTAAAAAAATAATGTTTTTTGAGAGGATTACCCCTGTACAAAAATTGACTTACTTGCTGTGCTGTTAATTGGACACAGTAAACTAGAGAAAATAGCTCACTGGTGATCATTACAGTGGGAAGCTGCTGTGGTCATCAATATGAGATAACTATGTCCAGGGGGAAAGACATGCTTTTAGAGGGAAAGGAATGTTCAGAGTTTGAGACATAAACACACACACACAAAAGAAGTGATTCCACTGAATGAGCTCAGTTAATAGGTATGTGATCAAAGATTTCTGATGAGCACCATGAAATTTTCAGATACGATACTGTTGGGCTCACTCAACATTAAAGATTAGAGAAACACCTTGCAAAAACTGAATTCTAGAGCTGCTGACTTCTTCAGGTTACTTCTCCCTTTCAGTTTTTCAGAAATATGCATATTTATAACATGAGTATTTGTGTTCTTTAGTGCATGTATATTTTTATCTATCTTCTGGTCTATATATTACCTATCTTCATGTTGTAATTACATTAAAAATATTGTGCTTCACTGTGCAGAATTTCTTGACTTTCAACAATATCTGATAAATTTACCAAATTAAGCTACATGTGTGACAACACATGGCTAAATATATTTTTAATGAAGTCAAAGGTTTTCACTGCTGAAATTTTCATTGCAAAAATTCCCACTGAACTGAAAATGGTGTAACTTTCACCTGAAGCCTAAGTTAGATAGATCAATAACATTTCACACTGACAGTGGAAAATATCCCACTTAAATTGAGTATTCCTTGATAATTTATGTTCAATAATGTCTAAAGAAATTAGAGATTTGCAGGGAATAATCTTATCTTTTGGTATCAATTGAACCCTGATTTGTGACCCAGTATGTGATCTATTCTGGAGAAACTCCTACCCCCAAACTACTAGAACTCTTATAGCAATTCAGTAATGTGGCAGGATACAAAATCAATGCACAGAAATTAGTTGTTTACTTATACATTAACAATGAAAATATAGAAAGGGAAATTAGAGAATTGATTCTATTTACTATAGCACCAAGAACCATAAGATACTTGGAGTAAACCTAACCAAAGAGGTAAAGGATCTGTACTCAAGGAACTACAGAACACTCATGAAAGATATTGAAGACACAAAAAGATGGAAAAGCGTTCCATGCTCATGGATCAGAAGAATAAACATTATTAAAATGTCTATACTTCCCGGAGCAACCTATACTTTCAATGCCATCCCAATCAAAATTCCACCAGCATTTTTCAAAGTGCGGGAACAAACAATCCTAAAATTTGTATGGAACCAGAAAATACCCTGAATAGCTAAGGAAATGTTGACAAAGAAAAACAAAGCTAGGGGCATCATGTTGCCTGATTTCAAGCTTTACTACAAAGCTGTGATCACCAGTACAGCATGGTACTGCCATAAAAACAGACACATAGACCAGTAGAATAGAGTAGAAAGTCTAGATATGGATGCTCAACTCCATGGCCAAATAAAGCAGGATAAAATATCCAGTGGAAAAAAGACAGTCTCTTCAATAAATGGTGCTGGGAAAAGTGGACAGCTATATATAGAAGAATGAAACTTGACCATTCTCTTACACCATACACAAAGATAAACTCAAAATGGATAAAAGACCTCAATATGAGGTAGGAATCTATCAAAATCCTAGAGGAGAACATAGGGAGTAACCTCTTTGACACTGGCCACAGCAATTTCTTTCAAGACATGTCTCCAAAGGCAAAGGAAACAAAAGCAAAAATGAACTTTTGGGACTTCATTAAGATCAAAAGCTTCTGCACAGCAAAGGGAACTCTTCAAACTCAACACACACAAAACAGAAAATCACGTCAAAAAATATGCAGAAGAAATGAACAGACACTTCTCCAAAGAAAATATACAAATGGCTATCAGACACATGAAAAAAATTTTTTCATCATTAGCAATCAGGGGAATTCAAATCAAAATCACATTGAGATACCACCTTACACTAGTTAGAATGGCCAAAACTAACAGGAGAGGAAATAACAAGTGTTGGTGGGGATGCAAGTTGGTGCAGCCACTTTGGAAAACAATGTGGACATTCCTTAAGAAATTAAAAATAGAGATACCCTCCGACCCTATAATTGCACTACTGGGTATTCACCTCAAAGATACAGATGAAGTGAAAAGAAGGGCTGATCTGTACTCCAATGTTCATAGCAGCAATGGCCACAATCGCCAAATGTGGAAAGAACCAAGATGCCCTTCAACAGACAAATGGATAAAGAAGATATGGCCCATATATACAATGTAATATTATGCAGCCAACAGAAAAGATGAATACCCAAGTTTTCTATCAACATGGATGGGACTGGAGGAGATTATGCTAAGTGAAATAAGTCAAGCAGAGAAAGTCAATTATCATATGGTTTCACTTATTTGTGGAGTATAAGGAAGAACATGGAGGACATTAGGAGAAGGAAAGGAAAAGTGAATTGGGGTAAATCAAAGGGGGAGATGAAGATCGAGAGACTGTGGAATCTGAGAAACAAACTGAGGGTTTGGGAAGGGGATGGGGGGTGGGGTGAGCCTGGTGATCAGTATTAAGGAGGGCACATACTGCATGGAGCACTGGGTATGGTGCATAAGCAATGAAGTTTGGAATACTGAAAAAATAAAATTTAAAAAAGAAATTAGAGGTTTATTTTTAGGGATTACTAGAAATGTTAGTGCTAAAACCCATTTAGAAAGTATTATGACATCTTACTGTGAAATGTAATTATAAATATCACACAATCTCACTTGACAGATGCTTATTTCAATTCTTCTTAATTAGATATGCATTAAATGCTAAATCTGTGAGGATATCTGTGTGTGTGTATGTGGGCATTATGAGAAGATTGTTCTAGTTCCTTGTTTAGTATCATGGAATTATCTAGAAAATCCTGTCATGTATTTGCTACCATAGGCAAGAAAGAGTAAAATTCATGTGTCTTATCCCAAATCAAAAACTTTTTTTTAAAGATTTTATTTATTTATTTGACAGAGATCAGAAGTAGGCAGAAAGGCAGGCAGAGAGAGGAAGGGAAGCAGGCTCCCTGCTGAGCAGAGAGCCCGATGCGGGGCTCAATCCAAAGACCCTGGGATCTTGACCTGAGCCGAAGGCAGAGGCTTTAACCCACCGATCCACCCAGGTGCCCCCAAATCAAAATTTTTAAGAAACTAAAGACATTTGCTATCTACCTACCTATAGATATATACATAAATTTAAATTAATTTATATATATGTTTTAGTATATATTAGAAGGAGAAAAAAAGTGATTCGATCTCAGACGCTCGTTTTTCTCCGAAATTTTCTTTAAGACTTCATCATCAGCAGGGCACCTGGATGGCTCAGTCACTTAGGTGTCCAACTCTTGACTTCGGCTCTGGTCGTGATCTCAGGTTCTGCACTCAGTGGGGAGTCTGCTTAAAGATTCCCTCTCTGGGGTACCTGGGTGGCTCAGTCAGTTAAGCATCTGCCTTTGGTTCAGGTCATGATCCCAGGATCCTGGGATCAGGTCCCACTTTGGGCTCCTTGCTCAGCAGGGAGCCTGCTTCTCTCTCTGCCTGCTGCTTCCCCTGCTTGTGTGCTCTCTCTCTCACAAATAAATAAAGTCTTTTTAAAATTTTTTTTAAAAGATTCTCTTTCCATCTTCTGCTGCCCCTCCACCTGCTCTGTCTCTAAAATAAATCTTTTTTTTTTTTTTTTGAAAGCCTCCATCATTAGCAAGAGTTGAAAACTGAATAGAATAGACATGTGGGAGCTGAGAGGGACTCTGACTTCCAACTTTTTGCTGTCTTCCTTTACTTTTGTTTATTTAAACTATCTGTAGTTCTCTCATGTCATGGCCAGGGCGACAAATCGACCAGGAAAACGTGAGGGCTAAGAGGATGGTGAAAAGAAATTAAGAGACAAAGAGATGGGGCAGGGGGGACACTGATGTCCAACAGTGCCAAATTTATTCCACATTTTACAATCATTTATAAGGCAGACCAGAATAGGAGGAGTAATTCATCAGTACTTGGTCAGATGACCCAAGTTTCTGTAACAAGTTTACATTAACTACAAGCAAACCTCGTGATATCAGGTAGTTTCGGCTAAAGCCATTAGCAAGACAATCAACCAGGGAGTGGGTTATGGGTGGTACAGAACAACAAGGACCAGCTAAGAATTCATGACCCTGACCACATTGTTCCCTTCTGTAGGGGGAGTGTGTGGGAAGTCACATAGGCAAGTGCACGACACATAGCACAGACCCTTTTCTCAGTGTACTCAACTTTCCCGTCCTTAACCTTGTCAAGGTGTCCGGACTTTGAAGGAGACACAAGTCAGGGCCTGGTTTGATCCTCAACTCCAACCATGCCGTAACCTCCAACACTCTCACCCATTCCAATGCCCTTGCTTCACATCTTCTTACCCTCTGTCCTTGATAAAAAAAAAAAAAATTATCTTTTCCCCAATCTCACTTAATTCCACATTGTTTGTCCTTGGGCAGGGGGAACACCTTCAAAAAGTGTACATTTTCTTTATCTGTGATCAAAACTTTCTTTTTTTACCCCAAAATACAGATGTAGTGAAAAGAAGGGGCACATGCACCTCAATCTTCATAGCAACAATTTCCACAATGGCCAAATTGGGGAAGGAGCCAAGATGTCCTTCAACAGATAAATGGATAAAGAAGTGACTCATATATACAATGGAATATTACTCAGCAATCAGAAAGGATGAATACTGACCATTTATATCGACATGGATGGAACTAGAGGGTATTATGCTAAGTAAAATAAGTCTATCTGTGATCATAACTTTCTACCTTGAAGAAAATAAAGACACTGCAGATATAGGAATATGGTAAGGCTGACTCAAATTGTTTACACAGCTATGGAAAATGTCTGATGAAAGTCCTTCGTGCACTTAGACTCACAGCACCAAATGTCTCATATGAGTGGCTGGGTTTATGTGATCATTATAGAATAGAATCTTTTATTGTCATAAATGAATTGGCCATATAGCAATCATGTTGTAGTTAAGTTAGCTGACTAGGTAAACTATCTATAAAACAGATAAAGGACACCATCTACCTATTTTAAATTTTTAGAGTTTCTTGTTATATCTGTGTTTTTATTTAATATTGAATGTATCTGCAGATACAGATAGAGGATGTATCTGTATTTAATATTGAATATAACTTCAAGTTGCATAATAAAAGATACTCACATTTATTACTTCCCAAACAATAGTTGCTTACACTTAAGCACACTAATTTCCTATTTAATTCCTAACATCCAAGATAAAAGATTTTTTTTTAAATCTTATAAACCAAACTAAGAACTCCCATCACTCTAAATAAGTGGCATTCCAAAATGTATGAATGAAGTTGCCACTTAAAGTATTTCATTTAAATGTGACCAATTCAGAATATTAGTACCTGAATATGAAATATATGAAACATGAAATAAATGTTGTCAGTCGATACAGGGACAGAGTCATCAGATAAATAAAAATTTAGCTTATTCCATATCTCCTTGGATTTTTATTTTATTTATTTATTTATTTATTTTTTAAAGATTTTATTTATTTATTTGACAGAGAGAGATCACAAGTAGACAGAGAGGCAGGCAGAGAGAGAGAGAGGGAAGCAGGCTTCTTGCTGAGCAGAGCGCCCGATGTGGGACTCGATCCCAGGTCCCTGAGATCATGACCTGAGCCGAAGGCAGCGGCCCAACCCACTGAGCCACCCAGGCGCCCCTCTCCTTGAATTTTTAAAGGTTAACTTAATTGTGTTCTTGTCATCTTCAGCACATTTACAACTGCTGAATTCATTGTCAATAGTAATCTAGCAAGTGTGATCTATCTTTTCCTAGAGTTGGTTTTCTTTTGAGTTCAGAGTTAACCACCCATAAAGTGGGACATAATAGTATTACACATTTCAGTAGCCATGAAAACTGGTACATAGAACATTATAAACAAAATGATATTTTAAGAATAAGTTCCAAACTTTGCAGCTCAGTGATTTTGAGTCAAACAGGTTTAGAGATTTTTTTTTCCTTCAAAGTGAGTCTCTCTATATTTGGAAAAAAAATAAAAGGATACAATCAAAAGTTAGTAAAGTTGGGAAGAGAATTTTGGATAAGAGAGACAGTGGGGAATGTTCCTGAATCTGTTATTAACTTATGTGTGACCTTCACTAGCTTTTTAGTTCTTCATTTTTCCCATCTGGACAACATTATTTGCCTCCCTTGCTGGAATCTTGTGAAGCTTAATTAATGTTTGTGAACCACTTTGACTTCCACAGCTGGAGGATGTGGGAAAATACAAATTATTATTGTTGTTATTTATTATTTATTGTTCTCTATCTAGACTTAGTTCCAGTCTCTGCAGTCTTACCCCTTGAGCCTTGGAGACAAATTAATAATAAATGCAGTGCTAGTCCTTCAGCAAATACTGAAATGGCTCAATACGAAACAGTTAAAGAAATGTTTTACTCTTCTATTATAAGAGTCACAAGAGTTAAAAGTTTAAAAAAATTATCGGAAATCTCACAATTTTAATCATATTGACCAATTCTTCTTTACTATGAATTACCAAGGATTTTCTTTGCATGCAGCTTTTTTTTTTTTTTTTTTTTGCATGCAGCATTTTTCTTCCACTGAGATAATGTCATTTTAGACTGGCAACCTGTCTGCTTAATTCAGCTTTGTTCAATATACAAAAATCAAATTTGAAATGATTGTTTTATATATTGCGGCACTAAAATCCTTTGAGTTTACATTTCTAAAATGTTTACCTTCTCTTCAAATGGTTCATATTCCTTTTAAATTATGCTTTATAAATATTGAATACAAATTGTATGCTTTTGTATTAGAAGTATTCTTGTAGAAAATATTTTTAAAAAGTTAACTTTTTTATAAAACATGATAGGAAAAATGGAGGAACACCATGTACATCTTCCACAAAGACTACCTTTTCTTCCTAAGAACAAACTCTTCAATTAATGTTTAGGTAATTCTGCAGATACTCCCTAATTTCTGGGAAAATAGGGCCCTGCATCCTCAGAGGATGATTAAGACCTGTGAAAGCTAAACATGACCTCTTTGCCAGATACTCACTGTCACAGGTTCCCTTGATCCTGTAGTTGTCATGTGCATAGCCAATGAGGTAGAAGTGCTCTGATAATCTTCTGGGAAGATTCCTCTCTCTTTTAATCAAGATATATTCATATCTTTCCTTTCTTAATGAAAGGACAGTACAAGACTTTAATGAATGCATTTTCTTAGCCATCTTGTTGCCAGAAAAGAAGGAAGAGAATTTTTAATTTTTATTTAACAAAAACCTACTGTTTAACAAGCCCTTGCTCATGTAAATAAATGTTTTCTTTTGATAAATATTTTTATCATGTAAGCTCTTCATTTTGTCAATTTTCTGCTAGATACTGAAGAAAACAATCTCAGCTAATATACTGTACTTGAGTATACCAATCCTCATTAATTTTCTCCATACTTCTATAGCACTTACAGTCACTACATATAATTAGTATTAAATTATATAGTTATTTTATTGTTTGGTATTTGTTTTTATATGTCTCCCAGACTAAACTGTAAACCCTTGAATGTGGAAGACCTATTCTAAACTTCCTGTACTTTTAGCCTGTTCTTTGCACAATGTTGGCTCATAGAAGTCTCTCTCTCTCTCTTTCTCTCTCTCTCTCTCTATATATATATGTATAAAGATTTTATTTATTTGAGAGAGAGAGGGAGCAAAGGGAGGGACAGCAGATAACCCACTGATCAGGGTGCTGATGCAGGACTGGATCCCAGGACACTGAGATCATGACCTGAGACAAAGGCAGAGGATTAACCAACTGAGAAGCTCAATATATTTTAAAAAGGAAGTGTGAGTGCGTGTGTATGTGTGTGTGTGTGTGTGTAATGTTTTTCTTGTCTTAACACTCAAAATTCTATCATGAATTCTCAGAAACATAGCTCTTTGTCATGTTCTGTTATTCTTTTGTTTTCTTTCCTTCTCCTTCTCTTTCCATGGCCTACCCATAGGAGTTCAAAAAAGCTTCATTTTTGGTCTTAAAGGCTTTTGCTTCTGTACTCTGTTCCTTGAAGACTGTATCCAATATGCCTCACATCTATTTTATGCAAAATGACTGTTATATGATAGTCTCACTCTGACCTCTATCCTGAATATCTATTGGGCATTCCCAACACCTTGCAATTGGTACTTCCCACTGACTATGAAATTAAAGTCTTATTCTGTCTTCAGTCACTGCAAGTGAAGTATTATCTCCCTCCTCTGAATTTCTCTAACTTTATACTTGTACCAGTATTGCTTGTATTAATAATTTATCACCACCTAGATTTAAAACTTCTGAGAACAAGGACTATGTCTTGTTAATCTTTACCTTCCACCTATTACATCTTATATAATATGAAATCAATAAAGGCTTGAATGAATATATGCTTACTTTATTCCAACATAGAACTATATTTTGTTGAAAAATCAGTTACACTTTTTTTCTCTTTTTGTCTTTGAGGGGTTTTCATCTTTTTTTTACATAAAACTAAGGAAGCTTTATTTTCATTGATCTGCTTAGTATGTAAAAATTCTGTTTTCTAACTTCAATATTAGTATAGTTTAATTAAAATTTCCTTGCGTTTTTAGCTTTTTTTTCAGTACAGAGAATTATATTTTACTAAGAATATGTATTTTTGTAAACTTGTACAAAGAAATATCAGTATTATTTTATCACTCTTTATTCTGAGGGTGAAAACTCTATGCACTTATTCTAAGAGAATTAAAAACATATGTCCACACAAAAATTTGCACATGAATGTTTATAGCAGTACTATCCATAATGGTTAAAAAATGGAAACAGCCCAAATTTCCAACAACTGATGAATGGAAAAACCAAAGATACTCCAGGATAGAAATAAATAAAGAACTATCTTTTCCCCTTTTGTATCATTTGTGATTTTCCCACCGCTGGTTGAATTAGAAAGGAAACTGTTCCAGGTTGTTGGTGGTGTTTTGTTTTGTTTTGTTTTTAAGTAATTAATCTTTAAAGACCAAGACAAAATTGAATTTTAATGCATATGTGTTTTATACAAAATTCAGAGATTTCTTTTATGATAGGAATAGTGTTGAATATATAGAAAGTGGTGGATTGATTCATAAAAATCATAGTAGAGCCAATCAAAATTATATATGAAAATTATTTTGTGCTTTCTACATGTAAGTCATTGTGCTAAAACTTAAGGAGAAATAGGGGTGCCTGGGGTGGCTCAGTTGGTTGGGCAGCTCTTCAGCTCTGGTCCTGATTCTAGGGTCCTGGGATTGAGCCGCACATCAGGCTTCTTGTTCAGCAGAGAACCTGCTTCTCTCTCTCCCTCTGCCTGCTGCTCTGCTTACTTATGCTCTCTGTCTCTCTGTCAAATAAATAAATAAAATCTTTAAAAATATTAAAAAAATAAAAGTAAGGAGAAATAGGAGGTACAGTCTGGCTTACAAGACAGAACAATTCAAGTCTTTGAATATAGATTATTTATGTCAATATTTGAAAGGACCCAGAGGAAATAACTTTGGGATGAGGGAAAGTTCTTGTTAACAGATAATTAGTGATCACTCTGTAAGAAAAGGATGATATAGTTCAGTCTATAAGATTTCAATAGATCAATCTATAAGAGAAGGAGGATAAAAGAAAGGGAGGGTGAAGAAAAGGAGGAGGAAAAGAGAAAGACAAAGGAGAAGCAAAGAAAGAAATGGAACAGATGTTTTATATGGAACTTTCCAGCAATATCTTTAATCAAGCCACAAACTGAAATATTGAGCTACATTCTGTTCTCCTAGGAATTCAGCTGAGAACATATTACCTTAGGAGGTTATAGTCCCCTCAGGTTATCCAAGATAGACCAAGAGTAATTGATACTTGCCTAAGGATAGTATCCAAAGAACAGTGCTCCAAATACTGCTAAATTTGAGCATTCTGCTATATTTCTCCTGATAAAATGCTCCCTCACATGTTAAAAATGCCCTAAGTAATTGATGAAAGGTCAAATAACTCTTTTGAATATAGGAATTTATTAATTATTCAGTTTATTGATTTATTGAACATATAACCCAGAGTTCTATAATGGTGATGTCTTAAATACAGATTTTGAAACATAAATTAAATTTCATTAGTGATTCATTTGCTTTTTGTGACATCAGATTCTCTAATGCCAAGGTAATAAGTGTTATGTTATTGAAAATTCAAAGTCAAAAATCACTTATTTCAGTCACAATTCAAATCTCTGATATCCTTGTGCTTCCCTTTCTTTGTTTCTAGTGAGTCTTTTAAAAGATTTAAATCTTTTTTTTTAAGATTTTATTTATTTATTTGACAGAAAGAGACACAGCGAGAGAGAGAATGCAAGCAGGAGTGGAAGAGGGAGATGAAACCTTCCCGATGGGCAAAGAGTTGGATGTGGGGCTCAATCCTAGGACCCTGGGATCATGACCTGAGCTGAAAGCAGATGCTTAATGACTGAGCCACCCAGGGGCCCCTAAAAGATTGAATCAGAGATAAACAACTTACCTATAGTTTTCCATCTATGTCTTCTCTTTACCTAAACCAAATAAGACTTTCTCTTACACATGATCTCTATGGATTTTCATTTCTCAGAGGCTCTCTCTTCTTCAGAATTGACATATTGGTGAATGTTCAGTCAGGGAGGTGAGGTGATCTAATATTGATTGGCATTACACGGTGACATTATGATCAGCATCAGGTTAAAGCACCATATGGGGTGGTGATAAGCCAATCTGATATTTGATACTTTGCTACCTGAAAAAGGACTCCTTCTCCTATAACCCTGAAGAGGCTCTCCTACTTCCTTTTTCCCCATCATCAGCTTTTGACCAGAGACATGGAAGATAGGAAGAAATATCAAAAAGACAAGAGTAGACTCTATGATAGTTATTATGCCAAAAACCGTACTGGTCATTTTCACACAGTTGTATTTAATTAACTGAGTTGTAGTGAACTAGGCAGGAAGAGGAGATGAGAGAGAGAGAGAGAGAGGATAGATATATAGATAGATATAGTAATAGACAGATCTTTTATTTCCAACATCTGTGCCATCTCTAACCATTTCCCACAGTCTCTGTCATGGTCCACAGATCCAACATAGGAGCAGTGCCATGAGCAGCCTTAGCCTTTCAGAGCTCCATGTAGTCTCCTAGGCTCTGCCACTGTAAAGATCTCATTATCTTGTATTCACCACAAGACTGTCTATACCTTGTGTCCTTACCTAGACAAATGGATAGACTGCTGCATAAGGAGGAATTTGGGGTGCATGACTAACTTCAGAAGTTAATACTTTGAAACTCTGGTTTCTAGAAAATCCCTAGCTAATAATTCATAGTCAGCACTCTACAAGAACTATCTTTTATTTACAAATAATATAAGAATCCCAAAACACTAAAGAAGTCCAGGGTTTTTTTTTAACTGTATTTCTTATAAATATCATTTTATTTCAACTGATATTTCATTAAAATATTTTATTTCACTCTTGTAATAAATGGTCAATTTATCAGATTGGTTAAGGAACATCAATTCTGGAACCAGACTTCCTGGATTTTAAACCCTTCTCTGTTATTTTACTAGCTGTGTGAACAGTGAGGCACTTCTCAGTGCCTCAATTCTCATCTATAAAATGGGAATAATAGTAACACTATGTCATAAGGCAGTTGTGAGAAATAAAGAAGTCATACATGTAAAGCCCTGAGGATAGATCTTCTTAGCACACAGTAAGCACTATGTAAAGGCTAGATATGGTTATTACTATCTTAGACTTTTCTCTGAAAATATAAAATAATCATAATTATTATTTTATTTTTATTATTCTAAGGTATTCTAACATGGTCTTTTCCCTTTTCAACTTATCACACTCTTATTATTCTATAAAGAACAATCTATTCCTTAGACTTTTAAAAAGTGAATATTAAAAATAGTGAACAAAGATTATATGTTTAACTATACACATTACCTATACAGATTCTCCACCCACCACAACATCCACTAAAATGACAATATATTTAAAAAGTAGGAAAAAATCTCATTCATAACAGAAAATCAGAGAAGACAACTATTATGTACAGGAATTTCAATAAATTTCTGCAAGATATATTAGAAATAAGACAGTTTGAAGATAGTAGGAACACTTCTCTCAAAATAAACCCACTAATAACCCTAAGTTTGAAGTTCTAGGTCAAAATTCTACTTATTTTAAATGTTACCCATATAAAATTTTAAATTCTTACAATCATATAAGAATAAAATCTTATATATATTTCCACCACAGCCATGTTAGGTATTAAGCAAACTCTAAGGATAGTGTCAACCCATCAAATTCATGTAAATCAGTATCTTATCCATCAAGCTTTACTAAATAAATTTAAAGATACTAGTAATCAAATAACTCAGAAGACGCAGAGAAGGGTATAGAACACTGAGAATCCCTCCTAGGTCTTTCCTTCCTGCATGGTCATATACCTCTAGCCCAATATAGATGAAGTCTTTCAGTGAGGTTTGCAGGGTTCCTCACACAGTATAGAGAGTTTAATTTAGTCACATCTCTGTTTTGTACCCCTAGAGAATTGTATTGTCTGCATGGCCTTCTCCAGGGAGTCATGTCTTACAGATTTTGTGTTCTATTTGCTATTAATAAACTTACCCAGGGACTTTTGCTATGGGCATTTTGTAGACAAAGCCTCTTCCTTCTAGCAAATATCATTAGTTTATTTTCCCAGAGGTCCTGTAGACAAGAAAATTAGACCAGGTTACCTGCCTTCTTTTCTTCTCTCTTGGTGTATCCCTAAAGTAAAGTAAGTGAATTCATTTCTATCCAACTGCTTTAACGATTTCCTTCCTTAAATCATATTTTCAGATTGCCTTTTCTCCCTGTTGTTATGGAATGATTGCAATCAGATTTATAAAGTAAGAGTGAATGTTTGCTGTTTTAAAATAAATAAACAGAGGTACAAAGAGATTGGAGTCTAAGATACCTAACTGCCAGAACTAACAGTCCTTGGATTCTCAGTTTAGAGCCCAATCTCCCAGTCAAAAATAAAACGATAGCATTGCTTGTTGGTTCAGTTGGTGGCCCATGGCCTCTGCTCAATTCTTTGCAGTCCATGTTTGGCTGTTTCAGTAGTCTAAAGGGAGTCTAACAGCCCATGAAAAGATTCTAAATTTCCTGAATTTAGAATTTAGATTCTAAATTAGATTCTAAATTTCCTGAATTTAGAATTTAAAATTTAGAAAAGATTCCAAATTTTCCAGACTCGAATGGTGAAAACAAACAAACCATTAATGGGTTTGCATAGAAAGAATAAGATTATAGCTTCAAATAATGTGGCAGCATTATCCTTATAACAGGTCCAAGACACCTTGGTCAATAAAAATGTTTTCATTTCAAAGGAAAGAGTTATCAGTCATGCATGCCCTAGCATGAATTTAAAGTCAAAAATTGTTTCTTTTAAGACAGCTCTATTTAAAATTGTGTATCTAATTGTATAAGAAAAGACTGCTTCACTTGTTAAGGGATTTTCAAGGGTTAGAAAGAAGTGGTCAAGAAGGTTGAAATGGAGCTCTTTGGCCCTGGTATTCAATGGCCCTTAGAGTCTGCTCTGTCTGTAAAGGGATTTCATCACTCCTGGCCCTGCGCATGTGCATAAATAAGGACACAGAGTTTGTCAATGTGAGAGCCCTCGGGAAAGAGTGTACTTGAAAAGAAAATTGAGGGAAAAAAATTGTCATTTTAGAAAAACAGGAAATAAAAATAAGACAGTCTTGCCTCCTCTAAATAGCTTAAGAAAAAGAGATACAAGAGTGAGAAATACATATTTATTTGTATCTCATGCCTATCTCAAAAAGAACCCTTAGGCTGGGAATACTTTAGTCATCATCAGTATTATCAAGCAGTATCCCTGGGGTCAGAATGAAATTATTCATTTGATTTACAAATAAACTCATATATCTATGATGAGTTCCCTCTTTCTACTCATTGCCTATGATAGAATTAATGGTATACCATGCTACTGCTCACAGAACATTTTCTCCTGCAGGAAAATACTGAAAATTATGAACACTCACTAAAGCAGGACTGTTCCACATAATGACCTGATGAATTCTGAGCCTTATCTGAGAAGCTATTCACAAACTTGTGCTGTTCCCTGAAGAGAGATGATTGAAATTAAATTTTTAAGAATGGAGATAGCATTTTTAATCATAGGGAAATTGTCATCTCAATATTCTTAAAAGACGTTCAATATTTAAATAAGATCATTTCAAGATCTAATGAAGCATATGCAATATTTAATTGAATCATAATTTTCCTTTAGAAAACAGGGAGCCTCTCACATATACATTTTCATTAATTATGTAGTAATTCTCAAGTTAAGATTTATCTTAACAAAATAAATTAATCTTAAAACAATTCAAGAAGAACCATAGGTCTTTAGTTATTCAAAACCTGAATGGAACTGACCACTAAGCTCTGCTCTGGTAATGCAAAGTCAGAACAGGTATTCGGGTAAGGTAATTGTATCTCAATCCATGACATATATGGGCAATTTACATTAGTGGAATTGCTTCTAGTAAATCTTTTTATCCTATAGCAACAGACAGTTTTCAAAATTCACATTTTGAAATACCAATTGAGCATTTATACTCATTTTCAATTCCATAAACTAGACATAAATAATCAATATTACTAATAACTACTTAAAAAACATTAAATTAAAACACATATACATGTATGATTTATTTAACAGACTTTAACTGAGTGCCTAGTGTGTTACATGTAAAAAAGTTACACATCAAGTAAAAATAATTTATTTACATTTAATACATGTGCCATTGTTTAAAAAAAAATCTTTTTCTTGAGGTGCCTGACTAACTCAGTCAGTACAGCATGTGATGAGTTCAAGAGAGAGTGCTTAAAAATAATTTTAACTTTGATCATTCTTTTCTGAACTCACTATATGATTTGAAGGTTTTTTTTTTAATTTTTTATTTTTTCAGCATAACAGTATTCATTATTTTTGCACCACACCCAGTGCTCCATGCAATCCGTGCCCTCTACAATACCCACCACCTGGTGCCCCCAACCTCCCACCCCCCACCCCTTCAAAATTCTCAGATCGTTTTTCAGAGTCCATAGTCTCTCATGGTTCACCTCCCTGAAGGTTTTTTTTTTTTTTAATATTTCATTTATTTACTTGAGAGACAGGGCATGAGCACAGGGAGGGCAGAGGAAGAGGGAGAAGCAGACTCTCCACTGAACAGGGAGCCTGATGAGGGGCTCCATACAGGGACCCTAGGATCATGACCTAAGCTGAAGGCAGATGCTTCACCGACAGTTAGCCAGGCACCTCTGATTTGAATTTCTTCATTACTTGAATTGAAGTAGTTTTCACAAATAAATTTCTTCCACTTCAAAACTAGTTTTCTAAATAAAGTAACAGCTTAAGAAATAAATAATAAGGTAAAAGAACACTGTACACCTCACTAATTAAGAAGGATTAAATGGCCGAAAAGCCTGTTGAAAAAGAACTGAAAACTTTTGGCATGATGCCTTTCAGGAAGTCCACCCAGGCCTTCTTCGCTCTGAATTTCCCACCCCCTCGGAGTTGGGTTATTGACAGCTACTCATACACCTTGCAGTGCCACTTTCCAAGCTACAGGTGATTACATAAAGTCCATTAAATTTGGAACAAGAATTCAAAACAGATGATTAGACTATGCATGTGGCCAGAATTTTAATATTTTAATATGTAGTTTGGGAAGCTGTAGAGCAGTTATATTCTACTGTGAAGATGGAAAAACAGAAGAGAAAGCTGGTGTGTTGAGAAAACAGAAAGAAAAGTATACATTGTATGGGGTGACTGTAAACCATTTTATATGACTATAAAATGATACTTGGAGCGACATATAATAAGAAATTATTAGAACTTTGGCTTTTGTTTGCATATGACTGTGATGGTCCAGAACTAGAATGCCAAGGATGAAAATGTTGTTATCAGGATTTTGTTTTATTTTTTCTCCTTTTCTTGGCTCTGCTTCTTCTCACTTGGCTATTTCTCTCCTCAAGTCATATATAGGAAAGGTGGACCCCAGCAAGTCCTATGGGTTACACAATTCCTACAGATAACAATTTCAGAAGGGTCCAGAAATTCCTTCCCCTCCTAGTACACATCAGTTCTCTCCCAAAGGCTCTAATGGTTTAGGTAGGGTTATGTGTCCAGCTCCATAGTAAGAAACTGTACCACTTCAGTGATAGTACTATTGAAATTGTATGGAACAGGAGAAAAGAGTTCCTAAAAGAAAGGAATACAGAGCTTTCCAAAAGTTAGAGAAGACTACCAATACTGTGGGACCATGGAAAAGTTACATCATCTCTCTAAGCCTCGGTCTTCTCCTCAGTCAATTGGGAAAAATAATACCTACCTCATAAGATTATGTGAATAACAACTTGGAAAATGTTGACAAAGTGTTTTTCCTAAATGGCCAATAAGTGGTACCCATTATTAGTATAAGATAATAATAGATGTCTTTGGAAAGTCTAAAATACATTAGATAATCATTGGAGAAATTTCATTTCTCAATTATATTGTGGAGCAATGATTTTTCCAAGGGAAAACAGATCTTAAAAATTGAAAGCTACGTTAGATATGACCCTATTATTTAAATCAATATCATCTAGTTATGATTATTCAAGAGTACACCGGCTTGTTTTTAAACTATAAGTCACAACTACAATGAAAACAAGGACACTATTTGACATCAGAATTGACTAGAAAACAACTTGACTACCATAGCCTTGGCCTTTTATCAGAGTACCTGCTCTCATTCCATTAGGAAACATCTGATCTAATGTTTAGTGGGGTTTTGCCCCCCAGTAACATTATCTGAATAGTTATGGACACAGGATTAAAGACAAAGAGGTTTTGATAGCAAGCATTTTAATTTCTTTTCCAGGTCTCATTTTTCTTATCAATCATAAGATAGTTTTCACCAAATATTCCTCAAAATCTCTTTTGGGAGTTATGATTCTTCAGTATTACACTGTATTTTATAACTACCCAACAAGCTCTAAAGTATTGATTTTATTGTAAATACATATGTTTTTCTAACTTTAAAAAATAAATGATCATAGGAACCCTTTAATTCTGAAAATTATGAAGAGAATCAGATTTTAGCCTGGGCATGAAAGAAGAAAAATAAAATTCCAACTTTTAGAAGCCAAGTATATACCCAAAGTATTTTGCTTTAATCCTTCATGCCTGGCTTCTGATTACTTCTAGCTCAGATGATAGAAAGCAATTTTCAGCTAAGTGCTTAACTCCAGTAGTCTGCTTTCATATCCGGACCTCCAGGGCCCTACTTATATATCCCATCATGTAAAGTGTTTCCACAATTCTTTGCCTTTCTTGGAAGAACACATCCTTGGAGGTTTTACATGGCTTTCCATTTCAATCACTATGTTAAGCCCAAAGCTCTGAACTTTTTCTTGCTTTCTCTACTTTATAGACTACTACATTTCCTATAATGAAAGTGACAAAGAGAAAAACTCAAGTTTCTTGCAAATTAATTTATGTTACACTAGATGTGTTTATCTGTTTAATCAAAACCAACAGGAAACTCTGAAGTATGCATTGCTGGTCAGTTTGCAACAATAAAATGTAATTAAAATAGACTTCTGTAAAATGATTGTGACAAATTCCACACATCACATGTAGGAAGAAACCTAAAAGCCATGGGTGGTTCTGCACAGATGATCCAAGTCTCAGTGGAAAGGAGATGAGTAAAAAATAAGGAATTAGCCATTACTAGTGTACTTAAAAAATTTTTTTATTTAAATTCAATTAGTCAATATATAGTACATCATTAGTTTCAAATGTAGTGTTCAATAATTTATAAGTTGCATATAACACCCAGTGCTCATCACATCATGTGGCCTACTTGATGCCCATCACCCAATTACCCCGTTCCCTTACACACCTCCCCTCCAGCAACCCTCAGTTTGTTTCCTTATAGTTAAGAACCTCTCGTGGTTTTTTCCTCCCTCTGTGATGACTTCTCATTCAGTTTTCCCTCCTTTACCCCATGAGCCTCTGCACAGTTTTCTTATATTCCACATATGAGTGAAACCATATAATAATTGTCTTTCTTTGTTTGACTTATTTTGCTTAGCCTAATAACCTCCAGTTCCATCCACATTGATGTAAATGGCAAGTATTCATCCTTTCTGATTGCTGAGTAATATCACTGTGTATATATATACCACATCTTCATCTATTCATCTATTGGTGGACATCTTGGCTCTCTCCACAATTTGGCTATTGTGGACATTGCTGCTATGAACATTGGGGTGCAGGTGCCCCTTCAGATAACTACATTTGTACCTTTGGGGTAAATATCTATTGTAATTGCTGGATTGTAGGGTAGCTCCATTTTTAACTTCTTAATAAACCTCCATAGCATTTTCCAGAGTGGCTGTATCAGCATACATTCCCATCAACAGTGTAAGAGGGTTCCCCTTTCTCCACATCTTCACCAACATTTGCTGCTTCCTGTCTTGTGAATTTTAGCCTTTCTGTCTGACCGATGTGCTTTTTATTTATTTGTTGTTTTGGAATCTATGTGTCTTCATGACACAAAGTTGTGGCTCAAATAAAGAGCCACATAGGCATATGATGGTCACTGGCCATTTTTCTTCTCTGGGAATTTTTCAGGGAAATTATAATTTGTCAGGGAAATTATAACAAACATACAGTGTGTTAACAAGTGGTTTCAGTGAAAAAAATCTGAGGATCTCAGTGAAAACCTTGTGCCAAATTTAGACACAAGGAGACATATATGGATATAATTTAAATAGAATAATGTGGTGAAAGGAGGAAGAGTGTGTCAGTAACATTTAAAATGAAGTCTTTATATCATTATGACTAAATACATTTCAAAAATTTAATTTTAAAGTCAAGCAGAGAGAGTCAATTATCATATGGTTTCACTTATTTGTGGAGCATAACAAATAGCATGGAGGACAAGGGGAGATGGAGAGGAGAAGGGAGTTGAGGGAAATTGGAAGGGGAGGTGAACCATGAGAGACTATGGACTCTGAAAAACGATCTGAGAATTTTGAAGTGGTGGGGGGTGGGAGGTTGGGGGCACCAGGTGGTGGGTATTGTAGAGGGCACGGCTTGCATGGAGCACTGGGTGTGGTGCAAAAATAATGAATATTGTTATGCTGAAAAAATAAAAAAATTAAAAAAAATTTAATTTTAATATGCTAGTAAGTTATAAACTATTTTATAATTAAATTTCAAATTTTGAGGAGAGTTTGTGTTTTCCTCTAATTGGGTTTTAAGATGTATATCTTTTTCTCAATACAAAATAAAAGAACTACAGATGAACATATAAAAGAAAGAATTAGTCATTTCAAAAAAGTAAAATGATAAGGTGGAACTGTAACAGAAAACTAAAGATACTTTTATGTTCTCAATTAGTAAAAATAAAATTGATATAATCTGAATTTGAAAAGTAAAAGGTGGCATGACTGGGTTTCTCAGATGGTTAAGCATCTGCCTTTGGCTCAGATCATGATCTCCTCGTCCTGGGATGGAGCCCCACATTGGGCTTCTGGATTAGTGAGACTCTGCTTCTTCCTCTCCCTCTGTCTCTCCCCCAACCCTGTTCATGCTGTCTTTCTTTCTCTGTCTCTTTATGTCCTAAATGAATAAATAAAATTTTTTTAAAAAGTAAAAGGCTTTAGTCCATAAAGGAAGAAAGATATTCAATGAAGGCAAGTATTTTGGGGTCAACAGAAGGATCTCCTAGTTATGACACATATTTAGAAAAACCAATACCCATTATTAATAAATAATAATAAATAAATAAATAAAATAATAAATATAAATAATAAAATAAATAATAAAATAAAACCAATACCCATTACTAAAGTTTACATGTACACTTAGTTTTAGAATCATGTAAACTACTGCCTTAAAAGAGAAATGACAAATGATAAAGTTCTAATAATGGCAATTAACATATAGAAGGCATTGACTCATTTTACTGTGATAGATAAAATTTACATAGCATAAAATATAAACATGAGAAAAATGACAGGTTTAATTTGTGGAAAGATTTACTAACTCAACTCATTTTGACATTGCATACTGTGATCATGATTTCAGGTAAATTTCAAAGTTGAAAACCTCTCATTTCTTAGGTTATTGCACACTTATTAAAATGCATCAATAGGTAAATAGGAAATAGCCTGCAATTTTTAGATTGTCCATAATGAAAGTTGCTTCATTAATTCAGAAAATGGGCTTTAATTTTAAACAATTGCTTAGTTACTTCTTGATGATGATCTCTCTAGAGAGCATTTATTTACAAATGACTAAATTCAGAGCTCAATTTAAAGATTAATGTGACTATAAACCATTAAGATAACCCAGTACATGGGTAGCACCTCCTTATTTATGCATGGCCTCCAGGGAATACCTCAGTCTTAAAATGAACACAGTTTCCTATGAAAAAATTATACATTTTTAAAACTATGCATCTATAAGTTCCAACATTTTGCTTTATCACAACTTAAAGAAATCTTGAGAAACTGGTATTAAAAACATAATAATAAGTTGACTTTGCGATAAATTCTTTTAAAATAATGCCATTCTACTTATTCTTAGTCCAATATTTAGTTCAAGCACTGTAGACCTTCTCAGTGTTGGAAAATTCCAGAGAGTTGGGATGTTTGCCTATTTAAAATTGGGAAGATTATTTCGAAATTAGGAAGCATGATGTCTCCAGCTTTGGTCTTTCTATTTTCAAAATATACTACAAAGCTATGCAATTTAAACAGTGTATTTGCATAAAAATAGACATATTGAGCAAGGCAACAGAATAGAGAACTAAACCCATACATAAGTGATCAACTAATCTTCCATGAGGGAGTCAAGAGTACACAATGAAGAAAGAATAATCTCTTCAAAAAGTGGTGCTGGGAAAACTGGACGTCAACATGAAAAAGAATGAAATTGGACACTTGTCATAACTATACACAAAGCCAACTCAAGGGGCGCCTGGGTGGCTTAGTGGGTTAAAGCCTCTGCCTTTGACTCAGGTCATGATCTCTGCTTGGCGGGGAGCCTGCTTCTTCCCCCACCCCGCCCCACCTGCCTCTCTGCCTACTTGTGATCTCTGTCTGTCAAATAAACACAATCTTAAAAACAAAACAAAACAAAACTCAGAATGGATTAAAGACTTAAACATAAGACCTGAAACTATAGAACTTCTAGAAAAAAAATTGGGAGAAAAACTTCACAACAGTGATCTTGACAATGATTTTGAACATAACACCAAAAACATAAGCAACAAAACCAAAAATAGACAAGTGGGACTTCATCAAACTAAAAAAGTTTCTGCATAGGAAAGGAAACAATCAACAGTGAAAATGGCAACCTATAGAATGGAAGAAAATATTTATAAACCATATATTTGACAAGGGGTTAGCTTACAAACATAGAGGGAACTCCTAAAACAACAGCAAAATCCCAAATAACCTGATTTAAAAAATGAGGGGGATCATGGGTGGCTCAGTCAGTTAAGCGTCTGCCTTCAGCTCAGGTCATGATTCCAGGGTCCTCGGATTGAGCCCCCACATCTGGCTCCATGCTTAGTGGGGAGTCTGCTTCTCCCTATGCCCCTCCTTCTGCCTGTACTCTCTCTCATGTGCTGTTGTTCTCTATCAAATAAATAAAACCTTTTAAAAACATGGGAAAAGGACTGAAGAAACATTTCTCCAAAGAAGACATACAAATAGCCAAAAAATGTATGAAAATACACTGAACATCACTAATCATCAATGAAATCCAAATCAAAACCACTTTATTCCTGTCAGGATGGCTCTTATCAAAATAACTAAAGATAACAAAAATGTGGAGAGAAGAGAACCCTGATACATTGGAATATAAAATGGGAAAGCTTCTAAGAAAAGCAGTATGGAGATTTCTGAAAAATTAAAAATAGAATTACCATACGAACCTGTAATCCCATTTCTAGGTATATATACACAAAAGAATCAAAATCAGGGTCACAAAGATCCTGATATTTATTATAGCATTTATTCACAATAGCTCAGAAATGGAAGTGACTTAAGTGTTCTGGGATGAATGAATGGATAAAGAAAATATTATATATACATACAATGAATATTACACAGCCTTAAAAAAGAGGGAAACCCTGCCATTGTGAGAACACTAATGAACCTGGAAGACATTATGCTAAATGAAATAAGCCAGTCACAGAAGGACAAATATATGTCATGATTCCACTGATATGAGGTGTGTAAAATAGTCAAGTTCATAGAAACAGAGAGTAGAATGGTGATTTCCAGGGGCTGAAGGGAAGAGAAATAGGGAGTTGTTTAGATATAAAGTTGCAGTTAGTAATATGAATAAATTCTAAAGATTTGCTGTACCACATTGTGCCTATAGTTACCAATACTGTATTGTGCATTTAAAATTTGCTAAGAAGGTAGATCTCATGTTAAATGTTTTTACCACACACACAAAAAAGATTAAATTGTAAAGATTAAAATAAAATTCACAAAAAATAATAAATAAATAAATAAGATAAAGTTCACCATGAAGCAATGGGAGTTTAGGAACAAGAAGCTCAAGAAAGAATATTCTATTCACTTGTCCTCTTATATTTATAGTAAAGGCCATAATTTTACAGAAAGAAATTCAGTGATAAAATAATTAATGGTAAAAGCTGTAATTGTAAGTTATTACTGAAATTAAAGTAGTTTTCTGCCAATATTTCCTTCCTTATAAGTTTTTCTTCAGTACTAGCAGATACAAAGGGAAAAAAGCAAGCAAGATATTAAGATTCTATACTTAAAAACTCGCTATTGTAAATGAACTGGATAGTTTCCTTTCTATTACAATTAGCTTTCTGAGATCTCCAAACTTGAACATGAGATTAGGATGTAATAATAGTTTGACTTTGCTTAGGTCCACTTTCTTGTAGTTATTTCTTGTTGACCTCAAATAACAAAAAGCAAGGTCATTAAATCTGTAGGCTTGCCCTGTAAGAGAATGTGTGAAATAAAGCCACTTTTTTCAAGGGACAAAATACATTCTTTATTTTCGTGACAAGGTTTATAGGAAATAAATCAGCGTTTTAAGACAAGGCAAAAAAGCAAAATAAAACTGAAGATAAATGTTTTGCTGCAACAGTGTTCACCTTAGATTGAGACGGGAAGGGGTCCTCCTGTACCTTGTACTTCAGAGTACTCCCATATTACAAAGACACAACACCTGAAGACATTTTTATCTTCTCATAAGTGGTTCTATAGTGTTTTTTTTTAGGTTGTTTGTTTGTTTATTTAGTTCAGTAAATTAGTTCATAGATTGAAAGGGTTACTAGAGCTGAATTGAGACCCCAGGCAATTCACCTCTAGTAACCCTTTCAATCTATGAACTAATTTACTGAACTAAATAAACAAATAAACAACCTGAAAACAAACAAAAAACCTGAAGCTTAGGTGCCTGAATATGAGGGTGGGATGGTAGGGGGAGAAAATCACAATTTCTGTCTCAGAAAGCTGGAGAATTTATATAAAGTTGGTCCTCACAATTGTCAAATGTTGGGTGTCCTGTTAAACTGACAATAACTAGACAATTGTGGTTCCTCTCTCTCTTGCCTCTATGGTCTAGCTTTAGGAGGCGTTAAGGACAACCTGGAAATCCTAAACTAGAAAACAGAAGTGAGTGGATCATAGACAGACTGACCATGACTGTCTGGCAAGTTTGTGTGCTCTCTAACCCAATCCAAACTTAGGTGGATTCAGTCACTGCCCAAAAGACATGGTTCTCAGTGCAGCTTTAGACCTGTCCTGTCCCAGCATATTCAATTCACTCAGACTCACAGACAGCAAGGCGGTTTTTGGCTCTTGTTTGCAAAGATCATCACCAGGGATTAGACTTTGAGCCCAGGATGGGAATATGGACATGTACATGAATGTAAGCTAATATATAATGTTCATATATCTAGATATCTGATACAGTAGTTGCAGTCTCCTCTGTGCTTTTGCCCTGCACATAGATGAGCATATTCTGTATTCTGCAGGCAGATTCAGGCATATTCTGCAGTTTGCCTTTTTCTAATTGTTGTACTTATACTTTGATTTCCCATAGTCTCTTTTCCACCAAATGAATGGTCTTCCATTTTTTATTCCAATAACTCATCATCCCAGCCTACCTTAAAATTTTCCCTACAATAAATAAATAAAAAATAAATAGCTTTCTACTATGTTGTTGACAGTGTCCTGTTACAAGTGAAAGGCACTCGCTTTCTGAAAGTACCTTTGGATTATTGAAGCCACTGAGAAAGTTTCAGCAGGATATGCCTAAGCTGCTTAGAATCGACTCTTCTGTGGGTATTGAACACATACACAAAAGTCTCAGGCAAAGAAAGATTCTTTGTGAGCAGAAGGGTAAGAGCTGGAAGCCTCAGTGCCCTGGGGTCTCTGACAAGGCACTTTGACCCCAGTCTCCCCACCTATTTTGGAGGTCATTTCAGCCACTTACCTTGAGTTAGAAGACCCTGTTGACTCGACTTGTACTTTGGCTAATAGTATGTTATCATTTTATCCTTTTTTCCTAATCATGTCCTTATACATATTTATTATATTACTATTTACTTCATCTTTAACACAAAAATGGTAGTCAGGAAACCACATTAAAAGCACTGTAAATTATGAAGATATACCAGTGAGCTCAGCAGAGAAATTAAACTTGAATTATCTAAGAAAGAGTTCTTGTCAAAGTCCTGGATGATGGAAGAAATAGTTAAAGTTTGTTCATTGAGGGTAGACAAGTATATTTATAACGTTTTTTCCATCAAATTAGAATGAGAACACAGCCTGCTGGACTTTATCAGCTTAATCCCTAAACTCTTCATTGGGTACTATTTTTAATGCTATGCCCCAAATAAAAAGTAGTCAGATAGGCTTTAAAAAAGTCTGTGTTTTCTGTAAAAATATGCTTAAATATCAAAAAACACCATCTCTCATGAAAAAAAGAGAACGGAAATTTCCATTTTCTTTTGTTTTAACTTCCAGGAAAAATAGAAAAAATATTTAAATTTAAATATTTAAAATTATATGAGCCTAGATGATGAGTACATTTACTTTTCCCTCTACATGTTTGGCATATTTATCAATTTTCAATTATTTTATGTGTCTATGTGGCTTTATGATGAAATTATCAAGTCGTATTAAAAAAACACAGGCATATAAGCTTATTATAAGTTTAAGTATTTAAATTATTTTGAACACTAATTTTTGTTAAGACTATAAACTTCATGTTTATAGTCTTTTAATTTATTTATCGTGGTACTTATAATAAACCTATCACATAGATATTTTTATAGGTAAAGAAAGTCAGGTTCAGAGAGTTTAAATAACTTGCCCTAGATTACTCAGCAGTGGCATATAATGAAAATTCCAACATCTAGTTTTCTCCAAATTTAGATTTCAAATAACAATAACAATAATGAAATCAGCATTAAAACACAGAAGACATGGAGTGCCTGGGTGGCTCAGTGGGTTAAGCCTCTGCCTTCAGCTCAGGTCATGATCTCGGGGTCCTGGGATCGAGCCCTGCCTCGGGTTCTCTGCTCAGTGGGGACCCTGCTTCACTCCCTCTCTCTCTGCCTGCCTCTCTGCCTACCTGTGATCTCTGTCTGTCAAATAAATAAATTAAATCTTTTAAAAAAACACAGAAGACATGTTTTTAGAATAAGATCTATTATGTGGCAATAAAAATACCTGAAAGGTCGAGTTCTTTCAGTTTTTTACAAGCTTTTATTTTTATTTTTTTTTTTAAAGAATTTATTTATTTATTTGACAGAGAGAGATCACAAGTAGACGGAGAGGCAGGCAGAGAGAAAGAGAGAGGGAAGCAGGCTTCTTGCTGAGCAGAGAGCCCGATGTGGGACTCGATCCCAGGACCCTGAGATCATGACCTGAGCCGAAGGCAGCGGCTTAACCCACTGAGCCACCCAGGCGCCCCACAAGCTTTTATTTTATAGTCTAACAGAATCCAATTCAATGACTGTATAAACTGTTTGTTTTCTATTTAGTTACCCCAACTGAAGAAAGAGAATTAACAAAATACATTATGTGTGTCTTGGCACTAGATGATGAAAATATTATCATGATACTTTCCATTTAGGAAGTGACAGACTTCAGATTTTACTGTTATACAGAAAAAGAACTAATGACTTGCAGATTACCTTCTACATCATACATATCTCTGTGTTGTAAATAAAAGGGATTATGCTATGTGATAATAGAGCTGCTTCTAAATATTTGGCTCAGTAAAGGCAACCAAGATATGATGGATGAAATTTTAGAATATAAGTGAGGTTCAGTGGGGTGGAGTCCAGAGCCAATGACCAAGAAAGAATTCTTGAGACATCTTTGGTGCAAAATGGTGGTTTATTAAAGCACGGGGATAGGACCCATGGGGAGAAAGAGCAGGTGCAGCACCAGGGTTGTGAGGAGTGGCCCATTACATACTTGTAGGTTGGGAGGGGTCAAGGATATGGTAAGTCTCTAAGGAATTTTGGAAGCAAGGCTTCCGGAACCGTGAGGGGCTAGCTGTTGTTGGGGAAAGGTCATTTATTAATGTCTAATAAAATCTTAGTCATGAGACACTTCAGATGTGGACCATATCAGTGGACCATATGCTTGGGGATGATTGCCATCACGTTGGAGGGTTTAGAGATAAAGTTTCCAAAGGAATTTTTGTGTGTTAAAGTCTGCCTTTGGCTCAGGTCATGATCCCAGGGTCCTGGGATTGAGATCTGTGTCTGGATCTTTGCTTGGTGGGGAGCCTGCTTCCCCCTCTCTCTGCCTACTTATGATCTCTCTCTCTCTCTGTCAAATAAATAAATTCTTTGAAATAAATAAATAGATAGATAAAAATAAAATAGACTTACAGAATCCTGGTTGAGGGTGGATGTGAGGGGCAGTGGGAGGTGGAGGTCAGGCTAGGATTACCTTTTGCCTTAAGCAAAGTATTAAGGTGGAGGCAGTTGAGTCCCTAGGAATGTCACTCTGTCTGTTTCAAGGATTTGTGAGTGGCTCTAGGTAGTAAGGAAATTTAATAACTTTTCTTCTACCTTTGTTTCCCACATCATGATGATTATCAAGTACTAAGTATTTCTGGTTTTAGATGAACATATATCTTCAACTCCTAATGAGTTATAGATCGCTGGTTCTTTTTTTTTTTTTTTTAAGATTTTATTTATTTGACTGAGAGATCACAAGCAGGCAGAGAGGCAGGCAGAGAGAGAGGAAGCAGGCTCCCTGATGAGCAGAGAGCCCGATGTGGGGCTCGATTCCAGGACTCCGAGATCATGACCTGAGCTGAAGGGAGCGGCTCAACCCACTGAGCCACCCAGGCGCCCCTAGATCGCTGGTTCTTGATGAGACAAGTAAAGATCCTTTCTTCCCCAGGGGAAAAACAAAACAAAACAAAACAAAACTTTCCCTTCAGCACTTTTTAATTCAAAGCATTTCATGTTATTTACACTCATATACTATATATTAAATAAAAGAAGAGTTATCTTTTTTGTCACTTTTTTATGAAAGCATATTTACAGTTTAGTAATTCTCATTAACTTAGTTATGTTTGTGGAAGTATTGATAACAATTTTAAAACTTTAATAAAGCTTTTAAAAAGTCTAATACATCGTTAACCTTTACACTTTGCTTTAAAAAAATCCAATGAGAAAAAAAATCCAATGAGTTTTTAACTTGCTAATATTTGGCCATTTAAATACCACTTAGCTAAATCTTTCCATATACCTTACATAATTTTTCAAACTCTTTAGGTATATGTATTTTGGCTTGAGTGCTATAATAAATGTAGAATTCTCAGAAATCTCATTTAATTATATAAAGAATTTTGACTTGTGAAATAATATATTTTTTCACTGTCATAACGTGAACATCACTACTGACCATATTTCAAAAAATTTTAACTTAAACACATTCAACATTGAGGTGAACATATCAGATTATTTTATTTGGTTTAGAAATTGGAATCTAAGGATCTTTAAGGCATAACCAGAGTTTAAATAAAAATTGGGAAGAAAAAAATAAGTATTTTTAAGATAGAGGTTGGAAAAGTCTAATACTGTTAAAATCCAATAGTTTCTGCTATGTGTCATTCACTTTTCTACCTTGTACAGATTGGTGTTGTTTGCAAGGGAAAGCCTTGGGCAAAGAGATCAACGGTTGTTTTTCTTATCAGTTACCCTCCCATGTGCTATCTCAGGCTGCTCCATTATTTCAAATATACTTCAGTTGCGCTTGTCTGTGCTAGTATTTGCTCACATGTTGAGAATTTAGGTGACCTACAGCACACATTCAGGGGTTACAAAGTCAACTAGTAAACTAGCTTAATTCATTAGATTTTATTTAAAAATTCATTTAGAGAACGACTATTATGAATTATATGTATATAAGCAATACAATTTCATTTTAATTTAATCTCATAGAGATACTATCCACATAATATTTATTGACAACTCAAGATTTCAGCATTCTTAAAGTTTAACTCTGGATTTTGCAGTGGGAGCTCAACTTTCCTATTCAGTACATTTCCTCTCAGTCTTTCTTTCCAAACACTGCTCACAAAAGGCTGCAAATGCTAAAGCAGGTTTATTTGCAAATGTACAAGCTATCCTTTATGCCTCCACAGTAGGTAACAAAAGCCAACAAAATGAGCTGCAATGATTACTTCCTGAAGCTAAAGACCATCTGATTTATCTCTGTAATCTCACAACCTAGCATAACACCAAAGGTGCCTGGGACTAGAAAGCATCTCTGTGCTTCCTAATATGGGATTATGATTTACCTACCCTGGAAATGACTTTAATTTTTTCTCAATAAAAGGCCTTGGTCATACTTATTTTTTGGATGGAAAGTGGTCCCTCAAATTTCATACCCCCTTGAAGAGGGCATCAGGAAATGCTGATATGTTCAGTCATCCTTGATCAGATCTAACAAATATTTTGCCAATTATCTACCTTCACTACAGTGTTTGTAAGACTGAAAAATAAATGATTTGTATATAAATGTATATGTATTAAATCTTTATAGTTATATTTATACTTTTAAAATGCATATGCAATAATGTATATATATTCTAATTAAACTGTAATTTTAGTAATTAAGAAAAAATAAAATGGACTATTAATTCCCTCAGACATTTAAAAAACTACATATTATAACAATAGGAAACTAAAGCCTAACTCCTCTCTTTTTACAGATAAGGAAATAAATTTAAATGGTTGAAGAGATTCTCTTAAGGCTATACAGTTAAATAACAGAGATCAATATATTCCCTATTTTTCTGACTCCCAAATCAGTGCCCTTTAATTAAAAGAGGATACTGAGCTCTATTGTAAATGAGCTAAAATTATCATGTGATATAGTTTTATTTATTGAAGAGAGGCCATGTTGGGAGTGAATCCCAACAAGATCTCAACATCCTGTGCTAAAGATAGAGTCTAAATTTAGCAATCTTGAGTAAATTGCATTAAGTATAATTTCAGATATTCAGTAATTCATTCATTCAGTAAACACTTATTGACCACTTACTTTGACTTAAGCACTCAATATGGAAATAAGTATGAAAACATCTTTTGCTTTAAAGCACTCACAGTTTAGTGAGATGGACAGATAACCAACAGATAAATTATAGAACAAGGTCATAAGTGATAAATAAAGGTTATGAGAAGAATAGGCACAACAAAAGATAAAATCTTTATCTATATAATTCAGAGATACTCTGTATTTATCTTACTTCTGTTCTCATTTCTGACACCTAACGTAAGTTCAGTGGTTTCTCAAAATTACCTTTAGTTTTGATAATTTTCTAAAAGACACACAGAACTCAATGTTACCTATTATATTCATGTATTATACCATGTTTATTAAAGGGAAAAGATACAAATTAGAATAAGCCAAAGGAAAAAAATGATTAGACCAGAGTCCAGGAGCATTCCAAATACCAAGTTTCTGTAATCTTTAACACGTTACCCACTCACATCAATGTGTAATAATATGTATGGATTTATTAACAACTCAGGAAGCTCACTCAAGCTTGGTGTCTAGAACTTTCATTGGTTGATAGTTCATTGTTGTGGATGGACTCGCTGTAGCACTTCTGGAGAAAAGGAGATCATTTGCTATTTCTACGGACTATAAATATTAAGAAGATGAACCTTATACACATAAAAGGAGTGTTTGAAACAAATATATGGTGCTCATTCAAAGTCCCAAATGATTTTCTTTCATAGGCTTATTGACCTCTACCTCTAGAATGATCTGTATTTCAAAAAAAACTCTTTTCTGTCCTCTATTTTTCATCTATTTTTCCCCAGTAGCATTGCTATTGAGGAGAATCCCAATAATAAAAAATGACCACTTTCAATATACATAGGTGATGGGTACCTTTAAAATGAAACAAGTTTAAATACCTGCTCAGGGATGAACACATTGTCATTTACAAAATGTTTCCTTTTCTCTCCTAAAGCTACCTTTCACTTTCATAGTGATTTTCTCAAACATTTTGAATTAGGAGATTAAATTTTACTTATTTATTTATTTATTTATTTATTTTTGTCTTTTTTATTATCTGTGCCTTACTAAATTTTTATATTATTTGGTTTTCAAATTTTCATTCTTCCTTATGGTTGATCTACTCACAAGGCACCTCATCTTCAGATCTAAAGAGCTCCATCTTTGAATTACCAATTAACACAAAATTAAAACAATTTGGTGCTTATGATTAGGTTGACTGGCATTTATTCTGTATTGTAAGAAAGGACTGAATGACAAATTCTTTTAGAAAACTTACAACATAAATTACAAATGGAGAAAACAGACTGAAATTATTTTTTAAAAGGAGATTTGGGTAGGTAATAAGATTTATGGCAACATTTTATTATTTAAATATTGTAAAACATGAAGTGCATTCTAAAATAACATGAACTCTCTTATGAGGCATAAATTGAATAGCTTAGGCATGCCAGCAGTCTCTTTTTCTTCTTTCCTCTCTTCATTCTTTCTTCTTCAATACTCAGGAAGAACAGTCAGACAGGCAGCATTTATGTGTCAAGAGAATGTGGCTCTTTACTCAATAAGCTAAATTATTATGGTTATTTATATATATATACTTTAGATGTCTAATCATTTTCTACTTTGTGCTGTCTAGTACTTGTGAGTAAGAACTTCACAAAGAACACTTGAGAATTACAAATAAAGGTATCTCTTCAAGAAAAAGTACCTAAAAGAAAATATTCAAAACAAAGATGGCCAAGTGAACAAATATATCTCACATATTTTGAAGCCACTTGGAAATGTAAAGGAGTTAGGATGATTCATATTGAAGAAATAACATTAACTTCAATTTCCCATTAACTGATAAATCATGATTCCAAGGTTGTATGTTGTGTGATATTTGGGTGAAGCTATTACTGCCATAAGGAACATAACACTCGAATCTGGCCGCAGTCCCCTATTACTACAGGTATCATTTGTTTTTGTTTTCTTTTAAAATAGGTACATGAATTAAAATGACATGCTCATAGGCTTTATAAACTTGCAGAATACAAAGCTCAATAGAGTATATTACCAACGTAGCACTCACAGGCCCGTGAGGTAGAAGGGGTAAAATAATGTTACTCCTGTTTTGATAAAAAGAGATATGCAGAGCTCAAGTGATTTGATAATAAATAAAACGTTAATCAATGACAAAGAACCAGAGTTCCCATATCCAGGTACAATGACTTTCCCTCCCCATGCTCTTAATGCTTCACAAATAATTAAGGCAATACATTGTATGATCATTTTTTTAGGTTCAAACTCAACACCCTGTGAAGGAAGCTGACCCTCAAAACTGGTCATTATAAACAGCATAAAAAAGGGGAAATAACACTCTCTGTGTCATCAAGTGGACCTGGATTTAAACTCCAACACTGCCCCTTAGCACCTGTGTCATCTTTAGCAAGCTATTTAACCTCTGAGCCTCCATTTTGAAAAACAGACTTAATAAATCCTGCTTTCACAGGATTTTTGTGAGGATTAAAGAAAAAATAAATTTTTTATATTGATTTTTAGTGACTGATATTTTTGTTAATTTCAAATGATAATTTAATTAGTCCTCTGAACAACAAAAGAAGTGATATTGTCCTAATTTTATTGATAAATACACTGAAGCTTAGAAAAACCAAGTAATTTGCTCAACATAACACTCTTGGTCGTGATGAAGTCAGGGTGCAACCTGCATTTATATGACTTCAAATTTTTTTTTAAGTTTTAATATAGGAATTCCAGTCCCAAGCAAGGAAATGTGAAGTCTGAGAATAAACAAAAAGCAAAAGGAGACTTGCCTGTTAATTTTATCCCTCTTTCTTCATTTAAAAACAATAGTTAAAGGTTAAACCAATAAACAGAACTATATTGATGAGAAACTATATTTTCCCATAGTGCTGAGGTCTTATCTCACATATCACTTAATATTTAAAAAAAGAAAATATAACTTTACATTGGAGAAACCAGGAAGATAACAGCTGAACTGTGAGAACATTCTTAATCAGTAGGCATCAGACGATCCAACTTTACCTGGCTTCTCCTGATCACAGTGCCACATACAAAATAGCTAAAAATGTTTAATTTGTGGTGGCACCCCAGAAGCACCTTCTCCTCCCAAAAAAATCTCAGCAAGCTTTTTGTAGAAAAATGCTAAGCTTATTCAAAAATCCATCTGGATATTCAAAGGCTAGTCAACCAAAATAGCCAAAATAATCTTGTAAACAAAGAATAAAATTGGGGAACTCACATTGGCTGACTTCAAGACCTGCATATATGGACAACTGAGTTCCTAAAAAGATGCAGAAGTAATTCACTTGAGAAAGAATAGTCTTTTTAATAAATGCAATGGAATTACTGGATATCCATATATAAAATGTAATAATAACTAGACGCATACCTCACACCATATTAAAGAACTTAACTGTAAATGGATCATGGTTATAAATGTAAAATCTGAAGCTATGAGACAAGTGGAAGGAAATATAATAAAAAAATGATTATAACTTTAGATTAGGGAAAGAGTTCATAGAGACAACACCAAAAGCACAATTCATAGAGGTTAAAAAAGATAAAATAGGACTTTCTCAAAATTAAAAATGTATGTGCTTCAAAAGACATTATTAATAAAATCTTTAAAAAGCAGACTGAGAAAACATATTTTAAATCACATGTTATAGAATTTGTATCTAGAATATATAAGGAACTCCTAACGCTCAATAAGAATTCAATTAAATATGAGCAAGATTCATAATGTGATCCTCAGATGAGGACTGAAATAACTTACATTTGGAATTATCTGTGTGTATTTGTACTTTTCCCTCCAAAGGTCACTTTATTTTAAAAAGATGATTCAGGGAAAGGATGTATTATTTTTCCCCTGCTCTTTTGTCAGTAACAACAACCAACTTGGATTCCTACTTCAGTAAATGTGTCCTTTCCAAAAAGAATCCTTATTTTGTTTGCTTCCCTCTTTCTTCACTGCTAGATTCTCTTAGTCACCAAATTCTGCTACTTTTATAGCCGAGCTGTCTTTCATATTTATACACTGCCCATATTCCACTACTATTGCACAATTTTAGAATAAGTCTCCTAAATCAATAGCTTAATCTCCTTACCTATGGATTACACCTACTAATAATCCTTTGACCAATGGCACCAGTACTAGTATTCTAATATAGATAGGTGATCATGTAATTAATCCCTGATTCTGAAATCTTAGGATTTTGTCAATATAAGGCATTTAAAGCCTTAAACAAATTTATATTTATCCTCCAACTTTGTTTTCTATTCAGTTCACTTATGGGATGTATGCCTTAGCCACATCAGTTTCCTTACTTCCCTGAATATCTCTCACTCTTTTGCATCAATTTTCCACCCAAACTGTTTTTTCCAACTGAAATAACCATACCTCCAAACTATTATTCCCTAAAATTCCAGCTCAGGATTTATCTCTTATTCTCAAAAAAACCTTTACACATTTCCTCTATTGCAATAAATCTTTACTTCACTTATAATACATGATGTAATGGCCATTATTATAATGTTTATTTTAAGCTTTTAAAAAAATGTGTATCTCTCCCACTAAATTGTGACTTCTGAGTTTAGAAATCTTGTCTACACATTCTCCAAATACCCACATTCTTAATATTTTACTTAGTAAATATTAGGCACAATATATAATGTTTGATAAATGCAATAATAAAGGAAACTAACCTGAAATCAGTAGTATCCTATTTCTGTTCATCGGTTGTTCTCAGTGTAAGATAAGTCCTCTTTCTAAGAAGAGGGCCCAGGAATGTATAGAATAACTTAAGAACAATTGAGACCACATCTAAAGCATTCAGTTTCAAAACTTCTAAAGCAGACAAATGTCATTATTAGTAAAGGTATTTATAACATGTGCAGTGCTTTGGGTAGTATTTTCATTACCTTTTTAGAAAAATGAAGAAAATATTTTAATAAAAATTATTTCAGGTGCACCTGGATGGCTCAGTCAGTTAAATGTCTTTTGGCTCAGGTCATGATCTCAGTGTTGTAAAACGTTGTCCCCTATCAGCTCTGCGCTCAGTGTGGAGTCTGCTTGAGATTCTTTCCTCCTCCTCTTCCCTCCCCCTCAGCTCTTCCCCCAACTTGTGTGTGCACTCTCTCTTGCAAATACATAAATTAGTAAAATCCTTTAAAAATTATTTTATTACTCAGCCTTGACTGTAAGAACACTGCATTATAATAAAATCTTGTTTTCCCAAAGCATACTTATTTTTAAGTAATAGTTTTCTCCAATTACAGGATTTTTACTTGAAAATCCAAAATTTTAAATGATATATTGCATTATTAATTGAAAATCAACTTACTAGTAATTTGAGGGGAAAAAAATCAAATTAACTTATTGTGGTTTAGCCTTTCTCCAGATAACAGTTTGATTGACCTACTAGCACATGGGCAACATGCTAGCTGAGTAGAAGCAAGAGTAAAATTTCCAGCTCTAAATATCTAATGGAATTGCAAGATGTTTTTAAATTTATTTTTCTCCAACACTGTCAACCCAAAACATCTGCACATAGGATTTTCAGTGCAGTTGTAGATATAGATAACTGAATGAGGTGAGTTGCCATTAACTCAGGAAAGAAGATTCTCCCTTAACCTGTTTTCACTTTAGTGTGGTATATCTAGATCTTAAACATTGCTGTGACCTACTGGTACTGCCCACAGTTTGGATGTATGTGGACAATATTTTTAAAAAGAAGAGGCATTGTTTTATTTACTTGCAAACTGAAATGGTCAAACTGTCTCCCTCTGGATCAATTTTTAAAATCAGATGCTTTCGGGGCACCTGGGTGGCTCAGTGGTTAAACCTCTGCCTTCGGCTCAGGTCATGATCTCAGGGTCCTGGGAACGAGCCCCACATTGGGCTCTCTGCTTAGCGGGGGCCTCCTTCCCCCTGTCTCTCTGCCTGTCTCTCTGCCTACTTGTGATCTCTCTCTCTGTCAAGTAAATAAATAAAATCTTTACAAAAATAAAAAATAAAATCAGATGCTTTCAATGTTTTCTGAGGACCACAATGCAATAGGATCTGAGATTGCTGTATTCTGGTGTTACTATATATTTCTCTTTTGAGGGAAGTGAGAGAGAGAGTGATGAGTCAAAAACAGAACAACATGTGTCTTTTGGATGGTATGATAATTGATATATCATCTTCAAAGCTGTGTACAAACACGTGACACTATAAGGTTATAAATAATGAAGGGACATTATCATCACTCTTGTGATGGAAATAATCACTCAGTTAAACACCAGTAAAGAACATCATTAGATTTAGAAGGACTTTGTTATATTTTCGTATAATAGATCCTTTCCAAAGAAAGTAATAAAAAAATCCAATTTGTAGAGAAATATTTTTATTAATAGAACCATTTCTTTATGGTCTACTGATATAATGCCATAATTTTGTCATCATAATGCAGGCTATTGTGTTAATGTGGTGATTCTGTCAGTATAATGGGAAGGGAAAATACTAAGACAACAGTATAAATGAAAGAAATTTTCACAAGTAATAGACCTTCCATCCCTCTTTCAAAGACTGCGTTTACTAGAAATGTAAGTTATAAACATGTCCTGTAAAACTCCACACACTGTTATTATTTTATATCAATACTTTATTCACAAAAAATTTATAGAAATTACAGTATTATAAAGCGATTTTAAGAGTATTTAATGACAAAAATGTTGCTCCTGTCTAATCCAGTTCTCTCTTTTTCTTTTTATTATTGAAATGCATATGGCATAATTATGCTAGAAGTACAGGGTTTAGATGAATGAAGTGGGTTATTTGTAAATTATAAAATAAGTTTATATAATCCTCTAGCAATAATGTTAAATGCAAATCACCCAAAAAAAATTGGGCAGTTTTTCTTTACTTCTATCTCTCTGGATAATGACTATATATGTCTAGCAAAGTTTAAGAGAAATTCTTAGAGAGCTGAACTACTATTATGAGGAATTGAATCACCTGATTTCTGAGTTTGAAGATCCTGCCTTCAGTCCTTTTGGCACCTGCATGTTGCAGAGTGCAAACATCAAATTGTTGTGAGACAAGAACCTCACTTCAGAGGTGTTGTAGGCCATTTTAGAAAAACAAAAATAAAAAAGAAGAAATACATGATCCGGATAGATTGGAGTTTTAGTATGAACAATCTGGCTGTACATGCAGTAGTTTTGATAAATCATATACTATTCAAGCAGAATTCTCTGGTGGCTCCTGAATGCTTCAGAGTCTAAAAGTTCTAATGTACATTTGATCAATTTCATTTTATCACCAGGAGAAAAGCTGTCACACTGGCATTTAAGAGTTTCTCTCTACTCTAAAGTATAAAACCAATGCTTGAAAATTTTAAAAACTGGGCAAAGTAAGTTTCTCTATCACTCATAACATAAAAATTGCATGAAAGAAATACTCCCAAGAAGTGGTAATGCCAATGAGGCAGCAAAACAAATGTAACTGATTTTTTTGTCTTGCAAAAATATATGTGTGTGTTCATGTGTGTATTCACATATATTACTATCAACTCATCAAAGTACATTAAAAAAATAGGAAGTTTTTCAGAGAAGACAACATTATTAAGTATTTGCAGTGGATTTTAATGTCTCATCAGACCAACCTTGGGAATACACTAACTTCTATCAAGAACAAATATATAATCAATTTATTAAACATAGATAGTTTGCTTTAGAAGACTAGAATCTTAAGTGAGTCAATTATATTATGTGTATTTCTTTCTACCTAGAAAAAGAATTGAAGTGTCTTTGAATTTTTTCTTATCTATCTTATAGAGTTTATTCCTCATGATTTTCACAAAGAAAAATGTCAAGATAATTGCAATTTATATAAAATATTTTTGCTTCATTGTGAAAAAGTATTTATACCTTGAGTTAATTGTTGAAGAACTTTATTGTTATGTTATTATTTTTTCTGCTTTTTGTTGATTTGGCAGTTGACTTCAACAAAGTAGACTTGGAGTCAACAACCAAGTTGACTTCAAACAAGTAGAACTTGACACATCAACTTCTAGAGACATCTCAAATTACCAAATGAAGATGTTAATAGACTATTGTCATTCTAATTAATAAGTGGATATTTAGAATCTTAAATTGTGTTCATTTGTAAAAAAAAAAATGGTAAAATAAATGAAGGAAAATTACCAGATACATGTTATGAGTGGAAGTCTAGATTTGATCAATTTACTGTGGAACTCTTCTATCAATCTAGTAGAATTTGTATTAACACTCTTCCTCATGAAGATATAACACAATAAATGATAAAAGAAATAATGCCTTATTTATTTTTACATCTCTAGACCAATGTATAATTTTTAATAATTTAAAATATCAAAAAATGAATAATTTTAACCAAAATGATAAGAATTGTGAATTATTATGATACCCATTTGCCATTCATTAATTAACTAAACAGATCTCTATTAAGCACCTACTGTGTGTCAAAGCAATATTCTATGTGCTAGTGATAACAGTTATGGAAAAGATAATAAATATGTTAACATGTAAATATAAACATATATACAAAAACAAGCAAGTAAATAAATAAAGCCAGGAAATTATTCTTGCCTTGAAGGAAATAAAACAGGGAAATGAGATAGGAAATACTGGGTTATGATAACTACTTTCACTATGGTGCCAGGTCTTCTTTAAGATAAAATATGTGAATAATGAGAAAGAATTAGATAATATCTGGTAGAAGAATATTCGAGGCAGAGTAGAAAAAATAAAAAAGGTCCTGGGCAGGTATAAGTTGACTATATGTGAGGAACAGAAGCATGCCAATAGAGTATAATAAAAGATAGGGAGAGAGTTAGAAATTTAAATCAAGGACATGGGTAAGTTCTGATTCTATAGACTTGAAAGTTATAATGGAGATAACATTTATTTGGATGACAGAAAACTAGTGTAGGGTTTAAGCAGAAAGATATAATATGATTTCTAATTTTAAAAGATCTTTCTGGGCACCTGGGTGGCTCAGTGGGTTAAAGCCTCTGCCTTCAGTTCAGGTCATGATCCCAGGGTCATGGGATCTAGCTCTGCATCAGGCTCTCTACTCAGCAGGGAGCCTGCTTCCTTTCCTCTCTCTCTCTCCCTGACTCTCTGCCTACTTGTGACCTCTGTCTGTCAAATAAATAAATAAAATCTTAAAAAAAAAAAAATCTTTCTGTCTTTTTCTCCTCTAGTACAGAAATAATGGAAACAATGAGACCAATTAAGAAGATATTGTGTTAGTCAGAACAAGAGATAATGGTAGTTTGACCTAGGGAGATAATAGGAAAATGATGTAATCAAATTTGACACATATTTGGAGACAGAGATGACATAACTTTCTAACAGATTATATGAGATGGTGATCATGACCAAAAGAAAGAATTAAAACACAATTCTTAGGTTTGGAAATACAACTACTGGATAGATAAGGCATCATACACAGAAATGGGAAAGGCTTACTCTTGATAATAATGAAGCAGTTTATATCACATTTACCATCTGATAGCTAATAATTACAACTCTGGAAAAAGTTCAGAAAAATCAAATCCGTGAAAATACCAGAACATGAGCTTTGTGGAAGGGGATACTTCCCAATAAGTATAGGTGACAACCAAAACTCAAAGAGAACACTGTCAACTTACTGGTTGAGGAATCAGAAGACATAGTTTCAGAACAACACAGAAGCTGGGAATTGGCACATCCACAAAAGGGAAAGCCACAAAGAAAGAACCTCATATATTGCTTATAAATTCTAAATAAATATATAACAAATCCCTGAATTATATATTAATGGAATGAACTCAGAGCATCCAAGAGCTATGAGAAGTTTCAACTGGTGCCCACCAAAGAGGAGACAGAGTTTGGAGTTTAAGTTTAATTTAACTGCCAACCAAATAAAATCTTCAAATCACAACATTTGAGTAGCCTAAGAAAATAGAAAATTTCTATATGTATAACTCACAATATCCGGGATACAATCTAAAACAAAATATATAATTAAAGAAAAGAGAAAATGTGACCTGAATCTAGAAAAAAATAGCAATTTACAGTGACTTTACTCAGAGATTATTGAGATGAGATGTTTAAATTGTTAGAGGTTTTAATGCATGCACAGGAAACAAAGGGAAACATGCTCATAACAAATGAACAGACAGATAATTTCAGAAGAGAATTCAAAACTACAAAGAAAAAAAAAAAAGACCAAATTGGAATTCTAGGATGAATAAACATGTATATATATATAAAAATACTGGATGGGCTTAATAAAACATTAAAAATGATATAAGGAAGAGATAGGTTTAGTGATAAGAAATTAATAGAAATTTTAAAATATGAAAAAAAACAAAATACAGAATAAATGAAGAGAGCCTTGATAGCTTGTGGGAAAGTATCAAATGTTTGACTGACTTATGAAACAAAAGAGGCATAAGTAGAAAGAAAGCCATACTCAGGCACATCATAGTGAAACACCTAAAAATCAAATATTAAGTTAAAAGCTTAAAAGCAACCAGAGAAAAGTGATGCTACATCAAGTGAAAAAAATTATGTGAAGAACTCCAGACTACTGTGGAACAATGACTTGAAAGTGATAAATTTAAAATAAATAAAATAATCAGCAAAAACAAAAACACTGTCAATACTAACTATATATTCTGTGAAGATGTTTTTCAAAAATGAAACAAATATGTAAAATATATAAAAAATACATAAATAAAGTCTAATAGAATAAAGTGTCAGCAGAGCTATATCATAAGAAACGTTAACAGAAATTCATTCAGGTTGAAAAGAAATAAGACCACATGAAAACGCAGATTCTTAGGAAGGAATGGATACTACCAGAAAGAGCAAAAGTATGATGAAGTATAAAAAAGTAATTGTTTAATTTCTTTCAAAAAACTATGAATTTATGAAAAATGTATAACTTTCTCTTGTGAAGCTTATTGTTGTAATAAGTAAGACTAAAAGATGGTTAAGAGCTATATAAAACTAGTTACAGTACTCTTAAACGTTAAATGGAGTGGTACAAATTAAGTCTAAATTAGAACTATGAAAAGTTAAAAAGCTTCTTTTAATCCCTAGAGCAGCCAGTAAAAGTAATGTAAATAGGTATTGGTTAAAAAACTGATAGATGGATTAAATTCTAAAAATTACTCAACTAGTCAAAAATAAAATATAAAATATAAGCAGAACTAATATATGAGACAACAAAAATACAAAGCAAAATGACACAATTGAGTAGAATCTATTCAATAACTAAATATTAGGAATCAGACTCTGTCTCCTAAATTTGCAACAATTGAACAAAAGACTCTTCATGTCAAGATATTTTAAGTCAACAAAACCCAGGCAAGTTGCTAGTGGATTTTACTCCAGCGTAATTTTAAAAGTAATAACCAAAAACAAGCAAAACAACACCATCAAAGAATATAAGAAATTTGGAGGAAATTGAGAGAATGTAAGAAAGAAAATAAATGACAAGAGAAAATGCATTCAGAGTAGAAAAAGGAAAATTCAAGATAAAATTAAAATTGTACTCAAAGATTTGAAAGATGAAGTTGAAAAGTCTCACAGAAAGCAAAAACTATAGAGATAGATGTATATGTAGATACAGATATAGATGTATGTATATATAGGACAGATATAGTTGATTGTATATATATATAATGTATATGTATATGTATGTGTGTGTGTGTGTGTGTGTATACATGTGTGTGTGTATCAATTCTGCACTGAGGAGACATAAGAAATTGAGGGAAGAAATTGTTCAAAAGTAATGCAATGCCAAAAAAAAAAAAACAAACCCTTAGGGATTAATAAAACAAGGTCTACATTATGAAAAATATTACTGCTTAGACCAGTAAATGTGAAAAGAATCACAATTCAGGATAAGAAAATGAAATTTCAAAGAAAAAAAGTCCGGAGTGGAAAAAAAAACAAAAGAGGTGAGAAAGTTTGCCTGTCAAGTATTAGTTATCAGAATGACATCTAATTTCACCACACCACCACCAAAATCTAATTTTTTAATTAAGCAAACTTTAACAATTATAAAGAAGATTACCCAGATAAATAGTCAATCAAGTCTATGGGTAGAATTTTCATATATTCAAGGTCTCAGAATATTTTCTTCTCATACCGCTTTTCTCTGGAACCAGCTAGAGAAGCTTTTTTCCCAAACTGAAGAAAAAGATAGAGAAAATCTACTGAATGCTGAAGTCCCAGGTCTTCAGTCATGAAGGAGGTGAAGAGTTCAATCATTGCAGAACCAAAACAAAGAAGGTGCCAAAGGACAACACCAAGGAAGAAAGAAAAGGAAGAAAAAGGAAGAGGTGAAGACTGAAATGACTTGACATATTTGACCGTATTTTGGCTTTAAGGTTCTATGAGAAAATTGGCACTGAAATCATAATTTAAGTCCAGGGAAAAAAAATCTGAAAATTTTAAAAATGTAATCATAATACATAGTATGTATTACTAAAAGCAATATTAATAACAAACACTGAATATTGATTTAAAAATTTATTTATATAGTAGAGGATGTGTATGCACTGGCAATAAAGAAGGCCAGGTACTTTTTTCTCTTCTTTTTTTTTATTTTTAAAGATTTTGTTTATTTATTTGACAGAGAAAGGCACAGTGAGAGTGGGATCACAAGCAGGGGGAGTGGGGGAGGGAGAAGAGCCTTCCTGCTGAGCAGAGAGACTGATATGGTCTTGATTCCAGGACCCCAGGGATCATGATCTAAGCCAAAGGCAGACACTTAACTAGTGAGCAGCACAGGCACCCCCTTTTCTTGTATTTTAAGAAGTGACAAGTAATGCCCAAGTTGAAATATCATTATGATCAATAAAATAATGTAAAAATGGGGAAGAAAATAATAAGAAAATAAAAGAATGAAAGCACTTCTGTTTAAGAAGTGTGAATTCAGATAGAGAAGATAAAGGGCAATGAATTACTGTTTTTCAATATAAACACTAAAATGCTACCTTAAAATATTTTTAGAATACTTTTTAAAATATGCATATATAGTTCTCTGTTAGAAATATAAATTTTAACATTCTATTTGATTCAGTATTTCCACTTCTAGGAATTTGTTCTAAGAAGGTCAGTGTAAATTAGTGCAACAGTAGGTATACAAAGATGTTTATTTAACTGTAACAGTGAACCTTCAGAGAAATGCAGTCAATCACTTCTGTCTCCCTGGTCTCTGTAGGCACTCTGTGTTTCATTCATGCATTCATTCATCCAAAGTCAAAGTGGGTTTTATTAATAATAGCCTAAGCCTGAGTCTGATGGATGGGGACATTCTGCTGGGCAGGCCCATTTGTGGCAGTCTACCCATGGCAGACACATGGATACCATTAATCTCAAGATCCCTTGGCCCCAAAGGGGCCTTGGATATGCCCTCATGAGAGAGAGGCTAAATCCCTTTTGGGCTGAAGGGATCTGGGAGCAGGGCAGACTTGGGGCCAGCACCAGCTTCACTCTGGAAGTCAGTTTGCCATCTTGTCCATCTTCTCCAGGAGCAAGTGCTGGCCATCCATAATGCCCAGCTCCTCCAGGGTGATCTCTGACTGGGTCAGCTACTCCCGGCCCTCATGGTTGCCTATCTTCCAGAGGCAGATCACTAATAAAGTTTCAGTTAAATACATCTTATGCATTTAATGTTAAATATAATGTTAATATAACGTTAGAAGATAATTTAATGACATAGTAAATTCTTTATAAATATATTATCATCATAATTTTAAATTATATATGTATATATGTATCATTTTAATAATATATTTTATAAACATATGTTATAATTATGTCTATTATTACATATTATAACTATATTATATATTTAATAAATATATTTAATTGTATATCTGTATATGTATATATATGTACTCCCATTATTCATCATTTTTATTTTTTTTAAGATTTTTATTTATTTGAGAGAGAGAGCACAGGGGGATGGGAGGGGCAGAGAAAGAGAGAGAAGCAGACTCCTTGCTGTATAGGGAACCCAATGCAGGGCTCGATCCCAGGATCCTGGTATCATGACCTGAGCTGAAGGAAGATGCTTAATGGACTGAGCCACCCAGTACCCCTAATCATTTTTAATATTTCAGACTGTTCCACTCTCTTCAAACTTCTGACTCTTTCCTTTGTCACTGATTCTCTACAGACAAATTTGACTTCTATTCCACGAAGACAGTCAAAGATGTAAAATAAGCTACATCACCACATTCCCACCAAGATGACAAGTCATCTTAAATCTTACACATCCACCTTTCCTATTACAATGAACAGAATGCCCTTCTTCAATGAAAGGTTAATTCCTCCTGTGTGATCTGAATCCATACCGTCATCTTTCTGAATTTCTACTCCTTTCCTATTTGATATTTCTTCTTTTTCTCCAGCTTCTTTTAATTTTTACTGAGTCCTTAGAATAAACATTTATACATGCTCAATTCTTTTCCACCTTAAGCAAAAACACACACACTTTTCTGGTGTAAACTGAGGCATCCGGTAGATGTTTGAGGTGTATTTGTGTGCATTTTGTGCACGCCTATGCAGTTTGGTTCATCTGGGTTAAGGTTTCTGCATTCTTCCAATATTTCTTTTAGATAAAATGGTACATAAACAAGTGAAAATTCAGTAATGCTCAAATTGTTTCCTAATATATCAATCCCATTGAAACAAATGCACATTTTTAAAATGAGCATGAATTGGCTATACAGAACTTACTGTATTATAATTTTTCTTTTGTGGAATAACATTATAAGTCTTTGTTTCAAATTAATCATCAAATTCGTTAATGTCATTTAAGCTTGAAATTCAAAAATAATACTAAGAGTTTGAGCAAATCAGATTGATAAAGAGATTTTCAAAAATTGGTTAGGTAGAATATGCTTAAAAGGAGCAAAAATTCACCAACCAAACAACAAACAATAAACAACAACAAAAAATGTCTTCTGATAAATAGAACCCTCAATTATATACATAAAGATAATGTGAAAGCCCTTCTCTGTGCTTGGTTGAATAGTTTTGAATCAAATGGTACCAGTAAAATGAATGTTTAGAGAATTCTCTGTTGTACCCTTCAATAACAAAAAAGCTTATTTTGCATAGACAAATTTTATGCAACATAAATTTAAATTGCCTGGAATCTGCAACAGAGAATGGGTAGTATACAGCATGAAGCTTCCTCAGTTATCAACATCTTTGGAACTGAAGCTCCTCCAAGCATGCTATAAATATTTTTTGTGTGTGAGAACTGCTTCCTTGCTATATAGTGAAAATGTCAATGTTGATGCTCAACAAATATTATAGTTTGTATTTATTGCCTCGTAAAGTTAAACTAACTATGTGTTAGCTGTGCTGCTGATGGAAACTTGTCTTAATGTGGTTTATAGTGGTGCTAATTCTGATGGGGTCCCATGCCACAGCAGGATGAGGCAGTAATGCAGTCATTAATTAAAAGGATAAAACAGACTTTTTACATGTGGCTCAGAGCTCAACTTTAATTACCCTTTGGCTCCAGGCCTCTACTGGGGTCATTTCTGCAAGTAGTTTCTTGGGTTGCTGACAGTGCCTTCTATACTTGACAGAGTTCGATAAGGTAATAGCAATGGCTTCAACATTTGTATGATTAAATTTCATCTTAAGATTATGAGGAGTATTTAGCTAGCTAGCTGGAAATGATTTACTCTTTCATTGGTAATCTTTTATGAGACAACCCATTAATAGACTTATATGTAAAATCAATTCTGTGCTGTTATATTTTCTTCTGTAGCTATAATACTGGTAGTCATCCTGTATTTATAGCGTTAAAGGTTGATTTCAGAACACTAACTTTCAAGCTTTAATACCCATAAATCTTCAGCCAATAAAACCCTAATCTAGCAATAATATTACTAGTAATTCTAATAATATAAACAGACATTTATTGAGGATTTATTATGTGACAGGCAGTGTTTTATGTGTTTTTATATATTGTCATTTATATCGCTGCCAAAATCCCTTTGGTAAGTTTAATTATCATCCTTATTTTAGAGATGCCCAGCAACCCAAAAAGGTTCAGTAACTTTCCCAAATCTCACACCATGGGAGTAACAGGTCTGGCTAACTAGCATTAATCTCTACTCTCTGTTTTCATGAAACATTGGATTAATTTTAAAACATCAGATATTGGAAGAATAGCACAATTAACATGTTTTTACTTATAACATTTTGCCTTATCTGTGTATCTAAACTTTTTTTTTTTTTTTTTTTTTTTACTCAGCCCTCTAAAAGTTGCACAAATTATGGCACTTCTCTTCATTGTGCAATTCATAAAAATAACATTTAAGACATTCTGTTCCTAACATATTGTCATTCAAACACCCAAGAAAAGTAATATTCATTCAATAATGTCACCTACTATATTTAAATTTCCCCAGTTATTTCTCCCCAAAAATATCTTTTATAGGTATTAGGTCTAGGATCTATGAAATTTCACTCATTGCATTTAGTTGATATGAACATTTAATTTCTCTTAATTTTGAATGACCTTGGTTTGTTTGTTTGTTTTTTCACATGCTACTGAATTTGTGACAAATTGTCTTTTAGAATACCTTATATTTGACATTGTTTATTTTTTTCATCATTTCAACTTTAGCAAAAAGTATGCAATTCAAGTGATGACATATATATCAGGAGGTGAGTATCATTGTTTGCATGATTGAAATACTGGTTGTATCACTGTTGGCGATGTTAAATTTGATCAATTTGTTAAGAGGGTGACAATGGCCTATCTCCATTGTAAAGTTAACTTTTCTTTTGTAATTCAGGGTTGATATATTCTGTTACTATTTTGTTCCCCACACAAAGATGTTTAGTAAATATTGATAAACATTTCATGAAGCAGTTATTGCATTGAGGGGTTGCAAAAAAATGAATTTCCTTCTACATATATTAACTAGTATTTTTTCTATAGATAAGATACTTCCTTACTTTTTTTTTGCATCCCCTCAATTTTTATACACTCATACATTTTTTATTTAATGTTTATAGTTCACACTTCACAAATTGGGTCAAGGCATCCTTTCTGAACTGAATTCTTTGTCCCTCTGTTATAGAACCATCAGTCTTAGAAATTCCTTGTTTCTGGAATAAGATGACCATGGCTCACCATTTATTTTCCTTCCCCAAGCCTATGACTAACCACTTAGCTAAGTCTCAGTATCCTTTCAATAGAGAATGTTATTTGGAAAATAAATTCTAGTATTAAGTCTACACACTGCTCCAAATCATCATTTCTTTTATGTTTAGTCAGTGGAAAGAAACACACACACACACACACACATTCCAAGTTTATAATGATACAGACAATAAAAATCCAATGCCACAATAAAATACTTAGAAGAAAACATAGGAAAAGCTTCATGACATTGGATTTGGCAATGATATCTTGATTATGACATCAAAAGCAACAAAAGCAAAGGTAGATAAATTGGACAACATCAAAATTAAAAACTTTGTGTATTAAAGAACACTATCAACACAAGGAAAATGTAATTCATGGGAGAAAATATTTCTAAATGATATATATCAAAAGACATTAATATCTAGAATATATGAAGAACTATGAATATATATAGAAGATATATATGCAATATATGTGTGTGTGTGTGTATATATATATATATATCTTCTTTGAGAAAGGTCTATTCAGAGTACTTTGCAATTATTTTTAATTGGTCTGTGTGTTTTTGGCTGTTGATTCAAGTTTACATACATATGTCATATATATACACATATATATATATACACACACTGCATATATGTAATATATGAAGAACTCTTGTATTTTACACAGCTTTATACACACCCATACCCATATATATGTAACATATAAAGAACTTTACAGCCAAAAACCAAAGAACCCTATTTTTTAAAAAAATGGGCAAAGATTTAGTCATTTCTTTTTTGTAAAAAGAAAGATTTCTTCAAAGAAGATATACGAATGGCCAATTAACACATGAAACAATGCTAAATGCCACCAATCATTACAGAAATGAGAAAAAAACCCATAATTAGATACCACCTCACACCCATTAGGGTGGCTATTACCAAAAAAATTAAAAATAACAAGTGCTGATGAGGATATAAAGAAACTGTAACTCTTGTGGACTGTTGGTAGACGTGTAAAATAGTGCAGCCACTATGGAAAACAGAATGTTAGATACTCAAAGAAATAAAAAGAGAATTACTAAGTGATACAGAAATTCCACTTCTGGGAAATACCCATAAGAATTGAAAGCCAAGATTCAAACAGATATACACCCACATTCACAGTAACATTATTCAAAATAGCCAAAATGTGGAAGCAATCCAAGTGTCCATCAGTGAATGGATAAACAGTAGGTGATATACACACACACACACACACACACACACACACACTCTACTCAGCCTTATTATTCAGGCTTAATAAGGAATTTGTGACACAAGTTGTGTATGGCATGAGGATGAATCTTGAAGTCAGTATGCTAAATAAAATAAGCTTATCGCAAAATGACAGGTACGGTGTAATTCCATTTACATGAGGTACCTAGAGTTATCTGATACCAGAGATAGAAAGTATAATGGTGATGGAATCCCCAGCCAAGTGCTGGGGAAAGGGAAGAACGGAGATTTTATTATTTAATGAGTATGGAATTTCAGTTTTAGAAGAAGAGAAAAGGAGCTAGACGGTGGTGATGGTTGCCCAACAATGTGAATGTACTTAATACCATTGAACTGTATACTTAAAAATGGTTAAATATCAGTATGGTGTTTTGTGGTTTTTTTTTTGCTTCTTCACATGTTTTTTTTGTTTGTTTCAAGTTTTTATTTAAATTCAAATTAGTTAACATATAGTATAATATTAGTTTCAGGAGTAGAATTTAGTGATCATCCTACTGTACACTGTTGTTTTGAGTTGTATTAAAATGAATAAAAACTAACCTACTAACACTAAGTTCAAAAATTTTTTACAGTTTTTCACTCTTAGGATATAAAACTAAATGCAGGCAAATTACAATGTTAAAAAGATATTTGAAATCATTCATATTCATTTGTTTGCAAATAATTTTATTTATTCTAAAATAGTATGAAAGGAAAAATACATAGGGGAAATTATACCAAAAGAAGTCTTGCTGTCAGTCTCAATGCCCTCTACCCCATTCCTATGTATCCTGTATCCTCTAAAGTCTTTTTTATTAGTTTCTGGCTTATCTTTTATTATCTTTTGTAAAAACAAGAAATGCATATAATTATTTGTGAACAGTTTAACTGAGTATAACTAATATACGATAAACAGCATTGTTAAATTTAGTAGGTTTGACATAGCATAAATTTGATATATTTGGCACACTAGCCTATGAAATCATTGCTATGATCAAGATACTATGTTTATTGCCTCTCAAAAGTTTCTCATGTGACTATAATGCCCATTTTTTACCTTCCCCATTTGCCACCCATCACATGGCAAACACTGATTTGCTTTCTCTTTCACTATGAACGTGATGGGCAGAATATTAAGATGATACCCAGTGAGTAATGCCCTTTATAATTTTGTCTCCTGGAGTGTAAGCAAAGCCTGTGACTTGCTTTTAGCCAATAGCATACAGAAAAAGTAATGAGATAACCACTCCCTTGATAATTATATATAAAAGTTTATTTTAGCAGACTGGAATGAAAAATTCTTCTGTTAGCTTTGAAGAAGCTGCTCTGTGATGTAAGTGGGCCACATGACAAGAAACATGGTGGGAGTGTGTGTGAAGGATAAAAGCCCTAACAGCTGAGAGTGACCAAAAAGAAGGAACCTTAATTTCATAACTGCAAGGAAATTAATTTAGTCATCAATCATGTGATTTTGGAGGCGGATCCCAACCTTCAGATTAGATCTCAGACTCCGCTGATACCCTGAAAGCAACCTTGTGAGACTCTTTAAGCAGAGAATACAGTTAAATCACACAACTCCCAATACATGGAAACCGTGAGACAATAGATGCATGCTGTTTTAAGCTGCTAAATTTGTGGTAATTTGTTACATAGCAATAAAAAAAATACAACAGATAGTTTTCATTTTGTAGAAGTTTTCATAAATGGAATCATGTAATACGTACCAATTTTTGTCTGGCTTCTTTTACTCAGTACATTTTGAGATCCATCTGTTATTGCATATACCAATAAAGTTCATTCTATTTTATCGCTCAGTGAGATTCCATTGAGTTACTGTATCACAATATGCTTTATCTATTCACCTATTGATGAACATTTGGGTTGTTCTAATTTGGGCTATTACAAACAAAGCAGCTATAATGCAGAAGTCTTTATAGGAACAGATGTTTTCTTTTTCCTTGGGTAGAAACCTGGAAGTAAAATGACTAGATAATATGGTAATGGTATGTTTATTAAAGTAATTGTACTAGTTTACATTCTACTGGAAATGGCCAGCAATCCCTGTACTGACAGATGAAAGATTGCTCCAAACTTTGCTGTGAAGGAGAGGAAAAGGCAAGGGGGTCAACATTCAGAGACAAAGACCCTTTGCTCTTTACTCCCACTATTATTGGTCCTTCAGGATAATCACAAATCCTTATCAATGTTCTCAAGCCTTCGATGTGTGATGTGGGGTCTTATTGAAACTAGGAGGATCTGTTTATGGGAAAGATAAAATGTGCTAATCTGCTGTTCTACTAAACATAGCCTAAGGGATGATGCCTACATCTCTTAGATCTTAGGCCAGCTGTTTGAGCTAAGACAGCTTCAGGGAAGGTAACTCCCTGGGGCATTCTAATGGCAGAGTGATCACAAGACCTATACCCTTCTCTGAAACCTTCCATCACCCTCAGTGGCCTCCATGTTACATTTTAGCAAGCCAGGTATTATGGTTGATTTCATGCTCTTCATTAACCCCAACAACATTCGACAAGCAGTATATGAGAGTTTCATTTCCTCTATACTATCACTAACACTTGCTATGATCACTCTTTTAAATTTCAGCCATTCTAATCGGTGTATATGGATATCTTCTCTAAATTTGCATTTCCTTAATGACTTGTGATACTGATTTTTTTTTCTCTATGAGTTATTTATGAAATTCCCTTTGGTGATGTCTGTTGAAAACTTATCCTCAGTTTTCACAGAGTTATATAATCTTTATCTAATATGTAATTTGCAAATAGTTTTCCCAAGCAATGGTTCTATCTTCATTCTCTTACTAGAGTTTTCTGGAGATCAGAAGTTCTTAATTTTTATAAAAGTTATCATTTTTTTCTTATGGATGCTCTTTTCTTATATGTAAGAAAAATTGTCTTCTCTTTCCATTTAAAAGTTTCATAGTTCTAGGTTTTATTATTATACCTACTATCTATTTTTAGTTAAGTTTTAAATAACATGTGAGATATGGATCCATGCTAATTGTTTTTTTCCCTATGGATACTCCATAGTTCCAGAACGATATTTTTGAAAACAAAAGCATTTCTTCACTGAATTCCTTTATACCTTTATTGAAAATTGACTGACCATATATCTGTAATAGTTTACTTGGTTCTGTCTTATTCTATTGATTTAAGTGTTTATCTTGATGCCAGTACCATACTTCGATGACTATTGTAGCTTTATAATAAGACTTCATGTGACGTAGTGTAAATCCTCCAACTTTTTTCTTTTTCAAACTAATTTTGATGATTCTAGATCCTTTGCTTTTAAATTTTTTTTTAAGATTTTATTTATTTATTTGACAGACAGAGATCACAAGGAGGCAGAGAGGCAGGCAGAGAGAGAGGGGGAAGCAGACTCCCCACCGAGCAGAAAGCCTGATGTGGGGCTCGATCCCAGGACTCTGGGATCATGACCTGAGCCGAAGGCAAAGGCTTTAACCCACTGCGCCACCCAGGCGACCCTGCTTTTAAATTTTTTATTAAGCTTTTGAATTTTTTAAAAAGTCCATCATGATATTGATTGGAGATTGTATTATATCTAAAGGTCAATTTGGAGAATATTGATAAGTAGAAAATAATTAGTCTTCCAAAGCATGGGCACACAATATCTCCCCATTTATTCAGTTATTCATTACTTTCTTTCAGTAATGTTATATGGTTTTCCATGTATGGGTGTTGAATATATTTTGTCAGATATATGCTCAAGTTCCCTTTTCATTCTTTTTTAAGACTTATTTTGCATCAGGGGCACCTGGGTGGCTCAGTGGGTTAAGCCTCTGCCTTCAGCTCAGGTCATGATCTCAGGGTCCTGGGATCGAGCCTGGCATCAGGCTCTCTGCTCAGCAGGGAGCCTGCTTCCCCGTCTCTCTCTGCCTGCCTCTCTGCCTACTTGTGATCTCTCTCTCTGTCAAATAAATAAATAAAATCTTAAAAAAAAAACTTATTTTGGATCAATTGAGTATTTCTATGGTTCCTTTTGTTCCTACGATTCCTTTTATCTTCTTTATTGACTTAGAACTAACTCTTTTAGTAGGTTTTTAAAGCACGATATATTTCTTAAACTTATTCTTATCTTTCTTCAAATCATATGATATCATTTCAATTATAGTATAAGAAATTTAAAATAGTATACTCCATTTCTCCCCTCCTGGATTTTGTGCCATTATTATTATGCATTTTATTTTGCTGCCATGTAAGTTATAAATCACAAAATACATTGTTATTAATTTTACTTTAGGTAGTTGATTATCTTTTAAAGTTATTTAAATAAGACAAATAAGTCTTTATATTTACTTGTATAGTTATCTTTTTCTATGCTCTCCAAATCTAATTTTCCCTCTGCGTGAGCTTCTTTTAATATTTCTTATAGTGCAGGTCTGCTAATGATGAATTCTTTCAACTTCTCTATGTCTGAATAAGTTTTATTTAAGTCTTCATTTTCATAAGATACTTAGATAGAATCATAGGTTGATTCATCTTTTCTTACAATAATTTGAAAGCAGTCTTATGGTTTGCATTATTTCTAATGAGAAATCTACTATAATCCTTAATTTTATTCCTCTGTGTGTAATGTGTCATTAATTTTTACTACTTTTAAGACTTTCTCAGGGAGCCTGAATGGCTCAGTCAGTTAAGTTCTCAGATTCTTGGCTCAGGTTGTGATCTCAGGGTCATGGGATGCAGCCCTGTGTTGTGCTTACCTCTCAGTGGGGAGTCTGCTTCTGTCCCTCTGCTTCTGTCTCTGCCCACCCCCCCCCCAAAGAAATAAATAAGTCTTAATAAAAATACTCTTTTTCTCTAGGTGTAAGCAATTTGATTACGATGTGCTTTGGTAGAATTTTCTTCATATTTGTTGGCTTTGGGAATTGTTGAATCCATAGATTTGTAGTTTTCATCTATTTTGGAAAAAGTCCAGCCATTATTTTGTTATATGTTTTCTGTCTCCCTATCTCTTTCATTTACTTTGGATAGATTTATATAGCCATTAGTGGAAGAAGGAGAGAAAGAGGGAGAGAGAGATTGAGATTTTAATGTATAATGGGACCAATCTTTCTTGCTTTCAGATTTTGAATTATACTGTGAAAGATTTTGTCCATGTGCAGGTTATAAATAAATTCACCCATATTTACTTCTAATACTGTGTGAGTTTACTTTTTACAACTCTAATCCATTTTGAATTTATCCTGGTATATAATGGAAAGCACGAGTCCAATTTTAGTTATTTTCCTAACCATCATCCAAATATGCAAACACTATTTATTAAACATTTCATCATTTATTTCCTAAGTGATTTGAGCTACCTGAAATTTGTCTTACAGACTTTATTGTTATACATATTTGTATTTATTTCTAGACTTTCTATTCTCCTCTAGGTAGTTTTAAGTATGGAATTTTTATAGCATGTTTTAGCATCTATAAAAGGAAGGCCCCATTCATTATTCTTTTTCCTTGCATGTTTAATTTTATACACTATAGAATGCATTTTTCTAACTCAAGAAAAATGTGTATAGTACTTTATTGGGATTGTATGAAGTTTATATTTCTAATCTCATTTAATTTGCATATTTATGATGCTCTTGAGAACTAGTGATGTCTTTCCATTTATTTTACAATTATTTATTTTCATAATACATGTATTAAATATTTTTGTTAAATTAATTCTTAATCTTATTGATTTCTAAATAGATTTTTTGTTATATTTAACTGGTGATTGTTTGAGATATTTAAATATTAATGTTATTTTCTGTTAACTTACAAAAATTTTTGTTGCATTTTTGTGTTCTTTAAAAATCTTACTGCTTTTGAAGCCCTATTATCATGACATTTACAAATGGAAATAATTTTACCTCTTTGTGTCCAATTCTTGTACTACCATTTGTTTTCATGCATTATCTACTGTGTTCAAATACAATGCATTTTGCTTGACTTCCAATCCTTAGTTAAAAAAAAAAAATTGCCTAAAGTCCTCTTTTATTTGCCCATTAATCATAATGTTGGCTGTGGTAGCTGTTATAGATAGTATATAGTATATAATATGTAATATGTAAAATATATAAATATATATATTAAAATAATATATAATAAATATAATTTAAAGTAGCCATTATATCTTTTTTTTTAATTTCTTTCAGTGTTTTAACAGAAATGAGCAGTATTAAATTTTGTCATATATCCTTTCAGGATCCATATTGATAATGTTATGTTTCTCTTTCTCTTTATTTCTATTTATATGGTTAGTTACATTAATGAATTCCTTAATATTAAGCCATTCTTGAATTCTTGTATTAAGTTTTGTTTACTCATATTACATTATTTTTTAATGTGCCTTTAGAGTATTAGATTTAGCTTGCTAATATTATATTTAGAGTTTTTATATGGAAACGTAAAAGATTGCTTTATTTTTCTGTTATAGTGTAATCTATGACAGCTTTATTTATCAATGATACACTTGCCTTAAAAAATAATTGAAAGTTTTCCTCAGTGTTATATATTCTGGAGCACTTTAAAGTGGAATGGACTTATCTCCTTTTTAAGGTTTAATAGAATACTATAAACATCTGGCCTTTGCTTTTGATCATGGTCCTTTAAGAACTTTTTGTTATTCTTATAGGAAATGGTCTTTTAAGCCACTAACTCAATTTAGATCAATTTTTTTGGTCAGAAATCTCATCTAAAAAAAAAGGAATCTAGAAATATCATATAGATTTTCAGGCTTATTTGTTTATGTTAGTACAAATTAGTCTCTTCTTGTTTTCCTTTTCACTACTCTGATTCAATAATAATATTCAACAATGATATAATTTTCTTATCTCACATATATCTGTTATGTTCATATTGTGTGCCAGTGCTAAATAAGTGAAAATGATTCTTGTCAGTAAAGCAGAAAATTATTATTATTTTATTTATTTATTTTACTTTCTAAAATGTAATTATTATTCAGATATTATTTTTATATTGTTTGCAACCCTTAGGATAATCTTTGAACATGGAAATTACTAAGTGATAGCCTTAAAAGGCTGAACGAATCTTATACAATTTTTAAAAATTAAAACAAACCCAGAATAGAGTTCAAAATCATTATATTTCTCAAGTCCAGAAAAAAACACACTCATTTATAAGTAGTACTATTGAGTAGTACTGTTAGTAGCACTAGTAATTTAATCACTCTACAATTTAAAAAAAATCTTTTTCTTAAGATTTTATTTATTTAGGGACGCCTGGGTGGCTCAGTTGGTTAAGCAGCTGCCTTCGGCTCAGGTCATGATCTCAGCGTCCTGGGATCGAGTCCCGCATCAGGCTCCTTGCTCAGCAGGAGCCTGCTTCTCCCTCTGCCTCTGCCTGCCATTCTGTCTGCCTGTGCTCGCTCTCTCTCCCTCTCTCTCTGACAAATTAAAAAAAAAAAAAAAAAGATTTTATTTATTTATTTATTTGACAGACAGAGATCACAAGTAGGCAGAGAGGCAGGCAGAGAGAGGGGAGGGAGAGAAGCAGGCTCCCTGCTGAGCAGAGAGCCTGATGAGGGGCTCGATTCTGGGACCCTGGGATCATGACCTGAGCCAAAGGCAGAGGCTTTAACCCACTGAGCCACCCAGGTGCCCCCAAATAATCTTTTCTTATAGCTAAATATAATCTTTATCACATTTGGTTAAAAATATAAAATAAAATAAAGTAGAATATATTATATTGACTTGATTTGGAAACTTTTGCTGAAGTAGTCAATGATTCCTTAAGCTCTTATATCTATTATGAAAAGAGATAAAAGTATAAATATTTTATAGTGTTGATTTATAATTCTGGGCAAATTTGTTGTTTTGCCAAATATGGTGGCTTAGTTACAGGAAAATAAGCTATTTTTAAGGTGTCAAATTACCAGATCTAAATTAAACCTTCAAAAAATACTAATAACAATTGTGCTTTAATAACATTTTTTATCAAAAGCCAAAACAAATAAACAAACATATAAACAAAACAAAAACATTTTTTGAGCCATCATACTCTCTTCATGGAAACGTGTGGTATGTTAGCTAATGCAGTGAATTGTATATCAGATGACTGCAGGGGAAAAAAATAGGGAGAGAAAGAGAGATAGAGGGGTTTTTATTTTTTTTTAACTTGAAACTAAATATTTATGAAAGTATTATATGAGATGATGTACTGAGATACATTTAGGAAGTTTTGTAACTCTTAAATTTATATGCAAGAGATGCATTTATGTCAACCTTATTTTTGTATTATAGTACTTTGTGTAGCAGATTATGGATAACTGGTGCTACCAACTTAAAATATTTTCAAGTAGAAATTTACATTCTGAATTTCTATGTTGCTAAAATTAATAAATATTTATTGAGAGTCCTCAAGTTATCATCACAAATTTTACTTATATTTATGACCCTTTCCAAAGTAACATAAATTCTCCTCCAATTGCCTATTAATGAGGGGAGTCTTAATGAAGCTAAAAGTAGTGGCTTCTATTAATAAAATAGAAATCATAATTTTTTTTCCTTTCTAATCATTTTTTTTTCTGATGTTTTGGGGTATTATGTAAATCAACCAAATATGAACAGTAGTTTTTATTTTGAGAAAAATGGGTTAAAAATTTTTCCTCAAACTTCAGAATAAGATGTACTAAATGTAACATGATTATCAGTAGGTATCAAATCTTTTTTAAGGCATGGAAAATTTACTACAGATAATAACTATTATTCACCTATACCATTATTACAGGTTATGAAGAGTAATACGATTTAACTTAAACAGTGCTTTATGTTCAAGGTAGTATGCCATTTGGCATAAATCAGAGTATCAGGGAAAAAAATTTGCATTATTCTAGAATCTATACACTAATTCTTTATAACTTAAAAAAAATCACATTAAGAATAGTAATAAAGGGGCACCTGGGTGGCTCAGTGGGTTAAGCCTCTGCCTTCAGCTCACATCATGATCTCAGGATCCAGGGATCGAGCCCCACATCGGGCTCTCTGCTCAGCCAGAGCCTGCTACCCCTCTCTCTCTGCCTGCCTCTCTCCCTACTTGTGATCTCTCTCTGTCAAATAAAGAAATAAAATTTTTAAAAAATGAATAGTAATAAATCCAAAAATTACAAAGCAATGAAGTAAGCATTTTTAATCTTAGTTCTTTAATCATTTTAGCTTGAATAAATTTAAGGGACTTTGCCCAAAGCCTCTTATTTGTCCACAATTTGTCCACAAGCCTCTTATTTGTCCACAATTATTTGTCCACTGATTTAATACAAAATCAGTCATTCAAATATGCATATAAAATGTACCAAAGAAAATGACACATTAATTATAATTCAGTAGGTCAACAAATTACCTGAAATAATTTTGAAAATGCAGATTATTTTCAGATTTCTCTTGGAGATCTGGAAAAAAATGAGATTTATATGCCTTTGCTATCTTCTGCCTAATTATTATTTATTTATTTTTTTTATTTGACAGAGAGATCACAAGCAGGCAGAGAGGCAGGCAGAGAGAGAGGAGGAAGCAGGCTCCCCGAGAGAGCAGAGAGCCCGATGCAGGGCTCGATCCCAGGACTCCGAGATCATGACCTGAGCCGAAGGCAGCGGCTTAACCCACTGAGCCACCCAGGCACCCCATCTTCTGCCTAATTAAATCTAAAGTGGACCTTTCATATTTAATAAAAATTAGAATTCATACTCTGAATCTAATTTGGCAATAATAATAAACCAGAAAAAATTAACTAGTGATGTAGATAAATCCTTAGAAATTCATAAGAGTTTAAATTGAGAATCCAATTTTCATGTATGGTTTAGAATAACTGTTATAAGCATTTTTCTTTTGACTCTGAGACACAATTTCCTTTTTATTCATTTATATCAAAAGTTTTGATTGTATACCAAACATTATAGAGAATCTGTTTTAGAAACTGGATTTTGCTATATTCCTTTAGTGAGCATTCAGTTTTTTTTTGGTTGTTGGTATTTTATTTTCTTTTTATTTTATTTTATTTTATTTTATCTTATTTTATTTGTAGCAACTGGTTGGCTTTTTTTTTAATTTTTATTTTTTATAAACATATAATATATTTTTATCCCAAGGGGTACAGTCTGTGAATTGCCAGGATTACACACTTCACAGCATTCACCTTAGCACATACCCTCCCCAATGTCCGTAACCCCATCCCCCTCTTCCAACCCCCCTCCCCCCAGCAACCCTCAGTTTGTTTTGTGAGATTACGAGTCACTTATGGTTTGTCTCCCTCCCAATCCCATCTTGTTTCATTCATTCTTCTCCTACCCCCTTAACCCTCCATTGTTGCATCTCCACTTCCTCATATCAGGGAGATCATATGATAGTTGTCTTTCTCCAATTGACTTATTTCGCTAAGCATGATACCCTCTAGTTCCATCCACATCGTCACAAATGGCAAGATATCATTTCTTTTGATGGCTGCATAGTATTCCATTGTGTATATATACCACATCTTCTTTATCCATTCGTCTGTAGATGGACATCTAGGTTCTTTCCATAGTTTGGCTATTGTAGACATTGCTGCTATAAACATTCGGGTGCACGTGCCCCTTCGGATCACTACGTTTGTATCTTTAGGGTAAATACCCAGCAGTGCAATTGCTGGGTCATAGGGTAGTTCTATTTTCAACATTTTGAGGAACCTCCATGCTGTTTTCCAGAGTGGTTGCACCAGCTTGCATTCCACCAACAGTGTAGGAGGGTTCCCCTTTCTCCGCATCCTCGCCAGCATCTGTCATTTCCTGACTTGTTCATTTTAGCCATTCTGACTGGTGTGAGGTGATATCTCATGGTGGTTTTGATTTGTATTTCCCTGATGCTGAGTGATATGGAGCACTTTTTCATGTGTCTGTTGGCCATCTGGATGTCTTCTTTGCAGAAATGTCTGTTCATGTTTTCTGCCCATTTCTTGATTGGATTATTTGTTCATTGGGTGTTGAGTTTGCTAAGTTCTTTATAGATTTTGGACACTAGCCCTTTATCTGATATGTCATTTGCAAATATCTTCTCCCATTCTGTCAGTTGTCTTTTGGTTTTGTTAACTGTTTCCTTTGCTGTGCAAAAGCTTTTGATCTTGATGAAATCCCAATAGTTCGTTTTTGCCCTTGCTTCCCTTGCCTTTGGCAATGTTCCTAGGAAGATGTTGCTGCGGCTGAGGTCGAAGAGGTTGCTGCATGTGTTCTCCTCAAGGATTTTGATGGATTCCTTTCTCACATTGAGGTCCTTCATCCATTTTGAGTCTATTTTTGTGTATGGTGTAAGGAAATAGTCCAATTTCATTTTTCTGCATGTGACTGTCCAATTTTCCCAACACCATTTATTGAAGAGGCTGTCTTTTTTCCATTGGATAGTCTTTCCTGCTTTGTCAAAGATTAGTTGACCATAGAGTTGAGAGTCTATTTCTGGGCTCTCTATTCTGTTCCATTGATCTATGTGTCTGTTTTTGTGCCAGTACCATACTGTCTTGATGATGACAGCTTTGTAATAGAGCTTGAAGTCCGGAATTGTGATGCCACCAACTTTGGCTTTCTTTTTCAATATTCCTTTGGCTATTCGAGATCTTTTCTGGTTCTATATAAATTTTAGGATTATTTGTTCCATTTCTTTGAAAAAAAAATGGATGGTATTTTGATAGGAATTGCATTAAATGTGTAGATTGCTTTAGGTATCATAGACATTTTCACAATATTTATTCTTCCAATCCAGGAGCATGGAACATTTTTCCATTTCTTTGTGTCTTCCTTAATTTCTTTCATGAGTACTTTATAGTTTTTGAGTATAGATTCTTAGCCTCTTTGGTTAGTTTTATTCCTAGGTATCTTATAGTTTTAGCAACTGGTTGTTTATTGGCAGATCTTCTTGAGCTTCTAGAAGCTTGGTATGAGGCTTCATTAGGGACTGCTGGGATTGACCTCTCCTTTTTGTTTAAATCCAAGTTTGGAATTATATCAATTTTATGTTGGCCTTAGAAAATGGAGAGTATTTTCTCTGCTCTTTCCTGAAATGTATATAAAAGACTAGAATCATATTACCTTGAAAATTTGACAGAAATGACCATAATCCCATCTCGGCTTTGCGATTTCTTATGAAATGATATTTCTCTTCTGATTCCATTTGTGAAATATTAGGGGGACATTCTAAGTTTTATTTAATTATGTATCTTTATTCTGACAATTTCCTTTAACTTTTCCAGTCTGTTACAGAATTTTGCTCTTCTTTTTAATCTCTGCTTTATATGTAGACATTACCTTTTTATATGTAGTTTCACCTCATTATTAATATTGTTAATTTATATTTTCTCTTTTATTCTTCATTATTTCACTGTAGAAATTTATATTTTAAGTACATTCCATGTAAATGCTGGAGAAGAGTAGTGTGCAATGAAGGGGTCGAGAACATGTGTGATAAGATATGGGTTACTTCATACCTTGGAGACTGGCAGAATCAGAAGCAAGAAACATTTGTCTTTGGGCTTTGAGCAGACTTTTCAGCTAACCACTGAATTTTGTATAATTACATATTTTTTCAATGTGTCAAGAAGCAAAAGCATTTGGGAAGCACTAGTTTATTTTATTAATTTTTCCAAAGGACAAAATTTGGATTTGTTGCTCATAAAAGAAGTTAAATATAAATATCAAATAAGCACTCACAAATATGTTCAACTATTTATTCTTCAGAGAAAAGGAAATATGTATCAATATTACCCTTTAGAATGACTAATTTAAACAAAAACCCTGAAAATAGCAAACACTAATAAAGATTTTTTAATAAAGGGATGGGTAACTGTTAGAAATAATACTATCACTTTTCCAAACACTTCAGCAATTTTTTATAATGTTAAACTTAACTTACTCTAATACCTACTAATTCCATTCCTACATATTTACCCAAGATAAATGAAACATATGTCCAAAAAAATACTTGTACAAAATTTTCTTAGCAGCTTTATTTATGTTAATCAAAAACTGAGGAAAATACTCATCCTGAAGTGACTATATAAACAAATTGTGATATATGCATAAAAATGTATAAATACTGAAAAGGAACAACCATATGATACACTATAAAACATAAGTGAATCCTAAAACATTGTGTTGAGGAAAGTAATCCAGATACAGAAGTGTGTATGTTGCATGATCCTATTTATATGATATATGAGAACAGTGAGGGAAATCAGAACAATGGTTACATCTAATACATATGCAAGATTAGATGTGATAGAAAACAGACCTTTCTGAAGAAAGGGAAATTTTTGAATGCAATGACAGTTACAGAGATGTGAATAGGCAGTCCTTACTTAATATGGTAATGCAAGACCATTCAAGCTGAAATCAAGCAAAGCAATACTAATAATCAATGGGAAAAGTATTATTGTTATGTAACTTTAATTTTTTTTGTCAAAACATTAGAAACTCTTTTACTGTCAATTATAAATGCCTAGAACAATGGAAATAACACTAATATCTATTTAACATTCTGTAATTTAAAACATTAGAAACACTGAGAATTAAAGTGTTTTTTCTTTATTAAAAAATTGAGTATAAATAAAATCTTTAAAAAAATTGCGTAATTTTAACAGTGCTTGCCTTCCTCTTCTGTTCATATAACTTATAGAGTGATCATCTTTTTTTCTGCCTCAGTGAGAATTATACTCCTAAGTTTGAAACAGCATCTAACTTCTTATCCCTTGTGATTTCAATATCATAAAATATCTCTGAGAGATTTTTTTTTTAATAAGAAGTTTTGCCAACATCACTTCTGGGACATCTTCATCCTTTTCATCACAAACACTTTATTTATGTCAGTAAGTTTGCTTCCATTAAGATATGATTTCATCTCTAGAGACTGTTGAATAGAAACAGTGCTGACATTCCCACAATCAGCTATTTCTTGCATAACTCTATCTACCTTCTATTCAAATTTTACTTTCAGCATTATCGGTACTAATTTTTTGCATCACTTCCGTCTTGGTTGGCTCATTTCCTCTTTTGATCTCTATTTGTATAAAATTCCACATTGGTTACACTGGGAGAAAAGGATTCAATACAACTACATGCTTTGTTGTCTGTTTATAAGTTGCAAAATAAACTGCAAAAACTAATCACTGACAAGCTGTGAAAGAAGTGATATGAAACACCAGTGATCATTATGCTTATCAGTTACTTAAATAGTGATTTGTACCTTGTTGAAATATCAACACTAATCACAGAATTTGAACAAATAATAATAAAATTTGCCTAGAACCCCAAAGGAGCCCAAATAGTCAAAGCAATCTTAATAAATGAAATACTATCTTTATCCTGATGTAGAAATAATCTGCATTAGGTTAAGAAAATACTAATCCAATCAGTATAGTAGGCAAAGCAGGAAGAATAAATTGCTATTAAAATAATGTACATGTGCGGGGAACCTGGGTGGCTCAATGGGTTAAGCCTCTGCCTACAACTCAGGTCATGATCTCAGCGTTCTGGGATCAAGACCCGCACTGGGCTCTCTGCTCAGCAGGGAGCCTGCTTCCCTTTCTCTCTCTGCCTGCCTCTCTGCCTACTTGCAATCTCGGTCTCTCAAATAAATAAATAAAATCTTTAAAACAAAAATAATGTAGATGTGATTTTTAAATATGTTGTTTCAAGTATATGCAATCCAGTAAATAAAGAAGTGAAGAATCTATTATAATATCTCTTAAATTTTATCTCAACAAAATAAAGCGTAAAACCTAATTATCTATTAAAGTTGCATGCTAAGCTTTGAGTACAGTAGCCTAGTATAAAATGAAGCTACCAATGTTTTCCGTCAATACAGATCATCTACAAATTGGAAAAGAATTTTATTTTTCCCTTACAAAATAATGATCTTTTTAATTATTAAAATTTTTGGTGCATCTACATAAAATATCTATATACTAACTCACCAGGCTGCAGTATTATAGAACTTATTTATTTATTTTAAGAACTTTAGAATTATAATCATGTCTTGCAAATTTTAAAATCTGCTAGTATATCTATAGTTAGATTTCTTCCACCTCTATGATAATCTTATAGTTCTTAACTTTAGAGGACATTCTTAGTTGAAGTCAATGCTAACCACATTTATCACCTTATCAAGATGCCTCTGTGTAAAAATCAATTATATGGTTTAAAAGGAATCTAGCTGCCTTTCCTAAGAATTCATTTCACACGAAGGATTTCATTTAAAATGACTTCATTAAAAATTACATTGCAGTGATTCCATCTCCAAATTTTTCTCAAATTCTTGGTCATTAAAATATATTTAGTACCCAGTAAAAAAAAAAAACAGTAATTTTTTTCTTCTTATGAATCTTAATTGCAGTTGTTCAGTTGTAAGAGTAAATAAAAGTGAGCCTACTTTATTTTGATAAACTATACATGGTTAATATGTTTTAATTCAAACAGTTAAAATGCTACCTATCAATATTGCAGAAACATAAAGAAGCTTATATAAATAGATAAATTCAGCTTTTTAAAGCTGGTGAAGAAAGAAAAGTTTAAATTGTTTACAATTTAGGTTTTTGAGTGACTATAGAATATTAAGTTTGAATAACTAAGTATGAGTCATTAAACATTTCCCCTAAATACAGTAGGGGTTGACATGTTTAGATATTGTATTTTAACAATTAATGGTTCAAGTCATAGAACATTTTTCTAGAACATGAGAATTAGGAAAATTCTACAGTGTGTCTTTCCATTTCTAACTTATATTGATGCCATCTTTTTGTTTAGTATGATGCGTGATTGGGTGACTATGTAATTTTTCATTCTTTACTGTTTAAAATGTTTATTTTAAAAATGTATTTCCTGTTTAACCTAAAAGGATCGTTTTTATGGATATAAGCATGATAAAAATGCAAAATATCTTGAAATTGTGTAGTCTTAAATAAAATTGCTCTGATATACATATATATCAAATACATATAAATCTAATATTAAATTCAGTAATAGTTATCTAAAATTCAAATGTAATAAAATATCCTAACAGATTTCTGAAATGATGTTCTAACTCTGAATACTGCTAGTCACATGATAGATCCCTGGGCTTTTGAATCACTTAATAAATGCCTCTGGGATGCTTACCACTAACCATAATGCCACCCCATGGAAAGTTTTTCTGGGTAACTACACATAACCACAGAGGAAACTAAGCAAGAGCAAATAATAATTAAGTTGCTTTATCACTTATAAAAGTACAAATATTCATATATTGTTGATAAGAATACACTATACAGGGCGCCTGGGTGGCTCAGTGGGTTAAGCCGCTGCCTTCGGCTCAGGTCCTGGGTTCGAGCCCCACATCGGGCTTTCTGCTCAGCGGGGAGCCTGCTTCCTCCTCTCTCTCTGCCTGCCTCTCTGCTTACTTGTGATTTCTCTCTGTCAAATAAATAAATAAAATCTTTAAAAGAAAAAAAAAAAGAATACACTATACAACCATTATAATGAAGTATTAATGGTAGCATTGTGTTGACTGAAATGGCAGACACAGACACCTCTGTGGTAAATCACATAGCTTTTATGCATTAAAAATTTTCAGAATAAAGTCAGTACTGCCTAACTGTCAACAACATTATCTCATATGAGGTAAGCTGTATAACTCTACAGCTCACTTTGTATGACCTAGGACCAGGGACTGTGGGGACAATGAAAAAGGAAATTCTTCTCAAAAAGCAGAATTAAGGGTTATCTGATTGACTAATCATGGCATATACCCAATGTAATGGAATGAAGTCTTCCCAGTTCTTATCTAGCAGGATTTGGTGTGCTATGAACTAAGTTTTGCTGAGTTTTTCACATCCCCCCTTGTTTCTGAGTGAGAGTTTTTACTCTGTATGTGCTGTTTCTACTCAACCTTGTATTTGGGGTATTATGCAGAAGATAAATCCTATACTAGTTTAAGTGTCACTTTAGACCGCCAAACTCTAGACATATAGACAGGATTGAGCACTACATAGAGATTCTAGACTTGAGTTGGATGTAATATTTTGGAGATAACTTTAAGCAAATTGTCATCTGGCAGTTTCTTGAAATATTTCTTAGGTGGCAATTAGCATATGCCTCATGCCCTGTCTTTTGCCATGTCTTGATCCTTACCTTCAGACTGTAAATATTAGTCTTGGAACCCATCTTTCATGAAGATAAAGGATATAATGAGAGATTGTGGTATAGAAAGATTCAAGTGGTTTGGCTTTCTGGGGAATAGGTGGAACAGATTTTTCATATCAGCCTATTTTCAAGTTGTTACGTAAAAGGAAAAAACTTCTATGAGGCTAAGCCAATGTTATTTTTATTCCCACTGCTCATATCTAAATCTAATCCTAACTGATAACATCAATCATGCAAAAAGAAACAGAGAAACATCAATCATGCAAAAAGAAACTACAATAAAATCAATAATATATAAGTAATATTCACTTAGCACATGCATTAAATTATAAATCAAAAATAAAAAGTTAATTTAAAAATCTCCAATATGTCAATTTTAACATATATGTCCTTAAAATTTGTAAGTGAAAGAGGATATGACAATAGTAAATAAAAAAAATTAAATGGTAATGAGAGTTCTATTATGAAAAATCTGGGATTTTTCATAAAGAATAAGAAAGATTAAGAGTACATTAATGAAAGAATGATCAAATAAATTCAAATTAAATTGAAGTAAAACATTTATAAAAATACAGAAAGAGAAAAAGGTAAAACATAGAAGAGTGATAAATAATCAAGAAAACACAAAACTATTTCCCTGAAATATACAATGTATTAAAAAAAATCCCTCACTAGTACAACCCTGAAACATTAAAGGATGAACAAATAAGTGACTTAAGGATTGAATAATAAGACATAATTAAAATAAGATTTTTAAATATAGGAAATTATGAGATATTATCTTAAGGAAATAATGAGGTACCAAACTGGCCCATATTTATAAGAAAACCTGCAAAAACAGTAACAAAGGAAAATAATAAAAGTACATTCAAATTTCTGTCTCTCAAAAGACAACAGGAAAAATGTCTTAAAGGCAATTTCTGCTATATTAATACAGATAGACTTTGGTACATAATTAATGCCTTTCACACTTCTACATGTAAGCAAAAATATTACAGTGTAGAAATAATCCAAGAGGATCAGTAAATACAAGTTTTTTATGGTGATGGAATGCATCTTATGGTATCTTTTTAAAAATTATGAGAACAAAGATATTTTCTTTTCATCTATACTACACATTACACTGAAAACCATAAACTATAACTTAATGAAGAAATAGATCATAACATTGTCATTCATTTAAGAGAAAAACTTTTTTAAAAAGAATGAAGAATAAACTAATTTAATATCTAAAACCTTTAGGATTTTATAGATATTTATAAATAATTTTGTATAAGAGCAGACATTTTGCCACATGTTGAAAAATTTGTCAGCTTTCAAAATGAGTCTTTCTGCTTACTTGATGCTATAAAACCCAAGTTTCACGATGACATTTATAATCACGATTTTTAGGAGGACACACTTTTTCTTAAACTAAGCTCCACTAATTTGCTCTCATGATTAACTGCCATGTTATATCTCTGGGTTAGATTGCTCAAGGATAAGATTGGTAGGATGTCAGAGGAAGAGTACAAACATTCTGATTTTTTTTTTTATTGCTCTTAGAATAATTCAGAGTTGAGAAAACCAAATTTTGTTTCAGGAAAATCCAGTAGAGAATTCTGAGTATTATTTTGACCACTCTTGATATATTCACTTAGGAAGAACACATATATATGTTACCTTTCATCATTCTTTTTTGTTTATTTCTTTATGATCAAAATTATATTCTTCCACCAAACATCTTCTCTAATGAGTTAGATAGTGGTCCAGAGAAAAGAGACATGGTGCTGGTGGGCAGACAGCTCTTTTGAAGACAATGTTGTCTGAAAGATGGTAATTGTTATATAGCTCAGTATGGAGTCCTCGGTTTTTACTTGAAGTCGACAGATATATGAGCATTTGCTATTCTGCCCAGCAAGATAAACACTTGCAAAAAATAAATTGGTGCTATATGAAAATTTAAAAATCACAAAAACATTAAAAGCACCTTTTTGAATTAATTTAATAGAGCCTGTCATGTGGAAATACTTCACATATTTCACATGAACTTTATATGACTGCAAAACTGTCAGAATTTATTTGAAGAAAATGTGTATTAGCAAATAACAGGTTTAGAATAATTACAGCCAAGTGATAATTATATACAATATTAAAGGTTTTTAAAAATCTTTTTTAAAGCAGTGTTACATAAATTCAGCTCTCTATAGTCATCAAGTATATCTCTATATGGGAGAATAAAATGTGCTTAGTTTTATAGAAGATAAATTGTAATATACAAGAAATATTTGGAAAATTATATTTATCTTTTAACTTTTTAGCTTTAAGTATTATTCCAAATCTATTCTTATTACAATTTGTATGGCTCAGTTGATAAATTAGATGCTTTCCTTGGATATCAAGTTGGATAATTTGCTAGTGACAAGCCAGTGTATAGTAGTGAGTGTCTATGTGCCTCCCACAAGATGTCATTTGAACGTCAAACTCAAACACACTGTGTTAGAATAGTTTTTCACATCGCTCTTTTTTATGTATTTAATTTTCACATATTAATTTGCAAATCACTTATCCTAAGATTTGAGTTACATGCATATTATGTTATTATCATTGATCCTGTGATGATGATGATGATGATGATGTTGAGAGTTTCAAATGTAAATTCTAGTGAAGATGCAGGTATAAAGTCTTTCCAAGATATTCACTGAAATGAATGAAAGGAGAAAAACTAGAGATATGTAAACCTTATCCATTTTAAAACTAGCAAATAAAACATCATTTTACAAACAAATGAGTAACTCCAATATCTAGTGAAATTAAAATCAGTTGGGAAAAAGAAATTATGAATTAACAATTTCTCTACTTATAGGAGGATGTGCTATAATATAATCATATGTATTTCTAAAACACCCATTAGTATCCTTTTGTTACAAGCATAAGTCAAAGGACTTGTCAAAATAAGAGACTAATGGCAATCACCTCGTACCCCATTACCAAATTATGAATCAGCTCTGACATCAAGAATAAAAAGAGAAAGTATAGGATTATATTTAACCATATATTCTTGCCCCTGCCCAATTGTAAAACTGAAGTGTGAAGATGAGGGAAGATAAGAGAAGAGTCAAAGAATAAAATTTGACTAAGCTTTATAGTTGCTCTGCCATAAATGGATATGCGCAGAAAAATATATCCACAAAATAAGATCCACAAAATAAAAGCATATGGTATGGTACTTCACCCTAATTCAATTTCTCACTTAAGTAACTAGTTCACTCAAAACCAGAGACAAAAACAAAAAGAAAGAAAAGAACTCAAATGGGGTAGGAGTTAATAGGGACAGAATAGAACACGGTGGGCAGAGAAACAAAGGGGAAGTGATTTCAGTATATAAAGGAATCATATAGAAACAAAGTATACTGAATGCAATGGACTTTATATAATAATGTTTCTTCTTCCTCATAGAATGCTGAATGACAAAAATCACTTAAATCTCTAATACCAAAAGAATAGTGTTAATTCTAAAGAACAAGCTGATGAGGCTAATAAAATCCAAATATATTTTTCTTCATTCAAGTATCATGAAAAATATTCAGGGAATAAAGTATGCAAGAACAAATAAGTGAACATATATTATGTAGAAATCAATAGTGACCAGAGTATTTTGTTTGTTTTTAAGATTAACTTATTTATTTCAGAGAGACAGTGTGTGGGGTGGGGGGTAGAGAGAGAGGGAGAGAGAGAATCCTCAAGTAGACTCCACACTGAGCACAGAACCTAACTCAGGGCTCCATCCTGAGATCATGACCTGAGCCAAAATCAAGAATAGGCACTTAATGGACTGAGGCACCCAGGTGCCCCATGACCAGTCTTTTAAAATTGCATATCTGAAGCAAATATTTCTACATTTCAAGTTCTTATTCACTCATTAATTTCATTTGGTTATTCCATGCATATTTTTAGCATATTCTGACATAGTGATAGGGTCTGGTCATCACACAAGGAGCAAAATCAGACAGGCCTTTCCTACATGTAACTTTACTTCTAACGAACATATAAATGTAAAGAACACGGAAATAAGTCTATAAAGGAGAAATACTATTCTAAGTGCACAAATGGGGGATTTAGCCTTTTTTAGGATGAGGAAGCAGAGATGGGACTTAGTTATACAACTGGGAGAAGGAAAGAAAATTCCAGATAAATGATTAATTCTTTATTCTAACAACTGTGAATAAGAATGAAACACATCTTAGAATTCCTCAAAGTGTATGATTCTTCGCATATTTCTTCATATATTGAGGGGACCCACCCCTCCAGTGAAAACCAAGACATAATTTTCAATAGTGTTCAATTCCAGCAACACCTAAGGTAAATGCTAGGAATCTGCCCCTCCCCCTCCTCGCAATCACACACACACACTACTCTCTCTCTCTAAAATAAATTAATAAAATCTTTAAAAAGAAAAAGAAAGAAACTTGAAGCTGGGAGACATCAGCAAGACAATGAAACAAGAAGCCCAGCCCTCCTTTTCCTCATAGACACAATTACTCAACACCAATATATGGACAACCAGTCCTCTCTGGGAAAATTCCAGAGATCAGATGAGAGCCTCCTACACCCCCAAGCAAGCATGAAAACAGGCACATTTAAGCTGATAGGAAAATTTATGGAGCATTCTCTCCATAATCTGTCTCCCAGGCACAGCACCACATAATCAGGAGGAAATTCTGAGCTCTAGCTTCTCCCAAAGGAGAGAGAGGACTGGATAACACACCCCAAACATTCTGACTCTTCAAGGACTGTTCAAGTATCTGGTTTCTGTCATGTCTGAATCTGAGCACTGACAGGAAAGGGCCCCTTGCTAGGAGCTGCTGAGAACATAGGAGACAATCTGGACTATACACACACTTACTGGCTATATTACTTCCCCCAATTTATTGCATAAAACAGCCAGCAAATATTCCCAATATGTGTTCCCTCTGAGAAAAGAAAGCATTGGAATACTCATGTGACATTCCAGCTTTCTAGGAGCCGCCAAAAGGATAAGGTTCTGAATCACCTACCTTACAGCATTCACAGGACTTGGCATGCTCTACCAGGCTCACAGCCACTGAGAACAAAGGTGGCAGTTTGGTGTAGTATGCGGTCACCACCAGATCCCCTGTGCCTGGCTCAGTGTAACATGATCAGGAAAATTCAGTCTCTAGCATATCTAGGCAGGGAAAGAGAACACTGAAACATGCATTCAACATTCAGATTTCACAGGGGGCTGCCCAAGGGACTGGTTTCTTTCTGATCTGTCTCAGAGTGCTGATGGGAAATAAAGAAATCTAGATGCCTGGAGGCTGCTGAGAACTCAAAAAATTAAAAAAAAAAAAAAAGAGTTGAACAGTGTGCTGCTGCTTCAGAGGATCCTCAGTACAGCAGACAGACATGGGAACAAAGATTATGTACTCCTTAAAAAGAAACCAGAAAATCCCTTTAATCAGGAATTTATATGTATAAATCTAGACAAGACATGGTAACAGAAAATATATGAGAGACTGTAAGAATCTCAAACAGGGCTGTTTGGCAAAAGGCTTTCCTCGTATGAAGCTAATCCACAGAGACTGGGGAAAAGGGCTGTTTTTTCAAATGTGCAAACACCAATACAAAGTGTCAAGGAAAATGAAGATACAGGGAAAAGTAGTCGAAAGGAAAAAAAAGGAAAAGAAAAAGAAATCTACAAAAGCTGACCCTAAAGAAATGAAGATATATTAATTGCTTGACAAAGAACTCAATATAACTCCCAAAATGCTCACTGAAATCAGAAAAATGATGTATGAAAAAAATTAGTATTTCAACAAAGAATTAGAAAATATTTTTTTTTTAAAGACAAAGAGAAATTATGGAACTGAGGAATAAAACTGCTCTTGGGAAAAAAAATCACTAGAGGAATAAAGAGCAAATAAGAGTAAGCAGAATAATCAGTAATTTCAAATATAGGTTATTTGAAATGATCGAGTCATAGAGGAGCAAAAAGAAAAAGAATGAGAAATAGTTAAGAACACCTACAAAACTAATAAGACACCATCAAGTGGGCCAATACATACATTACAGGAACCCAAAAAGAAGAGAGAGAAGGGAAAAGAAAGTTTATTTAAAGAAATAATGACTAAAACTTCCTATTACCTGGGGAAGAGAATGGACACTAAGATTCAAGAAGGCTAAAACTCTCTAAAGAGGAACCTAAAGAAGTCCATGTAGAGATACATTTTTCTCAGTGTCAAAATTCAAAGAAAAAGAGAATTTTGGAAGCCTCAAGGGTAAAGTGACTTAAAAAAATTAAAAATACAACTACCATATAATGTAGCAATTCCATTTGTGAGTATTTATCCAAATTTAAATTATGATCTTGAGATATTTGCATTCCCATGTTTATTGTAGCATTATTCAAACATCCAAGATGTAGAAACAATCTTAATGCCCTTAATGGATGAATAAAGAAAATGTGAAATATACATATAATTTAACATAAATCAGCCTTAAAAAAAAAGAAAAAGAAGGAAAATGGTTAAACCAATTTGTTAAGGTTTGTTTTATATCCCAGAATATGGTTTATCATGGTGAATGTTCCTAGTGAGCTTGAGAAGAATGAGTACACTACTGCTGTTGGTTGAAGTAGTCTATAAATGTCAATTCTATCCAGTTGACTGATAGTATTATTGATTTCAGCTCTGTCTTTACTGATTTTTCTGTCCATTAGAGCTGATAAAGGGATGTTGAAATCTCCAAGTGTCATAGCTCATTTAGGCTGCTATAGCAAAATACCATTCTGGGTAGCTTAGAAACAATAGAAATATATGTCTTATAGTTCTGGTGGCTGGATGTCCAAGATCAAGGAGCCAGCATGGTCATGTTCTCCAGTGAGGGTCATCTTTTTGGTTCATAGCCATTGTCTTCTTGCTGTGTCCTCACAAGGGAGAAGGAGCTAGCAATCTCTCTGAAGGTCATTTTATAAGCACTAATTGCATTCATGAGACCTCCAACCCCCATGACTTAAACACCTCCCAGTGTCCTCACCTACTAACATCATCATGCAGCTATTAGAAGCTGAAAATGTGAATTTGGCAGAGGGTGTGGGGGGGAGGTGTGGGGGGAGATGGTGGACATAAAAAATTCAGACCACAGCACCAGGTATGATAGTGGCTTCATCTATTCCTCTTTGCAGTTCTGTTAGTTTTTGCCTTACAGGAGTTAGTTTTGATTTGTTAACCAATTTTTTCGTTTTGATTTGTTAAGTGCACAAATATGAAAGATTATTATGTCTTCTCAGAAAATTGAACTTCTTTATCAATATGTAGTGTCCTTGTGTACCCCTTATAACTTCTCCTGCTTTGACATTTGTTCTGTGTGAAATTAATATAGCTATGCCTGTTTTCTCTGATTAGTGTTAGTAGGTATATATTCCTCCATTTATTTACTTTTAATCTATATATGTCCTTATATTTAAAGTGGATATCTTATAGACCACTATAGTTGGGTCTTGTTTTTTGATTGGCCATGACAATCTCTGCCTTTTAGTTGGTGCATTTAGACCATTAACACTCTAAGTGATCATTGATAGAGTTGGATTAATATCTATCATATTCACATACTGTTTTCTATTTATGTCCTTGTTATTTATTAATATTTAGTCTTCTACTCTTTTGTTACCTTCTGTGGTTTCAGTTGAGCATTTTATATGACTTCAGTATTTCTTAATTCTTAGCATATTGTTTATGCTAATTTTTAACATTTTTTTAGTGTTTGCCAGTGTGTATCTATTTGTAATTATTATATCTTTCCATTGAATTGACTTTTATCATTATGTAAAGAATTTCTCTGACTCATAGACAATTCTTAATAAATTTTTTTTATATATATAAGTGATATAGCCATGCTTTTGATTACCATTTATATGGAATATCTTCATCCATCCCTTCACTTTTAGCTTTGACATTTGTTTTGCCAAACATGTTTGGCATGTGTTTTTAAATCTAAAGTGGTTATCTTGTAAACAGCATATAGTTGGATTTTTCAAAACCCATTCTACCAGTCTATATTTTCATTGGTGAGTTTTATCTATTTGTATTTAAAGTAATTATTGGCTTACATTTATTGATTTATGGTTAAAGTGATTACCTGAAGTTTTATCATTGTTTTGTTGTTTTCTGTAAGATTTGTAGCTCTTTTGTTTCTTTCTCTCTTATTTTCTTCCTTTATGATTTGAGATTTTTTACATGTGTGAGAAATAATTATTTTTTCTTTATCTTTTTTGTATCTGCTAGGTGTTTTTCTTTGTGGTTACTATTAGGAGTATGTAAAACTCTCAATTGTAGCAGTCATTTTGAACTAATAACAGTTTAAGCTCAACCACATAAAAGAAGTCTAGACTTTTATTCCCCCAACACACTTTACTTAAATAATGTCAGAATTTACTTCATTTTAGATACTCTATCTATCCTATAACTATAACCATTTTTTGGTTATAGTTATTCTTAAAACTTTTGTCTCTTATCTTTTATACTAGGATTGAAAGTGATTTATGAGCCACCCTTACATTATTAAATTATTTCTGTATTTATCAATGTATTTCCTTTTACCAGTGAGATTTAAATTTTCATATACTTTCATGTTGCTGCTTAGCATACTTTCATTTCAACTTAAAGAACTCCCTTAAGCCCTTTTAGTAAGGTAAAACCTGTGGTAGTTTACTCCCTCAGTTTTTGTTTGGTAAAGTCTATTTCTCCTTTATTTTTTAAAGGACAATTTTGCTGGGTATAATATTCTTTTTGGTAGCTTTTTTTTTTCCTTTCAGTACTTTTAATATATCATTACATTCTTTTCTAGCCTACAGTACATTTGCTGTGAAATCAATGGATAGTTTTTTTAGGGGTATACATTTGTATTTAATGAATCACTCTTCTCTTTCTGCTTTGAAAATTCTCCTTGTTTTTGACTTTTGACAATTTAAGTATAATCTACCTTACTATAGACCTCTTTAGCTTTAATCTATTTGGGGAGTCTTGGGCCTTATGAATTTGGAGGTCCATCTACCTCTCAAAGATTTTATTTTGGGCCATTATTTCTTTGAATATCCTTTTGCTCCTTTCTTTTTTGTCTTTTATAATTTGTATATTAGTTTATTTGTTGTGATTCTATAAGTCCCATAGACTTTCTTCACTTTTTCATTCATTTTTTTTTCTTTTTGTTCCTCTGACTAGGTAATTTCAAATAACCTGTGTTTAGCTTATTAATTCTTAGGCTTGATTGAGTCTACTGTTGAAGTTGTCTAATTGAATTTTTTTCAGTTCAGTCATTGTGGATTGTTTTTTTTTCTTTGGCATTTTATTTTATTTTAAATTTTTAAAATTTTTTTATAAACATAGAATGTATTATTAGCCCCAGGGGTACAGGTCTGTGAATCGCCAGGTTTACACACTTCACAGCACTCACCATAGCACATACCCTCCCCAGTGTCCATAATCCCACCCCCCTCTCCCTACCCCCCCCCACAACCCTGTTTGTTTTGTGACATTAAGAGTCTCTTATGGTTTGTCTCCCTCGTGATCCCATCTTGTTTCATTTATTCTTTTCCTACCCCCAACCCCCCCCCATCGCATCTCCACTTCCTCACATCAGGGAGATTATATGATAGTTACCTTTCTCTGATTAACTTATTTCACTAAGCATAATACCCTCTAGTTCCATCCACGTCATCACAAATGGCAAGATTTCATTTCTTTTGATGGCTGCATTGTATTCCAGTGTGTGTGTATGTGTGTGTGTGTGTGTGTGTGTGTGTGTACCACCTCTTCTTTATCCACTCATCTGTTGATGGACATCTAGGTTCTTTCTAGGCTATTGTGGACATTGCTGCTATAAACACGCAGATGCATGTGCCCCTTCAGATCACTACATTTGTATCTTTAAGGTAAATACCCAGTAGTGCGATTGCTGGGTTGCAGGGTAGCTCTATTTTCAACTTTTTGAGGAACTTCCATGCTGTCTTCCAGAGTGGTTGCACCAGCTTGCATTCCCACCAACAGTGTAGGAGGGTTCCCCTTTCTCCGCATCCTCGCCAGCATCTGTCATTTCCTGACTTGTTAATTTTAGCCATTCTGACTGGTGTGAGGTGTTATCTCATTGTGGTTTTGATTTGTATTTCCCTAATGTCGAGTGATGTGGATAGTCATTCTGTTCTTTAGCTCCAAAATTTCTATTGGTTCTTTCTTAATGGTTTCTATCACTTTGAACTTCTAATTTTCTTCATGTATTGTTTTCCTGATTTAATTTATGTGTGTACATGTCTTGCAGATCCAAGCTATCTTGAGATGATTATTTTGAATTTTTTGTCAAGCAGTTCATAGATTTCTATTTCCTTCAAGTTAGTTACTACAGCTTTATTTTGTTCTTTGGTGTTGTTATGTTTGCCCAGTGCTTTTTGATATTTATAGTATTTTGATGGTGTCTGCACATTTGAAGAACTAACCACTTCTTCAAGTCTTTATAGACTGGCTTCAGCAAACAAAACTCTTCACCAGTCAGCATGGCCAGAGATTCTGAGTGGATCAGCTGGGAGAATGTAGATTTGTTTGTTTGTAAGGTCCACAGGCAATTAGGATTGATGCCTAAATCTATAGCTGGGAAGACCTGGTATCTGGGTCTACTGGGCCAACCTAGAGCCAGAATCCACAAAGGTGGTCTTGGGATTGAGGTCCATGGCAAAGCCATACAGTCATCTGGCTCTTTTTCTCCCATAGATGAACCTTTGGGGGAGGGGATCTCTCTTAGTATTACACTATATGATCTCTAAAGTGAAATTGTCCTTCTTATTCAATGTGTCTTCTCTCATTTCTGTTTTCTACCTGGTTGCTGTATCATTCACCTTGTTTCTTGGGCTTTTATGAAGGTATTCTTTTCCACTGAGGTTTTTCAAATTGGTGTTTCTGTGGGGTGAATGAGGGCTGGAATTTTCTTTCTGACAATATCCTGAAGTCATTCCTTACTGCTTTCTTTATCTTTGTCAAAGTAATGGAGATGTGAGAATAAAAAATCAGTACACTTAGAAAGATTAGTAAAAATACCTAATCTTAGCGTGCCTGGGTGACTCAGTTAAGCATCTGCCTTTGGCTTAGGTCATGATCCCAGGGTCCTGGGACTGAGCCCCAAATGTGGATCCTTGCTCAGCAGGGAGACTGCTTCTCCTTCTCCCTCTACCTGCTGCTCCTTCTGCTTGTGCTCTCTCTCTCTCAAATAAATACATTAAAAAAATCTTTTTTAAAAAGATTAACAAATCCTTCCATAAAAGAAAGGCAAATAATGAACAAGGCCTCAGAAGTTTGTTAGACAATATCAAATGATACAATATTTGTGTAACTGAAAACTCAGGAGTAATATAAAATGAACAGAATATAAGTTAATGAAATAATGACTATAAACTTAATGAAAACACTATTTGAAGAAACAAAAATTTTTATTTTTATAATTCCATTTATTTAAATAATTGTTTTAAATAAATTTAATTAAATAAATAAGCAAACAAATAAATTAATTAAATATGCTAATGAATCAACAATATCAAAAAGCAGAATGAAAGTTTACTTCATAAAGAAATGGCAAAGTGGCATGAGGATTCTTTAAGGAGAGTAACAGAATTGTTCTAGATTACATTGGTGGTTTCGCAGGTATGTGTTTCTGTCAAAATTCATTGAATTATATATCTTAAATGTGCACAACCTATTGTATATAAATTATACTTCAATAAATTATAGAAAATAAAAGTGAATAATTATCAAGAGTATGAGTTATTCACTGGGTGTTTTGTAGTAGAAAAAGAAAAACCTAAATGCAGACTAACAGAACAGTGATTAAATACATTATAGCTTATAAAGTGAGAAAACAGTGAAAGCATGGGTAAGGAGTTTACATTGCATGCCTTTGTTCTTCTGCTAGGATGTGTATAGTGTACGCAAATTATGTAAACTTTCTATTTCAGCTTTTATAAAATGGGAATGACAGTACCTACTTTTAGAATAGCTACACAGGGACACGTGAGTGGCTCAGTCGGTTAAGCCACTGCGTTCAGCTCAGGTCATGATCCCTGGGTCCCAGGGATCCTGAGATATAGTCCCGCATCAGGCTCCTTGCTTGGCGAGGAGTCTGCTTCTCTTTCTGCCTCTGCCTGCTTATGTGCTTGTGCTCGCTCACTCTCTCTCTCTCTGACAAATAAATAAATAAAAATCTTTAGAAAGCTACACAGATGCTCAATGTTGATCCTATTCTTCTTCTTCCTCTTCCTCTTCTTCTTCTTATCATGATCATCGTCATCACCACTATTATTATTTGCATGGTATGGCTTGCAGTCAGTGTGTTCAAGATATATTAGGACACATAAATAATGTGTCAAACAATTATGGTATCATAAAGAAGTGTGAAAATAAAGAGATGTGTTGATGTATATAAAGACATAGAAGTTCTCTCCAATAGGAATATCAAGTAATATCACAATAATTATTGGGATAAATAATTTGCAGTTTTACTAAAGTTCCTCTGTGAGCATACTATATAATGTATTATGTGTAATATATTTTATATAATTACATAATTTTACATAATTTTTCAAAAAGAAAAAATCTAGATGTGTTCAAAACTAGAAGCAATGATTGTCATTGAGAATTCTATTCTAAGAAATACTTAAGATTTTGCTTTTTTATAATTTCTAATGTTGTCTAAATGAAGATATATTAATATTTGTAATAAGAAGAATATTCTAAACATTATATAAATCAGTGCCTGCATAACTGGCTGGAGTTTGGAGAGAAAGGAGAAAATGTTTTAAAGCAATCTTAGTTCCAAGGCAGTCATTTTAATCTGCAGTAATTTGATGTTTCCCAATTTAGGCTGTTCTGTATTTGCACATTGCTTAAAACAAATGATGAACACTCACTAGGTAAGCAGATAATCTAGGAAAGTGATGAAATTGAGTCTGAACCCACAGAAATTAAGACAGTTGATAAAACCAATCATAGTTGTGATAATTTTATTTATTTGTCCTCTTGTTAAGACAGGGGCTGCCCAGTTCAGAATACTGATTCAGAATACTGCCTTCACAGAAAATTTTCATCTGTCTAAAAGTGTTCGTATATCTCTAAAGTTCCCTATCTCACAATTTTCAGCTAGCATTTATTAGCAGAGTTGCCCTGTTATAGGAGGGTGTGCCTCCACTGGCATCTGTAACATTTACTGAGTTGCTATCCCTTTGTACCAGACATCAATGCTGCAATGGAGAAAAGACTCAATATGTGTCCTAAAAGAATTTATCATCTATTCAGAGTATTAACATTTGAAAAAACAATGTAGGTAAAATAAGTTAAGGGTAAAATAACTGCATACACATTACTACCAGAACACTCGGGGAGCAAATAGATCTCTGCCAATTATGATGGAAGGGAGGGATTTAAAATATTTTACAAAAAGATGGCTTTTGAGTTGTCTCTTGAAAAAATGATAAAGCTGAATATGAAATTTCTCAGTGAGAGAAAAAAGAGCTTATAAAAATGTAGATACAAGAGAGATGATAATATCTTTGGGACTTGAAAATATTAATGCATGCAAATAATTTCAGAGTTGTATAAGTAGGATCAGCAGCAGATTGTTTGCTAAGAGATCTTTGGTAACATATTTGTACAAATAATGATTCTGTAAACAATTTGTTTTAAGTTTCTTTTCTCAGTGATAGTTGGGAGTTAAGACATAATGGAGAATTTTTAAATAGACATTTGAAGCCTTGCAGATGGAAAAAATAAGACCCCAAATACAAATATATCTAGTTTCTTTGTCTGACTTAATCTTTTTTTTTTTAATTTTTTTTATTATTTTTTTTTCAGCATAACAGTATTCATTATTTTTGCACCACACCCAGTGCTCCATGCAATCCGTGCCCTCTACAATACCCACCACCTGGTGCCCCCAACATCCCACCCCCCACCCCTTCAAAATTCTCAGATCGTTTTTCAGAGTCCATAGTCTCTCATGGTTCACCTCCCCTTCCAATTTCCCTCAACTCCCTTCTCCTCTCCATCTCCCCTTGTCCTCCATGCTATTTGTTATGCTCCACAAATAAGTGAAACCATATGATAATTGACTCTCTCTGCTTGACTTATTTCACTCAGCATAATCTCTTCCAGTCCCGTCCATGTTGCTACAAAACTTGGGGATTCATCCTTTCTTTCTTTCTTTTTTTTTTTTTTACAGCTTTATAAACATATATTTTTATCCCCAGGGGTACAGGTCTGCGAATCGCCAGGTTTACACACTTCACAACACTCACCATAGCACATACCCTCCCCAATATCCATAACCCCACCCCCTCTCCCAACCCCCTCCCCCCATCAACCCTCAGTTTGTTTTGTGAGATTAAGAGTCACTTATGGTTTGTCTCCCTCCCAATCCCATCTTGTTTCATTTACTCTTCTCCTACCCCCTCGACCCCCCATGTTGCATCTCCTCTCCCTCATATCAGGGAGATCATATGATAGTTGTCTTTCTCCGATTGACTTATTTCACTAAGCATGATACCCTCTAGGTCCATCCACGTCGTCGCAAATGGCAAGATTTCATTTCTTTTGATGGCTGCATAGTATTCCATTGTGTATATATACCACATCTTCTTTATCCATTCGTCTGTTGATGGACATCTAGGTTCTTTCCATAGTTTGGCTATTGTAGAGATTGCTGCTATAAACATTCGGGTGCATGTGCCCCTTCGGATCACTATGTTTGTATCTTTAGGGTAAATACCCAGCAGTGCAATTGCAGGGTCATAGGGTAGTTCTATTTTCAACATTTTGAGGAACCTCCATGCTGTTTTCCAGAGTGGTTGCACCAGCTTGCATTCCCACCAACAGTGTAGGAGGGTTCCCCTTTCTCCACATCCTCGCCAGCATCTGTCATTTCCTGACTTGTTAATTTTAGCCATTCTGACTGGTGTGAGGTGATATCTCATGGTGGTTTTGATTTGTATTTCCCTGATGCCGAGTGATATGGAGCACTTTTTCATGTGTCTGTTGGCCATCTGGATGTCTTCTTTGCAGAAATGTCTGTTCATGTCCTCTGCCCATTTCTTGATTGGATTATTTGTTCTTTGGGTGTTGAGTTTGCTAAGTTCTTTATAGATTTTGGACACTAGCCCTTTATCTGATATGTCATTTGCAAATATCTTCTCCCATTCTGTCAGTTGTCTTTTGGTTTTGTTCACTGTTTCCTTTGCTATGCAAAAGCTTTTGATCTTGATAAAATCCCAAAAGTTCATTTTTGCCCTTGCTTCCCTTGCCTTTGGTGATGTTCCTAGGAAGATGTTGCTGCGGCTGACGTCGAAGAGGTTGCTGCCTGTGTTCTCCTCGAGGATTTTGATGGATTCCTTTCTCACATTGAGATCCTTCATCCATTTTGAGTCTATTTTCGTCTGTGGTGTAAGGAAATGATCCAATTTCATTTTTCTGCATGTGGCTGTCCAATTTTCCCAACACCATTTATTGAAGAGGCTGTCTTTGTTCCATTGGACATTCTTTCCTGCTTTGTCGAAGATGAGTTGACCATAGAGTTGAGGGTCCATTTCTGGGCTCTCTATTCTGTTCCATTGATCTATGTGTCTGTTTTTGTGCCAGTACCATGCTGTCTTGATGATGACAGCTTTGTAATAGAGCTTGAAGTCCGGAATTGTGATGCCACCAACTTTGGCTTTCTTTTTCAATATTCCTTTGGCTATTCGAGGTCTTTTCTGGTTCCATATAAATTTTAGGATTATTTGTTCCATTTCTTTGAAAAAAATGGATGGTACTTTGATAGGAATTGCATTAAATGTGTAGATTGCTTTAGGTAGCATAGACATTTTCACAATATTTATTCTTCCAATCCAGGAGCATGGAACATTTTTCCATTTCTTTGTGTCTTCCTCAATTTCTTTCATGAGTACTTTATAGTTTTCTGAGTATAGATTCTTAGTCTCTTTGGTTAGGTTTATTCCTAGGTATCTTATAGTTTTGGGTGCAATTGTAAATGGGATGGACTCCTTAATTTCTCTTTCTTCTGTCTTGTTGTTGGTGTAGAGAAATGCAACTGATTTCTGTGCATTGATTTTATATCCTGACACTTTACTGAATTCCTGTACAAGTTCTAGCAGTTTTGGAGTGGAGTCTTTTGGGTTTTCCACATAGAGTATCATATCATCTGCGAAGAGTGATAGTTTGACTTCTTCTTTGCCGATTTGGATGCCTTTAATTTCCTTTTGTTGTCTGATTGCTGAGGCTAGGACTTCTAGTACTATGTTCAATAGCAGTGGTGATAACGGACATCCCTGCCGTGTTCCTGACCTTAGCGGAAAAGTTTTCAGTTTTTCTCCATTGAGAATGATATTTGCAGTGGGTTTTTCATAGATGGCTTTGATAATATTGAGGTATGTGCCATCTATCCCTACACTTTGAAGAGTTTTGATCAGGAAGGGATGCTGTACTTTGTCAAATGCTTTTTCAGCAACTATGGAGAGTATCATATGGTTCTTGTTCTTTCTTTTATTAATGTGTTTTATCACATTGATTGATTTGCGGATGTTGAACCAGCCTTGCAGCACTGGAATAAATCCCACTTGGTCGTGGTGAATAATCCTTTTAACGTACTGTTGAATCCTATTGGCTAGTATTTTGGCGAGAATTTTTGCATCTGTGTTCATCAAGGATATTGGTCTGTAGTTCTCTTTTTTGTTGGGATCCTTGTCTGGTTTTGGGATCAAGGTGATGCTGGCCTCATAAAATGAGTTTGGAAGTTTTCCTTCTATTGCTATTTTTTGGAACAGTTTCAGGAGAATAGGAATTAGTTCTTCTTTAAATGTTTGGTAGAATTCCCCCGGGAAGCCGTCTGGCCCTGGGCTTTTGTTTGTTTGGAGATTTTTGATGACTGTTTCAATCTCCTTACTGGTTATGGGTCTGTTCAGGCTTTCTATTTCTTCCTGGTTCAGTTGTGGTAGTTTATATGTCTCTAGGAATGCATCCATTTCTTCCAGATTGTCAAATTTGTTGGCGTAGAGTTGCTCATAGTATGTTCTTATAATTGTCTGTATTTCTTTGGTGTTCGTTGTGATCTCTCCTCTTTCATTCATGATTTTACTTATTTGGGTCCTCTCTCTTTTCTTTTTGATAAGTCTGGCCAGGGGTTTATCAATCTTATTAATTCTTTCAAAGAACCAGCTCCTAGTTTCGTTGATTTGTTCTATTGTTTTTTTGGTTTCTATTTCATTGATTTCTGCTCTGATCTTTATGATTTCTCTTCTCCTGCTGGGTTTAGGGTTTCTTTCTTGTTCTTTCTCCAGCTCCTTTAGGTGTAGGGTTAGGTTGTGTACCTGAGACCTTTCTTGTTTCTTGAGAAAGGCTTGTACCGCTATATATTTTCCTCTCAGGACTGCCTTTGTTGTGTCCCACAGATTCTGAACTGTTGTGTTTTCATTATCATTTGTTTCCATAAATTTTTTCAATTCTTCTTTGATTTCCTGGTTGACCCATTCATTCTTTAGAAGGATGCTGTTTAGTCTCCATGTATTTCGGTTCTTTCCAAATTTCCTCTTGTGATTGAGTTCTAGCTTTAGAGCATTGTGGTCTGAAAATATGCAGGGAATGATCCCAATCTTTTGATACCGGTTGAGACTTGATTTAGGACCAAGAATGTGATCTATTCTGGAGAATGTTCCATGTGCACTAGAGAAGAATGTGTATTCTGTTGCTTTGGGATGAAAAGTTCTGAATATATCTGTGATGTCCATCTGGTCCAGTGTGTCATTTAAGGCCTTGATTTCCTTGTTGATCTTTTGCTTGGATGATCTGTCCCTTTCAGTGAGGGGAGTGTTAAAATCCCCTACTATTATTGTATTCTTGTCGATGTGTTTCTTTGATTTTGTTATTAATTGGTTTATATAGTTGGCTGCTCCCACGTTAGGGGCATAGATATTTAAAATTGTTAGATCTTCTTGTTGGACAGTTCCTTTGAGTATGATATAGTGTCCTTCCTCATCTCTTATTATAATCTTTGGCTTAAAATCTAATTGATCTGATATAAGGATTGCCACTCCTGCTTTCTTCTGATGTCCATTAGCATGGTAAATTCTTTTCCACCCCCTCACTTTAAACCTGGAGGTGTCTTCGGGTGTAAGATGAGTTTCTTGTAGGCAACATATAGATGGTTTTTGTTTTTGTATCCATTCTGATACCCTGTGTCTTTTGATTGGGGCATTTAGCCCATTAACATTCAGGGTAAGTATTGAGAGATATGAATTTAGTGCCATTGTATTGCCTGTAAGGTGACTGTTATTGTATATTGTCTCTGTTTCTTTCTGATCTACTACTTTGAGGGTCTCTGATTGCTTAGAGGACCCCTTTCAATATTTCCTGTAGAGCTGGTTTGGTATTTGCAAATTCTTTCAGTTTTTGTTTGTCCTGGAAGCTTTTAATCTCTCCTCCTATTTTCAATGATAGCCTAGCTGGATATAGTATTCTTGGCTGCATGTTTTTCTCATTTAGTACTCTGAATATATCATACCAGCTCTTTCTGGCCTGCCAGGTCTCTGTGGATAAGTCTGCTGCCAATCTAATATTTTTACCATTGTACGTTACAGACTTTTTTTCCCGGGCTGCTTTCAGGATCTTTTCTTTGTCACTAAGACTTGTCAATTTTACTATTAGGTGACGGGGTGTAGACCTATTCTTATTGATTTTGAGGGGGGTTCTCTGAACCTCCTGGATTTTGATGCTTGTTCCCTTTGCCATATTGGGGAAATTCTCTCCAATAATTCTCTCCAATATACCTTCTGCTCCCCTCTCTGTTTCCTCTTCTTCTGGAATCCCAATTATTCTAATGTTGTTTCGTCTTATGGTGTCACGTATCTCTCGAATTCTCCCCTCGTGGTCCAGTAGCTGTTTGTCCCTCTTTTGCTCAGCTTCTTTATTCTCTGTCATTTGGTCTTCTATATCGCTAATTCTTTCTTCTGCCTCATTTATCCTAGCAGTGAGAGCCTCCATTTTTGATTGCACCTCATTAATAGCTTTTTTGATTTCAACTTGGTTAGATTTTAGTTCTTTTATTTCTCCAGAAAGGGCTTTTATATCTCCTGAGAGGGTTGCTTTAATATCTTCCATGCCTTTTTCAAGCCCGGCTAGAACCTTGAGAATCATCATTCTGAACTCTATATCTGACATATTACCAATGTCTGTATTGATTAGGTCCCTAGCCTTTGGTATTGCCTCTTGTTCTTTTTTTTGTTGTGAATTTTTCCGCCTTGTCATTTTGTCCAGATAAGAGTTTATGAAGGAGCAAGTAAAATACTAAAAGGGTGGCAACAACCCCAGTAAAATATGCTTTAGCCAAATCAGAAGAGATCCTGAATTGTGAGGGGGGAGAAAGGGGATAAAAAGGGGTTCAGAAAGAAAGAAAAGAAAAAAAAAACTATTAAAAAAAAGAAAGCCGATAAAGAAAAAATATAAAAAGAGGAAAAAAAATATATATATTAGATAAACTATTTAAAAAACGTTAAAAAAAGAAAATGGTAAAAGTTAAAAAAATTTTAGCAGAAGAAGAGAAAAAGAAAAAAAAAATTGAAAAAGAAAAAAAAAATTAAATTAACTTCAAAGCTCAAAAATCATGGGGAGAAAGCCATGAGTTCCGTGCTTTGCTTTCTTCTCCTCTGGAATTCCGCCGTTCTCCTTGGTAGGTGAACTTGGTCCTGGCTGGGTTTCCCGTAGATCTTCTGGGGGAGGGGCCCGTTGTAGTGATTCTCAAGCGTCTTTGCCCCAGGCGGAGTTGCACCGCCCTTACCCGGGGCCGCGCTGAGTAATCCGCTCGGGTTCGCTTTCGGGAGCTTTTGTTCCCTGAGCACTTTCCGTAGAGTCCGGAGGACGGGAATAAAGATGGCGGCCTCCCAGTCTCCGGCCCGGAGGAGCCGAGAGCCCGGGGCCCCACTCCTCAGTGCGCCCTCAGAGAACAGCGCCAAATGACTCCCGTCACCCTGGCCTCCGGCCACGCTCCGAGCTGACCGAGCCTGCGACCGGTTCAAGGCAACCCTGAGCTGAGAGTCACTCCTCGGCTCTGTCTCTGCAGCCGGCTTCCCCGTTCTAATACCGGTAAGCTCTGTGACACTGAGACACCCCCGATCCTGCTGCGACCCTACGGGACCTGAGGCCGCGCTTACCCCGCCTGGGCTTCACCCCAGTTAAGCCTCTGGAGCGATGTCCCTCAGCGGAACAGACTTTTAAAAGTCCTGATTTTGCTCCGTTGCTCTGCCGCTCGCGGGAGCCGGCCCCTCCCCCCGCGGTCTATCTTCCCGTCGCTTTGGATTCACTTCTCCGCCAGTCCTACCTTGCAGAAAGTGGTTGATTTTCTGTTTCTGGAATTGCTGTTCTTATTCTCTTCAATCTCCCGTTGGATTTGTAGGTGTTTGCAATCTTTAGATAAGCTATTTAGCTGATCTCCCGCTACCCGAAGTAGTCTCAGCCTGCTACTTCTCCGCCATCTTGACTCCTCCTCTGTCTGACTTAATCTTGATTTCCAGGTGCCACCGTGACTTCTATGGCTTCTGAAGTGACAAATAATCTTGATTAATGCACTAATAATTTAACTAGATTTTCTTTTTTTTTTAATTTTATTTTTTATAAACATATAATATATTTTTATCCCTAGGGGTACAGGTCTGTGAATCGCCAGGTTTACACACTTCACAGCTCTCACCATAGCACATACCCTCCCCAATATCCATAACCCCACCCCCCCTTCCCAACCCCCCTCCCCCCATCAACCCTCAGTTTGTTTAGAGAGATTAAGAGTCACTTATGGTTTGTCTCCCTCCCAATCCCATCTTGTTTCATTTACTCTTCTTGTACCCCCTTAACCCCCCATGTTGCATCTCCTCTCCCTCATATCAGGGAGATCATATGATAGTTGTCTTTCTCTGATTGACTTATTTTGCTAAGCATGATACCCTCTAGTTCCATCCACATCGTCGCACATGGCAAGATTTCATTTCTTTTGATGGCTGCATAGTATTCCATTGTGTATATATACCACCTCTTCTTTATCCATTCGTCTGTTGATGGACATCTAGGTTCTTTCCATAGTTTGGCTATTGTAGACATTGTTGCTATAAACATTCGGGTGCACGTGCCCCTTTGGATCACTACGTTTGTATCTTTAGGGTAAATACCCAGCAGTGCAATTGCTGGGTCATAGGGTAGCTCTATTTTTGACATTTTGAGGAACCTCCATGCTGTTTTCCAGAGTGGTTGCACCAGCTTGCATTCCCACCAACAGTGTAGGAGGGTTCCCCTTTCTCCGCATCCTCGCCAGCATCTGTCATTTCCTGACTTGTTAATTTTAGCCATTCTGACTGGTGTGAGGTGATATCTCATGGTGGTTTTGATTTGTATTTCCCTGATGCCGAGTGATATGGAGCACTTTTTCATGTGTCTGTTGGCCATCTGGATGTCTTCTTTGCAGCAATGTCTGTTCATGTCCTCTGCCCATTTCTTGATTGGATTATTTGTTCTTTGGGTGTTGAGTTTGCTAAGTTCTTTATAGATTTTGGACACTAGCCCTTTATCTGATATGTCATTTGCAAATATCTTCTCCCATTCTGTCAGTTGTCTTTTGGTTTTGTTCACTGTTTCCTTTGCTGTGCAAAAGCTTTTGATCTTGATAAAATCCCAAAAGTTCATTTTTGCCCTTGCTTCCCTTGCCTTTGGTGATGTTCCTAGGAAGATGTTGCTGCGGCTGACGTCGAAGAGGTTGCTGCCTGTGTTCTCCTCGAGGATTTTGATGGATTCCTTTCTCACATTGAGATCCTTCATCCATTTTGAGTCTATTTTCATCTGTGGTGTAAGGAAATGATCCAATTTCATTTTTCTGCATGTGGCTGTCCATTTTCCCAACACCATTTATTGAAGAGGCTGTCTTTGTTCCATTGGACATTCTTTCCTGCTTTGTCGAAGATGAGTTGACCATAGAGTTGAGGGTCCATTTCTGGGCTCTCTATTCTGTTCCATTGATCTATGTGTCTGTTTTTGTGCCAGTACCATGCTGTCTTGATGATGACAGCTTTGTAATAAAGCTTGAAGTCTGGAATTGTGATGCCACCAACTTTGGCTTTCTTTTTCAATATTGCTTTGGCTATTCGAGGTCTTTTCTGGTTCCATATAAATTTTAGGATTATTTGTTCCATTTCTTTGAAAAAAATGGATTGTACTTTGATAGGAATTGCATTAAATATGTAGATTGCTTTAGGTAGCATAGACATTTTCACATATTTATTCTTCCAATCCAGGAGCATGGAACATTTTTCCATTTCTTTGTGTCTTCCTCAATTTCTTTCATGAGTACTTTATAGTTTTCTGTGTATAGATTCTTAGTCTCTTTGGTTAGGTTTATTCCTAGGTATCTTATAGTTTTGGGTGCAATTGTAAATGGGATGGACTCCTTAATTTCTCTTTCTTCTGTCTTGTTGTTGGTGTAGAGAAAAGCAACTGATTTCTGTGCATTGATTTTATATCCTGACACTTTACTGAATTCCTGTACAAGTTCTAGCAGTTTTGGAGTGGAATCTTTGGGTTTTCCACATAAGTATCATATCATCTGCGAAGAGTGATAGTTTGTCTTCTTCTTTGCTGATTTGGATGCCTTTAATTTCTTTGTGTTGTCTGATTGCTGAGGCTAGGATTTCTAGTACTATATTGAATAGCAGTGGTGTTAACGGACATCCCTGCCGTGTTCCTGACCTTAGTGGAAAAGCTTTCAGTTTTTCTCCATTGAGAATGATATTTGCGGTGGGTTTTTCATAGATGGCTTTGATAATATTGAGGTATGTGCCGTCTATCCCTACACTTTGAAGAGTTTTGATCAGGAAGGGATGCTGTACTTTGTCAAATGCTTTTTCAGCATCTATGGAGAGTATCATATGGTTCTTGTTCTTTCTTTTATTAATGTGTTGTATCACATTGATTAATTTGCGGATGTTGAACCAACCTTGCAGCCCTGGAATAAATCCCATTGGTCGTGGTGAATAATCCTTTTAATATACTGTTGAATCCTATTGGCTATTATTTTGGCGAGAATTTTTGCATCTGTGTTCATCAAGGATATTGGTCTATAGTTCTGTTTTTTGATGGGATCCTTGTCTGGTTTTGGGATCAAGGTGATGCTGGCCTCATAAAATGAGTTTGGAAGTTTTCCTTCTATTTCTATTTTTTGGAACAGTTTCAGGAGAATAGGAATTAGTTCTTCCTTAAATGTTTGGTAGAATTCACCCGGGAAGCCATCTGGCCCCGGGCTTTTGTTTGTTTGGAGATTTTTGATGACTGTTTCAATCTCCTTACTGGTTATGGGTCTATTCAGGCTTTCTATTTCTTCCTGGTTCAGTTGTGGTAGTTTATATGTCTCTAGGAATGCATCCATTTCTTCCAGATTGTCAAATTTGTTGGCATAGAGTTGCTCATAGTATGTTCTTATAATTGTATTTCTTTGGTGTTCTTTGAACCTCCTGGATTTTGATGCTTGTTCCCTTTGCCATATTGGAGAAATTCTCTCCAATAATTCTCTCCAATATACCTTCTGCTCCCCTCTCTGTTTCCTCTTCTTCTGGAATCCCTATTATTCTAATGTTGTTTCATCTTATGGTGTCACTTATCTCTCGAATTCTCCCCTCGTGGTCCAGTAGCTGTTTGTCCCTCTTTTGCTCAGCTTCTTTATTCTTCTTTATTCTCTGTCATTTGGTCTTCTATATTGCTAATTCTTTCTTCTGCCTCATTTATCCTAGCAGTGAGAGCCTCCATTTTTTATTGCACTTCATTAATAGCTTTTTTAATTTCAACTTGGTTAGATTTTAGTTCTTTTATTTCTTCAGAAAGGTCTTTTGTCTCTCCCGAGAGGGTTTCTCTAATATCTTCCATGCCTTTTTCGAGCCTGGCTAGAACCTTGAGAATCGTCATTCTAAACTCTAGATCTGACATATTACCAATGTCTGTATTGATTAGGTCCCTAGCCTTTGGTAGTGCCTCTTGTTCTTTTTTTTGTGGTGAATTTTTCCGCCTTGTCATTTTGTCCAGATAAGAGTATATGAAGGAGCAAGTAAAATACTAAAAGGGTGCCAACAACCCCAGGAAAATATGCTTTAGCCAAATCAGAAGAGATCCCAAATCGTGACGGGGGAGAAAGGGGATAAAAAGAGGTTCAGAAAGAAAAAAAAAAAAAAGGAAACAATTAAAAAAAAACCAATAAAGAAAAAATATAAAAAGGAAAATATATATATATATATATATATATATATATATATATATATATTAGATATACTAGTTTAAAAACGTTAAAAAAGAAAAGGGTAAAAGTTAAAAAAATTTAGCAGAAGAAGAAAAAAAATTGAAAAAGAAAGAAAAAAAATTAAATTAACTGCAAGCCTAAAGAATCATGGGGAGAAAGCCATGAGTTCCGTGCTTTGCTTTCTCCTCCTCTGGAATTCTGCTGCTCTCCTTGGTATTGAAACTGCACTCCTTGGTAGGTGAACTTGGTCCTGGCTGGGTTTCTTGTTGATCTTCTGGGGGAGGGGCCTGTTGTAGTGATTCTCAAGTGTCTTTGCCCCAGGCGGAGTTGCACTGCCCTTACCAGCGGCCAGGCTGAGTAATCTGATCAGGTTTGCTTTCTGGAGTTTTTGTTCCCTGAGCGCTTTTCGTAGAGTTCCGGAGGGCGAGAATGAAGATTGCAGCCTCCCAGTCTCCGGCCCGGAGGTCTCCTCAGTGCGCCCTCAGAGAACAGTGCCCAATTACTCCCGTCACCCTGGCCTCCGGCCGCACTCCGAGCTGACCGAGCCTGCGACCGGTTCAAGGTAACCCTGAGCTTAGAGCTTACTCCTCGGCTCTGTCTCTGTAGCCGGCTTCCCCGTTCTAATACTTGTAAGCTCTGTGACACTCAGACACCCCCAATCCTTCTGTGACCCTGCGGGACCTGAGGCTGCGCTGACCCTGCGTGGGCTTCACCCTGGTTAAGCCTCTGGAGCGATGTCCCTCAGCGGAACAGACTTTTAAAAGTCCTGATTTTGTGCTCAGTTGCTCCGCCGCTTGCCAGGAGCTGGCCCCTCCCCCCGCGGTCTATCTTCCCGTCGCTTTGGATTCACTTCTCCGCCAGTCCCACCTTTCAGAAAGTGGTTGATTTTCTGTTTCTAGAGTTGCTGTTCTTCTTCTCTTCGATCTCCCATTGGATTTGTAGGTGTTTGCAATCTTTAGATAAACTATCTAGCTGATCTCCCGCTACCTGAAGTAGTCTCAGCCTGCTACTTCTCTGCCATCTTGACTCCTCTAGATTTTCTTTTTTATACTTTCTATTCAATTGCTTTTTAAATGATAGATCATTAAGTTTTGTTTCTGTTTTTGTTTGGTACTATTTATAAGGAATTGAATATAGAAGAATAGCAAAGCTTTCCGTTAAAATTCTGTTGTACATGAATGGATTTGAGGTTCAGAACATTGCTAAATAACCTTTTGGAGATTGAATATCATGAGGGGATATTTTGCCTTATCAAGAATATTAAGTTCAGTTATCAATGAAGTAAGATAAAGTTCAAGTATTGCTCCAATATAGAACTCCTTATCAATAAAGTAATTCATCAGTAAGTACATGACAGCTCTTGCCTGTCTCCTTGATTCCTGACATGCATTCTGCCAGCATTTAGAATAACAAAGGAAACGATATGCTTTACATGACTATGTCACTAAACCAGAAAGAAGGAGTTATTTAAATAAGACACCTTAAATATGGAAACTCTTCACAAACATGAGTGAAGAGATTTAAAGAACCCGAGAGGTTATCAAGTTAAATCTTATTTTACAGATCAGAAAAGTAAATTTCACAACTTTAAGTGATTTCAACTGGGTGAATTGCAGTGGGCTTCCCTCCCAGGGCTGCTTTAATTAGTTATATCAATCTTCTTTTATATATGTTTATAAAATATTGGCCATGGGACGCCTGGATGGCTCAGTCGTTAAGTGTCTGCCTTCAGCTCAGGTCATGATCCCAGAGTCCTGGGATCGAGCCCTGCATCAGGCACTCTGGTCAGCAGGAAGCCTGCTTCTCCCTCTCCCACTCCTCCTGCTTGTGTTCCTTTTCTCTCTGTGTCTCTCTCTGTCAAATAAATAAATAAAATCTTTTAAAAAAATATTGGCCATAATTTAAAAGAGCATCATATGACAACACACATTCCATTTGGAAATATAACGGAAACACAAAAGTACCCAATAGTATCCTAGGAGTCCATGATATTAAAGCACCTAATAAGAATAAACCAATTTTTACCCATTAGCAATCATTATCTTTAGATGAGATCAAAGGTAGTTCTATTTTACAGTAAAACAAAAATTCTTAATTTTATCTTAGCATACATTATTATCTAACATTTCCTTGAGTTAGACAGATAGTTACTCTCTGTACTACCTATATGATTCTTATTTTTAGATAACAGAAGCAAAACAGAGAGGTTAGGCAACTTGTCCAACATTGCATAAACTAGAAATGGAATCAAGGATTAGAACCAAGGTAGTGCTCATAAAAAAATTAAACTAGAAATTAACCATGACAAAGAAAATTTTAAAGGTCTCTAAACACATGGCAATCAGATAAGATACTTCTAAATAAGTCACGGACCAATAACGAAAGCCCAGTACATAGGTACTATATATATATGAAAGTGAATGAAACTAAAGGTCTAACAATAAAAAATTATGGCATGCAGATAAGGCAGCATTGAAAGGGAAATATGTTGCATTAAATGTTATAAATTCTTCATTTAAAATGAGGCAACATTCTAATCAACAATCTATGTTCTTATCTCAAGAGACTGGAAAAAAGGAAAACAAAGACAAGTAGAAGGAAGAAAATCATGAAGAGCAGAAATCAACAAAATTGAAAATAAAAAAATAGATGATGAGTGAAACAATATGTTGTCTTTATAAAAAGAAAACAACAAAATTGGTAAATATCTACCAAAACTGACAAAAATAAAAAGAAGATACAAATTAGTATTATCTGGCATGAGACAAAGGATCTATAGATCCTGCAAATGTTTAAAAAATATAATGCAGAATATTGTGAAATGTATATTTATAATCTTAGAATTAATGGAATAATACTTGAAAAATTATAAAGTACAAAATGTATCCAAGATGAAATAAATAACATGAGTAGCTTTGTAAATGTGAGAGAATTAATTTATAATTTAAAAGTTTCAGAAATAAATATAGTGAGATTCAGATAATTTCACTGGAGAATTGAACCAAACATATAAAGAAAAATTAAGAGGAGTTTTACAGATTTTGTTCAGAAAGATGAAGAAACACTTTTTATTTGATGAGTGTAACTCTGACACAAAGGTAGAACAAAAACCAAACAAACAAACAAAAAAAACTACAGTTATATCTCTTATGAGTTTAGATGCAAAGATTCTCAATACCAGATTAATAAGTCAACCCAACAACATATAAAAACAGTATACATCACAAGAAAGTAGAATAAATTCCAGGTATGGAAAGCTGCTCCAACAATTTAAAGATCAATCAATTTAATCTACCATAACAACACACTAATCTGGAAAACAAAAACAAAAACAAACCAAACACATAAATTGACTGATTAACACAGAAAAAGCATTTAACAAAATCCAAGCTCTAGTCACTTACCATGTTAGAAATAAAGGAAAGCAAAGAGTAGGAATAAAGTACGATTGGCTCAATTTGGTAAACAGCATCTATTAAAACCTACATCTAACATCACACTTAATCGATCATTCAGTGATCTCCCCTAAGATTTACAATAAAGCAAGAATGTCTGCTCTCACCTCTCTTATTCATAGTACTGGAAAGTCTAGACACTATAATAAGACAAGAAAAAGAAATTGAGGCAATATGGCATTGGTGGAGACACATAGACTAATGGAATAGAACACAGAAGCCAGAAATACACTAGCACAAATGTATCCAATTGATTTTTTTTTAAAGATTTTATTTATTTATTTGACAGACAGAGATCACAAGCAGGCAGAGAGGCAGGCAGAGAGAAAGGAGGAAGCAGGCTCCCCGCGGAGCAGAAAGCCCGATGCGGGGCTCGATCCCAGGACCCTGAGATCATGACCTGAGCCGAAGGCAGCGGCTTAACCCACTGAGCCACCCAGGCGCCCCTCCAATTGATTTTTGACATGGGTGCAAAAGCAATGAAATAGAGGGAAAAAAGTACTTTCAAGAAATGATGCTGAGGGCTCCTGGATGGCTCAGTTGGTTAAGTGACTTCAGCTCTCAGGCCGTATCCCAGAGTCCTGGGATCGAGTCCTGCATCAGGCTCCCAGCTCCATGGAGAGTCTGCTTCTCCCTCTGACCTTCTCCCCTCTCACACTTTCTCTCACTCTCTCTTTTCCTCAAATATATAAATAAAATCTTAAAAAAAAAAAAAACAAGAAATGATGCTGGAACAGCTAGACATCCAAAGGAGGAGAAAAATAACTTTCATATAAACCTCACAGTTTTTGTATAAAATAACTCAAGGTGGATTGCAGAGCTAAATGTAAAAGCTAAAACTATAAATCTTGAAGAAAGGATAGGAGGGGAGAATTTCTGGGATTGACTGACTGATTGACTGAATTCCTGGAAATATGGGTAAGCAAAGAGTTCTTAGATTTGACACTGAAAGGACAATATGTAAAAGGAAAAAAATATATTAATTAGCTATCATCAAAATTAATGATTTGTAGGCTCCAAATGAAATGGATGAATAGACAAGCTACAAACTGGGAGGAAGTATTTGCAAACCACATATCCAACAAAAGACTATTATTTAGAATATATAAAATTCCCTAATACTGAATAATAAAATACATAAAATCTAATTAGAAAATTGAGAAAAGGCATTAGCACTCATGTCACTATGAAGGATATACAGATGGCAAAAAGCACATAAAAAGATGTTCAATATAACTAGTTATGAAAGAAATGTGAATAAAAATTATAATCAGATACCACTATACACCTATCTGGCTAAAATTGAAAAATAGTGATAGCATCAAATTCTGACAAGAACGTGGAGAAACTGAATCATACATATATTGAAGGTGGGAATGCAAAATGATAAAACCACACTGGGAAAAATGTTTAATAATAATTTCTATTAAAATTAATCATGCAACAATGATATGACCCAGCAATTGTACCCTTGGACATTTTCCAGAGTAATGAAATTTTATGTTCACACACAGATTTTTTTTTTCTATCCAAAATGTCTATGCAAATGTTCATAAAAGCTTTATTCATAATAGCCAAAACTGAAGGAACCCAGATGTCCTCCAACAGGTGAATAGTTAAACAAAATGTCTTACATATCATGGAATACTATTCTATAATCAAAACTAATGAACTATTGATGCATTCAACTTTGTGGAATCTCTGGGGAATGCTGAGGTAAAAGAGACCATCCTAAAGGTTACATAATGTACTCTTTCATTCATATCACATTTTTAAAAATTTAATTAAGTGATCTCTACACCAACATGGGCCTCAAACTCAGTATCCCAAGATCAAGAGTCGCATACTCTTTATGGTAATGGAACTACTGAGATTCTTGACTGTGTTGGTGGTTACAAAAACCTATACACATAATGAAATTGTATAGTATTAAACAAAAATACACATAATGGAGTACAAATGGAAGTGGGAAAATATAAATAAAATCAGTGCATTGGATCAATGCTGATATCCTAGTTGTGGTGGTGTTATACTACCATTTTGCAAAATAATGTCTAGGAAGAAAAAATTTAAGTGTACAGTAAACTGTATCCATTTCTTACAGCTATGTACCAATCTACAATTATTTCAATAAATGTTTCAGTTTTAAAAAGGAATGAAATACTGTTACAACATGGATGAACCTTGAAAACTTTATGCTAAGTGGAAGAAGTTACTAATAAAAGAGATAGTAGTTATATATTTGTTTAATGCTAGGGGAGGGGAAGAAGGGAAAGTGATCGCTAATAGTAGTGGTTTTTTTTTCTGGGATGATTAAAATGTTCTCAAGCTAGACTGTGAGAAAATACTAAAAACCACTGAATTGTACACTTTAATAGGTGAATTTTGTGATAATTATATATCTTATATATATAACAAACCTATTTAGAAAAATAAAATAATCGGAGAAAATTATCACATTTAAATTGTATCAATATTTTTTTCTTCTCCCAAATTTGTAGAGGTTTCTCAAATCCAGCTGAGATTTTTGCCTCCATTTTAACTGACTTTTCACATTTAAGCAAGTGTCTGAACAAACTTTAACTCTACTGAGTGAGCAAACTGAATAGAATAAATCTCTTGGAGTGAATTATGAAGCCAGAAGCTCAATGTATGAGAAACAGAAAAGGTTTACATATTAACACACTTCAGTTCACCCCTCTATGACAGGCCCATGTTTTTACCAGTCTCTGGTAGAAGGAATGTTGAGGTTGTATTGTTTACTCCTGTCAACTTTCTTTTCAGGGAGATTCTTATTGATCTGCTCTTTTGTCAGTCTGACCCTGTTTCATAACTCCAGAAATTTCTAGACATTTTCCTTCTGTTATAATCCTCTCCCGTTTCCCAAAATAAAACCGTTTTCTTATTTATTAGACATCCAGAAGGAAATACTGAGCAGGAAGGTAGATATATGAAGTCTAATCTTGATTTGAGAGTTCTCTTGGTATCAGTCGTTTTTAGTTGTCCAGACTTTTCTCTGGTATACTCCATCTGTTAAAGGTATGGGAGAATGGTGGAAACATTGAAAGAAGATTGAGAAGTCACCAATGAATTAAAGAAAAAACCAAACATACTTGTCTTTGAATCACATTGAAGTTTTTTTCTTCAGAAGGAAGGTGATAATTGAGTCAAATGATGATGACAGTAGTATAAAATGAGAATTAGTATACAACTGATCTTCATGTGTGAATTGTGTTTTAGAATGTGATCACTACTAAGTATGGTTTAGTGCTATTGCCTTACTTCCTGGTAAGGCACCTGTAATTTTACTCTCAGGTTTTTTGCACCAGCAAGTACAAGTGTTAACACAGTAAAAAAGGTAAATATGAAATACTGCCTGGTACTCTTTTGAAAACAATTTTGACCTCACAACCACTTGAAAGGGTACAGACAACTCTGAAGCGTCTATAAATCACAATTTAGAAACCACTCCCTTAATAATGTGGGATTCTATTTACATAGTTAGATAAATATAACATAAATATTTTCAAAAAGCAAATAACTGCTGACTCTTAAGCAGTGAGATTGCTTTTTATACCAGTAAAAATGAACTATAATGCATTCTTATTCCTAAACTAAATTATAAGGACAAGTTTATTTTTTCAATGTAAAATGTATAATTCTTTTTCAGGATGTCATGTTAGTATGGGGAGCAATATTTTAACATTCACTTCTTCATATGCTTTTTTTATCCATAGCAACTGAATATTTTTATATCATTCTTCTTATTTTATTGAAAATTAATGAGGGTTTATTCTATTATAAATAAAATAATGTGTAGTAATAATTTACTATTTAAAATTTACCTACTAATTTTTTTAAAACCGCATTATAAAATATGCCTGGAGATTTTGAGCAATGACAATTTGGTATAATTTAAATTTAAGATCAATGTTACAGAATTTCAGAATTTAATGTTATCAATAAGAAATATAAAATTAAAAATAATTTTAGTTATTTAGCTTAACTTTAATTTTGCTTAATGTTGGATAATGGACATTAAATTAACATTTACATAATAATTAATATCTTAAAGCCTTAATCATCTTAAACTCTAGTTACAGATAATCAATCCATCGATAAATCAAATTGGTTTATGTGCATTTAAAAGAATTCTAATAAACGAAATAATAATAATATGTTTGAAATCATGGTAAGAATAATTTGTTTGGTTGCTGGGCTCCAAAACTGATTATTTCAGGCAGAGGTAGGTTCTCTTTAGAAGCATAATGAAGCAATCTCCAGCTGGAAAAAGAGTTGTCGCTTACTGGGTTCATGAAGTAGATAGAGAGCCAAAGGATGCTTTCAGGTGGATATGAAAGTCATAAAGTGTATGAATTAAAAAGAATAGATTAATTTATCTTTGTCTTTTATACCTGGACATATTGCTTAGAGCCATCTGTCAAAATTGCATTCAATGAAATAAAGGACATTTTGTTTATCTGTGAATAAATTAAATGGACCTGGATGGGATTTTAATGGAAATACGTACGGTTGGGATTTCCAAACAATCAGGCTTGGCATTTCCTACAAGCTTTTGATGGGCCTCTTTAGAGGGCAATTCCATGGATAATTCTTCTTTCTTCTTTTTCTTCTGGCAATATAGTAATTAATTTTTTTCTTTTTAATATTGATACATTTTTGATCAGTAGAAAATTAGAAAAAGAGTTCCAAACTCTCTACCAGGAAACTTTGGCTTTGAATGGATAAACACATGAAGTGAAAAAATATGATTTTATTTAGAATGCTAAGTAGGTTTTCACCAAAATCAATGAAAATGTTATATCTTTTTACTTAAGTAAATAACTCATTCACAGAAGAATATTTCTATACAAATTTTTTTATACTTTTTATTTTTCTTTCCAAAGAATAAGGTAACAAATTGGGAATGGGAAGTATCACATTTTTCAATCTTTTTGGTCTCTTTCTCTTTGTTTTTTTAAAAATTTTTGATTAACAACAAAATAGATGTATAAAGGATGGCAAACATTAAAATAAATAACATAAAAGAGTCTATGGAAAACTGAAATACAATTTGTAAATTTTTTTGTCTTTGGAAATAGCAATATAATATCTTAAAAATTAAAGTTCATGAAAATCAAAACTGATGTTAAAATGTCCAGTTTTCATGTGAGTAGCTGTGACAATCTTCTTGGCAAAGTTGAAGGTATTTCACACAAATAATACATTTTGGGTAAATATTTCTTTAAAATACATCAATTTTTGTAATTTATATATATTTGGACTCTTCAAAAGAGCAGCTCCCATAAATATAATTTGTACCAAAGAAAACCACACTGAGTAGAGAAGCTCAGTGTTCAGAAAAGCACTGTACTCTGAGGTGACCTTTTTAAAAAAATGGATAGAAATAGATATAACACCTCTTATCTCCCTATGATATCTTCAAACATTAAAAACACATATGGAGGGGTGGGATCTCCTGAATGGTACAGTAAAGACCTCAATTTTAAAGCATCAAAATTAAAATCATGCCTCATCACACACAGGGAACCACTTTGGCAAATAGATATTTTGGTGCAAAGCGTTTAAGGAAACCTTTGCCCAGTCATTAAGTGCTTACTAAACTAATCAAGCAGAGACCTTAGTGGCTAGTCAGACAGAGATCACAAACAGGCAGAGAGGCAGGCAGAGAGAGAGAGGAGGAAGCAGGCTTCCCACCAAATAGAGAACCCAGTGATGCAGGGATGTGGGGCTCAATCCCAGGACCCTGGGATCATGACCTGAGCAGAAGGCAGAGGCTTTAACCCACTGAGCCACTCAGGCGCCCCAACACAATATATCTTTAAATTAAAAAAATAGAACCTGTAAAGAAGCAGAAAAACATGGCCCATGCATGGGGGGAAAATGCAGTTAATAGAAACTGTCCTTTAGGAGCCTGATTTTAGACCTAGTAGACAAAGACTTAGAACCAGCAATTAAAAGTACAGTTAGTTAAAGGGATGCCTGGGTGGCTGAGTTGGTTAAGCAACTGCCTTCAGCTCAGATCATGATCTCAGGGTCCTGGCATTAAGTCCCATGTCAGACTCCCTGCTCAGCCTGTTTCCCCCATTCCCTCTCCTGCTCCCTCTGCTTGTTCTCTCTCTCTGACAAATAAATAAAATCTTTTTTAAAAATACAGTTTTAAAAAAAGCTAAAGAAAGTCCTGTTTAAAATATTAACAAAGATATGAGAATGATGTCTCATCAAATAAAGAAGATGAATTAATAGATAATGATGATAAAAGTAATAAAAAATGCATGGAAATTCTGTGGATAATAGGTAAAATTATTAGAATCAGAATTTCTCTAGAGGGACTCAACAGATATGAATTGGCAGAAGAAAGAATCAATCAGCTTGAAGATAGTTGAATTGAATATATCCAGTCTGAGGAACAAGAAAAAAAATAATGAAGAAAAATAAAGTTTCACTGACCCGTGGGACACCATCATTATGCCAACATATGTACAACAGTAATCTCATAAGGAGGAGAGAAGAAAAACATAAACAAAACAAAACAAAAAAACTCTTTGCATAAAAAAGTAGCCAAAAATCTCCAGATTTTAATAAAACAAGAAAACAAGTAACAATCTACACATGCCTACAACTCAACATAAACCAAATAGGACCAAATCAAGGAGTACCAGACCAAGATACATTATAATCAAACTGTTTAAAGACAAAGAGAAAATATTAACAACAGCAAGAGCAAAGTGTCCTAGCTATCAGAGAATCTCAATAAAATAAACATCTGACTTGTTATCACAAGCCATGGAAGCCAGGAGTTGTTGGCATAACATATCCATAGGGCTGAAAGAAAAACATTGCCAACCAAGAATTCTATGTTCAGCAAACTATCCTATAAAGAAAGAAAAATTAAGACATTCCCAGAAAAATAACAGCTGAAAGAATTTATTACTAACTGTTCTTCCCTTTAGGCACCACTAGAGGGGATCTTTTGGTTGAAATGAAAGGATATTACCCAATAATTTGAATCCACACAAGGAAATAAAGAACACTGGTAAAGGTAATTGACAAATAAATAGAAAAGACACAATATATGTATTTTGTTTCTGATCTTTTTTCCCTCTTATCTGATTTAAAAGACAACTGCATAAACATTTATTATAAAATAGTATTGGTGTGCTTATAATGTATAAAGATGTAATTTGACAACAATAACACAAAGGTGAAAGAAAGAAATGAAATACTATTGGACAGAAGTTTTTGTATACTATTAAATCTAAGCTGATATTAATCTGAATTTGACTATTTTTAGTTAAGAAGCTAATTGTAGTACCTAGGGCAAACACTATAAAAATAACTAAAATGTGAAACAAGAAACCATCAAAATTTTAGAGTAGAACACAGGCAGCAACATCTTTGACATCAGCCATAGCAACTTCTTACTAGATGTCTCCAGAGGTAAGGGAGAAAAAAATGAACTATTGGGACTTCATCAGGATAAAAATCTTCCATACAGTGAAGAAAACAATCAATAAACCTCAAAGGCAGCCTATGGAATGGGAGAAGATATTTGCAAATGACATATTTGATAAAGGATTCGTATACAAAATCTATAAAGAATTTATCAAGCTCAACACCCAAAAAACAAATAATCCAATTAAGAAATGAGCAGAAGACATGAATAGACATTATTCCAAAGAAGACATCAGATGGCCCACAGACACATGAAAAGATGCTCAACACCAGTGATTATTAGGGAAATACAACTCAGAACTAGAGATGAGATATCACCTTACACCTGTCAGAATGGCTAAAATTAACAACACAGGAAACAACAGATGTTGTTGGTGAGGATGTGAAGAAAGGGGAATGCTCTTGTACTGTTGGTGGGAATCCCAACTGGAGCAGCCACTCTGGAAAACAGTATGGAGTTTCCTTGAAAGTTCAAAATATAACTACCCTATAATCCAGCAACTGTACTACTAAGTATTTACTGAAAAGATGCAAAAATATTGATTTGAAGGATCACATGCACCCCAATGTTTAGAGCAACAAAATTCAAGAAATGAAGCAGATGAACATAGGAGAAAGAAAAAAGAGAGAAAGTGAGGGAGCAAACCATAAGAGACTCTCCACTACAGAGAACAAACTGAAGGTTGCTAGAGGGGAGGTGGCTAGGGGGATGGGCTTAATGGGTGATGGATATTAAGGAGGGCACTTGTATGGATGTTGTACGTAAGTGATTAATCACTAGATATTACTCCTGAAACTAATATTACACTAGATGTTAACTAACTAGAATTTAAATAAAAACTTAAAACATAAAAAATAAATCAAAGAAAAAAATGGTAAAGAAACAAGAGAATTAAAATTCTATATAAGAAAATATCTATTTAACAAAAAAGACAATAGTAATAAAAAAAGAGAGGAAAATGATATAGATAGAAAACAAAAGCAAAGGGGCAGAAGTAAATCTGATCTTTTTGGTAATTACACTAATATAAATTGATAAGATACTGCAATCAAAGTCAGAGATTAAAAGAATAAATAAGGGGGAAATCCATGGTTCAAATATATGCTGATTCAGTAACATGTATATTTAGAGTCAAAGGATGGAAACTGATATATTACAAAACAATAACCAAAAAAGAGTTAGAATGACTATACTAACATCAGATAAAAAAAGTATTAAGACAAAAATTCTTACCAAATGCAAAATGGATATTTTATAATGCTAAAAGCATCAATTTATTATAAAAATTACAGTAAACACCGTATGTGCCAAAGAACAAAACCTCAAAATAAACGAATCCAACACTGGCAGAATTGAAGAAAGAAACAGACAAGTCAGCAATAATATTTGGAAAAGTTGATACCTCACTTTCAATAAAGAATGAAAAAACTAATCAGAAGAACAACAAGGAAATAGAAGACATCAACTCTATAAATTCACTAGATTAAACAGACATCTCTAGAATAAACCACCAATAGCAGAATATATCTTTTTTCAAGTGCACATGGAACATTCTACATTATAGAACATTAATATGCCTTAAAATAAAACTGAAGTCATGCAGTGTTTTCTTACAGTCACTGAATCAAATCAATTTAAAACCAGTTAAAAATGCCATCTTTTTTTAAGAATTGCTCTTAGACATTTCATGATATAAAATTTTAATCAATTTTTTCAATTTTGAACTTAATATAGAACATGGAATGTTTTTAAGAAAACATGAGTTCCATTTTTAAAAATGTCAATGTTTATATGATTCTTAACATTTTTAACCCAATCTTATCTATATATTTTACTAGCAATTTACTAGTGTAAATGGCTGAGAATAAGAATGTAGAGAAACTCTATAAGAGTTGAATATTGGATGGTATAGATAATAAAATGGAAAAAAATCCTATGAAAAATGAGAGAAATACGAGCAGTGAAGACAGAGAAAAATGATTGTGATGAAATTAACTAACAGTGAAAAGTTTTGGGACTAATTAATTAGATATGTTCAAGAACAAAGACAAATGCAGAAAAGCAAAATATGTAAAATAGGTGTTAACAACTCTCCACACAGCAAAACATGAGGTATTTTCCTCAGAAGCTTCATCTGTCTCATTCCGTCTTATATAAAAACGCTTCTCAGAATTATAGAGAGAAAATTTTCTGAAAAGAAAAAATGCTAACCCTTATTGACCATTGTTTTATGCTAAGGTCCATTCTAAATATTCCCTACACATCAACTGATTTAACCCTCATTCTTTTTTTTTTTTTTTAAGATTTTATTTATTTATGTGACAGACAGAGATCACAAGTAGGCAGAGAGGCAGGCAGAGAAGGAGGTGGGAAGCAGGCTCCCTGCTGAGCAGAGAGTCCAATGTGGGGCTCAATCCCAGGACCCTGAGATCATGACCTGAGCCGAAGGCAGAGGCTTAGCCCACTGAGTCACCTAGGCGCCCCATTAAGCCTCATTCTAATATGTGAAAATAACTTTATAGATGTGGATACTGTAGTTCAGAGAAATTAACAAACTTGCCCAACATCATACACCTAGCAATCTGTAAAACAGGAAGTCAACAAAGTCGGTCTGGTTTTGGACTATGCTTATAGCTTCTGAAGCTGTACTCAGGCATGGGCAACTCTCAAGATTTGATCACTGGTCTCACTGTTTTACCTTGGAAAAATGAACTGCTAACTCTATGAACTTTGAAAAGATAAAAAATACAACTAAAATGGATTACTATTTTAAAAATAATGCATTTTGAAATGCCTTATTTAGAGACAATGATTCCAATAACAGTCTGAAAAACACTAGTTTAATTACCATGCAGCTTACTATATTTTCCCCTACTGTATTTTTCTGCTCATTTTATCTTTTTGAATTGATAATTTTTTCTCTCATCTGAGTTTTGTGATAAAAGAATGAAATTGTTAAAGTGCCTTTGAACTCAGCCTATAAATTAGATTTTTTTCAACCCTTGAACACTAGGAAGGATATTGTTTACTAAATTGCTACATTTACTGCTGCAACCCTGTATTTCATTGTCTATTAATATGATCAGTCTTCATTTTCAGTCCTTTGGAGAAATCAACTTCTTTAAAACTCAACCCATAAATTGCTTACTAGGGAAAATCAATTTTAGACATAAAACATACAGTTTTGGGATGCCTGAGCCTGGGTGGTTCAGTCAGTCGGCATCTGCCTTTGGCTCAGGTCAAGATCCCAGGGTCCAGGGGTCAAGTCCCACATTGGTCTCCTTGCTCAGGGGGGAGCCTGCTTCTCCTTCTGTCTGCTGCTCCTGCTGCTTATGCATGCATGCTCTCTCTCTGACAAATAAATAAATAAAATTTTTAAAACAAACAAACAAAAAAACCATATAGTTCTACATAGAGAAAAAAAATCCAAGCTCAGGTGAACTAAAATGTAATAATTAGACAAAAAAAAAATATTGAGAGCTATGATAATTTAGAAGTAAATTTTAAATTTTATTTAAATAAAATTTAAATAAAATAAATTTAAAAATTTAAATAATCATATCAACCATCCCAAATATTTTTAAAGTTTTTATTTAAATTTCTTAGTTAGGGGCGCCTGGGTGGCTCAGTGGGTTAAAGCCTCTGCCTTTGGCTTGGGTCATGAACCCAGGGTCCTGGGATCGAGCCCCGCCTGGGGCGCTCTGCTCAGCGGGGAGCCTGCTTCCTCCTCTCTCTGCCTACTTGTGATCTCTCTCTGTCAAATAAATAAATAAAATATTTTAAATAAATAAATAAATAAATTTGTTCATTAATATACAGTGTAATATTAGTTTCAGGTGCACAGTAGTGACTCAATACTTCCATACAACTCTCAGTGCTCATTGTAAGAAGTCCACTCCTTCACATCCACCATCCACTTAACCCATTCCCCCTGTCACCTCCTTTCTGACAACCATCAATTTTTTTCTCTATAGTTAAGAGTCTGTTTTTTGTTTTGCCTCTTTTTTCCCCATGCTCATTTATTTTATTTCTTAACTTCTACTTATGAATGAGATCATATAGTATTTGTCTTTCACTGACTGACTTATTTTGCTTAATGTAATACACTCTAGTTTCATCCATGTCATTGCAAATGGCAAGATTTCATTCTTCACTACAGCTGAGTAATATTCCATTGTGTATATACACACCACCTGTTCTTTATCTATTCATCAGTCAGTGGGCAACTGAGCTGTTTCCATAATTTGGCTATTATAGATATAATGTTGCTATAAACATTGAGGTACATGTATCTCTTTGATTTTGAATTAGTTTTTGAATTAGTCTTATGAATGTATAGTTGTCTTAAAGAACTAAGAACTCTGCTAATAAATTTTCTTGGGGAGCCAGGTTTAAATAAAAATGTATTTCCATTCTAAGATTTTTCTTTGTTTTCTTGCTATGGGGATATTTTTGTTTGTCCAAGATATGTCCAGATCACCATCACGATATTGGTGCAAACATTAATAAATTATCATTTTATTTCAGATTCTATACTCAGAAGGGCCTGTACTATCAATGTAAAGGTATTTCTACTGAAAAAGAAACAATGTAGCTAACTCTATTTTTATCCAGTTAACACTAAATTTCTTCTATGGAAATAATTACTTTTTAGTCATACAGCTTTAACATTATACTAAATTAAGAGTCTTGAAGTTAGAATTGGAAAAGCACTATTAAAAAAAAAGAAAAGTACTATTAAAATACTTTTAAGGAAGGTAATTGTGATGATCACTGGACGTTACATGTGAGTGATTAATCACTAAATTCTACTCCTAAAATCAGTATTACCTTATATGTTAACTAACTAGAATTTAAATAAAAACTTGAAATAAAAAATAAAATAAAATACTTTTAGAGCTATGATCAATTTACATGTTATGAGAATCCTAAGTTCTGTATAGAAAAAGTTTAAATGCTTCTCTCATTCCTGATCTATTCAGTAGAGTGATGTACTTTCTGTTATTGAACAAAAATTATTTCTGTTATTCTTATTTTTCCTTAGAGAATGTAAGCTAGTCTTAATCACTAAATATCCCTTTGTCTCCCTGGTGGGTCTTTTGAATGTGGCTTTGATAGTGGGCTATGGTCTTTCTGCCTCTGATACAATTCGGGTGTTTGCAGGTCATTAAAAGGAACTACCAGCTATGACTTCACCAACCTTATATCTATAAATATTACAGAGGATCAGAATTTTACCCAAAAATTTTATTATTGTTTAATTACAATGTGCTAGAAAGGATGTGGGAGGAAAGCTGTTTCTTCTCTTTGCCTACTGGAGACTTGGTGAGACCTATGAAATAAGACCTAATTCTAACGATCTAAGAATTTTGCATGACCACATAGGTCTAAGCAATTCAGCTACACACAGCTACGGGAATAGAAATGCAAGATGCTGCATAGATTTTGCCTTGACTTGTTTTTCCTTATTGACAGAGAACTAGAAAATGAGTGGAAGTGGAAGTTCAAAGTAGTTGTACCTTTTGAGAGTTAGACATATTAGATGAGAATACAAAAATTCTGAATATATTGGAGGTTGAGGAAAAGAAATATATATATATGTATATATATATTTATTTAAAAAGAGATTTATTTATTTATTTGAGAGAGAGGCAAAAAGTCTTAAGCAGACTCTGTGCTAAGCATGGAGCCTGACACAGGGCTGGATCTCACGACCTTGATATCATCACCTGAGCAGAAACCAAGAGTCAGATTTTAACCAACTGTGCCACCCAGGCACCCCAGGAAAAAAAAATATATATGTTTATATTTATATTTATATATATACATATTTTTTAAAGATTCATTCGTGTATTTTGGGGGGTGTAGGGCAGAGGGAGAAGGAGGAAGCAGACTATGCTCTGAGTGCAGAGCCCTCAATGTGGGGCTCAATCTCAGGACCCAAGATCATGACCTGAGCTGAAATGAAGAGTAAGATGCTTAACCAATGGAATCACTCAGGCACCCCAATATATTTTTAATCTTTAGAAAAAGAGACTATAGGAAATTCTTCATGATCTGCCCAACAGCCAGTTATTTCTCCTTATGAGAAAAATGCTAACACTTCAGAATGGTAATTACAAATATACTTAAAATAACATTTCATGAAATGTTTAAGCTAAATGAGAAGAAATTAGCAAAAGTTTTTTATAAAATTTCTTTCTTTGAAATTTGTTAACAAAAGACCTATCCCCTGGTAAAGGGGGTGTGTGTGTGTGTGAGTCTAGGTGAAGGCAAGAGCATGAACTAAATTACTCATCCTATCACTGTAGAAAAAAAATAATAATAATAAAGTAAGACTGTCTAAGGAGAACTATGAGGTTTATTTTCATTTCATTTTATTTTATTTTTAAGAGAGAGGGAGAAAAAGAGAGAGAGGTGGGAGGAAGGAGAGAAAGAGGAGAGAAAATCTCAAGCAGGCTCCAGGCCCAGTGTAGAGGCTGACTTGAGGCTTGATCTCATGACTCTGAGATCATGACCTGAGCCAAAGTCAAGAGTCTGACACTTAACCGACTAAGCCACTCAGGAGCCCCAGAATTGTTAAGAAGTTTAGAGTAGGGGTTTCAAATTTCTAAATTTGAAATATGCTGGGCCTAATTATCATTCGTATGCTCAAGGCTTTTATTACAAAGCTCACTTGGGGGCGCCTGGGTGGCTCAGTGGGTTAAAGCCTCTGCCTTTGCCTCAGGTCCTGATCTCAGGGTCCTGATATCAGGGTCCTGGGATCGAGCCCTGCGTCTGGCTCTCTGCTCAGCAGGGAGCCTGCTTCCCTTCCTCTCTCTCTGCCGGCCTCTCTGCCTACTTGTGATCTCTCTCTGTCAAATAAATAAAAATCTTAAAAACAAAACAAAACAAAACAAAGCAAACGAAAAAAAAATGAACGGCTATAGGTGTTATCGTCAGGTTGAGGTATAGTTACACATATTTTGCTTCTATTAATTCATCAAATGTCAAAAAATTGGATTATAGAATATGAAAATAAGAAGGGGCTATTCCTGTTGTGCCTGTTTTCACCTGATAACAAGCTGATGAGAAACAAGCAGGATGTACTCATAATTGTTCACTTTCTGATTTATTTTCAAGTTTACGGTATCATAAATTATCTGTTTTGTGTATTTTGGGCAGTAGGGATTGGAAATCCTTTTCTACTGTATTACACTCCTACTTTCACACCCTAAAAAGAGGATCATTTTACTTCATCTTTTGGATTTACAAAGATTAGAGGGCCCCTACCTACACCCAGGAGAATGGGATTTTTCCAAGGAATTAAAAATGTATATTTCCAGGGGTGCCTGTGTGGCTCAGTTGGTTAAGTGTCTGACTCCGGATTGCAGCTCAGGTCATGATCTCAGGTCTGTGAGATTAATCGGCAAGTCTGACTCTGTGCTCAGTAGGGAGTGTCTCCTTGAGATTTTCTCTCTCCCTTGCCCTCTGCCCTTATCCCCTGCACACTCTTTCTCTCTTTCTAAAGTAATGAAATAAATAAATAAATAATAAATAAGCAAACAAACAAATCTTTTAAAAAATAAAATAAAAAAACAAATATGTGTAGTTCCAGCATCTTCTCTCTTACCTCGTAGTTGTTGAAGCATAATTTCTTTCTTTATATTATACAGCAGGAAAAATTCTTCCTCTATCCTTTAAGGTCTTCCAGCTGCATCAAGAAATTTACATGAGACAGACAAACAGGAGAAAAAAAATTATTAATAGGCGCATGGAAGCCCAATAATGAAAATGAAATCTAAAGAAATGACAAAGGCAGGCTGTTTTTATATGTTTTAGACAAAAAGACAATAAATTTGTAAGAAATTGACAGGATAAAGAAAACAGATGTTTAGGAGATTTAATGGAATTCGGGCAGAGGTAGCAGTTAGAAAAAAGTATCAAGGTTTGTTTCTGTAGCTTTCTCAGCTTTAAAGTTTCTATCTCTGGTGATACGGATGCCTTTTTACTTCTCAGTACAGGGGGGGTACATTTCAAATGAGGTATTTATTTCCTCAGAAAAGGGTCTGAGCTTCCTTGAATTGGCTATTTCTTAAGTAGTTTCTATTTTAAATAAGCAACATGTCAAAGTGGCACATTTGAGGGTAGCCTGCCCTTGGCTCCCATAGCACACTTTGTCTTCTTCTTTTTTTTTTTTTTTTTTTTAAAGATTTTATTTATTTGTCAGAGAGAGAGAGGAGAGCGAGCGAGCACAGGCAGACAGAATGGCAGGCAGAGGCAGAGGGAGAAGCAGGCTCCCCGCCAAGCAAGGAGCCCGATGTGGGACTCGATCCCAGGATGCTGGGATCATGACCTGAGCCGAAGGCAGCTGCTTAACCAACTGAGCCACCCAGGCGTCCCCACACTTTGTCTTCTAAAGAATAACTAACTTCAGGACTATGTAGTTGTCCTAGAAGGCATGGACTGATCAGTTTAGGCCAATTTCACTCTAAACGAAGGGCCAGTGCTTTCCCTCTTGTCTTGTTTCCTGACCTTTATTTCCATTTGTACTAATGTTCCAGTGTGGGGTTTTTCCCCATTTGTATTATTATTATTATTATTATTTTAAAGATTTTATTTATTTATTTTTAAGACAGAGAGAAAAGAGAGAGAGAGCATGCGCATGAGTAGGGAGGAGGGACAGAAGCCAGCTTCCTGTTGGGTAGGGAGCCAGATGCCGGGCTCCATCCCAGGACCCTGGGATCAGGACCTGAGCCAAAGGCAGCCCCTTAACCAACTGAGTCACCAGTCACTGCAGTGCCTCCCTTTTTTTTTTCTTTTCAATTTATAACTTTATTGTTCTTCCTTTCGCTATAAGAATAAGAATCAAGTTAACAAATAATCGTTTTCATAGAAGTTAAGTAGTTAAAGCACGCATTATACTTACAGATCATTTCTCAGATTTGGCTTAAGTTGAATACTTTGCAATGTTTATCCCAGCTCACTTCAGTTCTTGAGTTACTGAGATTCGAAATTAAACCCACCTATAAGTGAAATATGACTTTGCCTATCATTATGCTCTGCATTTAGTTCTCTTACGAACCTTATGCCGAGAGTTGTTGTTTATTTGAGGCTGCATTTATAGTGTATGTAGCATGGGCACCAAATCTGATCAGGAGAGGAACCTCTGCAGTGTGGGGGGAAATAGAACAGCCTGTCCTTTTCATTTCATAACTAAGTCCAATTTGAGAATATAAACAGTCATTTTAGATAATGCTCAATCTTTTAGAAGATAATTGCTCAACTCAGTTCATATTTTATTCTCTTTCTAGCTCCAGTCAGGGAGAGGTGTGATCACCTGACCTCATACTGGAAAAATAAATGAATCATCATTACCTTGAGATGTTCTCTGAATCCTCTGACCAAGTTGCAAAATGGCCAGTCTGGTAAGTTTTGGGGGTGGCTGGCCTGGTCCCATCCGGGGCATCCTCACGGGGTTTGCTGCTGGCTTTTGTGGGCAGAATTACTGTCTTTCTCAGAGGGATCAGGAAATTAAAACCTGCTCATTTAGCTTCCTTGGCCTTAGCATGCAACTCCACAATTATGTTATGCCCTTAGTACCTATTATAAGGTCATCTCACTCCGCCTGGACAGACTTTATGGCAAGCCTACTAGCTCCTAAATTAATATCAGTGTTGTACAGGGAAGTGACTAGAGGGCAACATCTTCCTGCCTGACTACATTTCTTTTTTTTTTATTAAAAAAAATTGTATTTACTTAGAAGCATTCAGAATAGCAACAAAACATCTGCAACTTTTTTTTTTTCCTTTGCAATTACAGAGTGGTATTCAGTTAACAGAACAATTACGTCATGCAAGCTGCATCAGAGACAACTGAAGATGAAAACACTGCCATCCCCATACATAACTAATCCGTACTGGGCACCAACAAGAACCTGCTGTAACTTTCCATACTGATTTACCATCCCCACACCCTCCCAGGCACGGGTAGTGGCCACTGAAAATACCACCAGGACAGGGCTATCTAAAGATACATTCTGTAGTGTGTTAACACACAAAAAAACAAAAAAACAAACAAAAAAAGACACTGTAAGGTTTAAAAACAAATCTTACACAGATTTACATTTCTTTTTCTTTTTCTTTTTCTTTTTTTTTTTTTTTTTTCTTTAAAAGGAGTTGGGTACAGGGGGCAGGGTGGGGTTGTAAAATGATTTAGAGACCAGGAAAGAAAAAAAAAAAACCAAAAACAAAAACTGTGCTAGATCCAACTTTACCATCATCAACTTCTTCTTCTTCACCTTCCTCCTCGTCATCTTCTTTATCTTCCTCCTCTTCCTCCTCTACCTTCTTTTTCATGCTTTTTTTCAGCCTTGACGACTACCTTTTCTGCCGCACGCATCAGGCTTTCCTTTAGCTCGGTATGCAGCAATATCCTCTCGATATTTTGCCTTCAGCCCAGCAGTCTTCCTCGCCAGAGGCTGCCGGCGGTTTGTGGCGGTGTTGCCACTGCACGTCTCTCCCTGTTTCTTCGCAGCACATCAGCAGAGAAGCCGGGATGCTCTCCTTTGATCTGGGGGCGATGCTTAGAATAAAATGAGAAAATGGCGAAAGGAGGCCACTTGGGTGCACTGCGACTCTTGAACTCTCTTCTGTTTCCCCTTAAGGGGTCTGTGTTTTCATTTCTCTTTAGCAGACGTGGTCTTGCATCTCTCTGATCACTTCTGGGCAGACTCCGAGAAGCTGACTGAAGACTCTGGGTGCTTAGTCTTGTGCTCCTCCGAGAAGTTTGGGCAAAGAATGCATATGATGACATTTTGTCTCTGCGCTTCTTAGGCTGTCCTTTGCCCTGGCTTACTTACTTTCCCCAGCGAGGCCCAAGAGTCGCTTAAGGCGCCAAGGCTGGCCTCGTTCACTTGCCCCCGTGCTCTCTGGAGCTCAATGTGCTGCAAAGCTCTCTCTGCCTTCTTAATTCATCTACCAAGGCATCACGTGAGTCTCTCTCCCCATAAACATCAAACACAACCTCAGAGAGGAGCAAATGTTGAGGCAACAATAACAGCAACGCTGAACAATTAGCTCAAAGAAAAATCATTATGTAAACGGACTGTGGGAATCCGCCTCTGGGACTAATTTTTTTTTTTTTTTCTTCCTCCCAGCGGGTAGGTTCTCTTGCCGAAGATACGTAGATTATGCGAAGAAATTATGTTTTTTCTCCACATATGACTTGCTGAGAGAGTAAATTTGTGACTCCCAATACATTTATAATTGTTGTTCTCTAAAACTTCAAAATGGCCCTGTTTGTGTTTGCATCTATGAGAGCTATTTTTTGGGGCTAAGTGTTTTAGACTCCAGAAAGGATTAAGAACATTAGTTTTTTGCTTCTAGACAAGCACAGACCATACTCACCATTAAGTATTGGTTAATTCTATTACAACAGTTTTAAAAAAGTGATACCAAATTAGACCTGCTACAAAAAGGAAGATTTGATAGCATCAGAATGAGTTTTATGTTAAATGACATTTAACATGGAAAATTATCCCCTGGAGTGAACCAGCTGTTTACTCTCACTGGTATCAGATTGAAAAAAATAATTCAACTTGTAGATATATGCCACCATGGGCAAGAATTGGTTCATAGCTCTCCCAATGCTCATAGCAACAATTTACAAGGTAAATTTCCTTCCAGCTGTAATTTAAAACCATATTTGTTGAAACAATTAAGTTTCCAATTATGAACATTTGAATAAGATACACAGATTAACTTGTTTAAAAATATAATTTCCGGGATGCTTGGGTGGCTCAGTCATTTAAGCGTCTGCCTTCAGCTCAGGTCATGATCCTGGGGTCTTGGGATCAAGACTGGCATCCTGCTCCCTGCTGAGTGGGGAGCCTGCTTCTCCCTCTATCTGCCACTCTTCCTTGCTTGTGCTGTCTCTCTCTCTCTGACAAATAAATAAAACCTTAAAAATCAATAAAAGATACATAAAAATGGAATTTCCCTTAGAAAAAAACAAATCTAAGCATAATTCTGCATGATGTAATGCATTAGTAGATTAATCTTGTCCTCTAATAGATGACCACGCAGTTACAGACTATAGAAGCCTATCTCAGTACAGAATCTCTGTAGAGATTCTTGAAGTACCAAGTGCCCAGTTGTTCAATAAATGCTAATTGGCAAAGATGATAATATGTTAACTCATTTCCCAAAGGGTCTTCTTATTTTCTGTTGTTTTTCACATTCATCTACTTCAAACTTTGAAAGGGAAGAAAAAAGTCAATAATCATGAGAAGTATAACATTTTCTACAATTTGTGAAATTAAGAAATCTCTCACATTTTAATTGCACAAACACATATACAAATGCACACACACCATTCAGTGCCGTTAATTAGTTTCTAATTATTAACTTTGAAAACCTCTCCTCTCTTTAAATTATAACAGACATTTCAGAACTTACTTGGCTGAAAAGAAAAATTAGGAAGAAGCCTGATCTTCTGTTCATTAGCTTTGTCATGATTATTCCTTCTCTTGCACAATATAGTCATTTAGAGCTGGTCTTACCTGGTCCATGGGATACTATTGCTTTGGTTGGCAACAGTAATATGAAGGAAGTTACATGAATCTTATTGATACTACTAGAGACTGATGCTTCATTTTCAGCTGCATTCACTTTATTTTCAGTTATTGCCTCTCTGGTTTATGTTTGCAGAATATTTTCCTTGTCTCCTGCTTGTCCCTTCAGAGAATCACAGCATAGCAAAGTGTCCCTATGTTAGGCAACAATATGAGGAGGAAGGCAAGGGTGTTTATGCCATCTCCATGCTTTATAGCCATTATCCTGTGGGCATCTTCTCTCCTTTTAATCTGATCTCTTTTGTGTTTTGGTTACCTGAGGTAAAAGGAGAAGCAGGTATTGTCTTTAGTTATTTACATAATGCTGTTTTCTCATTTCCTTCAGGTTTCTCCCCCTGTATATATATAAACATGAAAGCAAGTTGAAAGGCTTTTTTGGCTGTTAGAATACTGGTTTCCTTTCACCTAGATAGGTGATTTTTGTGCTTTGGGGTTATGGGTTTTGGAAGAATTTTCACACATGGTTCCTGAAAATAACTACATGGCAAATGGTTTCTCACAAGTTAACACATATTCGTATAAGTGTTTTGTGTGTTTTGCGTAAATACCTAGTAGCGCAGTTGCTGGGTCATAGGGTAGCTCTATTTTTAACATTTTGAGGAACGTCCATACTGTTTTCCAGAGTGGCTATACCTGTCTGCATTCCCACCAACAGTCTTGTAAGAGGGTTCCTCTTTCTCTGTGTCCTCACCAACATCTGTTGTTTCCTGTTGAGTTAATTTTTGTGTAAGGTAAAACAGCAACTCTTGTGGAAAAGGCGACATTGAATTGTTTTTTCATTTTTGCCAAAATCAGGCAGGTTTGAATGGATCCATTACCAAGCTCTGTATTCTGTTCCAGTGATCTATATATGTCTAACTCTCTGCAATTTGCACAGTCTTGAATACTGAAGCTATATAGAAAAAACTTGAAATCAGACCGATTCCTCCCACATTATTCTTTTTTCTGTCAATGTTGTTTTAGCTATTCTGAGATCTATACATTGTCATATGAATTTTGGAATAATATTTTATATATTTACAAAAAATCTTGCTAAGAGTGTGACAGGAATTGATTAAATCTGTGCATCAGTTTGTTGAAACTTGACATTTTTACTCTGTGAAGTCTTCCCATTTATAATCAGAAAATATTTCCCCATTTACATAGATCTTTAAAAACTTCTTTTATCATCATTTCATAGATTATAGTAAGCAGATATTTCACATGTTTGGTTAGACTTATACCCATGTATTCAATTATTTTTGAGCCAGTATGTGTGGTATTGAATTTTTAATTTTGTGATCATATGTTCATTGTTAATATAGAAATGCAATTTATTTTTGTAGGTTTATCTTATATTTTACAAGCTTGGTGAACTCATTTGTTAGTTCTGTGCATTTTCATTTTTGTAAATTTGTTGGGATTTTTAGATAGATAATCACATCATCTACAAATAGGGAGAGTTTTGTTTCTTCCTTTCTAATATATGTGTATTTTACTTCCTTTACTTATGTCATTGTAATGGCTAGAAAGTCAGGCGCTGTGTTTTATGAGTTGTGACTAGACTAGTAAATTGAAAGTCAAATGTTATACAGCATCTTCTTACTCAATTTGTGATTAGTTTCCCATATATTTTACAAATTAATAGAATTTTGATAAAGATTTTTTTCTGAAGACCATGCATAAACATATTTGCAAACAGAACTCTTTAATAATGTGAATTATCCAAAGATTGTTTCAATTTTCTTGCCAGGCTCTCTATTAAGCATATCATGTATATCAATATTAAGTAGTAACATTCTTTTCTCTATGAAAACCTCTCATTTATGGCCCTGGCTTACAGATCATCTAAACTGATCATTATTCAGTTTTCCCTCTAAATTAAAAATTCTGTGATATTGTGTGATGAAACTGTGTGGTATTTTTTTCATATCTTTGCTGCATCAAGAAATATATATGAGGAGGGGAGGAGTCAAGATTGTGGACAAGTAGCAGGCTGAGATGACATCAGGTAGCAGGAGATCAAGCAGGAGATAAGATAGCTTATCAAACCATTGCGAACACCTAAAAATCCAAAGGGAAATCGAAGAGAAGAAGAGCAGCAATTCTAGAAACAGAAAATCGATCACTTTCTGAAAGGTAGGACCTGCGGAGAAGTGAATCCAAAGTGACGGGAAGATAGACTGCGGGGGGTGGGGCGGCTCCCAGCAAGCGGCAGAGCAACGGAGCACAAAATCAGGACTTACAAAAGTCCACTCCACAGAGGGACATCGCTCTAGAGGCTAAACCATGGTGAAGCCCACATGGGGTCAGCGTGGCCCCAGGTCCCGCAGGGTCACAGAAGGACCAGGGCTGTCTGAGTGTCGCAGAGCTCACAGGTATTAGAGTGGGGAAGCCGACTACAGCGACAAAGCCGAGGAGTGAGCTCTCAGCTCAGGGTTACCTTGAACCAGTCGCAGGCTGGGTGAGCTTGGAGCACGGCTGGAGGCCACGGAGATGGAAGCGACCGGGCGCTTTACTCCAAGTGTGACCGATTGAGCTCTTTCCTCCAAGGGCAACCAGAGGCCAGGGAGATGAGGGCAGTTGGGCGCTTTTTTCTGAGGGTGCACTGAGGAGCAGGACCCTGAGCTCTCAGCTCCTCTGGGCCGGAGATTGGGAGGCTGCCATCTTCATTTCCATCCTCTGGAATTCTACGGAAAGTGCTCAGGGAACAAAAGCTCCCGAAAGCAAACCCGAGTGGATTACTTAGCCTGGCCCCTGGTAAGGGCAGTGCAATTCCTCCTGGGGCAAAGACAGTTGTGAATCACTACAATAGGCCCCTCCTCCAGAAGATCAACAAGAAACCCAGCCAAGACCAACTTCACTCACCAAGGAAAACAGCGGAATTCCAGAGGAGGAGAAAGCAAATCTTATCTGGACAAAATGATGAGGTGGAAAAACTCACCACAGAAAAAAGAACAAGAGGCAGTACCAAAGGCTGGGGACCTAATCAATACAGACATTGGTAATATGTCAGATATAGAGTTCAGAATGATGATTCTCAAGGTTCTAGCCAGGCTCGAAAAAGGCATAGAAGATATTAGAGAAACCCTCTCCAGAGAGATAAAAGCCCTTTCTGGAGAAATAAAAGAACTAAAATCTAACCAAGTTGAAATCAAAAAAGCTATTAATGAGGTGCAATTAAAATGGAAGCTCTTACTGCTAGGATAAATGAGGCAGAAGAAAGAATTAGTGACATAGAAGACCAAATGACAGAGAATAAAGAAGCTGAACAAAAGAGGGACAAACAAATACTGGACCACGAGGAGAGAATTCAAGAGATAAGTGACACCATAAGACAACACAACATTAGAATAATTGGGATTCCAGAAGAAGAAGAAAGAGAGAGGGGAGCAGAAGGTATATTGGAGAGAATTATTGGAGAGAATTTCCCTAATATGGCAAAGGGAACAAACATAAAAATCCAGGAGATGCTAAAAACACCCCTCAAAATCAATAAAAATAGGTCCACACCTCATCACCTGATAGTAAAACTTACAAGTCTAGGCGACAAAGAGAAAATACTGAAAGCAGCCCGAGAAAAGAAGTCTGTAACGTACAATGGTAAAAATATTAGATTGGCAGCAGACTTATCCACAGAGACCTGGCAGGCCAGAAAGAGCTGGCATGATATATTCAGAGCACTAAACGAGAAAAACATGCAGCCAAGAATACTATATCCAGCTAAGCTATCATTGAAAATAGAAGGAGAGATTAAAAGCTTCCAGGACAAACAAAAACTGAAAGAATTTGCAAACACCAAACCAGGTCTACAGGAAATATTGAAAGGGGTCCTCTAAGCAATGAGAGACCCTAAAAGTAGTAGATCAGAAACAGAGACAACATACAGTAACAGTCACCTTACAGGCAATACGATGGCACTAAATTCATATCTCTCAATACTTACCCTGAATGTTAATGGGCTAAATGCTCTAATCAAAAGACACAGGGTTTCAGAATGGATAAAAATAAAAAACCCATCAACATGCTGCCTACAAGAAACTCAGTTTAGACCCGAAGACACCTCCAGATTTAAAGTGAGGGGGTGGAAAACAATGTACCATGCTAATGGACATCAGAGGAAAGCTGGGGTGGCAATCCTTATATCAGATCAATTAGATTTTAAGCCAAAGGCTATAATAAGAGATGAGGAAGGACACTATATCATACTCAAAGGATCTGTCCAACAAGAAGATCTAACAATTTTAAATATCTATGCCCCTAACGTGGGAGCAGCCAACTATATAAACCAATTAATAACAAAATCAAAGAAATACATCAACAATAATACAATAATGGTAGGGGACTTTAACACTCCTCTCACTGAAATGGACAGATCATCCAAGCAAAAGATCAACAAGGAAATAAAGTCCTTAAATGACACACTGGATCAGATGGACATCACAGATATATTCAGAACATTTCATCCCAAAGCAACAGAATACACATTCTTCTCTAGTGCACATGGAACATTCTCCAGAATATATCACATCCTCGGTCCTAAATCAGGTCTCAACCAGTATTGAAAGATTGGGATCATTCCCTGCATATTTTCAGACCACAATGCTCTGAAGCTAGAACTCAATCACAAGAGGAAATTTGGAAAGAACCCAAATACATGGAGACTAAATAGCATCTTTCTAAAAAAATGAATGGGTCAACCAGGGAATTAAAGAAGAATTGAAAAAATCCATGGAAACAAATGATAATGAAAACACAATGATTCAAAATCTGTGGGACACAACAAGGCAGTCGTGAGAGGAAAATATATAGCAGTACAAGCATTTCTCAAGAAACAAGAAAGGTCTCAAGTACACAACCTAACCCTACACCTAAAGGAGCCAGAGAAAGAACAACAAAGAAACCCTAAACCCAGCAGGAGAAGAGAAATCATAAAGATCAGAGCAGAAATCAATGAAATAGAAACTAAAAACAATGGAACAACGAAAGTAGGAGCTGGTTCTTTGAAAGAATTAATAAGATTGATAAACCTCTGGCCGGACCTATCAAAAAGAAAAGAGAAAGGATCCAAATAAAAAAAATCATGAATGAAAGAGGAGAGATCACAACCAACACCAAAGAAATACAAACAATTATAAGAACATACTATGAGCAACTCTACACCAACAAATTCGACAATCTGGAAGAAATGGATGCATTCCTAGAGACATATAAACTACCACAACTGAACCAGGAAGAAATAGAAAACCTGAACAGACCCATAACCAGTAAGGAGATTGAAATAGTCATCAAAAATCTCCAAAAAAAACAAAAGTCCTGAGCCAGATGGCTTCCCAGGGGAATTCTACCAAACATTTAAAGAAGAATTCCTATTCTCCTGAAACTGTTCCAAAAAATAGAAATGGAAGAAAAACTTCCAAACTCATTTTATGAGGCCAGCATCACCTTGATCCCAAAACCAGACAAGGATCCCATCAAAAAAGAGAATTACAGACCAATATCCTTGATGAACACAGATGTGAAAATTCTCACCAAAATACTAGCCAATAGGATCAAACAGTACATTAAAAGGATTATTCACCACGACCGAGTGGGATTTATTCCAGGGCTGCAAGGCTGGTTCAACATCTGCAAATCAATCAATGTGATACAATACATTAATAAAAGAAAGAATAAGAACCATATGATATTCTCAATAGATGCTGAAAAAGCATTTGACAAAGTACAGCATCCCTTCCTGATTAAAACTTCTCAAAGTGTAGGGATAGAGGGTACATATCTCAACATTATCAAAGCCATCTATGAAAAATCCACCACAAATATCATTCTCAATGGAGAAAAACTGAAAGCTTTTCTGCTAAGGTCAGGAACACGGCAAGGATGTCCGTTATCACCACTGCTATTCAACATAGTACTAGAAATCCTAGCCTCAGCAATCAGACAACAAAAAGAAATTAAAGACATCCAAATCGGCAAAGAAGTCAAACTCTCACTCTTTGCAGATGATATGATACTATATGTGGAAAACCCAAAAGGCTCCACTCCAAAACTGCTAGAACTTGTACAGGAATTCAGTAAAGTGTCAGGATATAAAACCAATGCACAGAAATCAGTTGCATTTCTCTACACCAACAACAAGACAGAAGAAAGAGAAATTAAGGAGTCAGTCCCATTTACAATTGCACCCAAAACCATAAGATACCTAGAAATAAACCTAACCAAAAAGGCAAAGAATCTATACTCAGAAAACTATAAAGTACTCATGAAAGAAACTGAGAAAGACACAAAGAAATGGAAAAATGTTCCACGTTCATGGATTGGAAGAACAAATATTGTGAAAATGTCTATTCTACCTAAAGGAATCTACACATTTAATGTAATCCCTATCAAACTCCCTCCATTTTTTTCAAAGAAATAGAACAAATAATCCTAAAATTTATATGGAACCAGAAAAGACCTTGAATAGCCAAAGGAATATTGAAAAAGAAAGCCAAAGTTGGTGGCATCCCAATTCCAGACTTCAAGCTCTATTATAAAGCTGTAATCATCAAGACAGTATGGTACTGGCACAAAAACAGACACATAGATCAATGGAACAGAATAAAGAGCCCAGAAATAGACCCTCAACTCTATGGTCAACTAATCTTTGACAAAGCAGGAAAAAATGTCCAATGGAAAAAAGACCGCCTCTTCAATAAACGGTGTTGGGAAAATTGGACAGCCACATGCAGAAAAATGAAATTGGACTATTTCCTTATACCACACACGAAAATAGACTCAAAATGGATGAAGGATCTCAATGTGAGAAAGGAATCCATCAAAATCCTTGAGGAGAACACAGGCAGCAACTTCTTTGACCTCAGCCGCAGCAACATCTTCCTAGGAACATCACCAAAGACAACAGAAGCAAGGGCAAATATGAACTATTGGGATTTCATCAAGATCAAAAGCTTTTGCACAGCAAAGGAAACAGTTAACAAAACCAAAAGACAACTGACAGAATGGGAGAAGATATTTGCAAATGACTTATCAGATAAAGGGCTAGTATCCAAAATCTATAAAGAGCTTATCAAACTCAACACCCAAAGAACAAATAATCCAATCAAGAAATGGCAGAGGACATGAACAGACATTTCTGCAAAGAAGACATCCAGATGGCACACAGACACATGAAAAAATGCTCCACATCAGTCGGCATCAGGGAAATACAAATCAAAACCACCATGAGATATCACCTCACACCAGTCAGAATGGCTAAAATTAACACATCAAGAAATGACAGATGCTGGCGAAGATGCGGAGAGAGGGGAACCCTCCTACACTGTTGGTGGGAATGCAAGCTGGTGCAACCACTCTGGAAAACAGTGTGGAGGTTCCTCAAAAATTTGAAAATAAAGCTACCCTATGACCCAGCGATTTCACTACTGGGTGTATATCCTAACGATACAAACGTGGTGCTCCGAAGGGGCATGTGCACCCGAATGTTTATAGCAGCAATGTCTACAATAGCCAAACTATGGAAAGAACCTAGATGTCCATCAACAGATGAATGGATAAAGAAGATGTGGTATATATACACAGTGGAATACTATGCAGACATCAAAAGAAATGAAATCTTGCCATTTGCGATGATGTGGATGGAACTAGAGGGTATTATGCTTAGCAAAATAAGTTAATCAGAGAAAGACAACTATCATATGATCTCCCTGATATGAGTAAGTGGAGATGCAATGTGGGTGGGTTGGGGGGTAGGAAAAGAAAAAATGAAACAAGGTGGGATTGGGAGGGAGACAAACCATAAAAGACTCAATCTCAAAAAACAGACTGAGGGTTGCTGGGGGGAGGGGGGAAGGGTGAGGGTGGTGGGGATATGGACATTGGGGAAGGTATGTGCTATGGTGAGTGCTGTGAAATGTGTAAACCTGGCGATTCACAGACCTGTACCCCTGGGGATAAAAATACATTATATGTTTAATTAAAAATAATAATAATAAAAAATAGGAAATATATATGAATCCTCTACACATTTCTTTCACCATGGCCTTCATCAGCCTCTTTCATGAAGCTCAGAAATGTCCATTTACCCATCTTGCCCCAAATTCTAAAGCTTTCTTTCTAATTTGATGCATAATTGGATTGCAAAAATTGTCTTATGGGCAGGGATGTGCCACAAAAACGTGCTGTGAGAGGAGTACATATATTCATGTATTTACTCCTTAGCGGCAGAGTCTGTTCTCTCTAGCTGATTCTGGGACACTTAGAGAAAGCAGATGCATTTCCTCAGACAACAGCTTCCTTTTTCTTCAGTTGTCCAGCCTGAGGTAACAGTGCTGGCACGTCGTACTCGTACACATGCTCTAAGAGGTGAATACTTCGTAGCCTGTACCTTAGTGCTGGTTGCATACACTTACATAATTATTTCAAGGCCATAACTTATTAATTTCACACCTCTAATGATGTAGTTGTCTAAAGCTAATGCTATATCAGTTTGCCTGTGCAGTAACTGAAGCTAAAGCGGAAAAAAAAAAAATCCTTTATAAAATAGCTATTTTTAAAAGTTACAAATTACATCTATTTCAAAATCTTCCAGGTGCATTAATTTTATTTTACAGGTACAGAAGAAGGAAACATGGAAGAAACGTACTTTCCAAAAACATAAATTCATGATTTCTAAACAGCAACTAGAATGTAGTTACCTTTTGAGGACTTTGAAATATCTCTAAGCCGAAGAAAAAAAATGTAACTTTTGGGCAGATTTTAAAGCTGTGAGTTTAGTGAAGGCCCTTGTGAACTAAACACTCATTGTGGTCTGTTTAAAATCACTTCCACATTCCCACTTAAATCTTGAGTAATAATAAATTGATTGTGAAGAAATTTGCCTTTAGCCAAGTAAAAATTAGAAAGCAGAAAAAGAGTATAAATGATTTTAGTGCTCTAAAACAAAGGATGAGCTATTGCAGAATCAACAACTCAAAACCCTCAAAAATTTGCAAAAATGTCAGCAGGCAGATAAATGCCAAAGAGAAAAGGCAATGTTCTGCCGTTCTCAAAAGAAGAGTTTTTGGGGCACCTGGGTGGCTCAGTGGTGATGATCTCAGGTGATGATCTCAGCTCAGGTGATGATCTCAGGGTCCTGGGATTGAGCCCCGCATTGGGCTCTCTGCTCGGCAGCAAGCCTGCTTCCCCACTTCTCTCTGCCTGCTTGTGATCTCTCCCTGTCAAATAAATAAATACAATCTTTAAAAAAAAAAAAAAGAAGAAGAAGAAGAAAACTTGTTAGTCAATGAAACCAAACGATGTTGATGTGTGGTAGTTCAGTAAAGTACATGTAATGGATTACACATATTGCCTAATAATCATCAGAACGAAAAGAGAAAGGTAAATAATCCCATTAGCTGAACTCAGAGAAAACAAAATAGTTTTTAAAAAGCTCTAATTAATATACTTAGAGAAACTTAATCGTCCATATAAAACACAGACTGCATGATATGAATAAAAACCATTCAGGGAGGGATGTGTGGGTGGTCCAATTGATAAAGCATCTGTCTTAGGCTCGGACCATGATTCCAGGGTTCTGGGATCAAGTCCTGCGTCAGGCTCCTTGCTCAGCTGGGAGCCTGCTTTCCTTCTGCCTCTGCCTTCCACTCCACCTGCTTGGGCTCTCTCTCTCTCTCTGACAAATAAATAAATAAAATCTAAAAAAAAAAAATCATTCAGGGAGGAAAAAGTAGCCATTGAAAAATATTGAAAATAAAGCTAATGTTGATAATTCCTCTATGTGTGAAATGTAAAAATAAGAAAACAGATAACACAGAGCAACTTCTCTTAATTTTTGTTTCTTCAAAATGCTGATACAGACCAAAAGCCCTAAGAGACAATTGACTAAAGGAAAAATTAAGTCACTCTAGACACCAAAACTGTGTTTCTCAAAACGTGGTCAGGGGGCTATTTGTATCAGAAACAATGGAGGAGTTTAGTAACTGAATAGAATTTCCCAGGCCCAGAAAACACCTACTAAATCAGAATTTCTATAAGTAATGTTGAGACAGATGCATTTACTAAGGCTTCCTAGGCAATCTTAAAGTTACTACAGTGACTACTATCTAAAAACCATTTAAAAGGCTCAAAAATCTTAAATAACTTTCAAGAATTAAAAAAAAATGTTATAGAGATTTATTTATTTATTTATTTGAAGAAAAGAGAATGAGTTGGGGGAGGGCAGGCAGAGGGAGAGAATCTTCCAGTGGACTTCTTGCTGAGTGTGGAGTTTAATGCAAGGAGGGGCTTGATCCAGGACCTGTGAGATCATGACCTGAGCCAAAACCAAGAGTCAGATGCTTAACCCCCTGAGCTATCCAGGTACCCCACAAATATTTTTAACCCCTCTTTTTAACCTTTTTCTGTATTTGAGAAATACTTTCAAAATTTAGATCTATGTATCTTGCCACTGTAAAAGAAAGCTTCTTTATGCTCTGTATCTCCACAGTACACTTAATCTCTATGAAAATGTTTGTCCTAATTTGGAAACCTTCCTTCATCACCAGATTCTAAAATTCAGAAAGGTTATCTAATTAGGAGTTAGTGTAGTATATTGCTCATAGTGTGCTCATTAAATTTTTTTTAAGATTTTATTTATTTGACAGAGAAATCACAAGTAGGCAGAACAGCAGGTGGGGGCGGGGGGAAGCATGCTCCCTGCAGAAATCCTTTTTTTTTTTTTTAAAGATTTTATTTATTTATTTTTCAGAGAGAGAGAGAGAGCGAGAGCGGAGAAACAAGTAGGCAGAGCGGCAGGCAGAGGCAGAGGGAGAAGCAGGCTCCCCACAGAGCAAGGAGCCCAATGCGGGACTCGATCCCAGGACCCTGGGATCATGACCTGAGCCGAAGGCAGTGGCCTAACCAACTGAGCAACCCAGGCTTCCCTCCCTGCAGAAATCTTGATGTGGGGCTCTATCCCAGGACCCTGCAATCGTGACCCGAGCCAAAGGCAGAGGCCTAACCCACTGAGCCATCCAGGTGCCCCTCATTAAATGTTTTTGAATTGAGTCCAGAGGTTCACTGTCCAACCTGGCATTGACTAGCCGCGTGTGGTTACTGATACTTGAAAGGTGCCTAGTCAGAATTTCTATGACTTACAAAAAAGGTAAAATGTCTCACTAATATTTTTTATAATAATAATGTATTGAAATGAGTTACTTAAGAATGCAAACAATAGAAACACCAAAAATTATTTTTAGGTGCTAATTCTTCTAAGTATTAGTGAATTTATCCCTTTCTTTCTAGACTATTAAAATCTATTCCAAAAGTCATAGATTATATGCTTTTGTTTCCTAATCAGAAAAACATTCTCATTAAGCATTAGGACCCTTGAATTTTAAGTAACAGATTGCCAAGAGGCACATGTGAAATGATTAGGGAATGGGGAGCATCTTAAAGTTTACCTTTGCATTCACCCTTTCTTGTCTGAAAAGTATAAATAACAAATGAGGAATCTATTAAGGTTTTAATTAATTACTTTTTCTAACCAAGAAAACTGTGACATATTTCCTTGCCTAATTGTTTTGTGTTTGTTTATTTTTGAAACTAAGTAATGTCAGGAAATATAGGACCAGCATTCTCATATGAAATCATCATTTTAAAAATTATTTCAAGTAAAAGAGGAAGGGAGATATGATTTGCTCAGGGGAAGAACATACTAGAAAAAATATGTATGGTATTGATTTGTTTTTTCACTATACATTTATCTGTACTTCATACAATTAATTTTTGCCTTTTCGATGAAATATCGAGTTTCATAAATTGTAGATGGAAAACACGGAAATAGTTTTTCAGTTATAATGGTGCAACCACAACTAATAACTGTTCTTTATCTCTTGAAGTTTGCCAATTCATTTTATTCATTCTACTATCATATAATCGTGACAAGCAAGCATTGCAAATACATGTCAAGTTTTACCATGTTTTATTATTTTATTCTATTATTTTATTTTTTAAAGTCATTTCAAATCCTTTGTTCTTTTTTTTTTTTTTAAGATTTTATTTATTTATTTGTCAGAGAGAGAGAGAATGAACACACAAGCAGGGGTAGCTGAAGGCAGAGGAAGAATCAGTCTTCCCACCAAGAAAGGAAAACCCATGCAGGACTGGATCATGACCCAAGTCAAATGCAGAGGCTTAAGGGACTGAGCCACCCAGCTGTCCTTAAGTCTCACCATGTTTTAAAATCATGTATGTGAAAAAAATAAAATAAAATCACGTATGTGGGGCACATGGGTGGCTCAGTCTGTTAAGTGTCTGCCTTCAGCATGATCTGCTCTCTGCTCAGCAGGGAGTCTCCTTCACCGTCTCCCTCTTTCCCTCCCCACACTCATGCACTCTCTCTCTCAAATAAAGAAAAAAAATCATTTTAAAAAATAAATCAGGTATCCATAAATAAACATGGTTCTCGAATGTCCAAGATTCAGATTGGTATTGACAGATTTCCACTGTGGCATTAACTGTCATCATGTATCAGAATAGGAAAAGAGGGTCTAAAGAAAGTCTTAATCTATTAATTTTCAGACACTAATATTGAATCTCATTCATAATCATATCTTTAATGGAAAACAATATGTCACTAGGAATTGAGTGAAATTTACTTTTTCTGCATAGCCATTACACCATTTTTCAATTCAGTATTCGAAAATAATTGTATTATACATTCTCCTATCTCTGTCTCTCTGGCTGTTTCCTTATTGTTAAGCAATAAGTGTGATGGACAATTAATTTCTTCTTTATTTGTGTTCTGCATGATATTTAATCACTGCCCTTTTCCCTGCTTCCATATTTTTGGGAAAAAAAAGGTTATTTTAATCATAAACAAAAGACTTATAGGAAAAAAGTTAAAAGTGACAGTTATAACTAGACCACAATTTCAAGAAAATATGGTTGAAGAAAGAGATGATATATGTCGTCTATATATAACCACAGTATTTTTGGGAATCTGTATGTAGAATGGAAATATAAATCAAAGTATAATAATGCCATAGTGTTTGAAAAATTTGTTCAAAATAATAATTAATAATTACAGCATTATCATTACACATTTGCAAGAGTACAACTGGGTCTTATTTCTATGGGGAACATCTTGCATGATTTATAATTTTTACTTTGTTTTGGTTTACTTATTTATTATTTTTTAAAAGATTTTATTTATTTATTTGACAGAGAGAGAGAGAGAGCACAAGTAGGCAGAACAGAAGGCAGAGGAAGAGGGAAAAGCAGGCTCTCCACTGGGCAGGGAGCCTGCAGGACCTGGGATCATGACCTGAGCCAAAGGCAGACACTCAACCAACTGAGTCACCCAGGCACCCCTATTTTGTTTTGGTTTAATGTTTAAGGGAAACCTTTAAAGTCTTCCTAACTTTCTAGATTTCATTTTTTTAAACTAATATATGTGTGATTTGATTTACTTTACATTAAATACCAATAATTATCATAAAACAAAAAGTGGATGCCTAATAGTTTTTTGATGAAAGGAAATTTGTTTAAAATGGAAGGAATTTGAAAAACACCTTAATACTTCATTATCCAGGTAATATTCAAAATAAACCAAATTGTATTTTAAAACTAATGACTGACCTGTGTTTATGTTTTCAGTAAACATAAAAATAAAAACAAAACTTGATTTTGCTTCTTAATAGGACATGGTCTCATGATTCTTTTCCCCAATTTTTAAAAATATTTTATTTATTTATTTGAGAGAGACAGAGAGAGAGATGTAGAGAGCACCATCAGGGGAGAGGGAGAAGCAGGCTCCGTGCAGACCAGAGAGCCCAACATGGGGTAGGGGGTATGCTTCATCCCAGGACCCTGGGATCATGACCTAAGGAGAAGTCTAAGAGTAGACTCTTAACTGACTGAGCCACCTAGGCACCCCCTTTCATTCCCAGGTTTAACTACAAAAACAAACTAGACTAAAATATTATATTATTCCCTCATTAGAGAGCTGAATATTACAATAAACTTGAATTAATTAAAATATAGAGAATGCCAAGGACATTCCTAGGGAAAGAAGATAACCAAAGCTGCTTTCATCCCTGAAAAAGAGTCATGAGGAAGAGGGATCAGTAGTCAATATTGATAAGAAAAAATGTCACATTAGTAATAAACTTTAACATCCATGTGTGAGCTAGTGTAACAGGTGAATATTACCAAGAGCTCCAGTAACGGAGAATTTTCCTACCATCTGCTTTTTCCCAAAGATTACCTCTGACTGCTTGGGAAGAGTATACCAAAGTCTGGGTTCAAAAGAGAACTAAGATTGGAGCACGGTGATAGAGTTGAAAGAAATTTCTCCCACATATTTCTATACTTTACTAAGGGCAAGCCAGTGATTGCTGGCTGCTGGCTTTTGAAGGCTGGGTGCACAAGAGGATACCTGAAGGAAACCACTTAGAAATTCTCTGAATAGTCACTGAGTGTACTTCAGAAGTCCTTCAAATGTTGGAGACATGGCAGCAGGGCAGAGACACTCAAAACCAGGACTGAAATCACAGTGTGCAAAAACCCCATAAGAACACTTGTTTTATGAGACTGCCATAGGCCTAATACTAAAATTGATGAAACATTATGAGAAAAAAAATGACAGATTAATATCTGTCATAAACATGAAAAAATATTTTACAAAATATTAACAAATTGAGTCTTATCTAATATAAGTAAAAGGGATAACATTTTTATACCAAATTGAATTTAAAGTCCATTGACTTTTCAAGAATCAGTGTGTATAACTCAACATGTTAACTGAACCATGGAGAAAATTATATGATTACCTAGATAGTTGCAGATTAAAAAGATTTGGGGAGAACTCTTATAATTTCAGTATATAATGAGTAAAAAGGAAATCCCACAATCTGAAAATTGGCACCTATAAAAAACTTACAGATAACATCTCATTTAATAATGAAACATTGACTATTTTAACCTAAGATTGAAAATGAGGCAGAGATATTCTTTTCCCAAATGTCAACTAATTCATTTGTAATTTATTAAGATTATTTATATTTAGATATTTAATTTCTGGTAACTAAATAGATTCTCTGCTAATATTTGAGTAATGTAAGAAGATAAACTTTTTCTTCATATCAAAAGTATAATGAGCATAATTTTCTTACATAAAATTTTTCTGGTTAAATGCACACTTTTCTTTTCTTTTCTATATAAGAGAACTGAATTTTTTTCCACATTTTAAAGTACAGGCAAACAATATCAGTTTATCACTTGTTGAAATAGAGGTCATAAACCTAATTTGAAACAAATTGGAGACTAATAAAAAATACGGACATATTTATTCTAAAGCCAGAATTCTTATTGCAATATCTCAGTTTCACTTTTCAAAGTCTCAGACCACAGCATAGGCTACTTGTATTTTCCTAAACAATTAGGTAAGTGCAGCTTATGTTCAGCATGCCAGATCAACCTAACCCCCAGTCAAATCCTTGTAACTGGTCAGTGTAACACATATACATTACATGTGTCTGAATAATTAATTAGGGATTTTTTTGATCCCTATGGTATGTTATTAATGTACATGTTCCCACTGTATGCCTGGGAGAATTATTCAGCACTAAATAAATTATTTTTACTTTCAACAGTAAGGCACACTAGAAAGAGCGCCCCAAATTAGAGGTTTATGGGGTATTAAAAAATGAAGGAGAGAATACATAGATTTTCTACCACCCAGACTTAGCATGACAACATGTAGCAGAAAAGAGAATCAGGCAATAAAGAATAAAATGCAAAAAGAGAATTTTTGGGGTTGCCTGGGTGGCTCAGTGGGTTAAAGCCTTTGCCTTCGGCTCAGGTCATGATCCCAGGGTCCTAGGATCGAGCCCCGCATCGGGCTCTCTGCTCAACAGGAAGTCTGCTTCCCCCTCTCTCTCTGCCTGCCTCTCTGCCTACTTGTGATCTCTGTGTCTGTCAAATAAAAAAAAAAAAGAAAAAAAAAGAGTATTGGTAGGATGGTTCAGGTCAGACCACATCAAATAGATTTTCAAAGTCATCTAGCAAATTTGGTATAAAATAACAGAAAGATAGAAATTTAATATTCATTTATATAAGTAGTAAATAACACTATAAGGATTTATAAAATTGAAAATCTATTTGAAGCTGGAGAATAATTTTATTTGTAGAAAATGTGACTCATGATCATTTTATATAAAGTTGGTTATCAGTTATTATTCTCCAGAATATTATTTTATCCAAAAAAGTTTTTCTTAATAAATGTTCTTGCTTTTGACTTTTTGTGACTCTATATCTAGGGGTCAGCAATGTTCTCTCATTACAACAGTCATGCATATTCAAAATGTTCATGCCTATTCAAGTACTACAGATCTCTTTTGCTTACACTAAGGAATTTTCAAAATAATAAAGATTGATCTTTCTTTTGTCACCCTTCTTTGAATGTCACTTGGTTTAGGTTATGTTTACATAAACCCTATCAGTTATATAATAAACTTGCAAAGCACGTTAATCACAGGTCAATTATGACAGATTTTATGAGTAAAAATATACAACGGAATTTACTTTTTATAATGCTGAGAAGTATTATTATCAGAGAAAACACACTTGCTGGGCTTTGGTTGTGCATTATGACTTGTGATTGACTTTAAAGACACTTTAGGGGTGCCTGTGTGGCTCAGTCAGTTGAGTAGCTGACCCTAGATTTCAGTTCAGGTCAAGATCTCAGGATCCTGGGACTGAGCTCTGCCTTGGGCTTCGCACTCAGCAGGGAGTCTGCTTCAGGAATCTCTCTCTCCCTCTGATCCACCCCCCACCCCAAGCTCTTTCCTTCAGGCAGGCTCTCCCTCTCAAATAAATGTTTAAAAAACAACCAAAAAAAGATACTTTGTTCTTTCAGAACCTGTTATTTTCTGCTGCATTGTATTTTCAAGTTCAGATTGTGGAAGTAACATTTTGAAGATAGAAATTAATGCTTCCTATGGCCCAGTATGGAATCAAAACCTTCATATCCTTTCCCCTAAAACCCATGTGAGTAAAATTTTCCTTATTATAAGTATACTGGCCTCTATTTCTGATACCACCTCTATTGGATCTGGCTTTAGAGTACAGTATTTGCTGAGAAGATGTTACAGAATGAATTGTTACCCTGCAAAATTCATATTCTGAAACTCTAAGGCCCAATGTGACTGCATTTGGAAATAGGATCATTAAAGAGATAATTACAGTTAAATGAGGTCATGAAGGTGAGGTCCTAATCTGAAAGGACTGGTGTCCTTAATAGAAGAGGAAGAAACACCAGCGATCTCTCTCTTTCAGGTGTGCTCACAAAGAAGCCATATAAGGATACAGAAAGGAGATAATTCTGTAAGTCAGAAAGAGAGCCTTGACAGGAAATGGAAACTTCTGGCACCTTGATCTGGGACTTCTAGCCTTCAGAGCTGTGAGAAAATGAATTTCTGTTGTTTAAGCTACCCAGCCTGTGGTATTTTGTTATGGCAGCCCAAGCAGATTAACACAGAAGAAGACATGGTGACCAGATGACTGGGGTCAAGTATGTCTCAGTTTAGGATGTGCAGATGCTCTTTTTCAATATTTTCCCACCAAGTTCTCTCTCACATTTTAAATCAAATTTAAAACTCTGCTAAAAACATACTTTTATTTTAAAAGTGATTGCTCTTTTATGATTTTGTGTATTTTTTTATATTGCCTCTTATATTTATTCATTTTTGTTTTATACTCTTCAGATATCATGAATAAATTAGTTATTTTAAAGAAAAATTGCTTATCTAGTCAAAGTTATTTTGTCCAATTTTATAATTCACTTTATTTAGTAGATTTGATTTAGTAGATTGATTTTGAATGATTTTTAGTAATTTCAAAGAAAATACAATTTGTGTTTTAAAAGAAATACTTGCAATCATGGAGAATAGGTAAAACAAGTATTTTGTTTGTTTGTTTGTTTTTTATCTGTCTGAGAATTTCCATATATGTTTCCATATATAATAACATGCTAGGAAAATGATAAAATTCATGACTTGGAGATGTCAATATTGATCAATTCAGCAACACAAAGGAGTCAGAGAAAGTATAAAGTACTTCAACTAAAGACCAATGCATCAGGATATGAGAAGGATAAAGTGTCATTAATCTGATTACAAGAAACTAGCTAGGTAGTATTGCCACCTCAGTCAGGGGCCATCATTATATTAGGAAAAACTAGGATATGTTCCTGTTTGCCTCCATAAGGTCCAATCCCATCAGCAGGCCACCATGTTGGGGGAAACTTCAGGTCAAGAATAATCCTTTTTCAGGAATATATCTTATAGAGATTCAGCCATTCACTCACTATTCACTAAATATTCTCATTACATCTACCAAGTTCGAGACACTTGGCAGAATTCTGGAGATGCAAACCTCAAAACATAGCTGAGAGAAACTTGTCTTATACTCCTGCAACTAATAGACTAGTGGAAAAGGCAGATAATGTTAATACAGTATGATAGAAGCAAGCAAAGTATTTATGAGGGCACCAAGTAACAAGTCATAAAAAGGTAAGAGAAAATTCTTGAAGGGAATGGAAACTTTGAGTGTGGAGAGAGTTAAATACAGGAGAATTTGAAATAGTCTTCCATACTGAAGAAACAGAGGTATCCAATGAACCATGAATATTTCTGTACCATTAGTTACCTAATGGAAGGAGAGTCATGGGAAGCAGCTTTATACACAGGCAGGGACCACCAGATCATGAATGTTGTATGCCAGCATGAGAACAGTCATGGAGAATAACTGAATGATTTTTAAATGGGCATTGCTATGTCAAGATTTGTGTTTCATACAGATCACTTAGATAGCATTCTGAAAGAAAGGACAGATCTATGGGCATAGTGATGAGTTAAGAAGCTATTAGAATCACTCAGTTGCAATTTGAAAAAGTTAGAAATTTAGCTTATAATGGTGAATCAGGAACAAAAGAAAGATTGAGAGATATTTAGTCAAATCAACAGGATATTGAGGCTAATTGGAAGTAGGTTAAAAAGCAAAACACAAATCAATGCTAACTTAAAGATATCTGATGCTGGTAACTAAGAGAAATGGAGTGATTTTCATCAGGTTGGAAAATGCATGGATAAATAGATTTGAGTTGTGAGATTTAAAATAAATCCAAATTTAGATGTGTGGCCTTTTTCTTTTCTTTTTCCTTTCTTTTCCTTTCCCTTCCTTTCCTTCCTTCCTTCCTTTCTCTCTCTCTCTCTCTCTCTCTCAGAGCTTGAGTTACAGAGAAGTGAATATTTCCAGCTGAACTTAAGTAAGTTATTTAAACTCAAACGAAAAAAAATCTCTGCCTTGAGAATCAATAACAAATGAGAGAAGTGGTGAATTCCATTTTATAGTTGAGGCAAGTGGGAAGTGGTTGTGAGGTTCATGGTTATAATGGGTTCTACAATGGGTAGAAACAGAAGCGGAAGTCCAGGCTTACAAACATAACCAAAATAAAGCTATAGAAAAGCATGATCAAGGTGTAGAGAGACTACTATTTGGAATGACAGAAATGCCCCAAATTATGTCAATGGATATAACAGTTCCCAATCCTGTAAACTAAGAGGAAAACAGTAGAAATACAACTATTATTCTTAGGCTTATGGGGTAAATAGAAAAGTGGGCAGTTTATTCTCTATTTGTCTATAGCTTCTGAAACACCACTCTTCTTTGTCCTTCTCTGTGATTTATGAGGCTGATCTGTTTTTTATTTGTTTGCTTGGTTGGTTGGTTGGTTATTTTTGTCTTTACATTACTTGGGATTCCTTTCTTCTTAGCTTCTATTTAGGTTCAGATGTTGCAAATTACTGACAAGTAACTGGGGAATTATTCTCTCTTTTTTTTTAAAGATTTTATTTATTTATTTGACAGACAGAGATCACAAGTAGGCAGAGAGGCAGGCAGAGAGAGAGGAGGAAGCAGGCTCCCCGCGGAGCAGAGAGCCCGATGTGGGGCTCGATCCCAGGACCCTGGGATCATGACCCGAGCCGAAGGCAGAGGCTTTAACCCACTGAGCCACCCAGGCGCCCCGGGAATTATTTTCTTGGTTATTTTCCACCAGTCTGTGATGGCATAATGTTATATATTTTCTACTTGTAGCTATGGCTACTTTGTGGCCATCCTCTCTCAAATTTATTTATTTATTTTTTTTAAAGATTTTATTTATTTATTTGACAGAGAGAGATCACAAGCAGGCAGAGAGGCAGGCAGAGAGACAGGAGGAAGCAGGCTCCCTGCTGAGCAGAGAGCCCGATGCGGGGCTCGATCCTAGGACTCCGAGATCATGACCTGAGCCGAAGGCAGCAGCTTAACCCACTGAGCCACCCAGGCACCCTCAAATTTAAATTCTATCTAGGTTCCATTTACCACCTTCCTTTCCCTTTAAGCCTAGGAATAATAAATAATTCACACTGTTGCTAGTTACTGGGTGTATGAATTTCCTTTGTTAGTTTCCTTAATCCCGTCCACATATTTGTATATGATCTCTTTATTAAATTCTCTTTAATTTCAACCTTGAATAAGCCATCCTTCTATGACCTAGACTGCTAAAGTAATTAGTACTATGAGTGGGTCTAGGAAAAGAGCTCCCAAAATAGGATTCTAGAACTTGATAAGTCATATATTTGATTAATTTGTAGACAGCCTCCTTGCTTGAGAAAAAAAAAATGGAACAGTTATAATCCATGGCAGGCAGTGATATTATGGTTGCTTAAATTATTAACAATAGTGGCATAGGGTAAAACAGAGTTTGAAAGCTGAGCATTGGTAGAAAAAGTGGTTGTAACACTTTGACATATGGCATCAATGTTGATTACAATGTATTGGGTAGTCTGGAAGCTTCTGTTGCCCTAGAGAATATATTCAGTAAAGTACAAGTGTAATCCTTTAAATTAAGAAATTCAATAAACCTGATTAAAAACAAGAAAAATTAGAAAGTCTGTTTGACAATTATAAAGTAACCCCTTATCTGATGTAGGTAAAGGCCAGAGATGGCTAAAATTAAGCCTAGAACATGAATGCAATTCTTGTAGAAAAGAAGCACCAAATAAATACACAGCTCTGCCAGGTATCTTTTGTTAAAGAAAGAATTGTCATAAGGAAGGATTTAGAAACTAAATGGAAGAAAAATGGAATTTTTGAAGAGACACAGACAAATTTGATAATGTTGAAAGTTCTAATATCTCAAAAACTTTAAGAGTAGAATCATCTTGCTATTCCCAACTCAAGTATCTGAAGGAACCATTTTTTCAGACACAAAATGTTTTAAGGTATGATGTGGGTCATTGTTTCACAGGGGATGCTTATATTCCTTGGGATAATTCATCATCTCTCATTGCCTCCAGAGTCACAAGGAGAGCTAAATCCCTGTGTACTCTTGTGTAAGAATTTATCTGGGAACAGAATTTGCCAGATTTTAGTGGCAGGAATCTGAATGGAATCTAGGGTAAAAGACAAAGATGGTTGTTAACATAATTATATTCCCTTAGGACTCAGAATTTATTATATTGGATTAGTTGTGTGCTTATAAAAGTCTTTAGGACTCTTCAAAAGATAGATGATGAAGTTGAAAACCAATACAAACAAAAGAGTTTCTTCATGCCTAACAAGTTTATAATCACCTTCAAATAAAGCATGTGATCACAGAGCAAAGTTAAATTGCTATGCTATTACATATGGAACATGTACACATTCATTATTCAAATAAACCCCAAAGGATCATCAAACTTTCAAATTTTATTCTAATATCTTAATACACATTGACATCAATCAGATATCTAAATTCAATGCTCTAATTGAATTAATGTGATGAATTGAAAAGGGAAAAAAGTGATGTGTTCTTTAAATATCATGATTCTTCAGGCACAAATGTGTCAAATTTCCTTTTTAATTGTAAATATAAGTTGCAATAAATACTTGTGAAATGCAGGAATGACTATCTCCCTTTTCAAGTCTTGAAGTAATATTTAATTAATCAAAGAGCTGGAAAATCCAGGATACTAGAAAGCTGTTGAGTAGGTAGAAATTTATTATTCTGCTGTCTCAGTATCCACTAATTTTAAACTAAAATAATGACAAAATGAAACATTTAAAATATCCCAATATTATCACAGTTGTTAACATTTGCTTATGGGATGAATAGTTTTTCACCTGTGTAGATCTGGGTTTCCTACATTTTAGAGTTGGATACAAACATTTTGGTTTTAAGGGAAAAGAACTTGGGGGGGGGTCCTTTTATAATCTTTTTAAAAAAAAATAAATATAGGGGTGCCTGGGTGGCTCAGTGGGTTAAGCCTCTGCCTTTGGCTCAAGTCATGATCTCAGGGTCCTGGGATCTAGCCCTTCATTGGGCTTTCTGCTCAGCAGGGAGCCTGCTTCCCCCTCTCTCTCTGCCTGCCTCTCTGCCTACTTGTGATCTCTCTTTCTCTGTAAAATAAATAAATACAATCTTTTAAAAAAATAAAAAATAAATAAACATAATACTAATGTTGATAACCAATAACAACTCCATTTACCTTATTTAAGGTGAGTGTGAAGGGTACATCATTCTTCCTGCACTATTAGCATTATTAACAAGCACTCTGGGAAAATTCTGGACAAATTTTCTCAATTGGAGCTTTGCAAGCCTAGTATTTTCAATTTATTCCAATAATGTGTAACATCTTTCTGGTTAAGCTGAATTGCATTTTTATTGCATCTTCAATGAACAAAATAATTAAAACTAAAATCTTATTTCCAAATTTCCCTCCCCAAACAAAATTGATAATAAATACAATGTTACAATAACTATATTGTTGATAATAAATTACACAACAATAATTTGGATTCCTTTAAAAATATTTTATTTGAAATACAAGTCTTAAATTCTGTCTGAATAGCACAGGTTTATGAATTTGAACAAAAGAAAAACTGTTACCTATACACAACTAATTATCCTCTGAACTCTAGAGATTATTCTGTGCTATTGTAGAAGTGATAAGGGGAATTGAGTTACAAATAGAATTAATATAAGTTATTACAAATTGGGTAAAACTTACCTATGTACATCAGGAAAACTTCAGATTAAGCCTATTTTGTCGAAAACAGTAAATATTTTCTCACATGGCAGTACTACAGATTTCACTCACATTTCTGAATTTCATGTTTTATTAACATGTCCAAATTTTTTTCTCAATAATAATTAAGATACAAACTACTCATATCATGCAATTTTTCCCTTCTGAGCTTCGTAAACATTACTTAGTTGTCAGCAAACTTATGTTGCTGAGTGGAATCCTTTCCAGGTTGATTTTTTTCATGTCTTCTACCTGTATCTTGTAGTAGGATTTCTTCTCTAGACTTGAATTTCAGTCATGGCTCCAGTATGAGTCTTGGTGTTGATTGTTATTTATCAATTTCCTGGGCAAAATGACCTTTTTGTACTTTTCATGAGACCTTGAAAAAATGAGTCCTTCCTTTTTACCTACAATCCATTCCTTACAACACTGTTCTGTCGCATCTCTCTTTAGTGATGAAGCCATAAATTAAAAAAGGAAGTGAGGAGAGGAAACTGGGGAGAGGAAATAACTGGGGAGAGGAAATAACGAGGCTTCCAAGGTATTGGAAAATTCTACTTTTTGGATATAGTGAGAATATGTTATTATCATTTTTAGAGTACTCATCATATGTACATTTCATCTATGCTACATTTATGATTAAGAATATAAAAGCACAAGAAAATATAAAAAGAAATGTATATATACTCTTTAGTGTGTTTTTTGGAAAAATTTAAACCTTGACTTATTTTTTTCCTTCTATATGTATTTGAGAGTTAGAAGAATATGATTTCTATCAGCTCTGTGTATCAGCTCTGACCTTTACTGTGTGACTAAGATAAATCACTTTTATCTCTGAGTTTCATGTTCTTTCTTTATATAATTAAGATTAGAGTACATGATGTTAAAAATCCCATATAGCTGTTATAACCTTGACTTCAGATGTAAGTTGCTGACAGCCAGTGTTGCTGTGTCACAACCAACATGTATTATTTCTAACTAATTGCATCGGTGATGAAGTAGTTTAAATTCTCTAATAATAACAGTACCAGTGGAAATCACAGACTAAGATCATAAAGTCTCTTGATTTTCTGCAAAAAAATTACTGCAATAATATTGAATGAAAAGAAGTAAGAACTGGTGAAAAGCATTCAAAAATATTCTTGGATACAGAACCAATGGCAATGTATAATTTTGTATGATTGGACTCAGATATCATAAATGGACAGATCTTTCATTTTAAAACTATAATTTATTCAAATACACAAATAAGAGGTCTTTTTAAACATGGTTTATTTCTGCTATTATGTTAAGTATTTTTAATTTTTTTAAAACTCAATGATTCTTTAGAAAAAAATATAATTCTAAATTTAACCTATATTTCATTGAATCGTAGTGTTTTGCATTATTGGTGTCATTTGCACTGACAAATTTTGGTCCAAGTACTTTTCTAAGTATTGGGAATATAAATCTGAATAATACAAAAGTTTTAGGTAATATTCTTTATTTAAATTAAAAAAAAAGAATTAGAAGTAATAATTTGGGGTTGGATATTTAAAATTATACTAATCATTTTGGAAGAAATTTAAATACAGTCAAAATAATATAATTTTGAATACTTATAGGCACATAGTTTGCACATACATTCCATATATCATGAAACAGAAGATCAATGATTAAATGAAATAAGACAATAACAACAACAATGAAATAAAATCTTTAGGAGGGAAATACAGCTATAAGAATTATAATAAGAAAATAATACAGAAAGTCATTAAAAGTTATAATAAAGATTTAAAAGAGTGACATAAATAATCACAGAAGAGGAATAACCAAGGTGACTTAAAGGGAGAAAAATTCATGATCAAAAATAACAGATGTTAGATTTCCTATGTAAATCAGCTCCTGTATCTGAAACATGTAATAGGAAAAAAAGTAGAAAAGCAAAATCTATCTATATAGCTCATATGAGAAGACTCCAACAGCATCCTTGTAAAATTTTGTGGTATCTTTTCAGTGCAAGCTGGAAATGGTTGTAAAAGACACTTTAAAGCCATCAGATCTGGGGCGCCTGGGTGGCTCAGTGCGTTAAGCCGCTGCCTTCGGCTCAGGTCATGATCCCAGGTCCTGGGCTTTCTGCTCAGCAGGGAGCCTGCTTCCTCCTCTCTCTCTGCCTGCCTCTCTGCCTACTTGTGATTTCTCTCTGTCAAATAAATAAATAAAATCTTTAAAAAAAAAAAAGCCATCAGATCCCTGTTTTCAATGGAAACAACAGAATCCCAGACAGAGGTGATTGTGAGTGTTAAACTCTGGGTACAAGGTGGGGATGATTGACATAATAAGCTACAGAGTTCTGTGAAGGTGGCAAATTCATCTCAGCATATCAGGGAATTGAACAGATGGACATTTATTAAGAGCTACATGAATCACATAGAATAATTCAAGGTCTACTGGGCATAAAACTTGAATTGCTATAAGAGAAATTCATATTTGTGTGCCCAGTTCCCAGATGTAAGCCAGTTAACACCCAGAGACTCTTTTTTGAAAGGCTTTATATCAGGAAAACCAAATATAAAATATTTTGAAAAGGGCAAGAAGATAAACGGGTATGCTTTGCTAGGCATTATCTAGATTTACAGGCACCTCCCAGGTTTATTGGATATTATAGACATTTGAATCTTTCATGTGTCTGAATATTTTGCGACTTTGTAGAGAAAGAAAACACTTTTAGAAGGCTGATGACAGTGCAAATAATTTTGTCAGAAATAATGCAAATGTATGTTTCCCATGAGGGAAACATGAGGATGTAGTTAATGAAGAGGTTAGTTTTGCATTTCATTGCAAATTAATTTCAGCATTTCTGATTATCTCTACCTGTGTATATTCTTTGAATTCTCTTTTGAACTGGTATCTTACATCTTACTAGTTCCCTCATAATGGGAAAAATAAAATCTGTGACACATGTTCAGTTTATATTTCTATGAGAGTTACCTTAAAAACTTATTTCAGCAGTTTTGGAGTTTATCCACTGAGATGCCTGAAAGATTCACTTGACAGAGAGAGGTAAACCATTGAAGCGTTACTCATGATAGCTTAAACTGATATATCTATCTATACAATATGCAGATAGATAAATCTATATATGTATGTGTATACCAAACATCAATAGAAGTTTAATTTTTATAATCACTTCTTTGGAAAATTTTCTTGGCTGATTTTATGTTGCGATGTGTTTTGTTTTTTGTTGTATGGCATGGGTGACAAATTAATCCCATTCGGGGCAGCAGTGATTAGGATTTTGGTTTTATAGTCCAAGTATTTGATGATCTCTATAGATGGATGAGAGAAATGTATTACCTGTTGGATGAGAGATGATAGAGAATTAGTTTGTTGGTCCTTTGTATTATTTTGTCTGTCTGTTCTAAACTCAAATTAGTGAAGGATTTTATGTTTAACTGAGAAGGAGAAAGTCTCCATGGACTCTGAAATGAATGTTTGTGTTTCTGTTTATACTTTAACCTGTTGCTGAAATTCTAAAATTGAAGCTTTAAACAATCTATGTGTTTATGTGTCTGTATTTGTAATTCAGAAGGGTCTTTACTTTTCCTGTGATGGTAAAATATTTTCCCATCTCCAAAGAGCATTAACAAATTGGATTGAATCTCTTAAATTAAAAGAGAATATATTCTGATTGGTTTATAAAAGTAATTAACAATTTATTTCAATACAATTTTCCTAAAATTACCAAAAAGTAAGGATATTGACTTTCTAATATTTTAAATATTGTGGATTAAAAAACGATTCCTTCTTGCAGCAAGTTCAATCTCTCAAAAACATTTTAAGTAACAAATTACATAACTAAGGTAAATCTGGTAAATGAAACTGTATGTGTTCAAGAGCTTAGATGGTTTGCTAAAATGCTTATATTGCAGACAGTCCTCAGTTATCCATGTCTTGGTTTTCTCTGTGAGATAGAAATCCATTACTTTGGATAAAAGTTACAATTACTATGAGTGTTGAGACTATCCCAGTACAATGAAACCCTATGTTTGTGTGTGTTTAAGACCATCTTTTAGAATAGTTTTAGGTTCTGAGCAGAACTGAGGAGAAGGAACAGAGAATTCCCAAATACCGCCATCCTCACACATGCACATGCACAGTTTCCCTCATTATCAACATCTTTCCAACCAGAGTGGGATATTTGTTGCAACTGATGAACCTACACTGACACGTCTTAATTATCTCAGATCCACAGTTTATATTATGATTTCCTCTTGGTCTATACATTCTATGGGTTTGAACAAATGTATGATGACATGTATCCATCATTATGGTATGTATGCATTTACATACATACCATATATATATGTGTATATATACATACATATATATATGTAGATATATATATATATTCTTTACATCTAAAATAATCTTTGAGATTTTCCAGAAAACCAATGGAAAAATCATGAAGATTAGTTAATTACTATGAGAGTAAGAGGAAAGCAAAGTAGGTTAATGAAAACTGTTAGCTTTCTTGGATTATTTTCTTTAAAGCTACCTTATCCCATGTATTTATTTATCTATTTGTTTTTAGAGAGATTGCAAGCAGTTGGGGGGAGGGGCAGAAGCAAAGGGAGAGAAAGAACCTTAAGCACACTCCACATCCAGCCTGAGCCCTGTGGGACTCGATCTCATGACCCTGAGGTCAGGACCTGAGCAAAAATGAAGAATCACTCTCTTAACCAATTAAGCCACCCAGGCACCCCTATTCTTATGCCAGTTAAAATGTAAATGTGTTAATTTATTCAGCATATATTTATTTAGTACTTGCTGTGTTGTAGGAATTTTCTAAGAATAGTATGTATATAGCAGTAAAAAATAATAGAAAAAATTTCTTTCTTCATGGAATTTTCATATTGGGAGAGGAATTTAGAAAAAAATTAAGAAATGGAAGCAAGAGGTAATACGTGTGGGATGTTAAATAAAGTGAGCAAAGTTCTATTGAGAGACTGAGATTTGAACTGACTTAAAGTAGAGGAGAAAGTCATACAGTTTCATGAGGAAGAAGCTTCAAGCAGAGGTAAGAGCCTCTGTAAAGACTTAAGCAAGAAAATGTTGAGATAACAACTCAGAAGTCAGTGTGGTGAGAATGGAATGGATGAAGAGAATGTGAAAACAATGAGTGAAGAATAACCATGTAGGACCTTTACAAGGTGTTTTCTCACACTAAATGAAGTGAAGTCCACTGGTAGTTTGGTGAAGAGGAATTACATCATTTGTCTTACAAGGATCTCTCCAGTTTCCATAGGGGCAAGGAGTCAATCAGGAAGTCAGGTTAGGAAGATACTACAGAACTGAGAGAGAATAACGTGGAACAGAGTACTCAGTGGTGTGGCAGTGAGAAATTTTTATATATATTTATGTTTAGAAGATAGCATTCATGGCCTATTTTGATAAATTAGATGCAAAATGTGAGAGAAAGAACCTGAGAATCTGGAAGAACAAAACTGTCATCTACTGAGATAGAAGCTACGTGGAAGAAACAGGTTTGTTTGTTTGTTTGTTTGTTTTTGAAGAAGGTTGGGTTTATAATTAGTTCTGTTTTGGATATATTAATTTTGTGATGCCAGTTCAAATGTAGGGAGATGTAGGACAAGGAGTTGAATATATGAAGCTAGTGGTCAGAGAAATTACCAAGTTTATGATAAAAATGTTTAATTTCTCAGGCCAGGATATAGGTGTTATTTCACATACAGCAGTCTCTTATATTTTTTTCTTTTTTACTAAAACTGCCATGGAATTTATTCTAAAATCCATATCACTTCCATAGTTGATTACTTGCACCTCTAGTAACCTCTATTTCAAAGTTAATTTGTTGATATGCCAAATTTATGTATTTTTGAGCTATTGAAAAAGTATTCAGATTAAATTACATTTCTGTATAAAAGGAGAGATATTAATGTGGGGAGGAGGGAAAAAGTAGAAAATAGGCACAAGGAGATAGATGACATATTGGTACTTTAAAATATACTTTTAGTTTATAGCAATATAGATGAAACTAGTTTCGGTGAGGGCAAGACTTAAGCAGAAATGAGGAACAGGCTATCCAGAGGGTTGATGGGGAGAAAAGAACAAAGAAAAACCTGCCAACCTAATGTCTCATTTGAGACCTGTATTAAAATAATTTAGCAGAGACAGAATCATGTTGATTAGATTATTGCTGAACATTTTTTAATAATGAAAGTATTCAATCTTCTAAAGGCAGAAGAGTTGTTAGCCACAGTTAAAAAGATCTTAATGATTAATTTAAGAAAACATTGTTTATAAAAGTATTTTTATGAATATAGGTAATTACTTAAAATTTATATTAAAATTTTGTTATAGTCGCTTTATTTTTGGTCTGAAATAATTTCAGTGACTGTTTAACACCTGATTGATTATGCATGTAGTTTTTTGATCATGTTCTGAAGTGTGACTTCATGCTCTGGTTGTTGATTTTATATTAAGATCACATTTACTTAAAACCAGAAAAACCCCACTACATTATATTATTTCTTAATGATAAGTACATATAACCAAAGTTTGATCACATATAATAATAAGTCCAACATGTTCAAGAGGACTTATTAATATATATTTAATCAAATAAATCTTCAAGTCCAAAAATATAATTATTTCTTTTGGTTCCACCTCTCTTCACTTATTACCTCCTCATCACTGACATAATAGCTTTTCTTTTTGAGCATACCAATTATAGCCGTAGCAGCTGGCGTGACCATTGCTAGATCACTATAAAAGCTCATGGGCATTTTATAAAGTGTTCAGCTGCTCTCTCTCTCTCTCTGTTGCTGGTTTGTTTTGTTTTTGTTTTAATTTTTTTTTTGGCACAAACATTGATGCATTGTGCTATTTGCCTGACCACTTACCTGAATTTAAATAGCCTGGTATAGAACTCAAAGCACAGTCTCTACAAATGCAAATCACCTAGAATATGCAAATCACAAGTTTAAAAATGTGGGTGTTTGGTTAAAGATGCTAAATCATCTTACCATCCGAAGCTATTTTGTTTAGTTACAAACTTGAAATGCACATAGAAAACAATCCTATTCCCAAATTACTCAAATCCAACAAATATTTTGTTGGCATCCTCTTAATTAAATCTGGCTTCTGAATGTTAATTATGAACTCTATGGAGATAGACTGAGAAAATATAAAATACATGCATTCATACTGACCACTTAATGTGAAAGATGTTTTTGCAGAAATCTCAAGCACTAAGTAACTGTCTCAAGAAAATCACAGAAATTTGTTATTATGTGATGCAAAGACTTAAAGTGAAAAATAAGTTGATATGGTTATGTAATATATCCAGGAGACGAATGGCTTCAAGCTAGATTTATTATAAAAAACATTATGAAGCATCATCTTAATGTATTACTAACTTAAGAAAATACTTTTATTTATATATTATATATATATGTTTATATATGTTTATGTAGTTTGAGCATACTCATGTATCACATTAAAAAAGCTAACTAGATAATATTTATATTGCTGTCAGATCTGACCTTAAGATCCTCCATCAAATACATCAAATCAACATTTCACTTCATTTGAAGAAATAAAATATAATGAGATATGTCTGCCAACAGGGCCACTACTAGCCTCTGTGGTACTTTTACACAAATTATCAAGAAAAGATTATCCCTCAAAATACTTTAGTCTGATATCTAGAAATTTGTCAGTAGGCTGCTGTTAAAAAATAAAAGATATTTTACTGCTTTCTGTTAGAAAATGGTCACCATATATATACAAACTGACTTTCTCTATGATGTAGATGGTGCCTCATAAGGTGGCAAAATGGTGTTAGACACTTTGGGTTTGTTTCCTTCAGAAATATGCTCTAAAAACACTCCAATCAAGGTGTATGCATATGTGGACTGTCTTAATATGTCAACTACAGATTATGGAAATGCATATACTGCCAACTGATCTTTAACAGGTGTGGCAAAAAACAAGGATAGTCTTTAGTAAATAGTGTTGGGAAATCTGGATATACACATGCAAAAGAAAGAAATTGGACATTTATCTTACAGCATACATCAAAAACCAACTCAAAATGGAATGAAGTCTTAAATGTAAGACTTGAAAATATAAAACTCTTAGAAGGAAACATAGGGGAATATCTTCATGGCATTGGTTTTGGCAATGATTTTGTAGATATGACACCAAAAGCATAGGTATCAAAAGCAAAACTAGACAAGTAGGACTACATCAAATTAAAAATTTTCTGCACAGCAAAAGAAACAATTGTCAGAGTAAAATGGCAACTCATTGAATGAGAGAAAAATATTTGCAAAAATTAAAAAAAAATTAAGTTTCACTGCAGGTTCAAATCATGATGATTTATTTTTCTAACATAGATCCATTTTATTCAATCTCTAAAATGTTCACCCTAAAATTTGTCTGTAATATCCCCTATTAATTATCTAATTTCCTGTTATATAAGTACCTGTTGCCTATTCTCATAGTAAATTTTCTTTGTTTCTTCATCCATCAATTATTCTTCATGAGACTTGTCAGTTTTGTATTTATTTACTTTTTTCACAAATAGCCAGCTTTTTTTTGCTGTATTTCATATATTTACATATTTTTATTTTATTTATCATCAATTTCTTAAGGAAATTTCTAACATGATTTTAATGTCATAACATTTTCTTCTGCATATAATTTTTTTTTCTATACATTTTGGCATGTAGTATGTAGTCTTCTGATTATCATTCTCTTACAGTTGCTGAATTTAGGTTTGATTTCTTCATTGACTTGAATTATTTAGATGGATTATTATAAATTTTTATTCCGATTGATTTGCTTTTGCACATCCTTTATTATTCTACAAAAAACACCAGTCTTTTGACAACAAATGATATAGACAGAAAATATTAAATTATAAATACAAATAGAAAATCCATACTAATGAAAACAAAACAAAACACACACACACACACACACACACACACACACACCCTTATAATTCTAAAGTTCAACAAAATGCTGTTGATTAAATTTCAAATCTACCTTAAGTTTCCTGACAGCCATGACAAAAAGGAAAATCCTGTCAATTGTACATCAAAGCATATCAGATAGGAAGTAAACCTCATGGTAAAAAGTAACAAAAATGAAACTTTTTTTGATAGTATATTCTGAAATAAATCTTCATGTGTGTTTTATATAGAAGACTCTTAACTTTTATAAAAATAATCTTAGTAATATATGTATAATAAGTGTGGGAAAAAAGAACATTTGATATATATTTTTAAATATTTGCTTTAAGGTATTTTTAGGTGTGGAGGCTATATATTCTACTTCTTAGATATTTCCAGTTCTCATTTTTCTGGACACAGATGCACTCCTTTGCATACTGTGGTTGTCTGGCTATGTGAACAGCTTAGATAATGGTTGTTAAGCATAGGTATTGTCCTTATGGGTTTTCCACAGCACTCTTTTCTTTCTGCCATGGTACAATGATGATGTTCAAGATGGTAGGCGTTCTTTGGCCTGTGTGCCAGAGCAGGACCTCTGAGACTCAAAATGCACATAAAGCATGAATAAGAAATAAAACCTATGCACTTTAAACTCTCTCAGATTGGGGAGTTGTTTATTACTCAACGTAACATTGTTTCACATAGTGGATTTCAAAACTGAATTCACTCAAAATAGTTTTATGTTGTATTAAAATGTTTAAAGCAAGTTATACCTCAAATAGTATCTTTTGATCCAAAGATATATTTGAGTAGCACAAAGTATAGAAACACAATTTTTTTCTCCAGTTATCACTTCAGCTTTTCCAGGATCTAAAAAGTAGATAGTTGTCATTTGCTCTCTTAAATAGAAACTAGAAAGTATAGGGTCACTATAAAATAAGTGGTAATTCAAATGCTCTGAAACCTAGAATGAATCTGTCAGAATTATAGCCCCATTATGATTATTAAAAAGTTTACCAAGTCTTCTAAAAAGAATGTATAACTTCTTCACTTGCACACATAATTCACTGACAAAAAAAGGTAGAAATGTTCTTCAAGTCTCCCATTCCAATCAAAGTAATATGAATTATCAGCTGACTATTATATATTAAAATTTATTGTACAACACTTAATTTAAGAGAGAAATTTAGATCTATAATTTTTTTAAAAGATTTTGCTTATTTATCTTTTTTAGAGAGAGAGAGTATGTGTGTGAATTGTGGGGAGGGGTAGAGGGAGAGGGAGAAAGAGCATCTCAAGCAGATTCCACACTGAGTGTGGAGCCTGATGCAGTGCATGATCTCACAAGCCTGAGATCATGATCTGAGCAGAAATCAAGAGTATGATGCTTAACTGAGTAAGCCATCTAGGCACCCTAAGATCTACAACTTTTTAATGAAAATTGCCATGAAGTTTTAATTATCAACACTCTAAAGTCAGGAACACTGCCCTCACAGCTCCCATCTATGTGCTTTTCCAATTCTCTTTTAAATTTCCTTCTCTTCTCACACTCTTCTCTTGATTTGCAAAATCCAACTCTATGTACCCATATAGGTTGGCCAGCCTCCCTCTGACTTTCCCTGATACTTAACTCCTTTTCAAATATTTCTTTTCTATCCCCATACTATAAATTGTAGATCTGAACTCTTTCTCACATTTGAAAACTTAAACTCAATTTAATACTAATAACTGAAAAGATAGTGGACTTACCTTTCATGGTTGTGTGTCTCCTTGAATATAGGAGCAATTCTTAATGATATCCAGGAATTGCATGGCATAGAAATATTTTTGAAAGGTGATACTCTCAATACACTTCAAATTATGCTACATTCATCAAAGCTCACTCCATCTTTTAGAAATGATGATTATCTTAAAAAAAACTATATAAAGTAAATTGACTTAATCTCTTTACCATAAGGACATTTATTTGCTACATTAGTATATATTAGTAGCAGTAGTAGGAAGAGTAATAGTAGTATTGTATTATCTTAATACAATGTCAGAATCCCCCCAAAACCCTAACCAAGTACTAGGGTTCTAATGAAGGTCAGATAAATAAATATCTTAAAATTGCAAAAGGTGCCTTTTTTAAAATATAAAACCCATTAGAGGTAAATGATAGCTTCTAGAATATGAGTTAATTGACATGACTAAAACTGTCAGTTTTAGCCAAATGAACACATGCAGACACATGTACTACATACCATCACAATCTTTAAGTGATCAACTTTGTCATATCTGTAAATGAAACAATAGTCTCACCAACTTGGGAACATTAATTAAATCATTCAGTTTGTGATGCTCACAGTCTAAGTGTCATTATGTAGTCAAAAAATGTATACATTACATATGTTTCTGAACAAAACATTTTGTTAATATATATGCTGCTCATTTATATTTGTATTTATGATATAAATGATAAGATTTATTGATGATCAAACATCTGTTCAAATCATTTTTCAAAAAGAAACACATTTCAAATTGTCAACCACTTCTGTTCCTAGATTACACACTACGTTGTGTCATGAAAATTGCATACCTAACATACCTAAGTTTGGATTAATCACTCAATAAAACTGTCTTTTTATAACCCACTTAGCATTCTTGAGAATTTATTATCACCTTACACATTCTATTGCTGCAGATGTATTCTGAGTTAGCATTTTCAGTTTAATATATTTGTTCATATTTATGAGTGAATTGGGATTGCTAGAGTACATAGCTAATTAGGTTCAATAACCTAATTTTTAGGAACATAAAATATTATTTTATATTAAGTGTGTAGATTAGTATCAATAATACATACTTCTCTTAAATTAGTAATATCTGTTAAATTTTCATTGAAATGCAGTGACTCTCTAATTTGCTCACTTTTTTAAAAAATAAATTATTATACAGACATAAAAGTTTTCAAATAATTGGAGCTAACCCACTATAATCAATAATGTTTATTTCGATTGTATCCATTTTTAATGGAGTTTTCTTTAGAATCCCTTCCACATGATATTGTCTCTTTAAACAAATAATAACCATATCTGAAATGTCTCCTAAGGAATTCAGTTTACAATCATTTAATTAAATATCTTTAGAGATGAAGGAAATGTCTAGCTTAATTCCTTTATTTTGTAAAAGAATGAACTCAATAAGAGAATCACTTTCAGAAAGTACTGGAAAACCTAGGGCTCTAACCTAGACAGCAGGACTCCTAACCACCTCTATACGCCTGATTCCTTTCTGAACTCTATAGTTGTGAAGGGGAATAGAATCTTTTGTCCCTCTATATGCTGTAGTGTTGAGTTCTTTCTTATATTATGGCCTTAGGGTTGTATTTTGATTTAGTATCATTTTCTATGTTTGATTACATTTAAAATATTGTAGTTTGGTAGCCTCCTTTTGATACTAATAATATGTTATGAATGACAAACTAGTTAAGTAAGTGTTTTATGAGTATAACCTGAGTGTAAGAAAATAGGACTTGAATGAGTACAATAAAATGTGTTTTCTTCTGTGTTTACTTTAAGTCATATATATTAACAGATTCAAATTTCAGATTATGTTTAATTTCTCAATTCTAACATGGCCATTTCAGTGACTTGTGAAGTTTTACCATGATTGTTTAAGTCAAATGTTAGAATAGATTTTCTATAATTCCTCATGCCTTATCTAAATCCAAATTCAAATTTATTCAGGAAATTATTAGTAGCTGAAAATACATATGTATACATGTAGTCAAAATGTAATCACCTGAAGTTGTGTTAATATTGGAGTTTAAAAAATATATATAGAGAGAGAGAAAGAGAGAGGGAGAGAGAGAGAAAGAGACATACACACATATGTGTGTGTGTGTCTGTATTTATATATACAAAATGTCCAAGGACATATCACACCTACTCAATGTCTTAAGATTTAAAGATATTTCTTTGAAAGAAAGCTGAAAGAAATACAAGTGTTCTTTATTTGTGTTCTGAATGATTGCAGTCAAGGTATGATTGTATTGAATTATACAAAAGGCTATGGACATATTTCAGCTTACCAAGAGGTTAATGATCTGTCCATTTTTATGGTATTTATATAATCTAGGGCATTCAAACCTGTACCATTTCTCAAAGATTTTGGAATGAATTGTTCTTCTAGTGTTCAGGAAAGAAAGAACACATATTTTCACCTCTTGTGAAGGAAGATCATATTTTCCAGTGACTCTTTTCTTCAGTCTTCAGTTTTGCTCCAGGCTTGCTTTCTAGAGGACCCTGATATGGAAGGACTAGTGTGGTTTCCTCTTTGGAAAGCAAATGTCATTTGGTCACTTTGTTTCAGGGTTATTTGAAAGTTGAATACCTTTCTGAGGAATTGTTTCTGCAGTGATTGCCAATTTTCTGCTTGAGAGGTTTATGATCAAATCATATCAAATCAAATCAAATCCCTTTGGTAGGGATTTTTACTTGGGATTTTTTCTACTGCTGAGGTTCGAAGACATTTGCTAGCACATGTTAAAATTTCTTTTTCTACTGTAGTTAACATTTCCAATTTTTAGCACCCACTAAAATGGATTATACAAAGCATATGGCTTAGAAACTGGTGGATTTAATTTCAAGAAGGAGTAAATGCATATAGGACTTTAAAATGGAACGTGGGAAGACTATGGGTAAAACTTTAAAAAGAAACAGTGGTCTTCAAAATAATTTTAGAGATGTAAAGATTTTGCTAAAGGATAAATAATGTCTCTGGCAATCTATCAAACACATGGGGAAAAGTCTAATATAAGTTGATATAACAATCACAATTAAACATTTCAATAAACAAAGTAACTTAGGTTAAAAAAAATCTTTTTTTTTCCATTGCTACTTTCTAAATACCTTCCAGAAAAAAACTTTCTTAAACTGTTCTCATTATTTGTCCACCGACCTCACCTTCATGGCAGTATTCATCATAGTCTTTAGTATTCTGAGAGAATGAATATTAAGTGAAATAATGAATGACATTCTTTACAAAGACAATGAAATGATAATATGCATTCTCATGGAATTAACAGAGTTGATGAGACACACATTGCCTAACAATAATCACAAATTGAAAGTGCTCCATGTAACAGAATTGTTTATAACAACAAAAAAAAGAATGTTTACATCTTTTTTCAGAAACTGCAATAATTAATTCCATTATATCTGATCTCTCAATTGTTTAAGGTGGTAGTAAATTAGATATGAAATAACATATTTCAAAATAACAGTGTCATTTTAACTTTTGGCTCAATATGCTCTATGCTGGAAATACTTGCTCCTACTTTATTGTACTGTCTAAAAGTGAAATATATGTGGAGAAAATGCATAAATGTAAATATAAATCCATCCCAGAGAGTTCATCTCAATCTAATCAGTCTAAAATTTAAAAAAAAAAAAGTTGCTAAGAATATTAGTGAAACCATTTAATATTATAATTTATGGGGGCACCTGGGTGGCTCAGTGGGTTAAGCCTCTGCCTTCAGCTCAGGTCATGATCTCAGGATCCTGAGATCGAGCCCCACATCAGGCTCTCTGCTCAGCAGGGAGTCTGCTTCCTCCTCTCTCTCTGCCTGCCTCTCTGCCTACTTGTGATCTCTCTCTCTCTGTCAAACAAATAAATAAAATTTAAAAAATATATATATAATTTATGGATCATTCTCCAAAGTAAGACATACATCAAAAAAATGATGATAAAATGATGGTGACTTTCAAGATAACTTGAAAATTTTTTAAAATACCTCTCGATTATTTATGCTATATATAAAAATTATTACAATTTTGTATTTTTGTTTTGTTTTATATATTGGGTAGTTTGCAGTGTTGTATTATGTATCAAAATAGCAGCTTTGTTGAGACCATATAAAAAACAGATAAGAGAAACCTCAGATTCAGTGAGTCATGATTTTAGAAAGCCTTAAATTCCCTTTTCTAAATCTAGGCTCAACATCTGACTCCTTTGTATTTCTAACCTTGTATTAAATTTCAGAAATGTGTCCACCATATGGTAGTGAAATATTGAGATTTGAGTTTGTTAGCTTTTCTATTACAGCTAAAAATACCAAGTAGAAACTAAAGTAAAGCATTGTTATAGTCTTCTCTAGCTTTCTAAAAAAAAATTAATTTAATTTCACAAAGCACAGTTTATTAAGTTACATATGACTTGTAGGTAAAGATTAAAGGATATAGATGCAGGAGCATGAATATTTTCAGAGAAGGTCATTTAATGAATGACCACAGCATACAGAAATTAGAACATGACTAATTTAGAAAATTTTTCTAAATTCCTTTAAATTACTTTGCATCCATAGAAAGCACACTTTAAAGAAAATACTCATGTAAAAAAAATAGTGAATATTAAACAATAAGATCCACAGACATGAATGTACACTGTAAATATTGAGAGACTGGACTATACCTCCTGAAAAAGAAGTTTCATTGGGATTCAGGTTGTGGTTTCATTCACCTATTAATGAAGGAATTGCATTGTGTCAAGAATTGTGCTGTACAAATGATAAGTCATTATTACCTTCACGTGATTTCAATATAATTGGGTACTGGAAAGGGTAGAGAAAAAAGAAAGAATATTACATACAGGGTAATAATTCCTATAGTACAACTACAAGAAATGATATCAGAATATATAAAGGGTTCCCCAAAGCTGCATTTTGGATGCAGGACAACCTTTCAGGAAACTTCATGGAGGAGGTGATGATTCATACCTGGGAGCTGACTAAATTAAGGAAGGAAGCACGTACAACAACTTGAGAGGCAACCTGGCTAGTGTACTTCATGAGATGTGGAATAGTTCCTATTCCTGGTGCTACGGCGAAGAAGAAATCAGTGGTGATTTGAGACTGATGGGAAATGTCATTAATTAGGCAGGAGTCTGAGAAATTTGTTAAGTAGTTTGTCCCTTTTATTACACATAATAAGAAATAGTGAAAGGACTTTAAACTGGGAGCGGCATCATATATTTTTAGACATATTTACTTTAGCAGTTGAAGGAAGGAAGTACTATGACTAGAGGTATGGGATTGTTAAAAAAATAATAAAGGCATAGGATTGTTTAGGAGACTGTTTTTATGATATCAGTGAGAAATGAGAATGACAGTCCTTGTAGTTGTGAAGAAGATAAAAAGAACGGGGCAAATTAAGAAGGTATAAACAGACCAAGTCAACAGGATTTGGTAACTAATTACATGAGCAAAAAGGAGAGCTGAATGACAGTTACTGATTTTATAATGTTGAAAGCTGGGTGAAAGATTGGGCCATTCACTGATAAGGGCACTATAAAATTAAAATAGATTTAAAGTAGAGAAGGAGATGATAAGGAGATTAAAAGTTTGGTTTTATCCATATTGAGTTTAAACTACTTTGGTTTATCTGGTTGGAGATATATACTGGGGATTTGGATATACGGTTTTGGAAAACCATTAGCTTGAAGATTGCTTGAGATTCATAACCATGTAGATGGGTGTTGAATCTTTGGCATACTTCTTATGAGATTAAATAAGAGGATTGAAAATGGAACTGTGTAGAACATCAAGGATTAGCAGATTCAGAGAAAGGGGGAGATAGAGGATTACTAAAAAATGGGGAGAGGGAAATCAAAGTATCATTATGTAAATCAAAGAAGTGGAAATTCCAAGATAGGCATCCTCAAAACAGTTTCAAACTACTAAAATAAGGTCAAATAAATTAGAGTCCTAAAAATTTGTGCTGTATTTAGAAAAATGACCATTACAAGAATAGTTTTAAAGGCATTATGGGAGAGAAAAACAGACTGCAGTGGGTTATAAAATAAATGGGAGGAAAATAAACAATAAATTCAGTGGCTAATTAATGAACTACTGCTCTATGTAATACCTTATGCAAGGTGTTTGAGGTAAAATTATAAAGACAACAGACATGGTCTTTATCCCATAAGATTTTCTAATAGATGAGGTAAGACTCAATTACATGTACTCTGATAAATCCTGTGACTGAAGAATTGGAAAATTTCCTTTTTTTTGCATAGTTTTGTCTTTGAGGGAAAAGTAAAGGTTAAAGTAGAAACTAGGAGGAGAATTGGTTCATAATTGGACCTTTCTTCATTTTTAAATATAAATGATCTTTAATGAGAGGGTTTTAGAAATTATATACATACAATGTATATATATACTATATATATAATATACACAATGTTTATAGTACAAACCCTGCTTAACACCCTGTCAGTTGATATTAAAGAGTAAGAGATGAAGAAAGCTCAGAACCTTAATTTGAAGGTATGTGACTGAAGGCTTATAAAGGTAAAGATAAAGTAGGGAGAAGAAGGATCTTTTAATTAATACTATTAGTATTAAGTGTAAACAATGCCTGTCTAGCTTTTTCTTCAAAGTGGTATTGTCAACAAGAGCTGTAATTTTAATTTTGCACTGGTAATACTTATTCCTACTCCTAACATGTAAGATAATTGATAGCATAAAGCACTCTTTTTTCATGTCATTAATTACAAATGAAGCCAAGCATCAGAACAAAATCCAAAAGATTAGCCATCTTTAGAAATAACCTGAACTAAGATGTTACTTATAAATAATGTTTTAATAGTATTAGGATATTTTTAAATATTATTAATGACAAGTAAAATATAGCTAATTCAATATGAGATCTTATAATTTAATGTGACTTTAGAAATCATCTGGCCCAGAAAAACTCAAAACTAATTAATGCCCTGTTGGCTCAATCTAAGTCAGCTTCTAGGCCCCCTGCACTTTAGCCTGGAGGATGGGGCTTGCTTTGATACTATTCAGTTCCCAAGATGACTAGTTAGCTTGACTCTATTCCCATGGTTAGGACTGCTCTAATGAGCATCAACAAGAATTTGGTGCAAGTTCTTCACTATTCTTAGATCATGTAATATGTGAGTAATGAGATTCTGTTGTGTGACTTCATTTTCACACAGAATCAGATTAAAAACTAAGAATGTCTTGATCCTATCCAGGGGTTTAAAGGATAACTATTAAAAATTAAAGAATCTATTAGTGGAAAAGTGGAATGAAGTGGAGTGGAGACATTATTCCATATCCTAAGGTAATAGTCCCCCATCCCATCAGAGTGGCAGGATAGTCTAAAATAATTCATTCGTAAATGAGGGGTCATCTCTGTAAATGTTTGCAGTATTTGAGTTTCGGGAAATAGATAAATGAGATATTATAAAGGAAAGAAATACTTTCTTAAATTTATTGCAGTTTTCATTAAGAAATCAATGAATGAAAAGGAAGAATATACACAAGCAAGAAAAAAAAACAAACTAAAAAAACATTAGAAAGACAATCATGTAAATGAACCTTAAAAAACACATTAAAATTAGAGACTGTCAGACATGTCAGTTCTTGAGAAACTAAACTCTTCCTATAATTACCTTTGAAACATAATAATTTTATAACTGAAAGCATCTGCATACACAAAATTTTTCAAAGGCTTAGGTTATTTTAGTTTATTTTTTTACTTTTAAGTTCATTTTTTTATATATTAAAATTATTGTAACACTGCAAACCTCTATTAAAATGAAAATTTAAAGAAGAGAACAAAAACTAGAAAAATCCTGATCTTCATAAAGTCTTGGCAGAAAGAATATAAGATGACCTTGAAAATATAAAGTTATAAATGAAGAAAATGTTAACTTTTTTTTGTTCATACTAAATAATATCTTTTGATAACCACTGGATTAATCTTTCCATTATAATATAGTTTTTCCCATAAGAAAAACTCAATTACTAAACACAATTAGAAAGTAGTAGGAAAAAAATTCCATTTGTACCCTACTGTGAAGATTTTGCAAGTGGGAAAATATATACAGATATGGGAAAAGTTTTCTTTAAAGAAATATTTGCAGCAGAAAATCTGATCCCCAGAAAAATGGAAAAGCAAAAAATAGTGAGATCTAGTCTCTCTGATCATAAGATGAAAACTTCAGTGCTATTAATAGGCTTTTAAATGTTGAACCTGGAGAGACTATTAGAGATTATTTATTCCACCTTGCTTGTTAATTGTCTCCCTGACTGAAAGAGAGTTGGCAGAACAACAAATCAACAACCAGCCCACTTCCTGCCAATCTGATTTCCCAGGATATGTATTGTATATATGTGCATTTGTCTCTACCCATACACAGACATGACACACATAGAGCAATTCAGGCCAATAAACTTTTTATTTTAAGTGAAGGTTTTGGCTCAATTTTCTCTCTTATTCTGGATCATCAGTTTTGAATTCAAACCAAAATTTGGGCTGATCATATCAAAATGTATTTTTAGTATTATTTTTTAATACCTTGGGATATCAATATGAACCCTCTAAACTTTACATTTGACATTTCAAAAACAAACACAGAAATAAAATAACAAAGAGAATCCTGGAGCACCACCAGTCTGAGCCATTTATTTCTTTCTCCTTTCATCAGACCCTATTTTGTAGACCGGTAGTTCTCAAACATTATGTACAGCAAGATCACTTGGAGATTTATTAAAACAGAACACTGAGTACCCCACTCTCTAAATCTCTGACCCAGTAGGCATGTTAAAATTGAATTTTTAACAAGCTTCCAAGTGGTGTTGATACTGCTGGACCACACTTGGAAAACCACCTTGCAATGCCTTCCGTTGAAGGGGTTTGAAGTGGGATGGAGAAGATAGCAGAGGAGACAAGTCCAATCAAGAAAGAATCAGAAGAATGAAAAAGAAAAGAGAAATACAGAGTGAGTAAATATGTGAAAAGCAGTAAGACTCCATTACCAACAAAGCACACTTTATGGAAATGATTTATTTATCTCCTTGAGATTAGCCCTAGGAACGAAGATAGATTCCCCACTCAAAATTTCATTTGCATATTGAGACTGATGACACCACACATATATCCCGAGGGCATGAAAAGATTTATTGGTTACATAAGGAGATCACATAATGAGAAAGAGCAAAGCTGGCTTCCGAGCTGATCCAAAATGGCTTGAGAAAAATCAAGGAAGGATACTGGCTTACCGTTTTATGGTGGTAAGGAGGTGGACTGGGATGAAGGCCTCCACCTGTGTAAAGTTGTGTTTGTATGTTTTGAACTTTCCACTGATGCCAAAAGAGGGAATATTCAGGCTTTCTTTTCAACTTTCTTAGATGTGCTGCTGAAAGCATGGGGAGCAGTGGGCTTAAAACCTATCAATGTTTAAACATCAAAAATGGAGTTAGAAAAAAAAAATGGAGTTAGTTTTTTTTACTACAATTCATGCCTGAAGATTTACTGATAACTGAAATATAACATGTTTCATTTAATTGAATTTGCGTGTGTTTACATAAGTCATTATGGCACTCTCTAAGGCCTATAGCCTGAAGCTAATTAATTCCTTTTTTTTAACAGTCTGACACTGTACATTTTAACTAGTGAAATGAGTGCCTTGGCCACTGGCGAGAATGTCTGGATCTTCCCAAAGGAGATAAAGAGTGTTTTGGTGAGTCCTTGTACTATGACTTTAGTATATGCAGAGAACTGTGTGACATTGATTTATATTTTTGGTATTTATGAGGCAAGAGACTTCCAGCATTCCTTACCCCAAAGAAAATGACTGGGGATACAGAAATGTTGCTGTCATTGACAAAACCAGGTAGCCAGATTGTTGGCAATGGTGATAAGAATGTGCAAGAATATGTAGAGGGAGCTAATTGTTGGCCTGTGCACCCATGCTCAAATGATTAACTGAATTTTGCCAGGTGTGCTGACCTTTGGGAACTGTCCTTTACCAGGGGTTTTCTGGGTAAAGGATAAAAAGCAGAGTCTCTGCAGAGAGCTCCATCACACAGGACAGGATCCCCCCATACATAAAGTATATGAATTTCCTCAGTGGTTCACTCAGTTGGCTCAAGAAGCTGCACACGTAGCCAAGAATTCTGGAAGAGATGACTTTGGCACTATTGATGATGGAACAGAACACAAGCTGAGGACAATGCAGAAGCTGACACCTTGCAACTTCTCCCCACTCCCCACTCCTGGGTGGAACCTCTATGATACTCTTCCAGGAATCTCCCAACTATCTTAATCTTAATGCCTTGCCAGAAGGGAAAAAAACAAAACAAAACAAAACAAAAAAAACTTTGCTTGACATTGTCAAGGCCTCTGGTATCCAGTATCCTGTAGGTCTTCTTTAGCATATGAAAGTTCTTTTGAAACCTCCCTGTTCCTTACCTCCGCAGTCCCATAGTACAGAATCAGCAACCCCGCACAACCCCAGGGTAGCCGCTCTTTTCGAACATGATTCCTGTCTTCCTGCTTTATAGAATCAGCCTTTTGCACCAGAAATATCTCAAGAATTCTTTCTTGGTTGGCTCCACACCTCATTTATATTCTAAAACTTCATCATTTAGTGCTGAACATGGGGCTTTGAGCCTTTACATTTGGACTCTAAGCTTCGGTGCAAACTTGGTGAGTACTTTTTCTCCTCTCCTTTACTCTCTTTTCAGGGAGCTTTCAAGGAGTGGGGTCTTATTGGAATATTTTCTTGTTTGTTGCTCAGACTGCTATTGCCTGCTTCTGCCTTCATTTTACCTGCTTTTGCTCCCTCTCTCTCTGTCAAATAAGTAAAATAAAAAAAAAAAATGTTGAGCTTCTTTTAACATTGTAGATGCCAATGGGGTCATTAGCAGTTTCCTGTACTCAGTTGACCAAGTAATTTTCAGTAATTCAACTGAGACGCTGGGGCCATCCCCTTTTTGTGTGTCCTTTGTGACTATGTGTATGTTCTGATTATGTGTGTCAAATGAAGTTCCTCAGAGAAAAATGTTCTCGATATAAAATTATAACTGTACTTCTGGAGAAAGTGTGGTTAAAATCTTACCTTCAAAGCCTATGTGAGGCATGACTGTTGAAGTACTCCATTGGCAGCCAAGGAAAGAAATATTGTGTCTTCATGAAAACAAATTGCAGCTGCGAGGTTATTGAAATATATATTTAATAGAACTTATTCAAGTCAGTAATGGCAAAATATTTATCAATTATTGATGGTACGGAGCCAGTAATTTCAGTTACAATAGGTCTGGGGGCCTTAATGAGTGGGATCAATCACAGTGAGGTGGTAGTAATCCACCCTGAGGTACCATCCATTCTTTCTAAGAATAGGCCAAATTGAGCTGTTTAATGGAGCAATGGAGGTAATCACCATTCTCTAAAATGTTAACTATTTATTATTATAAATATTTATTTTCTACTTTATATATGGTAACTCAAGAGTAAAAAGGGTAATATTTATATTTAGTGGATTTCAAAGCATAACTGTAATTCGAGCCCCAGTATTGGTTAAGACCATGGGAAGTTTGCAAATCGGTGCATCTCAGTAGATGTTAAAGTAGATTCAGAACCTGTGTTGTAGAAGTGCAGAATCCATCACCTTTTATCTTTTGTTATAAAAATTATTTTAGTGAGTATATGGTTTCCATCTGGGTCAAATTGTGACCTATTTTTTAGTTTTAGTTGGTTTGTTCTCCCTGTCTAGTTTCTTTCTTTCTCTCTTTCTTTTTCTTTCTTTCTCTCTTCCTGTAGTAACTGAATGTATTTTAGTTGTGGTTTGTCACTACCTTTCTCATATTCATAAGTTTCTTCCTTAAGAAAGTTATAAATTGGTATCATCAGGGTAAGAAATCTTTTCCCATGGCAATGATTGCTTTATGGGATATAAGGACTTTGAACTTAAATGTCAAGTTTGAAAAAAACCCTTGGCTATCCCATAGGTTGGGGAAGGGGCATGGGTTTCCTCCCAGATCCCTGAGGATCTGGATCTTTTTTTGCAGCAAAGGTATGGGTGGCAGCATCAGCAAAGGCCAATAGAGGGTCCAAGTGAGCCTTTTACTTTTCGAAATATGACCTCAGCCTGCCACAGGATGACTGCTCTTCTTCAAGTGACCACCCAATGGTACCACATAATGCATAGGGTACTAGTCTTAGCCCTGAGAACTCTAGAGATTAAGGCCAATGCCTGCTTGACACACAGAAACAGCAGTTACAGTGTAAGAGTTGTTCCATTGGCCTAGTGTAATTCACAGATTATGCTGAATTGGAGATTCACAATTTAGTCTAAAATTTATAGATGAGTCTGAACTGAGATATACAAGTAAATGTCATTTTAAAGCGGACTTTAATCTCACATCCTTTCCCCTAAATACTTGAAAATTTTGTCTTCAGTTGGTTAAATCTCTAATAGGAATTTCGTAAGACTCAGCAAATGCAACACAAAGGACAAGCATAACAAAAATCACAAGCTAGTCAGCAGGCAATGTCTCAAAGTACATGCTAGACTACAAACAGCAGAGATGTGTTTCAAGCCAAAGAAAGAGAAGAAAGACTGCTAGTGGTGGTGGTCATTACTACATACCCTGCTCATGGTGTTCCATTGCTGTGACCTTTCATAGAGATGGCATGGGTCTCTCAATCCAAAATTAGGTTTGGATATGGGGACTGATGAAGCCACTTGTGCACCAAGAGGATATAAAAAAAAAATTGTTACTCATATGATGCTTTTTTGGGTAAATGATAGTATGTTCCAAGTCTGGTGTAAAAATGTCTTGAGAGAATAAGAAGAAGCAACTGACTTGGAGTTTTATGGTAGTTAGGGAGTGAAGCTGGGGTAAGAATTCCCTATAGGGCTTATGTGGTATTAACTTCTTTATGGTGCCAAAGGAGGGAACAACTGGGCTTTCTCACTACTTTGTCCACATGTAGACAGAATGGAGAGGAAAGTGAAACTTAAAAGTTTTTTAGCAATTAAATATCAAAAGTAGACTCTATTACAACTCTTTTATTATCTCTTTAATCATCTTACCATGTTTTCATTATTTTGTTGGGTGGGACAGGAGAATGAGAACTTTGGCCCACACATATTATTGATTAAAAAAAGAAAACCCCAAGACTAGAAAAGAGGAGAGGGGACTTGATATTCATTATGAGTCTCCTTTATGGAATTCTTCATGATAAGTATTTTTATGTATTTCTGGTTGCTTTATTTAATATTCTCAGAATTAAACTGAAAGTGTGTGTTTGAAAGTGTTTTCCCATCATCACACAGTTATAAAATAACAGAAATAAATTTGAGAGAGGCTGACTGCCCATTTAACCACAAACCACCCTTTTTTCCGTTACTTCAGGTTAGCTCTCAGTTCAGGTGTTTTTGGCTTTTGTTTTGTTTTGCTTGTTTGTTTGTTTTTCCTCATGTGGTTCCTCAGATGGATAAAAAAGGCAAAAGTTATAAAAATTAAATGGATAAAATAATCCAATACAGATTACAAATCAGAGCTATTTTTTGTGTCATCTAACTACATATCTAGGTATCTATGTATTATTTTCTGAGAATCTTATTGGTTGGCATTTTGGACTCAGTTTTCAGTTAGTGGTATTATATTTGTGCCTTAGGGAATGAGAAATTGGCATATCATTAAATAAATTTTATCCCTCGAAAATTATCTATATATAGTCTCATTAGAATTTTCTTTCCTTGGAGATTGAATGACTCACTTTATTATGTTGTGTATCTTTTTTGGTATAATCACACTAAAATAGATTTTCTGTCATAGTGGAGGGAGAAGTTGAAGGTAAATGCATTAGTTACTCTACTTTTCTAATTTCTTTGGTAAGAATTGTGCATCTTGAGACTTTAAATTATAGGGTTTTTATAATTATTTCTTGTATTCTGGATATTCGAGTAGTTAAGCTAAGAGATAAATTTCCAAAAATTCTGTTTGGTGTAGATTAACAAGAGTTACCAGTCCATATTTCTTCAGACACCACAATTTCTATTTTTTATCATGTAAATAAGCTTAAAGGGTTAAAATCAAATACACACCTGAACAAGTATAGTAATGGCTTAGTGTATGACTCAGTAATGATGAACTGACGCCGCAAGTGAAAAATAAAAAAAAATATAAATATATCCTGTTTCTTCAAAAGTCTTTGATATTGTTTAAAAGGCTGGGACCCTGGGAGAATAAAGATCAAGACCTTAGAAATGTCTCTGTATATAGTCTCCATGATACTCATATTCAGAGAGATGGGAAAGGATAGTTAGGAAAATATTTTTGCTAAGTGCTCAAATTATTCACTTAGTCATTGCAGACTCAAAAGTGAGACAGTGTTGTAAGCCATTCTATAACATGACCTAATGGAATTTGGCTACCTGCTTTTAAGGCCAGCATTTGTGTCTTATGATTGTCTCTCGTATTTTGAATTGAGCGATGTTCTTTTACCTTTTTCTTTGACCACAATAAATGTTTTTGTTCTGAAATTCTTTTACTCTTTTTTAAAAAATTTTACTTGTTTTTTTAAATTAAAAAAAATATTTTATTTATTTATTTGACAGAGAGAGAGAGATCACAAGTAGGTAGAGAGGAAGGCAAAGAGAGAGAGGGAAGCAGGCTCCCTGCTGAGCAGAGAGCCTGATGCAGGACTCGATTCCAGGACCCTGAGATCATGACCTGAGCTGAAGGTGGAGGCTTAACCTACTGAGCCACCCAGGTGCTCTGCTCTTTTTTTTTTTTTTTTTTTTTTAAGATTTTATTTATTTATTTGAGAGAGAGAGAGAGCCCATGAGCAGGAGCGGCTGATGGGAGAAGGAGTAGAAAGAGGGATAGGGAGAAGCAGACTCCCTGCTGAGCAGTTGAGCATTTTAATTACCCAAACCATGCTAGACATTGTCTTAGGAGCTAGGATGAGAGACAATGTGAGGATGAGTAAGAACTATGTATAGCAATGCTGCTCTAAGGAGTTCATAGTCAAGTGGGAGGTCAAGTCAATAGGGAAACAGGATAAAAACCACTATATATAAACAACATGATATGTTCTCTATTGGAGAGGCATGGGTTGAGAGCTGCAGGAGCATAGTGAGTAGTGACTGAGGGAAATGGAGAAGTCTTGTTAAGGGAGTATGGCATTTATCCCATCTGGAATTCATTAGACATTTCTAAAGGTCTTTACCTTTCCTAGTATATTCTAAGGTTCTTTAGTATAGGGATTCCTATACCATATTGCAGTTTTCATGGTCCTAGAACTGTCTGTGTATGATTATGTGTGCTTATGTGAGTGTATGGAGTAAGGTTTACCGTTCAGTGGAATAAGATATATATCTATATCTATATGAGAGAGAGAAATAGATGAGTGGCAGAATAATATTCAATTGAATTAAGTGTGGGCCTGTTTCCTGTATAGGAACCATCTCTTGATTCCCCTCAACCCACTTCACAACTTGGAAAAGAAAAAACAAAAAAACAAAACTTTGTTCATTTACTTCATAGTCCTTAGGGTTCTTAAGCAGTTGGTAATTAACTCAACCCTATAGAAGGCTGTGCTGTATTTGCAAACCAACCATTCCTTCATCTCACTTGATCACATTTTTGAACCTTCACATATCCATGCATTCCATATAGTCTTTGTGTTATAATTTGTATTGGGGAACTAGGAAAATCACAGCATAAGCTATTTAGCTCACATACAGCTCTTATGAGGATACCTTGCTTTTTTTTGTCCCATATGGCTTTGTCTCATGGTTATTTGGTCATCACTCCTCCCAGGTTCCAGCTATCTCCTCTTTTATACTTTGCATTTAAGTGGTATCACCTCATTAGCTGGGATCTGTATTATTCATGGTTCTCCAGAGGAAACACTGTATCTATATCCGTATATCTATATCTGTGTCTATCTATTCATAGATCTGTATCATCTGTCTAGAGTCTATATAGGGAGGGAGGGGTCAGAATTTTAAGGAATTGGCTTATGGCTATGGGATTGTTAAGGCTGGAAAATTGGAGATCTATAAGGAAGGGAAGTTCAGCAGGCTGGAAATTCAGACAAGAGTGATATTACAGTCTTGAGACAGAATTGCTTCTCCTAGGAAATCTCAGTCGTCATTCTTCGATCTTAACTGCTTGGTTGAGGTCCACCAATTGGTAGATAGTAATCTGCTTTACTCAAAGTCTGTTGATTGTAAATGTTAACCAGATATTTTTAAATGTTTCACAGCAACATCTAGACTGGTATTTGACCAAAGTGGGCACTACAGAAAAGTTGACATATAAAAATAAGCATCATAGGACTCATCACAAACATGAAGCTGAATGTATAATTTATTCCAGGTTATCCTTTAATAGCCAGTCCCAAATGTGTGTCTTCCCAAAGAAAGTAACATGTCAGAGACAGAATAACTCTATTCAAAGGACCTCTGTAATAAAATGAAAGCAGTATCTGCAAAAAATAATATATGTTTTATCAATAAAGTCTGTTTACAAAAGTAAATTTATTTATCTTTAAAACAGCATCCACATTTTGTTATTGGGGTGGAATAAAAAATATTAGAAACAGGTTGTCAGGAACATGGATCCTAGACACAATTATGGAGGCTTCGAAGTCAGAAATAAGTTGTTGGTAGGGACATGCTCCATTTGAAGCCTACGGGGGAGAATTCTTTCTGGCTTTTGGTGGTTTGCCAGCAATCCTTGACATTCCTTAGTTTGCAGACATAGCACTTCAGTTGCTGTTTCTTTTACCATATAGCATCCTCCCCTTATGTGTTTGGGTCCTCTCATTTCTTGTAAAAATACCAGGCATATCAGATTAAGAGGCCATCCAATTCCAGTGTATCTTCCTCTTAAATTAATTATGTCTGCAATCATCTTATTTCCAAATAAAGTCACATCCTGACATACTGGGAGTTAAGATGTCAACATATCTTCTTGGGGGACACAATTGAACCATAACTTGTCCTCATGGATAGCTCTCTGGGACTCAACTTTATCACCTGTAAAATGAAGGATATAAAGAGAATAACTTCTCAGGTCACTTGAAGCAATTATATCCTTTAATTTTAATTGCTGTTAATGACATCTTTATTCAACAGATATTCATGAAAATTATAATACATCTAGAATACTAAAAATATAGAAATAAGTAATAGTCCTGACACTCAATGTTTTCCACTTCAATGGCTAAGATGGAAAGTAGTATGTAGTATGAAATTATAATGTATATTGGAAACATTGTGAATAGCTGGGTGGAGTAGAGACAATGAAATGCTTCTTAGAAAAGAGTTTTTCTGAGTTATGAAGGACAAATGGAAGTCTCTGATTTAAGAATGTAAGGATATGTTTTTAAGGGAAGAATTGAATGTGTATTTGCAAAAGCATGGGGATATAAGAGAATATATGCCTTTCTATGAACTCTAGTAGTTTGACCTTCATAGAAGCCTCAGCTCTAGGAAGGGAATTGGTAGGATATGAGAGTGAAGAGATAGAAATGATAAAATTATAAGAATCATAACTATAATTCTAAGGAATTTGAATTGTATCCTATAGCTTTGGTGAATGTAATGACTAGTATCTAACATGAGAGTGTGTCCAAATGCTACATAGTTATTTAAATTCAGTCTGATAGAAGAGTGGAATATAAGGGATATATTATGTCTTTGTGAAAACAGAAAGGACAGTTAAAAGGCAAATGATATCATTCAGACAAAAATATTAAGGGCTTAAAATATAGCAGTAGCTAAGAGAATGTAGCCAAGAGAGTAGACAAGGATAACAAGGAGATAACAAAGATACAAAGTTGCCATAATTTGGCAATGAATTAAATTTGGAAGAGGCAAAGGCCAATGAAAAAGGGGTCTAGGATTTGTCAAAATGGTGTGTTTCACCAAAAGGGAAAATTCTGAAAAAAAAAAAAAAAAAAAAAGGAAACATAAGAGCAAAATTGTGTATTGTTTTATAAATGATGAGCTGGAAGTGTCTTGGAGCATCTAAACAGAAATGCTTCATGAGGTTGAGTATGTTGGGCATTTTGACTGAGCTCAAACTCAAATGGGGTTGAAAAAAGTTCCTTGATATATCCAGGGAAATTGGTGGGCACATGCTATGTGATGGAGTTGGACAAAGGTTTCTTTCCCACTATTTAGGGATTTCTAGTCCTGACTTGTACAAGACATGAAGGTTTTCCTGATAAAAAAGAATTGGAAACTCTGCCTCTTCTTTATGTTCCATGTTAGTAAACCAGGACTGATGAGTTCAAGAGCAGAGCTGGACGACGAGATTCTTGCAGAATTTTTGTTCATGTATATTGGAAGTGATGGAACCACTGGGATGACTAAGGATGAGAAGAAAGGATTGGTTGTAATACTATCAGATCATTGGTAAGAATTGTAAGTCTATACATGGGACATGAAACTATACGTGAAATAAGTTAATCTATACACAAAATAAAATTGCATTGAACTATAAACACACAGACACACAGACACATACACCCCCAAATACAGATTTTAAAATGTTGAAAACTGAATACAGTATATAGCCTAGTTAATAGAATTATACCAGTGTCAGTTTCTGTGTTCATCTGAGTTCAGTTGTCATCATCGGGGGAAGTTGGGTGAAGGGTACGTGGGATTTTTGTACTATTTTTGTAACTTTTTTGACTTTATAATTATTTTAAGTAAAAAAGTCCAGAGGAAAAAAATTAGCCAGAGGCCAATGATGCTATCTGTACCCCTCCCTTATCTATCACTAACTCAGTTGCTGAACAAAACTGGATATCCTTGTTGCAGATATATGGGTTTTGAAATGGTGAATATTTATGCCATTCATTTCCAGTCACATTGAAAGAATGAGTTACTATGGAAGTAATGTTCCTGAGAATAAGGCTGCTTCCATTTTTTTTAATGTAATTTTAGTACATGGGTTGTATAAACTTAAGTTACTTGATCTTTCTATTTCATAGCTTTCCCCATTTGTAATGGAGATAATGGTTACTAATGGTTATAAAGAAGATTAAATAAGTTAGCATATGAAATCACTTGGATCATCTTTTTAGAAGGTAGTATCTTTGTGATCAAGTGTTTACTGGTAGTTTCTAGCAAAATGCCTTGCAGATATTTAAAAAGTATCTGCAACCACATTTATGGCAGATATTGAAAAATCATATCATTTGAATGCTTATTTCAATATGTAGTACTACTCAGCAAAAATGGTTTAGATGTTTTTGCTGACATTAGAGCTTTTAATGTTTCTGAATTAATAGACATTCTTATAATCACAGACCTTAACTGTCAGTCACAAATAGCAATTTAATGAAGACAGTGTACTGCAGCAGTCCCTTAAGTATTTATTAGATAGTGATTCATCTACATTTTGTGCAGGAAGTCTGATTTGCCAAAAGACATTGACCTTGCAAGAATCTATAAAATTTGACCAACTCACACTGTTTTTAACTGATTCGCCTTTTCCTAAAGTCTATGTATAGTAAAGTGAATGGTATTTTATTTATGTTATTATGACATAATTAGTAAGTAAAAAGGTACATAAAAACACAAAGTTTGAATTGAAGAAGAAGGAGAAAGAAGAGGATATGTTGAAGGAAAAGAAGGAGAAAGGAGAAGAGGCATTTTTTTATTTACTTACCAGAAATATTTTCTAAAGCACAATTGAATGCCAATCTGACCAAAAGTCATAAAATTTGACAAAATAATTTTGGAATTTATTTTGAAAATATTTGTATTCGATTCAAAACTGAGCTGACACCTTATTATATTACTTACCAATTCATCGATTTCTACAGTGACAACATCAGTGAAAAGAAAAGCCCTTACACACTCATTTTAAAGTTCTGTACGTTAAATTCTTAAATGGACTGGGAAAGTAACCTCTTGTTATCTGTAATATTTTCTACCTGCTATATTTTTGGTACCTTCTGAAAAAATTTCAGTTATTAATTGTTTAGTTTCTGACAATTATTTACAATACCACACTATCTTGTTTACTATAACATTATAATACATTTTGAAAATTGGTATGTTCTTGCCACATTGTTCTTATTTTTTTCATTGTATTATCTAATGTAAGTCCCATGCACTTCCATATGAATTTTAGAATCACATTCAGAATTTTTACATAAGAAATCTGCTGCAGTATTCATTTGGATTGCATTGAATCTATATATCAGTTTGGAGAGAATTGACAATACTTTGTCTTCCAGCCCACTAACAAAGTATCTCTCTCCTTTTGCTTAAATCTATTTTAAATTCTAAGCATCATTTTTAGTTTTCAGTGCATAGATCTTTTGTGAGGTTTATCCTAATGATTTCATATTTGATAATACTGTAAAATGGCATTTTAAAAAAATTTCAATTTTCAGTTGTTCTTACTACTTAGAAATACAGTTGATAAACTTTGCATCCATCAGAAATGACCCTTACTTCCCCACTAATCTACTCTCTTGTTTCTATCATTTGGCCTTTCTGAACATTCATAAAAGTAGAGTATTCTGACATATGGCCTTTTGTATATGGCTTATTTCACTTAGCATAATGTTTTTCAAGGCTCATCCAGGTGGTAACATACTTCAGTACTTCATTTCTTTCTTTCCTTTTTTTTTTTTAAGATTTTATTTATTTATTTGACAGACAGAGATCACAAGTAGGCAGGGAGGCAGGCAGAGAGAGAGGAAAAGAAGCAGGCTCCCCACTGAGCAAAGAGCCTGACTTGGGGTTCGATCCCAGGAACCTGGGATCACGACCTGAGCTAAAGGCAGAGGCTTTAACCCACTGAGCCACCCAGGTGCCCCTTCATTTCTTTTTATAACTGAATGATATTCTATTACTTGGACGTACCACATTTTGTTTATAAGTTCATCCATTAATGAGTATTTTAGTTGTTTACACATTCTGGCTGTTACAAAAAAATGTTGTAATGAATATTCATGTACATATTTTTATGTGAAGATGTTTTCAAGTCTCTTGGCTGTATACTAACAAGGGAATTGTTAGATCATATGATCACTGTTTTTAACTTTTTGAGTAACTGCTGAAATGGCTGCATCATTTTCCATTCTGACCAGTAATATAAGAGGGTTACATTTTCGCCACAACCTCACTAATATTTGTTATCTTTTTTTTTTTTTAATTATAATCTTGGGGGATGTGAAGTTGTATATCATTGTGGTTTTTATTTACATTTCCCTCATGACTAACAATTTTTCATGTGCTTATTGTCCATTTGTATATTTTCTATGGAGAAATGTCTATTCAAATCCTTCACTGATTTATTATTTGTATTATTTCTCTTTTTTTGTTGACTTATGAATTCTTTACACATTTGAATAATAAGCCTTTATAAGATATATGTTTTGAAAGTATTTCCTCCAATTCTCTCAATTATCTTTTCATTTTCTTGATAGTATCCTTTGAGGCACATTTTCATTTTGATAAGGTCCAATTTATCTGTTTTTTCTTCAGTTGCAATTGCTTTAAGTATCATATCTAAGAAATCATTGCTTAATCTAAGGTCACAAAGATTTACAGCATATTTTCTTCAAAGAGTTTTATACTTTCAGATCTTACATTTAGGTCTAAAGACCCAAAGGCCATTTTCAGTTAATTTTTGCATAAGGTATGAAATACAGTTTGAACTTCATTCTTTTGCACATAGATATCAAGCTCCATTTCTTGAAAAGAATATTCTCTCCCAATTGAAATGGTCTTGGCATCCTTATAAAAGATCAGTTGACAATAAATATATTAATTTATTCCAGGAGTTTACATATGATTCTATTTGTGTACATATTCATCATTAAGTCATTACCACTCTATCTTGATTAGTGCAGCTTTCTAATAAGTTTTGAATTCTAGAAGTATGAATCCTCTAAATTTATTTATTTATTTATTTGGACTGTTTCAGCTATTCTGGGTTCCTTGTACAAAAAAAGTTAAGTGGGATTTTGATAGAAATTAAGTGAAATTTGTAGCACAATTTGAAGTGATTACCCCATTTACCAATAGTTAAGTATTCCCATTCATGAACACGAAATTTCTTTCCATTTTTAAGGTCTTCTTTAATTATTTTCATAGGTGTTTGGTAGTTTTCAGTTGTACAAGTCTTGAATATCTCTTGTAAATGTATTCTTAAATATTTTTTGATGTTACCAAGTTTGGAATTTATTTCATTTTTAGATTGTTGCCAGTGTATGAAGTTGATTTTTGTACATCGATTTTTCCACCCTGCAACCTTGTTGAACTTGTTATTCATTCTAATAGTTGAGTTGTGTGTGTTCCCTAATCTGTTATATTGATAAGAGCATGTCATCTCAAATAGAGTTTTACTTATTCCTTTCCTATCTAGATGCCTTTTATTTCTTTTTATAGCTCACTTGCCATGGCTAAGATATTCAGTACAAAGTGTTATATAGAAGTAGTGAGAAGCTATCTTTGACTTCTTCTTCTTCTTCCTTTTTTTTTTTTTTTAGATTTATTTATGTATTCCAGAGAGAGAGAGAGCGCGCATGGGGAGAGGCAAAGAGAGGGGAGAGAGAGACTCTTAAGCAGGCTCCATGCCTAGTGCAGAGCTGATGTGGACCTTGTTGAACACTTAACTGACTATGCCAACCAGGTGCCCCATGACTTAATCTTGATCTTTGAGGGCAGATTTTATTCTTCTGCTCTTCAGTATATTGTCTGTTGTGGGGTTTTGTAGATGTTCTTTATCAGATTGAGGAAGTTGTCTTCTACCCCTATTATGTTATAAAAGTGTGTTGAACTTTCTCAAATGATTTTTCTGCATCTTTGAGATGATCCCATGTGTTGGCTTTATTCTACTGATATGCTTTATTACCTTGTTCTTATATATTGAATGTATGTTAATCTTGAATCCTGAAACATTCCTAGACACACTTATTAATTCTGGTAACTATTTTTTCAGTATTTTCTGTGAAGAGAATTATGTCATATATTTACAAAGGTATAGTTACGCTTTATCTCTTCCAATCAAGAAGGTTTTATTTCATTTTCTTTATTGTGTTGGCTTTTATCTCTAATAAATTGTCAAATAATTGTGTTAAAAGTGGGTATTCTTGCCCTATTCCTGAATTTCAGAAGACTCATTCATTCTGTCAGCATTCAGCATGATGTGAGTTTTAGATACAGATAAACCTTAGTAAGTGGAATGAGTTATTTTTATATATTATTTGCAGAGACAGTTCTTTAAAAATCAGGAATGAATGTTGAATTGTGTCAAATGATATGTTCTGTATCTATGAAGATGATTATATGACTTACTTTTTAGTTTGTTAATATAGTGAATTAAATTGATTAATCTTTAAATATTTACATTCCTGACACAAACTTCACTTAGTAATGATGTGTTATCATTTTATATAATGTTGAATTTGATTTGTTAAATTTTTGTTCAGAAACTTTGTGTTTTATACACATGACAGATATTCATCTCTACTTTGCTTTTCTGTGATGTCTTTATCTGGTTTTGCTATCAGGATAATCCCAACTTCATAGAATGACTTGTAAAGTAATCCTTTTTAATTTTCTGGAAGAGCTCTTGTAAACTAATATTATTATTTCTCCTCTAAATATGTGTTAGAATTCACCAGTGAAGCCATATGGGTCTGAAGATTTCTTTGGGGGAAGATTTTAATTATAAATTTAATTTAAAAAATCATAGAACTAGTGTAGCTATCTATTTTATTTTCTTTAGTAAGCTTTGGTTGTTCATCTCTTTCAAGAAATCTGTCTATTTAATTTGTTATTAAATTTACTGGCATAAAGTTTTTTTTTAATTCATTACTGTTCTTTTAATATCTGTAGATCTGTGTTGATGTCAGAGTTCTTGTTCCTGATATTAGAAATGTTCATCTTTTATCTTTTTTTCCTGATCAGTCTAACAAAAGATTATCAATTTTACTAATCCAAAGATGAGCTTTTGGTTTTATTGATTTTTTTTTCCTGTTTTCTGTTTCACCAATTTCTACTCTGGTCTTTATCATTTTTATGCTTTTGTTTATGTTGGATTCAGTTAGCTCTCTTTTTCTAGTTTTTTTGTTTTTGTGTGTGTGTTTTCTGATTGAACCTAACATCAATGATTTGAAAACTTTCTTCCTTTTAAACATTTTGCAGTTCAATTTCATTCAGCTAAAATTATCTTCTGATTTCTCTTTTTTATATTTTACTTGATCTATGGGTATTTAGAAATGTGGTAGTTGCCAAAATGTGAAAATTTATAATAGATTTTGTTATTTTTAACAATTTCTTTATGATTAGAGAAAACACTTTGTATTACTTAAATCATTTTAAAACTACTAGAACTTGTTCCTTGGCTCAGAATATTTTTTATCTATATAAAAGATTCATGCAAACTTGAAAAGAATGTATATTCTGCTACTGGGAAATTCTTATAAAATGATCAGTTAGGTCAAGTTAGTTGATAGTTGGTTTTTAAGTCTTCAATATCCTAATTTTTTTCAATACTTATTCTGTCAGTTTTTAGAGTGGGCATTGAAACCTCTTACTTTATTTGTGGGTTTTTCTACTTCTCCTTGCTATTCTGTCAGCTTTGCTTCATGTATTTTGAAACTATTATTAGGGGCATAAACATTTAGGATTGTTTTATTATCTTTGGAAACTGAGCACTTGGTCATCATGAAGTGACCATCTCAAGACCTAAAAACACCATTTGCTCGGAACTACACTTTTTTGGTTATTAACATACACACTGTGGTCTTCTAAAAATTAATTTTATCACACATTTTCTTTTCTATCCTTTCACTTATAACCTATTATTGCCTTTAGATTTAAAGTATGTTTGTTATAGACAGCATATAATTGGATCTTACCTTTTTATACAATCCAATATTCTCTTTCCTTCTATGGAAATATTTAGGTCATTTATGTTTAAAATGAATATTGATATGGTTAGGTTTAAATCTTCCAACTTGCTGTTTGCTCCTTATCTTTCCATTTGTCCATTTTATTTCCCTCCTTTTAAAAGACATCTTGCATTGTAGATGTGCTTGTGATGAATTCTTTAAGTTTTCTAAATATATTTGTTTTACCTTCATTTTTAAAAGATATTTTCTCTGTGTATAGAAAGCTAGCTTGATTGTTTTTTTCAAATACTTGAATGATGTTGACTTCACTGTTGCCCTGAATGTTTCATATAAGAAATCTATCATTCTAATAAATAAAATCATCCTTTAAAACTAAAAAAAATAAAAATAAAATCTATCATTCTTATTTTTATTCCTCTGCATATAAAATATGGTTTTATCCATTCCTCTTTGTAGTGCATTTTTTAAAATCACTGGCTTTAACCAGTTATATTGTGATGTGCCTCCATGAAGTTTTTTCATATTTCTTACTGTTGAACTGAGATTTATAGTCTTGTAGTATTTATCAAATTTGAAAAATTTTGGTCATTGTTTCTTCAGATATCCTTCTCCCACCTCTACGACCAGTTTGTCCCACCACTAACTAATGCTGTGTTTAGTTTATCTCTTTTTTTCTGTATGTGTATTTCACTTTGGGTAGTTTCATTTGCTGTGTCCTCAAACTCAAAATTTTTCATTTTGCCATATAATCCTCCTCTAATCCTATCCACAGTATTTTTTATCTCAGATACTGAAATTTTCATCTCCAGAGTTTAGATTTTATTTTCAATTATTAATTTTAATTTTAGAATAGTTTTAAGATCACAGAAAAATTGAAAGCACACAGAGTCCTTATGTGGCTTTCCCCATCACACATACATAGCCTCTTTCACCATTAACATCTAACATCAGTGTGGTACACCTGTTACAATCTGTGAATCAACACTAACATATCATTATCAACCAAAGTCCATAGTTTACATTACAGTTTACTCTTGGTATTTTACATTCTGTGGTTTTGGACAAACATAGACTAACATGTATCTACCATTGTGGTAACATACAAGATAGTTTCATTGCCCTAAAAATCCTCTGTGCTTCACCTGTTCTTCCTTCTTTTCCCCTTCACCCCTGACAAGCACTGGTCTTTTAAATTTTTCTTTAGATTTGCCTTCCCGAGAATGTAATATAGTTGGCATCAAAAGTATGTAGCCTTTCAGACTGGTTTCTTTCACTTAGCAACATGCGTTTGAGATTCCTCTGTCTTTTCATAGCTTAAGAGCTCATTTCTTTTTAGCGCTGAAGGTTTTTTTTCCATTGTATGGATGTGCCACAGTTTATTTATCCTCTCCCCTAGTGAAGGAAATTTTGGTTGATATTAAGTTTGGGCTTTTATGAATACAGATGCTATAAACACTATGTGCAGATGTTTGTGTGGACATATATTTTCAACTCATTTAGAGAAATACCAAAGAGAGCAATTGTGGGATTACAAAGTAAGATTATGTTTAGTTTTATAAGAAACTGCCAAAATGTATTTTAAAGTGGCTGTACCATCGTGCATTCACAACAATAATTGACAGTTCTATTGCTGTATGTCTTCAGCAGCATTTAGAGTTGTCATTGTTTGGGATTTTAGCCACTCTAATAGGTGCAAAGTAAGATCTTGTTGATTTGAAATTAATGACGTATTTTCATATGTTTATTTACAATATATCCTTAATATCTTTCCTATGCCTATTTAGGATATATCATTAATACGATTATCACAATTTCTGTGATATATCATTTATATATCATATACCACCTATATGACATCTTGGTGAAATATGTGTTTGGGTCTTTTGCCTATTTTTTAATTGGGTTGTTCATTTTCTTATTGTTAAATTTAATAGTTTTTTATATGTTTTGGATTAACAATCCTTTATTAAATTTGTCATTTGAAAATATTTTCTTCTAGTCTCTGGCTTGTCTTCTTTTTTTTTTTAAATTTTATTTTTTATAAACATATATTTTTATCCCCAGGGGTACAGGTCTGTGAATCGCCAGGTTTACACACTTCACAGCACTCACCATAGCACATACCCTCCCCAATGTCCATAACCCCACCCCCCAAACCCCCTCCCCCCATCAACCCTCAGTTTATTTTGTGAGATTAAGAGTCACTTATGGTTTGTCTCCCTCCCAATCCCATCTTGTTTCATTTACTCTCCTCCTATCGCCTTAACCCCCCATGTTGCATCTCCTCTCCCTCATATCAGGGAGATCATATGATAGTTGTCTTTCTCTGATTGACTTATTTCGCTAAGCATGATACCCTCTAGTTCCATCCACGTCGTCGTAAATGGCAAGATTTCACTTCTTTTGATGGCTGCATAGTATTCCATTGTGTATATATACCACCTCTTCTTTATCCATTCATCTGTTGATGGACATCTAGGTTCTTTCCATAGTTTCGCTCTTGTAGACATTGCTGCTATAAACATTCGGGTGCACGTGCCCCTTTGGATCACTATGTTTGTATCTTTAGGGTAAATACCCAGCAGTGCAATTGCTGGGTCGTAGGGTAGTTCTATTTTCGACATTTTGAGGAACCTCCAGGCTGTTTTCCAGAGTGGTTGCACCAGCTTGCATTCCCACCAACAGTGTAGGAGGGTTCCCCTTTCTCTGCATCCTCGCCAGCATCTGTCATTTCTTGACTTGTTAATTTTAGCCATTCTGACTGGTGTGAGGTGGTATCTCATTGTGGTTTTGATTTGTATTTCCCTGATGCCGAGTGATATGGAGCACTTTTTCATGTGTCTGTTGGCCATCTGGATGTCTTCTTTGCAGAAATGTCTGTTCATGTCTTCTGCCCATTTCTTGATTGGATTATTTGTTCTTTGGGTGTTGAGTTTGCTAAGTTCTTTATAGATTTTGGACACTAGCCCTTTATCTGATATGTTGTTTGCAAATATCTTCTCCCATTCTGTCAGTTGTCTTTTGGTTTTGTTAACTGTTTCCTTTGCTGTGCAAAAGCTTTTGATCTTGATGAAATCCCAATAGTTCATTTTTGCCCTTGCTTCCATTTCCTTTGGCGATGCTCCTAGGAAGATGTTGCTGCGGCTGAGGTCGAAGAGGTTGCTGCCTGTGTTCTCCTCAAGGATTTTGATGGATTCCTTTCTCACATTGAGGTCCTTCATCCACTTTGAGTCTAGGGAATCCATCTGGCTCTGGACTTTTGTTTGTTTGGAGATTTTTGATGACTATTTCAATCTCCTTACTGGTTATGGGTCTGTTCATGCTTTCTATTTCTTCCTGGTTCAGTTGTGGTAGTTTATATGTCTCTAGGAATGCATCCATTTCTTCCAGATTGTCAAATGTGTTGGCGTAGAGTTGCTCATAGTATGTTCTTATAATTGTCTGTATTTCTTTGGTGTTCGTTGTGATCTCTCCTCTTTCATTCATGATTTTATTTATTTGGGTCCTTTCTCTTTTCTTTTTGATAAGTCTGGCCAGGGGTTTATCAATCTTATTAATTCTTTCAAAGAACCAGCTCCTAGTTTCGTTGATTTGTTCTATTGTTTTTTTGGTTTCTATTTCATTGATTTCTGCTCTGATCTTTATGATTTCTCTTCTCCTGCTGGGTTTAGGGTTTCTTTCTTGTTCTTTCTCCAGCTCCTTTAGTTGTAGGGTTAGGTTGTGTACCTGAGACCTTTCTTGTTTCTTGAGAAAGGCTTGTACCGCTATATATTTTCCTCTCAGGACTGCCTTTGTTGTGTCCCACAGATTTTGAAAAATTGTGTTTTCATTATCATTTGTTTCCATAAATTTTTTCAATTCTTCTTTAATTTCCTGGTTGACCCATTCATTCTTTAGAAGGATGCTGTTTAGTCTCCATGTATTTGGGTTCTTTCCAAATTTCCTCTTGTGATTGAGTTCTAGCTTCAGAGCATTGTGGTCTGAAAATATGCAGGGAATGATCTCAATCTTTTGATACCGGTTGAGACCTGATTTAGGACCGAGGATGTGATCTATTCTGGAGAACGTTCTATGTGCACTAGAGAAGAATGTGTATTCTGTTGCTTTGGGATGAAATGTTCTGAATATATCTGTGATGTCCATCTGGTCCAGTGTGTCATTTAAGGCCTTGATTTCCTTGTTGATCTTTTGCTTGGATGATCTGTCCATTTCAGTGAGGGGAGTGTTAAAGTCCCCTACCATTATTGTATTATTGTTGATGTATTTCTTTGATTTTGTTATTAATTGGTTTATATAGTTGGCTGCTCCCACGTTAGGGGCATAGATATTTAAAATTGTTAGATCTTCTTGTTGGATAGTTCCTTTGAATATGATATAGTGTCCTTCCTCATCTCTTATTGTAGTCTTTGGCTTAAAATCTAATTGATCTGATATAAGGATTGCCACTCCTCTGCTTTCTTCTGATGTCCATTAGCATGGTAAATTCTTTTCCACCCCCTCACTTTAAATCTGGAGGTGTCTTCGGGTTTAAGATGAGTTTCTTGTAGGCAACATATAGATGGGTTTTGTTTTTTTATCCATTCTGATACCCTGTGTCTTTTGATTGGGGCATTTAGCCCATTAACATTCAGGGTAAGTATTGAGAGATATGAATTTAGTGCCATTGTATTGCCTGTAAGGTGACTGTTATTGTATATTGTCTCTGTTTCTTTCTGATCTACTTCTTTTAGGGTCTCTCTTTGGTTACAGGACCCCTTTCAATATTTCCTGTAGAGCTGGTTTGGTGTTTGCAAATTCTTTCAGTTTTTGTTTGTCCTGGAAACTTTTAATCTCTCCTTCTATTTTCAATGATAGCCTAGCTGGATATAGTATTCTTGGCTGCATGTTTTTCTCGTTTAGTACTCTGAATATATCATGCCAGCTCTTTCTGGCCTGCCAGGTCTCTGTGGATAAGTCTGCTGCCAATCTAATATTTTTACCATTTTACGTTACAGACTTCTTTTCCCGGGCTGCTTTCAGGATTTTCTCTCTGTCACTAAGACTTGTAAATTTGACTATTAGTTGATGGAGTGTGGACCTATTCTTATTGATTTTGAGGGGGGTTCTCTGAACCTCCTGGATTTTGATGCTTGTTCCCTTTGCCATATTGGGGAAATTCTCTCCAATAATTCTCTCCAATATACCTTCTGCTCCCCTCTCTCTTTCTTCTTCTTCTGGAATCCCAATTATTCTAATGTTGTTTCGTTTTATGGTGTCACCTATCTCTCGAATTCTCCCCTCATGGTCCAGTAGCTATTTGTCCCTCTTTTGCTCAGCTTCTTTATTCTCTGTCATTTGGTCTTCTATATCGCTAATTCTTTCTTCTGCCTCATTTATCCTAGCAGTGAGAGCCTCCATTTTTGATTGCACCTCATTAATAGCTTTTTTGATTTCAACTTGGTTAGATTTTAGTTCTTTTATTTCTCCAGAAAAGGCTTTTATATCTCCTGAGAGGGTTTCTCTAATATCTTCCATGCCTTTTTTGAGCCCGGCTAGAACCTTGAGAATCATCATTCTGAACTCTAGATCTGACATATTACCAATGTCTGTATTGATTAGGTCCCTAGCCTTTGGTACTGCCTCTTGTTCTTTTTTTTGTGGTGAATTTTTCCACCTTGTCATTTTGTCTGGATAAGAGTATATGAAGGAGCAAGTAAAATACTAAAAGGGTGTCAGCAACCCCAGGAAAATATGCTTTAGCCAAATCAGAAGAGATCCCACATCGTGAGGGGGGAGAAAGAGGATTAAAAAGAGGCTCAGAAAGAAAAAGAAAAAAAAAGGAAAAAAAAGAAACAATTAAAAGAGAAGAAAACGAAAAAAGAAAAAATATATATATTAGATAAGCTAGTTAAAACGCATTAAAAAAGAAAAGGGTAAAAGTTAAAAAACAATTTGGCAGAAGAAGAGGAAAAAAAAATTGAAAAAGAAAAAAATTAAATTAACTGCCAGGCTAAAGAATCATGGGGAGAAAGCCATGAGTTCCGTGCTTTGCTTTCTCCTCCTCTGGTATTCTGCTGCTCTCCTTGGTATTGAAACTGCACTCCTTGGTAGGTGAACTTGGTCCTGGCTGGATTTCTTGTTGATCTTCTGGGGGAGGGGCCTGTTGTCGTGATTCTCAAGTGTCTTTGCCCCAGGCGGAATTGCACCGCCCTTACCAGGGGCCAGGCTGAGTAATCCGCTCGGGTTTGCTTTCGGGAGCTTTTGTTCCCTGAGCATTTTTGTAGAGTTCTGGAGGATGGGAATGAAGATGGCGGCCTACCAGTCTCCTGCCCAGAGGAGCTGAGAGCCCGGGGCCCCACTCCTCAGTGTGCCCTCAGAGAACAGCGCCCATTTACTCCCATCACCCTGGCCTCCGGCCGCACTCTGAGCTGACCGAGCCTGGGACTGGTTCAAGGTAACCCCGAGCTGAGAGCTCAGTCCTCTGTTCTGTCTCTGTAGCCGGCTTCCCCGTTCTAATACCTGTAAGCTCTGCGACACTCAAACACCCCCGATTCTTCTGTGACCCTGCGGGACCTGAGGCCATGCTGACCCCGCATTGGGTTCACCCCGGTTAAGCCTCTGGAGCAATGTCCCTCAGCAGAACAGACTTTTAAAAGTCCTGATTTTGTGCTCCATTGCTCTGCCGCTTGCTGGGACCCGGCCCCTCCTCCCATGGTCTATCTTCCCGTCGCTTTGGATTCACTTCTCCACCAGTCCTACCTTTCAGAAAGTGGTTGATTTTCTGTTTCTAGAATTGCTGTTCTTCTTCTCTTCGATCTCCCGTTGGATTTTTAGGTGTTTGCAATCTTTAGATAAGCTATCTAGCTGATCTCCTGCTACCTGAAGTAGTCTCAGCCTGCTACTTCTCCGCCATCTTCTGCCTGAATCTCTGGCTTGTCTTCTCATTTCGTTCACATTGTCTTCCTCAGAAGCAATGTTTTTTCATTTTTTTAAAGTAAACTCTACTACCAACATAGGGCTTGAATTCATGACCTTGAGGTCAAAAGTCACATGCTCTGTGACTGAGCCAGCCAGGCACCTCCAAAACTTTCCATTTTAATTAATTTCAACTTATCAGTTATTTCTTTCATGGATTGTGTCTCTGGTGTTTTATCCAAAAAGTCATTACCAAACCCAAAGTCACCTAGATTTTTTTTCTTATATTATTTTTTTGTAGAAGTTTTACAGTTTTTGCATTTTTAAATTCAGGTCTATGATCCGTTTTCAGTTACTTTTTGTGAAAGATATATGGTCTGTTTCTACATTCTTCTTTTTTTTCTTTCTGCACATGGATTTTCAAGTACAATAATTTTATCATTAATATTTCACTTTACATCTCCAATTTCTCTCTTAATTTAACATAATAAGTTTAAAAACCGTATCATCACAAGATACATTTCCCCCTTTTTTTTCTTTATTTTCTTATTGTTGTGTCTATATAAGAGGATGGATATTAGCCAAACCTACTATATACATTTTACTATAACTATTTATCTATCTATTTAGATAGATACCAAACCACTGTGCTGGATGACTTAAACATATACAGTGATGTATGTCAATTAGTTCACAGTAAGATTAGAAAAAAAGAATCTAAGAAGTAACAAAGTTTTTAAAATAATATTAATATACTTATTTGCTAATTCTAAAATCTATTTCAGTTATATATATGTCCTGATTAACTGAGTTTTCTCATTATGGGATATATTTCCCTTTTTCTTTGCATACCTGAATTTTTTTTTTTTTTCTGGGATGCTAGATGTTTTGAACATTACTTCATTGGGTGTTGAGTATTTGGTTTTCCTATAAGTATTATTGAGTTATTGAACTTTTTTCTGGTATGCTTTTGAGTTACTTGCAAATGGCTTCATCCTTCTAGGTCTTAGTTTTAAGAGTTAAGTGGGATTTGCTAGTTGAAACTGCAAATGAAAAACAACCCTTAGACATTTTGTTTTGTTTTGTTTTGTTTTATGGTAAGACAAAATCCTTCAGAGTGTTCTACTTAATGTCCTACAGATTATGAGTGGTCCCAATCTGTCTTATGGAAACAGGAATTATAATAACCCTGTCTAATTTTTTTCTTTTTTAAGATTGTATTTATTTATTTGACAGAGAGAGAGATCACAAGTAGGCAGAGAGGCAGGTAGGGTGTGGGGGAGCAGTCTCCCTGCTGAGCAGAGATCCCCATGTGTGGCTCGATCTCAGGACCCTGAAATGAAGACCTGAGCCGAAGGCAAATGCCCAACCCATGGAACCACCCACATGCCCCAACCCTGTCTAATCTTTAGGTACTCTCTTCTTCAACCATCAGAAGTTATTTCATCTCAGTCTTGGACATTTTCCTCACACGCATGCTCTAATCAACACCCTGCTGAAGATGCAAGGAGGAGACCTTGAGCAAATCTCTGGAATTCTCTGTGCAGTTTAATTTTCTCTTAAATTCTGCTTTATGAACTGAAGCTGCCTGGTCTCCTCAGACTTTTTAGCTCTTTCTCTAAACCTACTCTGACAGATCTACCTGGATTCTTTCTCCCTACTCTATAGCCTGGAAACTCATTCCAGAAAATAATCTTGGCAATTATAGAACATTATCTTTGGTTTCTCAAAGATCAGAAATTTTGTTGCCTAATATTCAGTGACATAAAAACCATAATTTCACATATATTTTTTTTTTTTGTTTCCTGTTGTTTTTGTTTCAGATGTAGGGGTAAATCCAGTCTTTGTTAATCCACCTTGGCCAGAAGCTGAAATTGTATATTTGATGGTTTCATTCCTTTTAATGTACCACATTCAGTCATAAATTGTCACGCTTAGAGATTCTTCAGTCTCCTTTAATTTACCATTTGAATCATTGAAGACAATTCTTAGGAAAATTGAAGAAATATACCCATCTCAAATAATTTCATATCTAAATTTCTCTTTTAGAGATAGTATAATTTAAGGATTAATGGACTGAAAATTATTTTTAAAGAAAGCTTCTGTTTATATTTAAACAGAAAAGATCTTTAAGAACTTGAGATATGAGTTTCTGTCTTTCAAAGATGGATATTAGACAATTTAGTGTCACTTTTAGTAGCAGAAATACACCTTGCTACTATTCTGTTGTTTATGTCAGGAGTGCTCATTGATAAAGCAATAATTTGAAAACAGTATGATACCAAGCTGCTAGATCTTTGTTCATGGAAAATATCCATAAAGAGCCATAATATTTTTAAGACATAAGAGAATGTTTGGGGGTGGCTTGGTGGCTCAGTCATTAAGTGTCTGCTTTCGGCTGTCATGATCCCCGGGTCCTGGGATAGAGCACTAGCCTGCTTCTCCCTTTCCCACTCCTCCTACTTGTGTTCCCACTCTCTCTCTCTCTCTCTGTCAAATAAATAAATAAAATCTTAAAAAAAAAAAAGACAAGAGAGTGTTTAAATTCAGAATGATGGAAAGCAGAAAAAATAGAATAAAGAAAACCAACCAAGTAGTGGACCAATAAAAAAGGAAAACTGGAGCACCTGGGTGGCTCAGTGGTTAAGCCTCTGCCTTCGGCTCAGGTCATGATCTCAGGATCCTGGGATCCAGCCCCACATTGGGCTCCCTGCTCAGTGGGGAGCCTTCTTCCTCCTCTCTCTCTGCCTACTTGTGATCTCTCTCTGTCTCTGTCAAATAAATAAATAAAATCTTAAAAAAAAAAAAAGGAAAACTGAATTGAACTTAAATATTTAAAACAGTGGTAATGGTAAAGATTGAATAATAAACAAAATCTAGTTCTCGCATATATACAATTTTAAAAATGAACAAAGGTAGTAAATTGCTATCTAGAGCCAATTTCTAAATGAAAGCAATTGCAATTCTACTAGTCAACCTTATAGGTTTTGTAGTTATTTACACTCAATTAACAAAATGAGTGGCTAAAGAACAGGACTCTTCTGCTACTTAATATAGAGAATAAGGTGCGGCTGACATCACAGTGACAAATGTTTGTCAGGGACAATTTCAAATTATTCAGAAAGAGTAAACAGGGTTCTAACATTACTGTCTTACAGAAATAAATTACCCTCATATGAAGTAGACCTCACACTTCTGATACTGCATCAACTCTGAAAAAGCACAGGGTTTTAAAAGGATTTATTCACATTAGTCTTCTGTGATCTTTTTTTCAGTTCAGGGCCCCATGCAAGGTAAATGTGATATGGGAAACTTGTCTTTAACATCATCCCTGACTTGTCTGAATACTCCTCTTTCTGTTTATGCTTAATTTCATGCTTCAAGAAAAAAAGAAAGAAAGAAACTGGGCTAATTGATGAGCATATATTTCATTCTACACTTTCCTGCTACTTTATCTTTTTTTTTTTTAAGATTTTATTTATTTATTTGAGAAAGAGACAATGAGAGAGAACATGAGCGAGGAGAAGGTCAGAGGGAGAAGCAGACTCCCCATGGAGCTGGGAGCCTGATGCAGGACTCAATCCAGTAACTCTGGGATCAGGACCTGAGCAGAAAAGGCAGTCGTCCAACCAACTGAGCCACACAGGCATCCCTCCCTGCTACTTTAAATAAACATATGAACTCTCCAAAATAGGCTCTCGAGTTATTTAAAAGTTTCTTTTCTAGAAAATTATTCAGACTATTATATTTAGCAAAAACAAAACAAAAAAAAACAAAAACAAAACCCTAAAATCTTATCAATTCTCAATAGCAATTCAATATTTGTACTACTACTTTAAAAATACAGCTCGAGAAGATGGATAGATAACAATATGCCTTTGAAGCTGGTGTATTGTAAGATCAACTTTCATATTTTGAAAAATATCTCTTTAAAAAGAGCACAGTGAGGTTATTCATTATGTATCATTTTAAATATAAAACATGACTGAAAAAATTGAAGCGTCATTATTGCAGATTAATATAAAACACATTGAAAAGTATTACAATTAACAGTTATAATTGATTTGTTACTAAATACTATTAATGTGACATTAAGACAAAGTGAACTCACATGTAGTTGTTGATATTCAGCATACATACATACCTATGTAATGTTTGCTTGACTGTATACAGCTCGATAGCATGCTATTATACATTTCAGAAAGGATTTTCCCATGGAGTCAGATTTAAAATGTACAGCTTCTAGATGCTACTCTCTACAGCATTTCCATATTAACTATATTTCATCTTTAAGTGATTAATTAACTCCGAGATTCTCCTGAATCAATCTCTTTCATTCTTCATAGCTCTTTGCTATGAAATATGAAATACACCTTTCACTCTCACTATGCTAATTCTCACTAAGATTTTCTTACTTCCCCTTTAGCTTAGAGAATTCAGTTAGCACTCCTAGAGAATTTTGCCTGTTTTTCTCCCAACCCCACATCAATTTATCAACAACGTCTCTCCTGTATGCCTCCACAGCCCCCCGGCCATACGTCACTCATAATACTTAGTATGCTATATTGTGGTCATTTATTCATATATCTGTTTCTCCTCTTAGAGATCAAGATTTTTGAGACCGAGGACTGTCACTCCTTTGTAATATATGCCTATGTAATATTCCCTTTTGTATATGAAGCTTTCTTATTTTTAGGTAATTGTTATCAGTCAAGACTAATCAGATAAATAATATATTTTGAAAACAATGTATACAGTAGATGTGAATAAACAGATGTGTGTAAATGTGTCTGTCTTTTAATTAGAATTAAAACTATATAGAAAATACAAATATATAGAAAATATTACATACATCAGGACAAAGGAGAAAAAAAGAGCAGGTACTTATGATTCCAGAATTAAGAAACTTTTATATTTTGTGGTAAAATTAACCACATTAAGAAGGTTACCAAAGCCCAGCTCAAAACTTGACAGATACATATAGCCTTGAAAGAAATATATAGAAGTAAACCAACATGCAGCCAATCACACAAATTCCAAGGAGAAAAAGTGGGCTCTGAATAAGGATGGATTCTGAAAACTGGGAAGAATTGTACTTAAATCCATTTTTTTTTTCTTCCTGGCGATTAGCAAGTGAAATCTGCTGGCACTTCAGAAAAATAGTTCCAGTAAAAAGGCCATAATAAAACCACAGCATAGGAAATCAAGTAACATGTCTGGAAATAATGTTTGCTTATTATGTTTAGCTGTTGTAAAGTCAGCATCAAAGAGGAGGCATCCGTAACATTATGGCCCAGGCAATAACAATAGAATACCATTATACATTTAAAAAAAAAAAAATAGGGGTGCCTGGGTGGCTCAGTGGGTTAAGCCGCTGCCTTCGGCTCAGGTCATGATCTCAGGGTCCTGGGATCGAGCCCCGCATCGGGCTCTCTGCTCAGCAGGGAGCCTGCTTCCTCCTCTCTCTCTGCCTGCCTCTCTGCCTGCTTGTGCTCTCTCTCTGTCAAATAAATAAATAAATAAATATTTTTTTAAAAAAATAGAAGAAGTAATAATATACCAGAAATATAGATGATTCTTTTTCATAATCATTATCCTGAGTAAAAGTGGATCTATAGAAATTAATACATATTGAATGATTATATATATGAAATTCTAGATCAGATAAAACAAATTAATAACGATAAAAATCAGATCTAAGCTAACATGAAGTGGGAGGTATGGTAATTAACCTCAAAAAGGCTCAAAGCTATGGGGGCAGAGGGGAGATAGAAACATTTTTTATCTTGCGTGCAGTGTGGTTATATGGGTATATATTTTTGTTACAAGTAACTGAACTATAAACTTAAAATTTATGCAGTTTGCTACATGTAAATTATGTCTAAACAAAGTTCATTTTAAAAATACCTTTCATTGCAATGGAATGAAAAAAATAAAATACTTAAATATAATTTGACCAAAAAAATGTGAATTCTATACAATGAAAAATAAAAATTTTGTGAAGAGAACTTAGAAAAGCTTACTGTATAGATAGATATTCCACCTCCATGGATTGGCTTTTTGAGTAGAAACTGACAGTTTAGCCTAACAATTCTATGGCAGTCAAAAAACATAGATACCTCTGACTTATTTTGCTCAGTATAATAGCTCTAACCCATCCATGTCATTGCAAATGCCAAGATTTCATTCTTTTTATGGCTGAGTTATAATCTATTGCATATAAATATACTACCTCTTCTTTATCCATTCATCAGTTGATGGATATGTGGGCTGTTTCCATAATTTGGTTATTGTAGATAATGCTGCTATAAACATCAGGGGGCATGGGAGCCTTTGATTAGTATTTTTTTAAAGATTGTGTTTATTTATTTTAGAAAGAGAGGGTGAGCAGAGAGGGGCAGTGGGGGAGAGAGAGGGAAAAAGAATCTGAAGCAGACTCCACACTTGAGTGTGGAGTCAGCTTGGGGTTCAATCCTGTGACTGTGAGATCATGAGCTGAGTGAAACCAAGAATCAGACATTTAACTGACTGAGCCACATTTAACTGACTGAGCCACTGACCCCATTGTTTTTGTATTTTTTGAATACATACTTAGTAGTTCATTTGCTGGATTATAGGGTAGTTCTGTTTTTAACTTTTTGAGGAAATGCCAAAGTGCTTTCCAGAGTGGCTGCACAGGTTTGCATTCCCATCAACAGTGCAAGAGGGTTCCCCTTTCTCCGCATCCTTGCCAACACCTGTTTTCCCTTGTGTTGTTGATTTTAGCCATTCTGACAGATGTGAAGTGATACCTCTTATGGTTTTGATTTGTATTTCCCTGATGATGAGTGATATTGAGCATCTTTTCATGTGTCTGTTGGCCATCTGTATGTCATATTTGGAAAAATGTCTATTCATGCCTTCTGCCAATTTTTAACTGGATTATTTATTTTGTGATATTGAGTTAAATACCATATGATTTCACTCATATGTGAAATTTAAGAAACAAAACAAAAAGGAAAGGGGGTAAAAAAAGTGAGAGAGGCAAACTGAGGAACAGACTTTTACCTATAGAGAACTGATGGTTATCAGTGGGGAGATAGGTGGAGGAATATGATAATAGGCAATGGGTATTGAGTGCACTTGCGATGAGCACCAGTGTTGTACAGTGGTGTTGAATCACTATATTGTACACCAGAAACTAATATATTTCTTTAAAGATTTCATTTATTTATTTGACACACAGAGATCACAAATAGGCAGAGAGGCAGGCAGAGAGAGGGGGGGAAGCAGACTTCCTGTTGAGCAGAGAACCCGATGCAGGGCTCAATCCCAGGACCCTGGGATCATGACCTGAGCCAAAGGCAGAGGCTTTAACCCACTGAGCCACCAGAAACTACACCAGAAACTAATATTACACCAGAAACTAATATTACACTATATTTTAACTAATGGAAATTTAAATAAAAACTTTTAAAAAGGACGTGTGGGCCAAAAATCTTTAAAGATAAAAACAAATCTGTGGAATTAACATTACTTGATCTTAAACCTTACAAGATTACCTTAATCAGAGAGGGTGATATTTATGTGAGAGTAGGTAAATAGACTAATGGAACAAAATAAGGAATTCAGAAAGAGAATAGCACATGCAAAACACTGACTTTTGATAAAGGTTCCAAGGTAATTCAGTGGAGAAAAGAAAACATTTTCATCAAATGATGCAGAACAACCAAATGGGCATTTAGAACAATAAAAAAGTTTGATTCCTAACTCAAGCCAGATAGAGTTAATATAGATGGATCATAGAACTCTGTATAAAGAGTGAAACTTTAAAAAAATCCAGAAGACATGGAAAAATATTTTCTTATGGTAAACTTAAAAAAAATTTCTATATTTGACTTCAATCAAATAAAAAAAAAACTGTTCATCAAATAAATTATTTGCAAAATGAAAAACCAAGTCAAAAGCAGACAAATGCATTACTAGAAAACTATAAACCGGTATCTTTCATGAACATAGTTGCAAAAATCTTCAACAAAATATTAGCAGACTGAATTCAACAATGTCTAAAAATAATTGTACAGCACAACCAACTGGGGTTTATCCCAGGTAGGCAAAACTGGTTCAACATTAATTGGAATGTTTAGAGTAATCCATCATCAAAAGCTTAAAAAAGAAAAATCATATCATATCAATAGAGTATAACATAGCGCCACTAGAATTAATAATTTTTTTAAAGATTTTTATTTGTTTACGTATTTGAAAGAGAGCACAGAGGGAGAGGGAGAAGCATACTCTGTGCTGAGCAGAGAGCCTGATGTGGGGCTCAATCCCAGGACCCTGACATCATGACCTGAGCCAAAGGTAGTCGCTTAACCTGCTGAGCCACCCAGATGCCCCTAGAATTAATATTTTTTTTAGAATTAATAATTTTTTAGAATTAATAATTTTTTAAAAGACATTCTGATTAGAAGTTTTAAACATGCCATTTAATTCTTTGGTCAAAGAGGAAATAGTCATGTAAATTCCCAAATTTTTGGAATGGAATGATGCTGAAAACACATCAGTATCTACGAATCTGTGGGATATAGGTAAAGCCATTATCACAGAATAGATTACAACACTAAATGTTTACATCATTATTTTTTAATTGAAAGCACAAAATTAAAAAAAAAAAACTTAAAAAATACATGTGAAGAAATTAATGAATAAAAAATAAAAATTAGGGGTGCCTGGATGGCTCAGAGGGTTAAGCCTCTGCCTTCAGCTCAGGTCCTGATCTCAGGATCCTGGGATCAAGCCCCATATCGGGCTGTCTGTTCAGTGGGGAGCCTGCTTCCCCCGCTTTCTCTGTCTACTTGTGATCTCTCTCTCTGTCAAATAAATAAATAAAATCTTTAGAAAAATAAAAAAATAAAAATTAATGCATTACAAACAGAAAAAAATATACCGAAAACAAAAGCATAACTAGGAATTAATAAAAATTAAACAGATAAATACAAAAATTAAAACTCTAAAAGCTGGATTTTATAAAAAACTATCATGAAATATAATAAAGACAAAAACAATCAGAAAAGGAAGTAACAAAAACACAAATCATAACTGGAAAAAAAGGAAATAACTGTAAAACTGGAGAGAATGTATATATATGTGTGTGTGTATACTTCTGCTATTTTCCCAACTCTGTATAAATATAATTTTAGATAAACTTTGACTTATGTATCCTAAAATGCACAAATGATTGATCTACTATTTGATGAAGTGAGCATAGCATTTACTCATCACTTAGGTCAAGAAATGGACAATTGGCACCACAGCAATAGTCCTTTTTATCACTCATTTTCCATACCACCCTCCTTTCCTAAGGGGAAGCACCATTCTGACTTCTAACATTATAGCTCAATTTGCCTGTTTTGATTTTATGTAAATGAAATTATACTTTTTTGTGTGCATGAATTCTTTTATTCAAAATTATGAAATGATTCATTTCATTGCATATAATTATAGTTTAACTCATTTCATTATTTAAATACCACTATTATGCATCATACTGTTGATGGTCATATGGATTATTTAAAGTCTATTGTATATAATGCAGTTAAAACGTTCTTTTTTTTTTTTTTTTTTTTTAGGTAGAGAAGGGTAGAAGGAGAGAGAGAGAGAATCTTAAGGCATCTTCACAGCCAGCATGGAGCCCAACATCGGGCCTGATATTCTGACCTTGAGATCATAACCTGAGCCAAAGTCAAGAGTAGGACTCCTAACCAACTGAACCACCTGGACACCCCAGCTATAAATATTCTTTTATGAACACAAAATAGGTACCTACTCCAATTTCCTCAGCCTTGTGGAGTACTCCTGCAACGTTATCCTCCCTCTACCCAGTAGTTAAGAGTCCTGGGATTTTTTACTTCTTCAGGTACTCTGTGCTTAAATAAAATAGCACACAACAGATTTGGGATCTGACATCCTGAACGTCACTCATCAAATGAATCAGAAGACAAAACATTAGACCCAGAATGAATTTAATCCCTACAGGTGAGGAACTGCCCAGTGGAAGAACAGGAGGTTAGAGGAAACTGGTCATAAAAACAGGCTTTCTTTCTTCCACAGACTGCCCTGAGACAAAGTTTTTCTTTGAAGTTTCATCACAATATTCCTACCTGCAAAGTGGAAACATTGAACTGGGAAGTTTTTCCCAAATGATCATGAAGAAGTAGCTGGCATGGTAAATCATTATCTTACAGTGCTTTATACTTACTCTGCTTTATTTTCCTTTTTTCCTCACTCTTGCATTTGGGTGTTTATGCCTCTCAAAGTATTACATTTTTATCATTACCTCATGTTCTATAGCACACAGGCTAAATAATAGATATGCACACAGTTTTTTGGTGCATATAGTTGTGCATTTCTGTTGGATATACAGGTAGGATGAAACTGCAGGCTCATATTAAATATATATGTTAAATTTTAGGGATTAATGCCAAATTGTTTCTCAAAGCAGCTGTGCTACTTTTTTTTCTGTTTAAAGATTTATTTATTTATTAGAGAGAGAAGAGCATGGTGGGGAGGAGAAGAGAGAGAGAGAAACATAAGCAGACTCTTTTCTGAATGTAGAGTCCAGTTCAGAAATTGATCTCACAAGTCTGAGATTATGACCCTGAAATCACAACCTGACCTGAAATCAAAACCTAGACACTTACCTGGCTGTGCCATTCAGGTGCCCCACAGTTTTCACTACTTTTTAAAGGTAATTCCATTCCCAGAGGAAGTCATTAAAGATTATGCAAGTAAATTTAAATATTTAAAATACATAATTTTCTTTTCTTTTCTTTTTTTAAGATTTTATTTATTTATTTGACAGGAAGAGAGAGAGAGAGAAAGACCAGGTGGGGTGAATGGCAGCCAAAAGGAAGGAGAAGCAGGTTCCCTGCTGAGTAGGGAGCCTGATGTAGGGCTTGGTCTCCGGAACTGGAGATGATGACCTGAGGCAAAGGTAGACACAACTGACTGACCATCCAGGCACCCCAAAATATGTATTTTTCTAGAAAAATAAAAGTTTATTAAAATTGATCCCAGGAGAGACAGAAAATTTAAATAGACCAAATTATAAATAGGAAATTAGGAAAGAAATTGAAGTGATTACCAAAGGAAAAGTATGAAAACAGTACGGTTGCAGAGGGCATTTCCAAAAAACTGACAAAGAGCAAGTAAGTCCAGTGCTAGCCAAAATGTTTCAGAAAACAAGAAAAACAAATTTTATATTATTTTGTGATATTTCAGTCAAGACAACTCAGACTAATGTCATTTATGAATATTGATGTAAGATCCTGAGGTAAAATTTGTAGCCTTAGAATCCAACAACATGACCAAGTGCAATTTACTCCAGAAATGCACCAACTAGGAAATCTATTAATCAATCTAACATAGATATTTTATAGAAAACTTTTAATTTTCTTGTATGTTTTGTTTAAAAATTAATTTTAGTTTTTGCTCTTTGAATTAAAAGTAACATTTCAATTTATAATAATCTAATTCAGGTTAATAACAACTGTATAAATTTTATACAGCAATCTTGCTCCTTTCCTTCTCCACTCCATTGTACTATCACACAAATTACACTTTTATGCATTGTGTGCACAGATTTATAATTACTGTTTTTGCAGTTGTCTTTTAAATCAAATAGGAGGAAAAAAAGAGACTTGCAAACAAAATATACATTTACACATACCTTTATATTTTTTGTTACCTATCTTAGTGCTTTTTATTTCTTTCTGTGGGTTCAGATTACTGTGTAGTGTCTTTTAAATTCTGCTTTTAGAGCTCACTTTAGTATTTCTTGATTAATTTCTTGTCAGCAATTAATTCTTACAGTTTTTATTTTAGAATGCTTAATTTCTCCTTCACTTTTGAAAGATAGTTTTGCTGGATTTAGAATTTTTGGTTAATAGTCTTTTTCCTATTGCCTCTGTCCTCTGTAGTCTGATGAAAAATCAGCCATTAGTATTTTTCAGAATACCTTGTATGCAGTGATTTACTTCTCTCAAAGATTTCAAGATTTTCTTTGTGTTTGTCTTTAGACAGTTTTATGATAGTATGTCTAGGAATGGATCTCAGTGAATTTATACTACTTGGGCTTCATTCAGCTTCTGGGATGGATAGACTTTTTTTTTAAGTTGTGAAGTTTCAAGCCATTATTTCTTCAAATATTCTTTTTATCTATTTCTCTCTCTCCTTCATGGAACCAATATTATCTATATGTTGGTATGCTTACTAGTATCCCAGAGGACTCTGACGTTCTGCTCATTTTTCTTCATTCTTTTTTTTTTTTCCTGTTCGTTAAACTAGATATCAGTTGGTGTATCTTCAAGTTCTATGGACTGCTTAAATTTGTTGTTGAGACCATCAAGTAAATTTTCATTTTAAGTATTGTACTTTTCAACCATAGAATTGTTGTATGGTTCTTTAAAAATAAAATCTATTTATTGATATTCCCATTTGATGAGACATATTTTTATTTAGTTCATTATTTTATTTAGTTCTTTAGACATAGTTTTATTTAGCATTTGTATACATTTAAAATAGCTGATTTAAAATCTTTTTCTAGTAAGTCCAGTGTTTGAACTTTGTCAGGCACAGTTTCTAGCATTTTTTTTTTTCCTGTGTAAGGAACATACTTCATTGTTTCTTGAGTGTTTCATACTTTCTTTGTTGAAAAAAACAAGAATTTTAAATAATATGCTCTGGTAACTCTGGATATGGATTCTTCCCCCTCCCTAAGGCTTTTCGTTCATGCTGTTCTTTATTGTTGTTTGTTTTGGTGACTTTTCCTAACTAGTTCTATGAAGTCAGCGTTCTTTGTTATCAATGAATTCTGAAGTTTCTTCTTGCTTAGCTTACACTCTGCTTTAGGTTTCACTTTCCACTTGAACATAGATAGCTTCAAGGGCTAGCCAGAGGTAAGAGTTTAGGGGTTTCTCACATCTTTTCAGTTCATCTGCATAGTGTTGTATATCCACGTGGTCCTACCGATATGTGTGTCTTTCTAGATTCCTAGTAGTAGGTCAGAATTTTTCAAAGCCCCTGCAGACATATTCTCTAGCTTTTTCCTTTAAGCTTTTGTTTAGCTTTTCATTGCCAAAGTATTATCCAACACCTCAGGCAACCATGGAGTTAATCAATTGACTCTAATTGTTTTTTAACAAAACCCCCCAGGAATAAAGACTTTTCATTCCAGGCGACCTTCCTAAAGAAGCCTTGCAAGGAAATCACCAGACAGTACAAATAATGTTGTTTCTTTGGAAATGAGAGTTTAAAGGAGGTCAAACCTCCTTTTGGCCTGTCTATTGGCTACTAGACTGCTGTTTTTCACCATGTTTGCAGGACGTTGATTTTCAAGTCTACTGGAGAGCTGGAATGGGGGATGGGAAAAGGGCAAGTGAAATCAGAAGTTTATTGTTTTCACTGAGATTTAGTCAGTTTTCTTGAAAGAATGCTCTTTAGATCATTATACTCTTTTAGCTAATTTCTGGAGTTCTAAAAAATTTATTCTGTCAACTTTTGTCAGTTTTTCATTGCTTCTGTGGACAAGAGAATTCTTGAAAGTCCTTTCTCCTTCATTTTTGCTAAGGTCCTTACCATCTGTATTAATTTCTAGGCAGCCATAATAAAGTACTACCAACTGGGTGGCTTAAAGAATAAAAATTTATTGTCTCATAGTTCTGGAACTAGAAGTCCAGAATCAAGATGTAAGCACAATCAGTTCCTTTCGTGGACTGTGAAGGTAATGTATACAGGGACTTTATCCTTAGCTTATAGATAGCCATCTTCATGTTACATGGCATTCTTCCTACAGGTGTATCTGCCTCCAAATTTCTCCTTTTTATAGGTACCACCAGTCATATTGGCTTAGGGCTTACCCTAGTGACTTCATTTTAAGTTGATAATTTCTGATAGGGATCTCCAAACAAGATCATATTCTAGAGTAATGGGGATGGGGGCTTCAATATATAAATTTTAGGGGGCCATATTTCAACCTATAATGCTATCTTAAGCAATCTCTATAGAAAAATCATAGGACCATAGATGCAGAAGATTCATGCTATGAAATGCAAAACCTATTTATATTAATAGCCCTCAATGAATTAGAATTTTATGTCTTTAATATGGTATTTTCATTTATATGTATGTGTATATGTATGTATTCCTCTCTCTCTCTAAGTTTACACCTTACTTAATGGAGAGGTATTAGAGGCTTTCCTGTTATTTTGGGGGGGAAAGATAGGATGATAGTTGTCACCACTATTATTTTATACAAGACTAGGAGTTTTAGCCAATGCAATTAGACAACAGAAAAGGTAAGATGCATAACAGTTGGGAAAAGATGTTTGATTATGAGTTATTATATATTTGGATAATTTCAAAGAATCAATGTGAAAAAAAGTTTGTACAAACAACATGAGAACCTTGTTGGCTACAAAATTGACACACAAATCCATGATTTCAAGGTTCAGCTTCCAAATATGACAGAGTAGCTTGCAAAAAATCAATGCTACTGCCAAAAAAAGTGGAAAATCCAGATAAAAGTACTAAAAATACATTGGCTACTGAGGCAATCAAAAATGAGCATGCCTAATCCTCGAGAATTTGGCAAGTGTCTTGAGGGCAGAATCAAGTTGATACACTCATTTCTCTGCTACTTTCTTCACATTGGAATACCAACCCCTAAAGTTTTTATGTCAGTGTCTCTCCCCGACAACACTGTCAAACTTCTGCTCTTTTCTCTGTATCTTGATACTTGCTTCCTGCATGGGCATGAACTGAATGTTTTGTAACTTGCTTATTATTGTAATTGTCAAATTCCCTGAAGAATAAAAGCAATTGCAGAAATTGGTTTAATTTCTCTGATCTTTTTCCCCTTCACAGTTTTGGTTTTTGTTTTGTTTTTTTAAGATTTTATTTATCCATTTGAGAGAGAAGGGAATGAGGGAAAGCATGAGAGGGGAGAAGATCAGAGGGAGAAGCAGACTTCCCATGGAGCTGGGAGCCCAATGCAGGACTCTGTACCCAGGGACTCTGGGGTCATGACCTGAGCCGAAGGCAGTTGCTTAACCAGCTGAGCCACCCAGGCACCCTCCTTCAGAGTTTCTAAGAAACAATTTTTAACCAAAAATTCCATATCCAGGTAAATTTTTCATAACTGGTTAAGGTAGGATAAATGTATTTTTCAGGCATGTAAATACTTGAAGGTTTAATTCCTATTTGGTTTTTTACTAAGGATTCATAGGGAAGATGTATCCACATTTAGATTTGGAATCAAATAATCTGTAAATCAGCCTTAGGAGAATGTAAAAGGGAAGTCCTGGTGTAGTAGCTGTGTAAAAAGGGGAAAAAAAATAAACAAAAAACCAAAAAGTTATATTTGTTCCAGTTTAGAGAACAAGTTAAGAAAGATCCAGCAAGAAAGATTATTTTTGGAAAAGAAATTATTTTCTGTAAAATACTGGATATAAGGAAGATACTGAAAAAAGTATAAATTTGATAAAGAAGAGCAGTTTAAAAAATAAAAGAAATTCAAATGTTTAGAAAAAAGTTATAGAAGGGAACATGATCCACATATGAAGCAAACTTTTAAAGTTAGAATGGAAATGTGTGTATTCAAGGAAATGACAAATTAATTTCTAGTTATAAAAAAATGTATTAAGAATATTGTGAAGAAGACTTAACCTTTCTTCTGTCAACAAGGAAAAAAAAGAAAGGCAATTAGAAACTTCAGGATAAGACATTAATATTATCTCTTATATTGTTAACAATAAAGAGATACATAGTATATAAAACAAAAACAAAAAATTGTGTATGTATTACTTATATTTGCCCACATAAGCAATAGAAAAACAAAATATGGATGCAAATAATACTTAGAGAATGTAGAGAAAGAGTAGTAAGTGTAAACTAAATTTTTACTTATCACAATATAAAGTCAATAGATGAAGTTTGGGAAATCAAGATATAGCAGCATACACATTTTTTTAGAGGTAACACTAGAAAATTCTAAACAAATTTTAAAAAGTATTTGCGTTTGGAACTGATCAGACTTGGAAAAATACAGGATAGGTATCTTTGCTTTTTATTATTTTTTTCCTTTGTACTATTCAGTATGTACCCACAGATAAGTTGTTTATACTCAGTGGAGTGCCTCCTGGCTCATTTGGTTAAATAGCTGACCCTTGATTTCAGCTCAGGTCTTGATCCCAGACCCATGAGTTCAAACCCCACACTGGGCTCCATGCTGAGTGTAGAGTCTACTTAAAAAAAAAGAAAAAAAAAAAAAGGGCGCTTGGGTGGCTCAGCGGCTTAAGGCCACTGCCTTCGGCTCAGGTCATGATCCCAGAGTCCTGGGATCGAGCCCCGCATCGGGCTCTCTGCTCAGCAGGGAGCCTGCTTCCTCCTCTCTCTCTGCCTGCTTCTCTGCCCACTTGTGATCTCTGTCTGTCAAATAAATAAATAAAATCTTTAAAAAAAATTCTCAGTAACTGGGATAAAAGAAACAGAGGTAAACAGAAGAGTGAAATAATGAACATAAACTAAGTTGAGTGCAATCCATCTTTTTTTTTTTTTTTTTTTTTTTTTTTTTTTTTTTTAAGATTTTATTTATTTATTTGTCATAGAGAGAGAAGCGAGAGTGAGCACAGGCAGACAGAGTGACAGGCAGAGGCAGAGGGAGAAGCAGGCTCCCTGCCGAGCAAGGAGCCCGATGTGGGACTCGATCCCAGGACGCTGGGATCATGACCTGAGCCGAAGGCAGCTGCTTAACCAACTGAGCCACCCAGGCGTCCCGAGTGCAATCCATCTTAAAGCAGGACAGCATCCTCATAACACTGCTTTAACTATTTTTCATTAAAAATATTTTTCCTGAAGTATTTTTCCCAAAATGAACTTCTCCTCTCTACATTTTTTTATCTAAAACACAAATGTTTGACAGTTAATTCAACATATTTTTGATGTATAGACTCCTCCAGATCCATGTTATTCCTGTGAATGAAATTATGAAACATTTTATATTTTCATATAGCAAGCTTTTGTTTTACTGTTTAAACATTTTAGGAATTTGTTTATAACTTCATTTTATAGTTAATTAAGAACATAAGGTATAAAGATAGTAATTTAAAAAATATTCTGTTATATTTTATGGTTTCTGTAATTGATATAATAAATAATTTTCTTTTATTATTGGGATCCCCCCAAAATTAGTTTATTCCTCTGTTTGAAAATACATGATAATGTGACACTATCTGGCCTTACTGGCCTTACTTCAGTGATTGTTTCTATAATAAAGGTTTCAGAGAGCTTAAAAATATGCATGTTTTATAATAACAATGCCTTATGAAAAGTCATTCCTTTTAGGTATATTTTTTGTTCATAAATTTTTTGCTCTCCTTGGTGATTCTGTTTTGGCTTCTCACTTAAGATGCTTCCTGAGCACTTTGATATGTTTTCTTATGACATAAAAATCACAATAAAAATACGTATTGCCATAATAGTGTGTGGCAAGACATTTTTGCTAGGCAAACTGAACAATTTCTAAATGCCATTACGTGATTAAGCAGTGAGGTACAACAGGTTATATTGCATTGTGAAGTTCCATAATAGGGGTTGAAAATGCCTCTTAACATCATACTCGGGAGGATCTCAGAGCTTTTTACATGCAATTTCACAGAGTTATTAAAAAAATAAATGAAATCATTAAAAAACATTTTTCTTAGGTAAATTTAAATTCTTTCCATCACCCAGTGTGCAGTCATTAAAGTCTAATGCCTTTTCCTGGGGAAATAATCCCATACAGATTTTTTAGCTTTTTTTTTTTCTTATAACTCAAAATTTCTTAAATTTGACTTATTTAAATTTGGTTCCTATCATGAAAAATAATGGAGACAATTACCTTCAACTCAATTTCCAAGGTGACAGTTTATCAATCATAGTAATAAGTGCTTGGGTTTCTTCATAATATATTTAACTCTCTGACTTTTCCGTCTTTCTCCAACTCTCAGATTTCCTGCAATTCTTTGTAGAATCTTCTTTTCTTTCTCAGAGGAAAGTGAAAATGCCCTCCCTACTGAATAACTGTGGAAGTTTAGGTAACAGAAAAATACTCAAAGGATAAGAGTCCAAGGGTAAATAAATGGAGGACATCAGCCACTCCTGTAAATTATATATAAGCATACCAGAATCAAATATTTTAACTCACTCTTTGGTTACACAAAGTGACTTTTAAGGTTATTGCTTATTTATTAAATGGCAAGAGGCCATGTCCAATTCATAAAGTGTTTTCTAAAGTACCCAAAATTAGAGCAACAAAGGCTTTTGACCTCTCAGTTCAGCTAAATTTTGAGTGTCCTGTTTTAGCATTTGTTCCTACAGAAAATGTTGCTGGGACAAGTGTATTCAAGGGCAAATAGATCATTTAAATATGCAAGGGACACTGGCAGGGGAGAGAAATGTAAAACATACAAGGAAGTTCAGCTAATAAAGTACACACTATCAAGCCAGCTACCATAGTCACTGAATAGAGCTTAACTTGTTGGTGAAACTCTGGGACACACTTCAAACCACACAACTTAGAATTATCCCCACTGGAAAGTAAGGAAGCTGGAGATTAATATAGTAACTCTGGAGAGTCATTGGGTGATGCTACTCGGGTAAGCAAGTAGATGCTAATAGCACTTCTGGATTTTCAAGAGAACATGAGCTGAGTGACCTTCCATAGTTTGAGACACAAGCACTAAAACTTATAGAAGCAGACAGTGGCAGTTGGAAGTTGGATGGAGTATATGGGTAAGTCCAAAGAATGGGAATGGACACTACCACATTGTGGCATTCCTGCTAACTACATTACATTCATAACTACAGGTTTTGTATTGTTTATAATTTGATAATCATATTTTCCACAATTTCTACTGAGAAAATAAAAATGTTTACCAGTAAAGATTGTAAGACAATTTAAAGCTCCACTTAGGATAGATATACTCAAGTAGCAGGTATAATTGAATAGGTCATCCTTGAATGATCTCATAAAAATTGTGGGGTTAACACTCATTTATGTGATGGGGACCCCTAAATTCAACAATATCCTGGATGTCTTTTCTGAGCTTGAGTTATTTTCCCAGCTATTTTTTGTAGATCTCATTTTAAATAGTAGTGGCTTAATAAAATAAAAGCTGCCATGCATAATGTTGCACTAAGCACTGTATTAACCAATAAGCTTTGAGCCTTGACAACAAAACATTACTATTGCAGTTCAACACACCAGGAAATAGATTTGGGGAGTTTAATTACCTTGTTCAAAATTAGGTAATACGTGGTGGATTTTGGAGTTGAATCAGGCATTCTGAATCTATGGCCCCTGTATCATTTCAAGTTTAACAAGGGAAATAGAACCAATAGATGATGTGTAAGAAATTTATTGCAAGCATTTGGTTTTATGCAACTGTGGGGGCTAGCTAGGCAAATACGAAATCTGTACGGCAGGCTATCGGGAAGAGCAGGGCCTAATTCTTGGACATGAATTTAACTTCTGTCCACCACTGGGGTCTGTATTTACTATCTTTCTATTTAGTATCAAGGGCAAGATGATAGATTTAAATGAGCACATGTTGATAAAGTTAATTCAATTTTCTAAGGCCTTCCACTGAATAATTTATCTATTTATTCATTTATCCATTGTCTATTGATTGTCTATTGTAAAACAGGTGCAAGAGGTATAGAAATGAATACGAGATGAATTTTGCCATAAAAAGGTCAACATTAGTTTTATATCATCTAAGGAATCTAGTGACATTATTGCATGGTAATTTTAAAATCTAGTTTATAAAAATATGACAAGTTAGGAAAGAAAATTTAAAATTGATGGCTAGAAATACATATTTACATAGTAATTTATATGGGAGGATGACTGATCAAATTGAACAGACATAGCTAAGAAGTTCAAAGTGTGAATGTTATAACATGACATTATTATAATTTTACACACACAAAAATCCCAGAACATTTTAAACTATACTTTGTTAGTTCATATTTAAATTAAAAAAATCCTATCTAAGTCAGTTTATATTTAAAACAAAAATCCAATCAAAGTAAGGAGAATTGCCAAACTATTCCTTTATGGATAATAATAAATGGTTTAATACTTTCAGTTATGAAATCCAAGGTGACCAAATGGTTAATGTCTACAAATTGTGTATTTTCAGTACAGTCATTTCACTTTGTTGGGTAGAACTACAGACAGAATTAACAGGTTGATAGTGTGGCAGAATGAACCAAAGAATTTATTTGTTCCCGTTTTGACATGTTAAACGAAAAGCAACTGAAACTCCCCAAAAGATTAGGGATTTAATGGTACTCAACATTACAGTTATTAAGTATTTTGCAATTTTGAACTGGCAGTAAAAAGAAGATGATAGTTGAAATTATTTTATTCACTCAAAAGAAAATGTTCTCTTCCTATATATCACTTTTGGAACAGAAAGAACAAACTTTAAAAATTAGAAATGAAGAAGTGTCTGGGATAAGGATTGCCTATAAATAGGATATATAATCCACTACGTAGTTTTCTCTCAGAAATCTTAGTAGCATTTAAAAAACCCCAAACATCCCTTTGCACTCTGGTATTAATTTAATTTTTCATTTTAAAAAATTGTTCTTTGGGAATTCAGAGGATACACGTTGGAATAGGATATACATAGGATACACATAGGAATCTGCTTCTCTTGGTAATTGATTTGCCTCTGTATCCCTCTGATAAAGAGTATATAGTTTTTCAAGATTTAGTTGTTTTCCAGTGGGAAGATATATTAGAAAATCTACCATACAATCGGTACAGAATATATATTTAGGTTTTGAACTCTGTAAATATTTTATCTATATAAAAATTAAATTAATTAAAAATAACTAGACCAAAACAGTATAAACCTATCATGAATATTCAGTATGACTGACATGAAAAACCACCAACTATTTTAGAAATCACAAACTAAATTGCTTGGAAGACTGGACGCATCTATCAGGCACTAGAAAACACACAAAAAGGAACTAATATGTAAAAGTTAATACTCTTGACACCCTAACCATAGTATGAGAAGTGGAATAGAAATAAGGAAATGACCTTTTGGTTAACAGTAATTTTGTAATATATAAAATTTACAGGGATTTCAAAGATTTTAAAAAGTTATAGTATTCATTTTTATTTGATTCTTTTCTGAATGACATTGTTTTAAATACTCCAAGTATGACTTTAATTGTTGTAATTAAAATTAGGCTCTTAAAAACACGAAGTAGTATTCTCATTTGATGTATGGCCTTTTCAGTTGCTTTTCTGTCACTTGTCAAAAAATTCTTCATGTGATTGGTTGAATTGTCATGCATTCTCTGATAGTGTTGAATTTACTTTTTAACATAAGAAGTGAAGCCATAAAACCTTTAGAAGAAAACAGGCGATCTCACCATAATTCACTCAGTTGCTTAAACCAGGCATTGCAAACTATGGCCTTTTACAGAAAGAGATTTCAGACCCCTCGCTTAAACTAATCTTTGATTTTCTCTTTCATACATCATTTATGTTTAGCCAACTCCATTAAAATTTCCAGTTCTATACCTCACACATCCTGTCAAATTTGTTTTTCCTCTATCCCTACTGCCATTACTGTTCCATAATTTCCCTTCTTGATTGCTATAAAGTTTCCTAAATGGTCTTTGGGCTTCCATCATTTTCTCCAATTCTTGATACCAGCTGCTGTATTGATATTTCTAAATGAAAACAAGATTATGACTGTTTAGAATCTTCATTGCCTTTCCTCGACTACATTATTTTATTTTCCATTGTTAAATTATATGGCCCTTAGTATGACACCTAAGAGCCTTCACAAACTGCCCTCTGACAGTCTCTTCAGCTTTCCACTTCACTAATTTCCACCTAACCTCTGTCATATTCCATCCTTAGAGAACTGTTTTGTCAGTCAAGTGTTCCGTGATAAGTAATTTTCCTGACTTTTCACATGATGCTTTTTTCGCCTGTAATACTGAAAATGTCAAAGACATAAACCAAGAAAGGCAAAACTAAAAATAGAAATAAAAGATCCTCAAATTTACCTAGAAAACTGGATTAGGAAAATAATAGGAAAAGAATCAAATTATATTAATGAATAAAATTATATTAATCACAAGACAAAGAAAATAGGTAAGATGACACACAGCAAAAGATGAACACAATAATATGCCTTGTTATTAGCTTGTTTTTAGAATTAGTGTGATCCAGTTAAGATCCTCCATCTCAAGAAATATGCACTTTCTAAAGAGAATCAAGGAGGAAAAAAACTGATTATTGACTGTTTGCATACTGCTTATATGTTTAGTGTATTTCTTTGAATTTAAGCTTTCTTATATATTTGACAAAGAATGGAAGATAGAAGAAAATAGTGTGTCTTTGTTTTCTCTTTATTATCTCCATTCTATCCTTTTCTCAGTCTTTCTCTAGAAGTCAGCAAAGAGTGGATCCTTATTAATTATTCCTGAAGTTAACTGCTTTTTGTGGGGAAGGCGGAATCTATGATTCTCATCTCTCTAGAATTTAGATGTTTCCAAGGAACAATGACTTTGTTTATTTTGTATATATTACATGAGGAGGGTACTCCCAAAAATATTGACCATGAGAACTGTTTCAATATTTCTTGAAAACTCTTAATGTTTCTTCTCAGCTAATGTAAATCTTTATTAAATCATCTTTCCTTTCAGAATAACTCCACACATTGATGGCAATTATAGCAGAAAAACACAGAGTGTTATTACTGTCAATGAACCTTCTATTTCTTGTTAAATAAAGAAAAGTTGCCTTAATGTTATCACTTTGCTGTTTGTTTTCAGTGTAAATGAATAGGAAGGGACAAAAGGCTTGAGATATTATTCTTTGCCATCTTTCATAGAGCTCAGTTAAAGGAGTAGCTTTTGGAATTAATGTATTACTAAGTACTTTTATGATAAAATCTAAAAGTGTTTATGCTGATTTGTGCTCTAGCTTACAATTATATAGGCAACACTGCATTTTCTGGAAACTATTGCAATGGCTATAAAAACACTAATGGGAGAAACAAAATATGATGTTATGGGACATTTGTCACTAATATGCAAAATTATGTGCTGGAAGAATAAGTGGTTTCCTTTTATTAATTCTTTTTTTATATACTTTTCCTTCTTAGTGATAGCATTCAGTTAAAAAACTAGTAGTTTCTATTGTGAATTTATGTGGCAATTTACAAGCAAACCTCACAATTCCCGGATTTGTAGGTGTGTAGGTGTAGTTGAATGTATTTAAGTAATATGTCAAAGTCATTGTTTTAAAAGGATCAATGGAGAAAATAATAAACATTTTCTAATATAAATATTGAAATGTCTTAAAGACTAATAAAATAACATGAGAGATTAGATTCAAAGTCCTGGAGGCAAAGCGCATTGGGACCCTAAAAGGAGCAGCTATTTCCAGTGAACAAATCAGTATATAAAATATAAATTGCAAGTTAAATTTTTTGAAAACAATGAGGGAATTAACAGTAATAGAAACAGGAAAACTAGAATTTGAACTCATCATAGATGCACAGAACTTTGAAGCTGTTTGTTCTTGAGGGGAAAAGGAATGATGTAGTGACATTCAGTACTGTTTAGTGACATTCATCCTTTATTTATTATAAGTTTATTTTTACTGTCCAAATATTAAGGTACAAAGTCTGGAAAAAATGAATATAATTAAACATATATCTTAAATGTTTTATCTTTTTCCTAAGGAAAATAAACACATTTTTTAGTTAGTGAAGGTGTATATCCTGAAGAATTTATTATATTTAATGAGAAGAACATTTGGAAATATAAATTAAAGTGATGAGTTGGAAATAATGCCTTAATGTTTTATATACTTTAAAACATTCAAGTTCCTTGTTATATAATGTTGAAAACTCAATATAAGAAACTGTGGGTTCCCAAATTGTACATTCCAGTGAAACAAAGCTTTCTTTTTAATTTTGCCTAATTTTATCACTGAATCATTAAGGTGGAGATATTAATGTTCTATAAATTCATTCTTTCCTTCCAAGTCAGCAAAATGGCACTTCCCATTGTCCTTGGGAGTTAGGTGTGGCTTAGCTTTCTTGAGTGATAAGGAAAGCAAACATACATAGATGGAGGGATATGCCATATTTATGGCTTAATGATTCAGTGTCGTAAATATATCAGCTTCACAAGTTATGTACAGACTTTATGCAATCTTAATCAAAATTCCAATAATTTTTCATGAAATTTTTGTGACAAACTTCATACTAATGGAATGTGAGCAAGATAATTTAAAACATTTCCTGGACTGGGTCTTAAGAGTGAGGTCTTCTGGGGCGCCTGGGTGGCGCAGTGGGTTAAAGCCTCTGCCTTCAGCTCAGGTCATGATCCCAGGGTCCTGAGATTGAGCCCCACATCGGGGAGCCTGCTTCCCTGCCTGCCTCTCTGCCTGTTTGTGATCTTTGTCTGTCAAATAAATAAATAAAATCTTAAAAAAAAAAAAAGGGTGAGGTCTTCTAAATTTACTTTCCTCTTCCTACTGTCTGGATCTGCACACAGTGATTCCATTTCAATTACGCAAATTATGACAATACTCTTAGAAAGCCAAGAGAGATTCAACTTAAGACCCCAATTAACCATGGGTTACAAAGCTATTCCTAATACATGGATCACTTAATTGGAACTCTTATGTAAGAAAATATTATCTCCTTACGTTATTTCTGGTTTTGGTTACTATGTTACATTGGTTTGGATTGTAATTCCTTGGTTCACTGAAGTCTTTGTGACTCGCTTCAACCAATTAAATGTGTGTGGGTGTGAAACACTTGCAGGAAGGATGCTTTAAAACCAGTTTATTGTCCATTTTGTTACTTTTCCTGTGTCATAAGAACATCAATATTTCATGTAGAGATTTCTCAGTTGAACTAGGTTTTGGGTTATAGGCAACATGAAGCAATGCCTATGCCAACCCATTATGGATACTTAGTGTGTAAGCAAGAAATAAATCTTTATGATAAGCCACTGAGATTTAGAGGTTGTTTGGTGCTGTAGCATATTATACCCCGTCCTGACTAATTTGAGAAGCTTAGCCTGAACCCCGATCAGTACAGACCCACACAGCCATTTCATGGTTTATTCTGGCTATATCAAGGAGTACTGGGGTAAAATAAGAAGTAAAATATTTAGTTTGTGTGTGGCATATAAAAGAAGCAAGTATAAATCTAAATGCAAAATATCTTTCCATATTTTCACAAAGGTGTTTTCTACAGATTTAATGGAGGAAGGGAAATAAGTAGCTCAACTCTATGCAGTTAATAAAATCTAAAGGTTCATTAACAAAATAAGGGAGAAGATGTGTTAAGAAGAACTAAGATTTTAAGATAGAGCATCCAGGGCCCCTGGGTGGCCCAGTTGTTAAATGTCTGCCTTCGGCTCAGGTCCTGATCCCTGGGTCATGGGATGGAGCCCAGAACTGGGCTCCCTGCTCCTTGGGAAGCCTGCTTCTCCCTCTCCCACTCCCCCTCCCCTGCTTGTGTTCCCTCTCTTGCTATGTCTCTCTCCGTCAAATAAATAAATAATATCTTTTTTTAAAAAAAGAACATCACGGGGTGCCTGGGTGGCTCAGTGGGTTAAGCCGCTGCCTTCGGCTCAGGTCATGATCTCAGGGTCCTGGGATCGAGCCCCGCATCGGGCTCTCTGCTCGGCAGGGAGCCTGCTTCCTCCTCTCTCTCTACCTGCCTCTCTGCCTGCTTGTGATCTCTCTCTGTCAAATAAATAAATAAATAAATCTTTAAAAAAAAAAAAAAAGAACATCAGTGAGCTTCTTACTTTAACTAGAAAGTAAAGAGGAAGAGTTATTAAAGCAAGTACAAAAATATGTCAGAAAGGACAGTGCATAACTATTGATCCTAGACTGAAAGACTGAAAGTTGGGGCGAATGACTCAACATGCTGTTTGCAGCACAAACATTAGGTCAGCCTAGAAGTGGGTATTAAGGCAGTTTTGAAGAGGTCACTGGACCTATTACATGTATGGTTTCAAAACAAAACAATTTAGAGAGAGCTCAGGGGAAAACTAAGGAAAATAGCAGGAAAAAAATAGCAGTCTCATATAATATGAGAACAATAAGTGGAAAGGGTAAATAAGTCAAATAAAAGAATTCAAAGATCACTGAAATGTATGAAAGCAGAAAGAAAAAGGCAAAGGTTGATTAGAAAGAGGAAAGTGACAAAGTTTGAAATAGCTATTCCACAGGTGAAGAATGGGAGGCCAAACAATGAGTGAGGTGGGGCAAGCCAGGATTTCTGGATAAAAATTGCAAACTGAGAAAAGACTGCAAGAGATGATACAGAATCAAGGAGCAGCTGCCAATTTAGAAAATAGAAACAGAACTGATTCCATAGAAAATATCTCTTGTTATCCTTCAAACCCCCTGAATCAATTACAATTACCTACATGTTCTGCTTTCTCTTCAGGAATTATGACACTTTCATATTATTATAGCTTGATTACAAGTCAGCTAATTTTACAAACTTCTTTTATTTTTCTGCTTTATTTTTAACAACTTTATTGTGAAAAGCAACATACACAGAAAACACACATGCATAAAATATCTATGTGTAGATTAATAAATAGTTATAAAGTAATTGTCTATGTGACCATCACTTGGTCAAAAATAGAACATTGGAAGCTACTCTCCCAAAACTCCCATTGTGTCCCTTCCTATTTACAACCTCTTCCATCCCTTCTGTATAAGTAACCATTTTCCTGCATTATATGGTAAAAATTACTAAAATTTTAAGACAGTTTTATCGTGATAACTACATTCCTAAACAATATAGGTAAGTTTTACCAGCTTTTAATCTTCACATAACTGGAATTTTTCAGTATATATTCTTTTGTGACATGTTTCTTTAACTGAACATTATGTTTGTAAAATGCAGAGATGTTAACAAATATAACTGTAGTTCATTCATTTTCCTACTGTATAAAATCCTGTTATGTACTTGTCCTACAATGTATCTATTTAATATTGATGGAACTTTGTGGTCTTCTAATTTAGAGCTTTTACATGGAATGTACTTAAGTACATTTTTGTCCATGTATCTAGGAGAACTTATGCATGCACATTGAGGAGTAGAATTGCTAGATCACAAGGTGGCTACATTTTTCTTACTCCTTCCTAAAATTAGTCTGATTCTTTTTGATGCTTGCATTTATATACAAATTTTAGAATCAGCTTGACAATTTTCACAAAAAACTACTGGATTTTGATTATGGTTGCCCTGAATCTGTACATCAATTTTAGTTGAGATGATATACTTATGATACAGAGTCTACAATATACCAACATGTATGTATAAATAAAAATGATTTATGTATATATTTTTAAATAAAAGAACTGTAAATCTAGCTTTAGATTTATCTTTAGTTACATGATAGCTTTTATATTAGCAAAGTTTGGAGTTTTTGCCACCTAGATCTGTAGAATTATAAATAAATTCTATAATGAATTGTAAGTTTTTATTAATTTTGAAAATAATGAATGATTATATTCCTTTCTTTCTGGTACATATACAATATATTTATTTTTCTGGCCTTATATACTGGCTGTGACATTTAGCAAAATGGCGATAGTGATCAAGAGAAACTTGATCTTGTTCCATATCCCAAAGAGAATATTTTCCAAGATCCATTAATATAACAATGTTTTCTACAGGTATTATTATAGATAAGTTGAATAATAATAGGCTGTAGAAGATTATGATCCCTGAGAGAAGGGAAAATGTTAAAAGAGCTTCATCATCACCTTAGGTGTTTGTCTGGAGACACATTCCTGGCTTACAGCAAGATGTTCTTCAAGCAGAACAAAGTGGTGGAGCTGAGCTGAAGACAACATATATCAATATTCGAGTCAGCCAAAGCAACTAGAATGCATGTAGTAGTGCAGTGAAGAGAGAGCTATGCAGAAAATAGCCTCAGAAGTCTATATGGGGGTCCTCTAAGACTTGTTGACTAAGGGCTGGCTGCACACACAAATCTACATGAAGTTTTCTAGAATATGGTTGCTAAGAAGTTGTGTACAGAAAACAAAGATCAGTCACTCAGGAAACCCTGTTAGTACCCTGGACACAAAATGAGACACCAGATGCTATTTATAATTAAGGATCATGTAGTCCTTAATTATAAATAGCGGCTGGTAAAATACTCAAGATCTGTCATGAAAGAGCCCATAACCAAGCTCAAACAAAATTCACAAGGAAGGCAGAATTGGGAAGTTGAATTTCAACAAGTTATGGAGGCTTAGGACATACCTTGGATTTTTCACAGATCTGTCCCTAATAAAAAATGTAAGCCTACACATGAAGTAAGCCTTCACAGTTATAGAAGTAATAATCAGAAACACACACACACAAGCTATTGAGAAAGGTAACAGAATCTGGCATCCCTACAACATACAATCATGATGTTCAATATAAAATAAAAGTTTAAAGACATAGACTTCCAGTTTCTGCTTGGAATGTAGAACTAGAAAGAGTGATTATTTCTAGTCTTACAACTAAATAGCCATGTACATTGCTAGCTCCTAGATTTTCTTGAACCTCCAAGGGCACTAAGGTCATAGGAATTTTATTGAACTTATGAGAAAGTGAAGGTTATAGAGCAACCAATTGGTCCAAAATCTATAGAGACAGACCTGCAAGGAGAGAGGAGAACTGAGCATTCGCTTGACTTGAGCAGACACAGACAGACATTAACTAGAAGGATTGAGCTAGAGTTTTGAAATAATTCACTGTCTAAGTATGCACTAGCAAGAGTTATAGAGGCCTTGAGAGCTATGGATTTAGAGTTTGAAGCCATTTGAAGGTTCTTCTCTATAGACTCCTCTGGGCTTCAACGTGCACTCAGAGAAAAGACCATTAAGAATCCAGAAAAAGCCTCTCTCTCTCTCTCTCTCTGCCTGCCTCTCTGTCTACTTGTGATCTCTCTCTGTCAAATAAACAAATAAAATCTTTAAAAAAAAAAAAAAGGGCGCCTGGGTGGCTCAGTGGGTTAAGCCGCTGCCTTCAGCTCAGGTCATGATCTCAGGGTCCTGGGATCGAGTCCCGCATCGGGCTCTCTGATCAGCAGGGAGCCTGCTTCCCTCTCTCTCTCTCTCTCTGCCTGCCTCTCTGTCTACTTGTGATCTCTCTCTGTCAAATAAACAAATAAAATCTTTAAAAAAAAAAAAAAAGAATCCAGAAAAAGCATTCTTTGTGGTGCAGACCTAAGAGAGGAAAGCAACAGTCTCAGAAAGAGGGCCATATATTTACTCAGCCATGGAAATTCCATTTTCTTTTTCCTGGAGCTCATTTTCTGAGCCTTCCTTGTAATCATCAACAGACATGAAGCAAGCAGTGGTCAGTGAGATGGAAGACGTGAGCATTATGGGACACCTAGAGGCTCAGTTGTTTAAGTATCTGCCTTTGGCTGAGGTCATGATCCCAAGGTCCTGGGATCAGGTCCTGGGATCAAGTCCTCGGGTGGGTTCCCTTCTTAGCAGGGAGTCTCTCCCTCTCCCTCTACTCTTTCTCTCTGCAGTTGCTCTTTTTCTGTAACATAAAATCTTAAAACAACAAAACAAAACAAAACAAACACATGAGCATCCTGGAAGCTCTCAAGGAAAATTTCCTCCTGAAATAAAAGGAGATAGACAACTAAAGAAGTTTTGGCCCCTTGATCTCAAACTTCTTCTAAAGGGAGATAATCAAATATCTTCGCCATACAGACCAATATAATTATATGAATTTTAAAGTATTTATAAATGATACAATGACCCCCCTTTCCTAATCTTTCTGACAATTTACCATGGTAAAAGTCCATCAAGAACAAAAATAATTCATTTAAGTCATTGGAAACTACTAATTAAACAACTATTTCACATGAGGAATTATCCTAAAGGAAGGGACACATTGAAGAAGACTCACTTCCTAATTAAGGATAGTAAGGATCATCATGGTGATGAAAAAGTAGGTGATCGTGAGGACACTAGCAAAGGCAAAGTCCACTCAGGCAATTACAAAATAGTTAAGACTGCTTATGATATATCATTCAGACTATAAAAAAGGAGATATGCTCTTCTTAAACACACAGTTACCAAACCAAACAAAACAAAAAAGCAAAAAGCAAACCAAACTGCACATATACATACTTCTAGTTTTCTAAGGAAAAAAACCACATTTGCCAAGCAGGCACAAAGTTTATCTTTTGTTTTGTTTTGTTTTAAATTTTAAGTATTCTTTTATGATTTTAGAACATAATGAAGTCAGGGAAACATAATGTAGAATTAAAATGAAATTAGTATCTAATTATCCTACATTCATGAAGCCTAAGTTAAAAAAAAGCAGAGTAAGGAACTCAGTTCCACTCCTCCTTTGTATTCAATCTATACCCACTCATGTCTTCATTTTAAAAATGTAGTTAGCCTTATTGCACTATAATTAAAAATGAAATTTAAATGGATAAAACAGTTGTGCATATGTGCCTTTAAAAATAGATATGAGACAAAAGTAAAGGCCCGTAGTCTATGTTTCAGGTATATGCAAAATTTCCAAAATAACTGCAATGAGTATTCTTTGCTTAATTTTAGACAAGTAACATGATAATCATTACAAAATTGTGTTCATTTTATAAGCCAGAGACACTTTTATTTCATTTTCCATCTTTTAAGTGAAAACCAGTGAATAATCAGATGAAATTTCTGCTGCTGTACAAATTAAATACAAGACCTCTTAGAAGGTTCTATTTTCTTTCATTGCCAGATTCAATCTGTATTGATAATCCAATTGATCAGAATTGGTACCATCAAGCCCAATTCTACCTGTCTAATTTGGCTAGAGTTCCTTTTTTTGGTCCCACCGAATTCTGATAAAAATAGTATTTCATGGGAATATCTAAGGTGTTCACTGAATACCATATTCCTTTTTCTTCTAAGAGCTAAATGAATTGAGAAAGAGTAAGTACTTATGGGCCAAAATGTCATCTGTATATCGATAAAAATTTGGGAAAATGTAGCTGAGCAACACTTAATATTTTCCATTCCAAAGTCATTAGATAGAGTTATATTTTGTACCTTAGGGAGAAGTGGCCAAAATACAGAGATACCACCAGGAACTGGATTCCATTCATAGTATATAATAATCAAGTGGGTTTTATTCAAGGGATGGACATTTAGTTTAACTTTCAAAAATTAATTAATTGGTAAGTCACATTAACAAAGTAAAAGAGAAAAAAATGATACCACCAAATACAGAAGAAAGCTTTTAACAACATCCTGCAAATATTTACGATAAAAAATTAATTTCAGCAATAATAAAAATAAAACATAATAAAAAGGAAGTCCATCAATCTGAAAAGGGATTTGACAAAACTGCAGCTAATATCATAACTAATGATGAATGTATTCTCCTTAAAATTGGGAACAAGACTGGAATATTAACTCTCACTGCTTATATTCAACATTGTAACGGAGGTTTTAGCCAGCTCAAAATGGCAAGAAAAAGAAGTTATAAGTATTCTGTTTTAAAGTATTCTGTGATTGTATCCTCAGAAGATCTTTATGAAACTATAAAAAAGTATATATCAAAAGTGAGTTCATAGAGGCCAATTGCATTTCTACATTCTAAAAAAATCAAATAATCAAATAAAATGTTAAAATATCATTCATGTAAACTTTAAAAACATATAGGAAGAAGTTTAACAAAAACCATGAGATATGTTTACTCTGCTGTATGTCTATCTCTGCACAAATAAACTATAAAATATTGCCAAAGGAAATTAAAGAAAGACAAAACACATGTACTATATAGAGCATTTCATGAATTAGGAGAACAATGCTGTTAATATATCAGTTCTACCGAAACTGGTGTATAGATTCAAGATAATAACAATCAAATTTCCCAGAGTGCTTTTGGTAGAAATATAACAAATACAGTTATAGCACTCATATGACCTTGCTTGATTTCAAGACCTTCTATAAAACTATAGTAATCAAAATAGTGCATTGACATAAGTTGATACAAGCATTAAGAGTGAATAGAACCAAATGGATAGTCTTAAATAGACTATACATGCATGGTCTATTGATTTTCAACAAATATACCAGGGCAATGCAAAGGTGGAAAGTACAGTTTTTTCAGTAACACTGTTATTAACAGATGAATAAATACATGAAAAAATTAATAACCTTGATAACTAATTTAAGATTTGAATATAAAAGTTAAAACTATAAAGTAAAAGAAAACATTTGACAATATTTTCATGACCATGTGATAAGCAAAGATTTCCTGGTTAGGATAAAAACAGAAAATCACAAAAGATAATGAAAATGGTTAATTGTACTTCATCAAATTAAAAACTGCTTTTACAAAAGCCAAGGAGTACAAAAACATAGTTGCAATATACATATCTGGAAAAAGACTTATTTTATAAAAATCAATACAAAACATCAGAAACTTAATAAAAAAAATGTTTAAGATATATAGACCAAGAAGATATATAATGCCCAGTAAGCATGTAAAAAGTTACTCAACATTAATAGTTTTTAGAAGTAAATTAAAACCTCAATTAGGTATAAATTCATTTTCACTAGAATGGCTAAAATTTTAAAAGCAAAACAAAAGCTGCATAATCAAAATTTGTTGAGGGTATGGAACAATATTCACAACCAACAAAAAAGAAAAATTGCTTATCAGCAAGAGAATTGGGCAAAGTATTTCATTACAGTAATCAATAAAGAGAAAACATGCAATGGTGTACATGAATTTCACACAAACAAAAAGAGTACCTAGTATATGATTCTATTTATATAGATTTCAAAATCAGGCAACAGTAATCTGTTATGGTAAAAATTGGAAATTTGATTGTTAATGGATGAGGATATCCTGGAAATACACAAGAGTAATTTCTAATGTGAAAAAAACTTCTATATAATGCTTGGAGCGAGGGGTACCTGGGTGGCTCATTGGTCAAGCATCTGACTCTTGATCTTGGCTCAGATCATTGCTCAGGTCACGGTCTAAGGTCCTGGGATCCAGCCCCACATTAGGCTCTGTGCTCAGCTGCACTTAACAGGAAGTCTGCCTGAGATTCTCTCTCTCCCTCTACCCTTCTCCCTGCTCTCTCTCTCTCTCAAACAAACAAATACACCTTAAAAAAAATAACACTTGGAGTAGGGATTCAACAGGTTTATATATTTATTAGAATTCTTTAATTAATGTGTGCATTTAATTGTAGGTAAAGTTTAAAGGAGAAACTAAACAATTTAGAAGTTCTGTTTATGAAATTATTATTTTAAAATAAGTATCTAGTCCTATATTACAGTTATTTACATAATTTTTATTTAACAAATTTTAATTCTCACTGGCAGTTCCTGGATAGTAAAAATTTTCTCCTTGGATTTCTATTTTGATTTATCTTATTGTTATCTGAGGAACAACTTTGATTAATATTGTTGTGAAAGACACTTCTTTTTTCTAGTTTCTGACCACTAAAATATATGAGGACATCTTCCTCCTGCTTTTATAAATGGAAATTTATGTGGAAATAAATTTCTTGTGTCATAAACTTTTCCTTTATATACAAGTTGCATAATTTTCTTCTGATATTTATTCTACAGATAAAAAAATCTGAAAGTTGGTTATCCTGATTATTTTTTTCAGCATGAATTCTTGTAGGATAATTTCTGTAGAATTTTAATTTCAAATTGGGTCAATATGTATAGAGCTGTAGGTTTCCTTTAATTCATTCCATGGATAATTATGCTCCCCCTTCTCAGTTCAGTTTTAAATGCATCTAAGTTATTATCTTCTGTTTCATACTTTCAAATCCATAGTCTTGTTCCTCTGAATCCTGGATGTTTCTGATTTGTTCTCCATATCAGTGGTTTACCTTTGTTCATTGCCAGTTCTGGAATTTTACTACCTACTGTTGGTTTTAATTATCTTAGTAAATTTTAAGTGACAAAGAATGAGATGAAGAGAGGCTTAAATTATTTTACTCTGGTCTTTGGCTCTGTTTTCATACATGTGGGCAACCAATTTTATTTCTCAGGACGTTTCTATTAAAATTGTAATGTATGTTGATTTCTTTCAAGGTCTGATTATAAGATATTTAACAGATATAAAAGTAATAATAATAAGTATGGTAATAGATGCCATGGTTGTTGCTGTTAAGTTTTTAAGATGTTTCTGTAGCACAGAATGGAGATTGCTGCTGAGAGTATAGGGATAGTGGAATAAATCTGTTCGTCCGTTTCTGTTTTCCAGTTCCCTCCCATTGAGCAGCTATTATAATTTCATGGGGAGAGTCTACTATCCTCTGAGATATACTTCCCATCTGATCTTATATAAGGGTAACGTTGGTCTCAGGTCATGTTTCTCGTTTACTCTCTGTAGTGCTGGTGGCCAGATTTAATGCACACAGGATGTACACGTGAACTTAGAATCTCTTTTTCAGCCTGCCAGTTATACAACTGACCCAACTCAAGCACGCGTGCTGAATGCAATTGTTTATTTCCTCATATAACGAAGGAATCAGACTACCTAAAAATTCAAAGTGGAAACTGATGTTTTGTAATCAGGGACATTACAAACTGTTTTATCTCAATATTACTAAAAGCCCATAGACCAGGATAAGAGTGTCTGGCTTAGACTGCATTGAAAGTCTGAAATTTTATAGCATGTTTCACACTTGAGTAAATATAAAAAAGCCTTTGAAAATAAAATACATCCTAATGAAACCTTAGGCATGCCAAAATCTAATTTTAGACCTTTGTCAAATTGATGTTTCATCCAGAACAAGTTATTTAACTTCAAGTTACTTCAGCTGCAAAAAGAGGATTAGTTATATTATATAACTAAGAATAATTGTGATAGATGGTGAGTAGCTATACATTAAAAGACCAAGTAGTCAACACTTGCGGGAAATTTACAGCATAGAATTTGCATATTGGGTAAGGACCTCCCTTACAAACAAGAACGTTTCTTCTCTGTGAAACATTTAGCTCAGGAAATGTTAAGTGATGATAATTGGGCTCTGATTTTCTCTGCTATGCCAATATCATATTACTTTCAAAAGGAGTTAAGAAGGTTATTAAGATTTCTTAATTAAAATATTTCCAGGAACAGGGGCACCTGGGTGGTTCAGTTGGTTAGGCAAGTACCTTTGGCTCAGTTCTTGGTCCTGGGATCAAGCCCCACATCTGGCTTCTTGCTCAAGGGGAAGCCTGCTTCTCCTCCTTATGCCTGCTACTCTGCCTGCTTGTGCTCTCTCTCTCTGTCAAATAAATAAATAAAAATTCTTAAAAAAAATAAAATATTTTTTCCAGGAACAATAAAGTTGCCTTAATGTAAAATTTACCTATAGAAAGAAAATGGCATATTTTTACTTTGACCTGTTATGTCAAACTTGCATAAGGTCTTTTATGTGAATAATGCATCATAGGAAGCCTTTATCCCTCTGCCTTCAGAAGACCCTGGTTGACGAAAGAACACTTGAGTTGCCATTCAAATAAGGAGTTTAATTTGTGACTATTTTTTGAACACAGGGCAAATGTAGGATGAAGTAACTTCTAATAATATTCTTTTAAAAATATAATTTAAAAGTATAATTCATAGGTTTTCATAAATAGAATAGGGAATCCTCACAGGAAATCCAAACTCTTTCTGCTTGTTTGCAGAAATGATCTTTGTTTTTGTCCAGAAATAGCTATGTTCTAGAACAAGGACACATAAGAGAAATATTTGAAATTAGACTGTATATGATATTCTTTTAACATTAACATTCCATTTAGATCCTTAGATTTATAGCTTTATGGAATTTGAAGAGAAAATTTCATGCCATTTTAAAAGTGACCTTAACATATGTTCTATGGGTTTTTGTTGGAAAAGGGAGACATTTATAGTAGGAATAAATAAAAATAAATCAATTTAGCAATCAGAAAATCAGAGACAAATATTCATGTTAATATATTCAGAAACTATTTCTTGAATCATACATATTATATACAAAATTCAGCTTTCTCAGCAAAATATGACTGTATGTATAGAAAAGATACTGTTGGCAATAATGAATATTCATACTTGAAAGATGAAACCTTATTTTCCTGCATTATCCTGAGGTCATAGTTTCAAAAGGAACCATGGTTTAGATATTTCATTATAGAATAGATTTTATTCATCTTGTAGCATCAAGGTCTGATGTAGGGAATTTCCCAGAAACTGAGTCAGTATTATTTAATATTTCAAAAATTAAATCTGAAAAAAGAAGTGTACAGAACAAGGATCTAGTGGATTAAAACCCCCACATGATCATTCTTGCCTATGTCTATCTTCTACCTTGGTCAAGCCATATAAAATTTGTTAGATGTTTTAATATGAGAGCTAAAAATCAGGATGAGTTGAACCAGTTCCTTTCCTAAATTCACAGAACTACACTTATAAATATGAGACAAAGAGTTTTGTTTTTCTAGTGTTTGCGTATATGGGAATTTCTACAGTTGCACATTAAGTTGAAGAAGAAAGTTACAGTCTTATGAAATTCACAGAAACATAATACAGGGGATAATATTGTGACAGACTGCATATCACTAGTAAACTCATTTTTTTTTGTTTCATATTTGCTCATCCATTTTTATTCTTGCTTTTTCCTTCAGTTTCTCTCTGTTAACATGCTTTTGAAAGCATAGAAGTCCTAACCAAATTGGCTTAAAATAAGAACAGTCATTGTAATGGTTAATTTTATGTGTCACCTTGGCTAGGCTACGGTACCCAGTTAGTCAAACACTAATCTAGATGTTGTAGCAAAGTTATTTTTTAAAATGTGGTTAACATTCAAATAGGTAGACTTTGAATAAAGCAGATTACTTTCAGTAATGTGCGTGTGCCTCATCTAATCAGTTGAGACCTTTAAAAGAAAAGACTGAAGTCCCCCCAGAGAGTAAAGACTTCTGCTTCCACACTGCCTTTGACTTCAAGAACACACTATCAATTCATCCCTGGGTCTCCAATTGATCTGCGTAGCAGATTCAGAATTTTCCAGCCCCATTAACTGTATGTGCCAATTTTTAAAACAATTCTTACCCAAGTGCTACAGGAAAACAATAACAACAACTTTGGAAGACTGTCTTCTCAATCTCATAGCAGTAGAGTGGTTTACTTTGGTAACTGAAAACATGATTTATACCCTAGAGTAAATCTCAAATATTAAGGATAGGAGTTTCACTTCTACAAACAACTTTATCAGTTAATACTTGTTTTTTTTCTTTTGAGTAATCATAAATGTCTACTCCCAGACCTACTACTTTTTACAAGAATGAAAGGAACAAGTAAAGGATCATTAAACATTAAGATTAAGTGGGTTCACTTCAAATTTAATCAGGAACACCAGTCAAAGTCATGAAGGTCTTATCTAATAATATTTTTCAGGACTAAAGTAGCTTTATAAAAGCAATCTACTTCTGTTGACAGTCTCTTAATTTTTCTTTCAAATATGTTATTTAATTTTAATAGCTTATTTCTTTACTTGGTAAGTTGTGAAGAGCTATATTTTCTTTAGCAGTAAGTATTTTTCTTTCCATGGAAAGCAATATCTCAGTCAAAAAATATGCTGGAGGGAGAGAGAGATCTCAAAAAAAGAAAACAAACAAACAAACAAAAACAAAAAACAACAGTAATACTATTGCACAGTAAGCATAGACTGCATATGCTGCTACCTTCAAAGGTAGCTACTGAATCATGAAGGTTTCAGATTTTTATTCAGTATAAAGCAACACAGTTTTCTAAATTGCATGGATTCATAAATACCCTAGAATATTTATATTTTAAACTCTGGTTATATTATCGATACTTATTTCATCTTACTTGGGATAAAGCTTAAGATCTTTTCTGTTTTGGCAAAGGTTACTATTCTTTAGTGTTCCAATAACTGTCTAGGTAATTGTAACATAAATTTAAAGATAATACTAAAGCATTCTTAAAACCATATCTCTGATTAAAAATAAAATTCAATTGTTGATATATTCATACAGAAAAAAAGACATTGAACTAGAAATGTTAAATAGAATTATATTAAAATAACTGAGAGTTTTTAAAAGAAAGTTTATATATAAATATCTATTTTTACCTACTATATATGAAATAATGAAAAAGATGCTCAAATCAGAAAACTTACCAAATAATTTCACATGCAAGGTCATGTGCTAGTCACTGTGGAAAGGCTAAAATATAGTATAAAACAGAATAGTGATTAATAACCTAATTCTTTTTTTTTTAAGATTTTATTTATTTGACACAGAGAGAGAGAGATCACAAGTAGGCAGAGAGGCAGGCAGAGAGAGAGAGGGAAGGAAACAGGCACCCTGCAGAGCAGAGAGCTCGATGTGGGGCTGGATCCCAGGACCCTGGGATCATGACCTGAGCGGAAGGCAGAGGTTTTAACCCACTGAGCCACCCAGGAGCCCCTTAATAACCTAATTCTAAAGAAAATTATATATTTAGAGATCAAGGTACAAATACATTCAATAAAATGGAAAGGTAAATAATACATATAAAATACAGAATTTTAAAAAGTAGTTAAAAATGAAGTATAATGTTTATAATGAGTTTAATCAAATGGTTAGAGGTTATTGGAAACTAAGGTATCCAGGAAGGACTTGAAGACACAGGAAACTTGAGCAGAAAATAGTGTAAATGAAATTAATATATTTAAATTTGCAAACATAGTTGCACTGAAAATAATATAAATGTTTTGAGACAAATAAAAGACTTGGAAAATATTAATAATAAAATAAAAAATTTTCCTAATACACAAATATGTTTGTAAATACAGAAATATAAGAACAACACTCAAATGAAAATGACAAAAAATGCATTAAGGATTCACAGAAACAGGTATAAGATTTCTAATAACACTTGAAAACATTCACAATGTTAGTAGTAATTAATAGTATTTTGAACAGGTCAGTAAAATATTCTTAAACAATCAAATTAGATATATTTTTAAGTATAATAATCAAGTTGTTGAAAATTTGGTAAGGTACCAATTCCCAAACATTATTTGGAATAAAAATTGATTTTTTAATATAAATAATTTGCCATTATGTTTCAAGAACTTCAAAAGGGTTGAAAGACTTTGCCCAGTAATTTCACTTCTAATACTATATCTAAAGAAAAAAGTCTAGCACCAAAAAAGAATGAGGATTCCATTGCTACATTTCATATAACACAAAATTGAAAAAGACTAAATATTTGATAATCTGGAAATTGCAATAAAAATTATTTCTTTCATATGATGCAATGTAATTAAATCAGTAGAAATGAATTTAAAATATTAAAAATTATTTTGTGATAATATGTGAATAATAGCTTAATACAATTATTTTAATAAAATAAGGCTATATTACAATCTTCTTTTGCTGAAATGATTATGTATAATTGTTTTCAATTATATCTACATAGAGAGATAAATATTATGTATATATTATGTGTCAGTATATTCATTCATTCATATTATAATATTTTAGTTAATATTTTGTAAAATATTAACAAATTAATAATTACTATCACACCTATCATTTGAAACTTTATGCTGTAAAATTTACCATATGTAAAATAAACAGAAACAAAATAACATGAAGTGAAAAAAATCCCAATAGAATATTTAAAACAATAATAGCAATACAAAGGAAAACAGTGAATCAAAATTCTAGATATGTGTCATGTTTTTGTAATCTTTAAATAATACATCCTGAAGATATTGATGCCAAGGAAAACTAGAAATATGAGTTTGCCAATTATAATTAATGGGGAAATACTTATTTTCTCCAAATATTAAGATAATTTGTGGCACTGATTTCTCTGTAAAGGATGTTTTGCAATATCCTCAGGAGCAATTACATAAAAATAAAAATTGGTTTTATGTGGCCATTTTTTGTATTCCTTGTCATGAACATTTGTGGACATATATTTCTGTGAAATCATATTTCCTTGGAGCGGAAAGATATAGTCACATTACACAGGTTTCATGATATATATTGGAAAGAGGCAGAGATTATAGAGATCTAGAGAGATTGATCATTGAGGTGGCCGTTGGACAACTGTCTCAGATATCTCTTTAAATGGATATTTAATTAGAGGTGGAGCAGGAACCTGACAACTCTTGTCTCTACTCAATACGATAAGATATTTATTGTTTTGAGTGCTGAAAAGATATGTTCTTTATTACATATCCTCAGGTTACAACGTTTTGTCCAAGCTGAACTGTTTTCTAAATAGAAGATTTCCCAATGTCATACAGAGAAGCTGTAAGAGATGTCTATGATGTAAAATATTTGTCAGTACTAATTAGCACCCTGCTTCCGAAATCATTATTGAACCTTAATGTTTCTTGCAGAATACTGATTTTAAAGGATTTTTAATATGTAGCGAAGGCGAATTTTAAAGCACACCACAAAAAACTCAATCAATATTTTAAATAAATGCCCTTAATACTATCAATCAGGATCCCAAAGAAGAATTGATTTAAAAGAGCTGTATTTATTCATGTATCTTTCTGGTTTAAAGATAGGAGGAGAGGCATATTATGTATTAAATTATTATTAGGGAAGGAAAGTGCCAACCACACAGAGTAAATTCCAGTTATATTTGGAAATGCAATTCCAATACCCATATTAATGTTAACATCTACCTTCCTTGAGATATTTGTATCTCTCTGTATCTTCCATGAATCAAAAATTTATAATCAGTGAATATATGACTTGAGAAGTTGAAGGGTTTTTTTATTTTTAAAACAAAATAACAAAAATAAAATAATATATATATTACTTTATATTATATACATTATATATATTTGTGTATATATGTATATATAATATATAAAATATGTATATATGTGTAAAATATAACAACAGTGGCATCTGGTTAAAGTTTTTATGAAGTTGAGTAATAAAGGGCTGTAATTTAGTAACAGGAAAACTGGTGTGGTATTGATAGCAGATAATAGCGTTTAAGAAAAATAGAATAGAAAGGCAATTATAGAAAAAAATTTTAAAAGTTGAGTATGAGAAATCCAGGGCTCAATCTAAGTAGTTGCACTGAAAACACTTCAACAAGCAAACCCAAATGTGTACTGCATCAAACAAAATAGAAGTTTATTTCTTGCTCACATACACACAGTCTAGCATGGATGAAAAAGTCAATGGGAAGCTCCCTTGCATGTGCTGAGTCAAGGATGTAGGCTCTGTTGTTATGCCATCCTTTAGAGTCTGGTACCATCCATATTTATTATTTATTAGGTATTATTTATTAGGTACCACACCTAATAAAAAGGAAAGAGATCTTGGAGAAGTAATACCTCTTTCTTGAATGTATAGCCCTCAAATGGCACATACCATTTCTCAATGAGATCCACTGTCATAAAAATAATTCCAGAGAGGGTATAAGAAACTCAGTGTGGTTATAATCTCAAAAAGAAGGGGAAATAGACTTTGATGATCATTCAGCAGTCTTCATCATAAGACAGTGTGAATGAGGAATCACACCCATGGATCATGTTAACATTTCAAAGTTCTCACAACTCTTTGGGGTGGTATTATCATATATATTTTGCACTTGAGGAAATTTTGAGGCCTTTAAAAAATTTTTCCAGTTTTTTTCTACCATCTCTTCACAGAACACTGTCTCAATTTCTAGGGGAAATTAGACTTGATCAACATAAGGAATATATCACTGTCATGAGCATAAAGCCATCTTGTCAGGTAATTAATCCAGCTACGGCTTTGCATTCCTATTTTGCTGTATTTCCCTGTGTATGAATTTTTGCCTCTCCAATCTGTCTTGGACAAAAGGCACAAAATCCTTGAACCTGGTCTCTGGTTTTCCAGTCTCCCCAAAATACATGAAATATTTCCTCTGAATTCCAACCCAGAATGAGATCTTGCTATCTACTAAGACTACCTTTAAAAAGCATGTTCTTCTGCTTTGATAGTCTAGTGTTTCATCCCTCATGATTTTACATTGCAGGAATCTGTCAGCTTGTTGCTTATAATACTCCACCCTCAACTATTAACAGATTTATCAATACCAGCTGCCAGCTTCCACCCTGACAACATTCAGACACTGTATTCTGTTGGCACCTGATTTCCCTCTAGCACTGCATCTGGGTTTACCTTCTCACTGCCTTCATTGCCTTAGGGCATGAATCTGTTTCTAGGTCCCTGAACCACCTCCTTTTGTCTGACTTCCTTTAGTACTTAAGTCTTCATTGTGTCAAAAGTTAGGGCAGAAATTGAATTTACCCACACACATCAACAGGTAGGCTGATTTAAATCCAGAACACCCATGCACATACAGTCAATTGATCCTTGACAAGTGCGCCAAGAACACGCAATGAGAAAAGACAGACTTCATAAATGGTACTGAGAAAATGATATCCACATACACCAAAATAAGTAAATAAAGAAAATAAAGAAAGAAAAAAGAACTTGAACCCCCAGTTTACATCCAAAATGGATTAGAGACAAACATAAGATCAGAAATTGTAAAAGTTCTAGAAGTAAACATAGGGGAAAAGTTTCTCGAGATTGGTCTTATTGATGATTTTTTTGGATATGGCAAAAGCGCAGGCAACAAAAACAAAAATAGAGATGTAGGACAACATCAAACTAAAAAGCTTCTGTACATGAAAGGAAATGATCAACAGTATGAAAAGGCAACCTATAAAATGGGAGAAAATACTTGTAAATCAGATCTCTTACAAGAGGTTAATACCCAGTACATATAAGAAACCCATGCAACAATGTGGAGAAAAAGCCATTTGAAACTGGGCAAAGGACATTTTTCCTAAGAAGATGTAGAAATGACCAACAAGTTTTGAAAAGATACATCATTAATTATGAGGGAGATGCAAATCAAAACTACAATGAGATAACAACTTACATTTGTTAGGATGGCTATTTTTCACAATAGACAAGATATGGAGATGATCTAAGCATCATCTCCATATGAATAAGTAAGGAAGATGTGATTTTATATAATTGAGTAGTGATGTATATGTCTATTACATTGATTGTGGTAATGGTATCATGGGTGTATTTGTCCAAACTCATCAAATTGTATACATTAAATATGTACAGTTCTGTATATATCAGTTACACATTATTAAAGCAATAGATAAACACATAGATAGAATCCAGAATATATTTTACCACACTATAATAACTTCAAATGAATAACAGTGGAAAGGGCATAATCATAGATGACTCTATTTTTTTCAGTTCTCCCTTATAACACATAATATTACTCTGAGAGACAAGAAAATGATTTTCTGACTTCTGGCTTGTGATTTAAATCTTAATTTTTGTCTGTTTTAAATTTTTATTCCATTGTAGTTTTAAAATCTTAAAAGACATATGTAAAGTCTATCAAAGTTCTTGAATCTTGAGCTTTAAACTAAGTAGACTACAACTTATCATAGAATGTCTAGATACATTCAAATGGTCTTTGGTATTTTCATATCCTTAAATTGCACGACCCTGAGACTTAGTTTGAAATTGCTTCATAGAGGGTTTTGAAACGTATATACACTAAATATGATGCAAATCCTTGGCTACTTCTCAGGCCATATGTTTCCATATGATACATAGATGTGCAGCTATTTAACTCAAGGTTATCACGTACATTAAATATGCTCATGAGATTGGCATCCAGTGCTAAGTGATTTTTCATAACCATAGGCAACTGCTTGTGGTATACTTCAACAAATATAAAGAACTAGCTGACCTCAAATTGTGAAGAAATATCTGTAAGGCATATCCAGGCTGGCACTAACTCATGCAATGATGTGAAAGATACTACCTTGTGTTCAGTATATTCTCTGTCCCAAATATACATATCTAAGACTTTTTTTTTTAAAGATTTTATTTATTTATTTATTTGACAGACAGAGATCACAAGTAGGCAGAGAGACAGGCAGAGAGAGAGGAAGGGAAGCAGGCTCCCGGCCAAGCAGAGAGCCTGATGTGGGGCTTGATCCCAGGACTCTGGGATCATGACCTGAGCCGAAGGCAGAGGCTTTAACCCACTGAGCCACCTGGGCACCCCAACATATCTAAGACTTTAGCGGGGTTGTTTCCACAATATATGGTAGATGTTTTTAATGGCCGATTAAAATTAAAAGTCTGGTCAATATTCAGAGAACAGTCAGTATTCAGAGAGAATTTCTTTGTGCATCCTCTGCAATATCAGAAACTGTCTAGACCATTTTGATGCAAATGTTGCTGTTGCGTTGAGACACATCTTTTACTGTCAGCTTTCCTACTGAAGATTAAGAGATAAGAATGTGACAAATGTAACATTGTGGTATAGTTACCAAAGCTAAAATTTTGGATATAATATCTTCATAAAGATTGGGAAATCACAGCTATTTGTGCAATGGGAAGAAGATAATCTTCACCAGAGTTTAGGGTATTCAGTAGAAAAACTGAAAATAATAAAGAAAAAAAAAAGTATGGTCATAGTCTTACTCTTCTAGTCTTCAGTCATGATATTTAAAGTTAAAAATAGATAAACATGGATAAAACAAATCATATAGAAAATAAATATGTTTAGAATATAAAAATAGTCCATAGAATTTATGATTCTCTAGAAGATATGAGAAGGGTGGAATTTAGGTTGTGTTCTGAGAGGGTGGAAACTAATAAAAAGGTCAGATAATTAAGAGCATAAATTTAAAATTTCGTGAGCTATTCAGAAAAATATCCAAAGTAAATCAAAAGTACCATTTTATTAATATTATAAGCCCCAGACCAGAAAAGTAGAATGTATGCACAAACCTTTAAGTCCAGTTTGTAATACATTAATTTGTTTAACTCTTGTTTGTTAGCTATCTCATTCATTTTTTATGCCCCCTAATCATCTGAGCACACATAGTCTTCAGATAAATTCTTATTAGTAAGGATGTTGACAAGAGAAATGAGATCCTAACTGTCTCTGACAGTGAATCCAATTGCCAAACAGATTGAATAATGTGATTTTGTGTGTGTGTGTGACTTTTAAGATTTAAGTGACTAGAATACGCTCACCAAGAGTACTGTGAAGATTAAGTACAACATCGTAGAATTCAATGGACTGGATGAAGTGGAAATAATTCTTTTAAATAAACTTGTAAACACAACACAGTTGTGATAAAGAATATACCAAAAACACTAAATTTTGTATAAACATTTTGTCTCATACAAAGTATCCAAAGTGAAAATTTTTAAAATATAGAGTTAAGACATATCAGTAGAGTTTAAAGTAAATAAGGATAGCAACCATCAAAGATTGTAATGTTTCAGGAAATAGGCTAGGGTGAAGAATATTCTGAGTGACAAAGAAATGACCATGAATATGAATTATGGCACAATTCCAAAGGTATGGTATTGAGTAGGGAAAAGTACAATAAATGTGGGAGTGAGACAGGAAAAAGTACAGAAGAAAAAAACCACATGATGGCTATTGGATTCTTCCTATGGCTGTCTATTTTATGAAACAATTTGATGTCAATAAAAATAAATTGAATAAATCCTTCTTAGCCTACCAGCTAACTAGAAGCAGGAGAAAATATTTTCCTGTTATCATCGTGTTTTATTATTAACAGCCTATTTTGAAAACAGTTTATATGATCTTAACCAGCAAACACTGAAGAAAACAGTTTATGTTTTTCATCAGGCTTTGTTGCTTATCACCTGCAAAATGAAGTTAACACTAGTAGAAAGGTAAATTTCAAAATATTCATTTTCTAGATTAAAAATGTGTACAGCCAGTATAGCATGGGAAACAGCACATAATGTTCATGCTTTCAGATGTTATAAAATAGAGGTTTCTTTAATAGTTCCCTGAATCACTTAGCATATAACCCTGGCAGAGCATTTGTCATACCACTTTAGCAGCTTTGATCAGCTTCGTCATTTTAGACAACTAATAGTCTTTATATTGATTGATGCATTAATCAAAGCCATTTTAATTTCAGAATTAGCATATTAAACTGTTCTGAGTTATAGTGTTAATATTCCCAGCAAAGACTAAATTAACATTTTATTGCTGTTAACCAGAGGTGAAACCTCATAAAAAATTAGGTAATCTTGCCCAAACTTTACATTCCAAGCTGTTTAAATTTCAAGATGCCTAATCTAGACCTAAGGATGAAAGGAGGAAATACATCCTCTTTACCTGCTGACAAAATTAAATGCCAGATTTCAAATGTCTAATGACAGTTTTCACCTTCCATTAATATAACTATGTATTTAGTAGCAAAGAAAATCTAACATGACCATTTAACTTCCTTAGTAAAAATTTATATAATGGTCATTGATTTACTTTAAAGATAAGCAAATGTAAAGAACTGAATATTAAAATTATATTCCTAATCCTCATCCAGTATTGCTGATTATTTTATGTACCAGGTAAAGTTCATTTCAAATAATTTCTAAATTCATCACTGAAAGATGATAATTGGCTGAAAAGGAAAGCAGAACTTTATCATCTCTGTGACTGTAATTTGGTAAACTTTTTTCTTAGCAACCTTCCTCAGGCAACAGTTATGCATTATGGTCATCCCAGAGAAATTCTGATTCCTGTCCCTTAGGGGTTTACACAGCAAATGTCACATTTTCCATGTGCAGATAAATTCATAAATCAATGTGTACAGCTCATATTGCCTGAATCTTTATAGCAAATTTTAATCAGCTAAACACATACAAATTTTGCTACACTTCATCCACTGTTATGATAGATCAGAATATAGCAGATGTAGCTGCATGACAAAGAAACATTGCAATTAATGTCAGCAGAATCTAGATAAAATATCTTCTGAAAATGTGACTAACATTTTCTTACAATGAGCCATTCATATCTTCATCCTGTAAAATAAAGTGAGAAGATAATTTTGCTATTCATAAGAGAACATTGTTAGATACAAAAAAGCGATATTTTATCACTTCCCTAAAGTCAAATTCCTCTAGGAACCAGAGAGGACACATGCATAAGACCATAAGGATGGAGGAAGAGAAGGAAAGAAAAAGATTAGAGTATGCTTCATCTTGTCTTGTGACTTGTTGTGTCCTTTAAGTAGAAGAAATCATTGAGACAATATTTTACACTGATCCAGATGTTTAATAAAACAAAATGAGATTGCTGACAAGGTAGCTTAGGAAAGAGGTAATGAGGCTGATCATCCAGAATGGGCTCAGAGTGTAATGACAAACTGTGTCCATATAAGGCATCAACACTGAGCCTGTATGACACTCTTCATTGGGGGAAGGGGATCAACACATCCTTTGGTGAGAGTGGATGTTGGCAGGCTGATTTTACAAAATGGTCTTCATCTTGGAGGAGGCAGAGGTTGTAATCAATGAAATACATAATAAGGACATAAATTTGCTTTTTCTGCCTCAGTGCATATGTTGATATCACCTTTTGTGGATCTATAGAATGCCTGAGTCTTCACCACACAATATTGTTACTGACTAAAGGACATATTTTATGTGAAGAAAGTGCATATATAGGCTCAAAGTCAAGGTATTAAATTGTCTTACCATGTTCTCTTTACTCTAAAGCATGCAGCTTGACAGAACAATAAGGCAGAGTGGTGAAGACTCAATTACAGATTATGCTAGGAAAACACATCTTACAATCCTGGAGTGTTGTGCTATAGGATACATTTTATGTCTTAAAACAAAGGTCAGTATAGATGCCTTTCCCCACATGTCCAGGTTACCTAGATCCAGAGACCAAAAGACAGAAGTAGGAATGACCCTCTCACAAACATAATTAATGATAATAATAAATGTAATTTTTTTCTTATAATCCTAGTGTGCCTAAGAGATAAAATGCTTCTAGCAGAGCAAAGGGTTGATTCTAATGAATTGAAAATTGAGAGTGCCACCTTGCAATTTTTCACCTCCTCACATCACTGATCCAAAGAATGAGTAAGTGATCCTAACTACCAGTCATGGTACAAAATGGGGGCCGGGAGGAATGATGTCTAGGATTAAAATACTGACTAGATTTCCACTTAGTATTCTCATGCCTGATGACACTGTCAGTGGAACACTGTGCAAAGTCAATGAAGACATGACTACTATGGCCTTGTGTTTCCCAAACTAAGAGATCAGTTTTCTTTAACCAAACAAAAGCTAGAGCAGATACTAAGGGGGTACAGTTTGTGTATTGTATACATATTCTGTTTATACCTCTAGATCTACTCTCCATCCTTCTCTGCCTTTCTCTGTGTACAAGATGTTTGGACTTCCATGGTTTCCATTTGAACTCAGTTAATAATAGTCTCTTGCAGGACAGAGAGGATGTGTGTTTTTTCCCTCTGTTTCTTACCATTCAGTCTGCAGTCTGACAGTTGTTGAATTCTCCTTAAGCTGCAGCTTCTGTCTAGGCCTCATTCTCAAAAACAAAAAGCTGTCACTGGGTTGCAGTGAGTGTCCCTTCCCTTGCCCTTTCAAGCCTGAAGGTGGCGATCATTCCCCACTGTTACTGGATCCCATCTTTTCACTTTTGTTGCTTCCATTGCTATAAATTCTATTTGTCAAAACTCTCTTCAAAATGTCTCATCTGTTCCAGTCAGATTTCTGACTAATAGTCATCATATTAAATGTCCCAAGGAAAAAGGTGAATTGTATATAGCCAAGAGTAGTTCAAGAAAATCACAGGGGAAAGAATGGGAGGAATATAGAGAAAGGAGGCCAAGAATTAAATAATAAAGAGTCTGATAAACCAAAAAAGACCTCAGAAGACTAAAGCATAACTCAAAAATGGAGCACAGACCTAAAAACAGATGCAAAATGATAAAATTCCTGGAAGATAACATAAGGAAAAATATAGAAGACCTTGGGTAGGGTGATGACTTTTTAGATACAACATCAAAGGCACAATCCATGGGAAAAAATAATTGATAAGTTGGATTTCATTAAAGTTAAAATCTTCTGCTCTGCAAAAGAAATGTCTTTTTAGGACAGCAAAATATTGTATATGATATTATAATGATGGATAGGTGTCATTATACATTTGTCCAAACACACAGAGTATACAACACCAAGAATGAACCCTAAAGTGAATAATGGACTTTTGTCGATTATGATGTGTCAATGTCGGCTCATTCTTAATAAGAAATATACTATTCTGGAGAGTGATGTTGATAAAGTGTGAGGCTATGCATGTGTAGGGGGCAGAGCATATTTGGGAAATCTCCGTACCTCCCCCTAAATTCTGTTGTAAATCTAAAGTTACTCTTTAAAAGGGGGGTGATTAATACATTCTCATGGAGTGATGGAGATGAAATAAGATGATGTATTTCGTGAATAAGAACAATATCTAGGGACGCCTGGGTGGCTCAGTTGGTTAAGCCGCTGCCTTCGGCGCAGGTCATGATCCCAGCATCCCGGGATCGAGTCCCACATCGGGCTCCTTGCTCAGCGGGAGCCTGCTTCTCCATCTGCCTCTGCCTGCCACTAGGTCTGCCTGTGCTCACTCTGATAAATAAATAAAATCTTTAGAAAAAAAAAAAAAAAGAACAATATCTAGCCCACAGTAAACCAGCATTCATAAATGGTAATTCTCTTCCTTAGCTTTTTTCCCTCCAAATAGGATAATTAAGCCTTGGTTTAAACTAGTTCTCTTTTCTACTTTACTAATTCTGAATTCAGGGTACAATGAAATGTATATGTGATGAACATTAATGTTCACATACTTGAAAATGGGGCAATTTTTTATAATTAGCATGATATAAAATAGATTAATGGAATAATACTATAAATAATAACATCTCCTCTAATTTCACTACCTGTAAAAAAGGACAATGTCAAGTGAACGAAAAGACAAGACACAGACTGGGGGAGAATATTTGCAAAAGATATGCCTGATAAAAAGTGTTTATCAAAAATATATAAAGAATATTTAAAACTCAACAATATGAAAACAAACAACCTAATTTAAAACTCAACAATATGAAAACAAACAACCTAATTGAAAAGTGGGCTAATGACTTTAACAGACACTTCAGCATAGAAGATATACAGATGGCAAATAAGTTTATAAAAAGGTGCTCTACACCATATGTCATCAGAGAAATGCAAATTAAAACAATGAGATGCCACTACACACCTATTAAAATGGCCAAAATCTGGAACACTGACAATACCAAATGCTGACAAGGATGTAGAGCAATAGGAATTCTCATTCACCGCTGATGGGAATACCCAATGGTACAGCCACTATGCAAGGCAGTCTGGTGGTTTCTAACATAATCTAAACATACTCTTACCTAAGGTCCATCAGTCATGTTCCTTAGTATTTGCTCAAAGGAGTTGAAATCTTACATTCAAGTAAAAACCTGCACAGAGATGTTTATAGCAAACTTATTCATAATTTTCAAAACTAGAAAGAAACCAAGGTGTCCTTTGGTAATTGAATGGATAAATAAACTGTGGGGGATGCCTGGATGGCTCAGTCGGTTAAGCATCAGACTCTTGATTTCAGCTCAGGTCATGATCTCAGGGTCTTGAGATGGAGCCCTGTGCCCTGCTCCATGCTGAGTGTTGAACCTGCCTGGGATTCTCTCATTCCCTCTCCCTCTGCTCCTCCCCATTACCCCACTCATGCTCTTTAAAATACGAAAACAGACAAATATACTGTGATACATCCTAACTATGGAATATTATTCAGCACCGAAAAGAAAGGAGCTACCCAGCCAAGAAAAGACAAAGAGGACTTAAATGTAAATTATTAAGTGAAAGAAGCCAATCCAGTAAAGGCTATATTGCATGATTCCAACTATATGACTTTCTGCAAAAGGCAAAACTATGAAGACAGCAAAAGAGTCAGTGTTTGCCAAGTGTTGGGGTGAGGAAGAATGCATAGGCAGAGCATATATGACTTTTAAATCACTGAAATTATTCTGTATAATACTACGTGCTGGATACATCTCATTCTACATTGGTTCAAATCCACAAAATGTAGACCATTAGGAATGAAACTTTAAGTTATCTATGGACTTGGAGATTATGGTTCTTGTAACTGTGATTCATCAGTTGTAACAAATATATCATTCTGGAGGGGGATATTAATGATAAGGGAGGCTATGCATTTGTGAAAACAGAAGGTGTATGAGAAATCCCTATACCTTTCCTCAGTTTCGCCGTAAAACTGCTTTAAAAACATAAAGTCTTAATTAAAAAAAAGAAAAGAAAAAAGGGGAAAAGGGGGAAAAGCTAATATATTTTAAAATTCTGTTTTTAAGCATCTAATACATTATGAAGCACAAAACCTTATGTTCCAAAACAAATAATGGCACTTTAGAGATATTGCACTGCTTGTACAATGAATTCATCATCTCCATAAGATGGATCTGCTATTGCATTTTAGTCTGTCTGTCTTGAAGACAATTTGTTCTCTTTAACTGCCAAACTGGTAGGGGTCAAATCAAAAGTACATTAGTAAATGCACTTCTAGTGAGCTAAGTTCTAAACTTCAGACTATCAGCACTTGGAGTAGTATTGTTCTTGGAGGAATGACTAAAGATGGAATATTTGACTAGCATGCCATACTTTGAAAAAAGCATTCACACCAAAAATACATAAACTGCCTTATTCTTCATACTACATTGTGCCTTAAGGCAACTATTCTAGCTATCTCAGAATTGTTTCCCTTTCAAAATCCCTGGCACTTGTCAATTTTACAAATAACTGAAATACTGTAAGCATGGAGGCCAGAATTTGTGTCAATTTGGACATCTGCATGAGATCCAATATTACCAAAAGGTCAGCATAATAACAAAACAATTTCCTCAGCAAGATGAATACAAATTTCCTAATTACTTTAAATTTAAGTTCAAATAGCACTTTTGAAATATTCAATATTAATTATAAGAATGTTTTGTTTACAACTTTAAGATTAAAACATAAACTTTTATGTGTGTATGTCTTGATAAATTGGTCTACATCTTTATTTTTATTGCTTTAATTTTTAATGGAGATATAATTTATATTCAGTAAAGTTCACTCCCCACAGTAATACAGTTCTAGAATTTTGAAAAACAAATGTAGTCATCAGACCCAGTGAAATTTAGGTCTACTACTCCTCTGCCATCTTGTCACTATCTCAAAAAGTTGAAAATAGAGCTACCCTATGACCCAGCAATTGCACTACTGGGTATTTACCCTAAGAATACAAATGTACTTGTCCAAAGGGGCATGTACATCTGAATGTTTATAGCAGCGAGATTCACAACAGCCAAACCACGGGAAGAGCCTAGATGTCTGTCAACAGATGAATGGATAAAGAAGATGTGGTATATATATATACAGTGGAATACTATGCAGCCATCAAAACCTCCAAATCTTGCCATTTGCAATGATGTGGATGGAACTAGAGGATATTACGTTAAGTGAAATAAGTCAATTAGAGAAAGACAATTTTTTAAAAATATTTTTTTATTTATTCATTTGACAGATCAAAAGTAGGCAGAGAGGCAGGCAGATTGAGAGAGAAGAGAAAGCAGGCTCCCCACCGAACAGAGAGCCCAATGCAGGGCTCGATCCCAGGACCCTGGGATCATGACCAGAGCCAAAGGCAGAGGCCTTAACCCACTGAGCCACCCAGGTGCCCTGAGAAAGACAATTTTTATATGATCTCTTGAGAGGCAGGGCAGGCAGGGCAGGGGGTTGCAGGGGGAAGGGAGGGAAAAATGAAACAAGGTGGAAAAAAATGAAACAAGATGGCACTGGGGAGGGAGACAAACCATAAGAGACTCTTAATCTCAGGAAAAAAACTGAGGGTTGCTAGAGGGGAGGGAGGTGGGAGGGCTAGGGTGGATAGGTGATGGACATTGGGGAGAGTATGTGGTATGGTGACTGCTAGACCTGTACCCCTGAAACAAATAATACATTATAAGTTAATAAACAAACAAACAAACAAAAAACCAAGACAAATCAAAACAAAACAAAATAACAAATGTAGTCACCACCATGACAATCAGGATAAATACAATTTCTATCCCATTGAAGAAGTTCCCTTATTTCTTAATTTATTATGAATTTTAAAAATCAGGAATGATGTCGAATATTTTCAAGTGATTTTTCAGTGTCTATTGAGAAGATTACATAATTTAAAAAATTGTATTGGTTAATTGGTGAATGACAAGCATTGATTTTACTTTTTTTTTTTTTAGATTTTATTTATTTTATTTGACAGAGAGAAATCACAAGTAGGCAGAAAGGAAGGCAGAGACAGAGGGGAAGCAGGGCTCAATCCCGGGACCCTGAAATCATGACCTGAGCCGATGGCAGAGGCTTAACCCGCTGAGCAACCCAGGCACCCCAAGCATTGATTTTCAATGATTGGGCCAAAATTGCACTCCTACATGAATCAGAGCTGATCCTGATATACTATTCTTTTTATATACTGCTGGATTTGATTTGGTAATATATTGTTAAAAATTTTGTATCTGTGATTATGAGGCATATTTGTCTCTAGTGTTCTTTTTTTTAAATAATATATATGATTGTGGCATCAGAGAAAAGCTTAGATTAGTCATTTGAGAAGTTTCTTGTAAGCTATCTATATTAATACAGTCATTGTTAGATTCTAGTAGAAAGCTGTGGTTGTTTTGTTTTCTTGTTCTGACATGTCTATTTATTTCTATACTGTCAGTTTATGTCTTTAAACACTTTAAAATAATTGTGTCACTTAGTTCTATCTTCCACAGTTTCTGATGCAAAATCTATTATCATTCAAATCATTGTACCATTATTTTTCTTGGGCTGCTTTCAAGATTACCTCTTGGAAATTTCTCACGAGTTTGTTTATGATGTGTCTAGGCATGGATTTCCTTGAGTCTATTGTGGTTGAGATTCAGTTATATTATTAAATCTGTAGGTTTGTGTTTCTTACTAAATTGAGATATTTATGAATATTACTTCTTCAAAATAGTTTTTTGGTATTGCAGTTCATATATGTTATTTAGGATAGAGTATCTACTTACAAAATAATGCAAGTTTGTAGAAAACAACTTAATACTACATGTTGAGAATATTAAAATAATTCATGTATTTCAATTATCCTTTTAAAAACTATGCTAAGTAAATAATTAGAACAGTGATCAAGTACTTATAAATGAAGTAAACTTTTCTAATATTATGCATGAGGACAGAACTTTGAACCACATATAAACATTCAGTGTTAGTACTTTCAGTAATAATAAGTAAAGTTATACTCAGTTAACTTCTCTGAACTCAGTTCAGATGATGTATGTGGCTTATGCTAAATATCACTAAAACACACAAATATAAGACTTTCCTTTGATCCCTAATTAGAAAGATAGTAAAGAAATTATCCCTTGAAAATAATTGGTCCAGAGATTGATCACTTCCAGGATCTCAAGATTATTTTAATGTATCATTAGATTCAGTTTATTAGTATTTTATTGAGAATTTTTGCAACCATGTTCATGAGGGATATTGGCTTATAGTTCTCTTTTTCAGTGGAGTCTTTATCTGGTTCTGGTATCAGGATAATGCTGACCTTAAAGAATGAATTTGGAAGTTTTACTTCCTTTTCTATTTTTTGGAATAGTATGAGAAGAAAATATAGTAAGTCTTTTTTATTTTTTATTTATTTTAAAAATGATTTTATTCATTTATTTTAGAGAGAGAGAGAGAAAGCAAGCACAAGCAGAGGAGAGGGGCAGAGGGGAAAGCAAACTTCCTGCTGAGCAGCGAGCCTGACGTGGGATTCTGTCCCAGGGCCCCGGGATCATGACCTGAGCTGAAGGTAGATGCTTAATCAACTGAGTCATCCAGGCACCTGATATTAACTCCATTTAAGTACCTGGTAGAATTCACCTGTGAAGCCATTTGTCCCTGGACTTTTATTTTGGGGATTTTTTATTTTTTGATCAAAACTTTTTTAATCAAAACTTTTATTTTTTGATTACTGATTCTATTTCTTTGCTGGTTATCAGTCTGTTCAAGTTTTCTATTTCTTCCTGTTTCAGTTTTGGTTTAGTTTATATGTTTGTAGGAATTTATCCATTTCTTTCAGTTTGTCCAATTTGTTGGCAAATGGTTTTTCCTAACATTCTCTTATAATTGTCTGTATTTCTGTGGTGTTGGTTGTTATTTTTCCTCTCTCATTTGTCATATTATTTATTTGGGTGTTTTCTCTCTTCTCAAACTATTTCAAAAAATAGAAAAGGAAGGAAAACTTCCAAAAAATCATTCACTGTGACCAAGTGGGATTTATCCCTGTGTTGCAAGTCTGTTTCAGTATTCACAAATCAATAAATATGATATACCACATTAGCAAAAGAAAGGATAAGAACTATATGATCATTTCAATAGGTGCAGAAAAAGCATTTGACAATGTACAACACCCATTCATGATAAAAACCCTCAACAAAGTAGATTTAGAAAGAACATACCTCAACATAATGAGGGTCACCTATGAAAAACCTACAGCTAATATCCTCATTGGGAAAAACTGAGAACTTTTCATCTATGGTCAGGAACAAGACAGGAATATCCACTCTCATCATTGTTATTTAACATTGTCCTGGACATCTTAGCTGCAGCAATCAGACAACAAAGAGAAATAAAAGGCATCCAAATCAGCAAGGAAGAAGTAAAACTTTCAGTATTTGCAGATGACATGATACCTTGTATAGAAAACCTGAAGTGATTTTCTTTCATTCATAATATGCAGAATTTATCTAAGTAACATTTTGGAAATACTTTACAAATAGACCTCTATTAATTTCTTACTGTTTAATAAAGGCCCTTTTTCTTGCTGTTAGTAGAATTTACACATAAAATTAAGCATTGGTTAATGAACTTTCTTTAACAAAGAGAAAGATTGCCAAAAATTCTTCTCTACAAGCATTTCTCAATAAGAAGTCATCAGATTTACAGATCATAATATTTGACCATAAGTCCAGTGATAACCCAATGGCTCCGATTACTGAAATTTCTGGTGACTAGATTCTCAGAACTTTAGGGTCCTTCTACTAGTTATAATTAACAGACCTATTAGTTAGAATTAACATATTAACAAACCTAGAATTAACAAGAATTAACAAGCCTAAAATTAACAAACTTTTATTTTTTGATTAGTGATTCAATTTCTTTGCTGGTGAACTCTCCTGCACTGTTGGTGGGAACGCAAACTGGTGCAGCTACTCTGGAAAATAGTATGGAGATTTCCTAAGAAGTTAAAAAAAGAACTACAATATGATCTAGTAATCACACTACTGGTTGTTTACCCAAAGAATACAAAAACTAAAATCATAAGCTAAATCAATAGGATACATGAACCTCTGTGTTTATAGCAACATTATTTACAATAGCCAAGATATGGAAGCAGCCCAAGTGTCTATGGATTAATGAATACATAAAGAAAAGGCGGTATGTGTACACACAGACAGACACACACATACACACACACAGGAATATTATTCAGCCATAAAAGAGAATGAAATCTTGCCATTTGCAACAACATGGATGGAGCTAGAGAGTATTATGCTAAGTGAAATAAATCAGACAGAGAAAGACAAATATCATATGATTTCACTCATATATGGAATTTAAGAAACAAAACAAGCAAAGGAAAAAGAAAAGAGAGAGAGAGGTAAACTACGAAACAGACTCTTAACTATAGAGAACAAACTGGTGGTTACCAAAGGAGAGGTTGGTGGGGGGTGTATGAAATGATGGGCACCAGGTGATGTATTGAAGTGTTAAATCACTATGTTGCATACCTGAAACTAATATTACACTGTATGTTAACTACAATGGAATTTAAATAAAAACTTTAAAAATTAACTTTTTGAATATTAATTCAAATATAAAATAAATCAAAATCAAAATAGATACATTTAATTTAAATAAGAAAATAAATATTTTAAAATAAAAGAAACCCATTGGCCATTGAAATAATTTTTATGTAAATTTCTGAATACATTTTAGAAATTGGCAGAGTGAAATTTAGACTAATTAAAATAGTTTTTATTTGATTCAAAAAAAATGATTAAGCCATTGAATGTTAGGCTTTCTGTTAGAACAGTTGAAAATACCCAATCTGTTGCAGGTATCTCTTATTCATAGGCCATCATTTTAAGTGGCTTAGCCTCCAGAACTACAAACATGCAGATGATGATTTAGCATTCAGCTAGGAAAAGATTTCTATAGTCTTTCTTCTCTCAAAATCATCATACTCATTTCAGGAAACTTAAAGAAGAACCAGGGTTAGATTTCCTTAAAGGCTGTGTCTGTTTTTCAAGTTTCAACCATGTTAAACACAGAAATCATAGCATAAAGTTTGCTCTGGAAATTAAATAGTAATCCCTTTGAATTTTTCCAGCTGCTTAGAGTCCGGTGTGGACAATTATCACTAGAAGAACTATTTTTCTAACCAATATAATAAAGATATACAAGATTTAAAAACGTTTATTTTTTAGTCTATAGGCCTAAAAAATCTGTTATGATTTTAAAAACTTTCTTCTGAAAAATTCTGCAACAGCCTATTTTTTAATTTTTTTTTATTAACATATAATGTATTATTAGCCACAGGGGTACAGGTCTGTGAATCACCAGATTTACACACTTCACAGCACTCACCATGGCACATACCTTCCTCAATGTCCATAACCCAACCACCCTCCCCCTTCCCCTACCCCACAGCAACCCTCAGTTTGTTTTGTGAGATTAAGAGTCTCTTAAGGTTTGTCTCCCTCCTGATCCCATCTTGTTTCCTTTATTCTTTTTTTTTAAATTTTTTTATTTTTTCAGTGTAACAGTATTCATTATTTTTTAAGGTATTTTATTTAAATTTTATTTAATTCCTTTTTTTTTTCTAAATTTTTTAAAATTTTTTATTTTTTTCAGCATAACAGTATTCATTATTTTTGCACCACACCCAGTGCTCCATGCAATCCGTGCCCTCTCCAATACCCACCACCTGGATCCCCCAACCTCCCACACGCCGCCCCTTCAAAACCCTCAGATTGTTTTCCAGAGTCCATAGTCTCTCATGGTTCACCTCCCCTTCCAATTTCCCTCAACTCCCTTCTCCTCTTCATCTCCCCTTGTCCTCCATGCTATTTGTTATGCTCCACAAATAAGTGAAACCATATGATAATTGACTCTCTCTGCTTGACTTATTTCACTCAGCATAATCTCTTCCAGTCCTGTCCATGTTGCTATAAAAGTTGGGTATTCATCCTTTCTGATGGAGACATAATATTCCATAGTGTATATGGACCACATCTTCCTTATCCATTCGTCCGCTGAAGGGCATCTTGGTTCTTTCCACAGTTTGGCGACCGTGGCCATTGCTGCTATAAACATTGGGGTACAGATGGCCCTTCTTTTCACTCCATCTGTATCTTTGGGGTAAATACCCAGTAGTGCAATTGCAGGGTCATAGGGAAGCTCTATTTTTAATTTCTTGAGGAATCTCCACAGTGTTCTCCAAAGTGGCTGCACCAACTTGCATTCCCACCAACAGTGTAAGAGGGTTCCCCTTTCTCCACATCCTCTCTAACACATGTTATTTCCTGTCTTGCTAATTTTGGCCATTCTAACTGGTGTAAGGTGGTATCTCAATGTGGTTTTAATTTAAATCTCCCTGATGGCCAGTGATGATGAATATTTTTTCATGTGTCTGATAGCCATTTGTATGTCTTCATTGGAGAAGTGTCTGTTCATATTCTGCCCATTTTTTGATATGATTGTCTGTTTTGTGTGTGTTGAGTTTCAGGAGTTCTTTATAGATCCTGGATATCAACCTTTTGTCTCTACTGTCATTTGCAAATATCTTCTCCCATTCCGTGGGTTGCCTCTTTTTTTTTTTTTACTGTTTCCTTTGCTGTGCAGAAGCTTTTGATCTTGATGAAGTCCCAAAAGTTCATCTTCACTTTTGTTTCCTTTGCCTTTGGAGACATATCTTGAATGAAGTTGCTGTGGCTGATATCGAAGAGGTTATTGCCTGTGTTCTCCTCTAGGATTCTGATGGATTCCTGTCTCACATTGAGATCTTTTATCCATTTTGAGTTTATCTTTGTGTATGGTGTAAGAGAATGGTCGAGTTTCATTCTTCTGCATATAGCTGTCCAGTTTTCCCAGCACCATTTATTGAAGAGACTGTCTTTTTTCCACTGTATATTTTTTCCTGTTTTCAAAGATTAATTGACCATAGAGTTGAGGGTCCATATCTGGGCTCTCTACTCTGTTCCACTGGTCTATGTGTCTGTTTTTATGCCAGTACCATGCAGTCTTGGTGATCATGGCTTTGTAGTAAAGCTTGAAATCAGGTAATGTGATGCCCCCAGTTTTATTTTTGTTTTTCAACATTTCCTTAACGATTCGGGGTCTCTTCTGATTCCATACAAATTTTAGGATTATTTGCTCCAGCTCTTTGAAAAATAACAGTGGAATTTTCTTTTCCTACCCCCCAAACTCCCCATGTTGCCTCTCAACTTCCTCATATCAGGGAGATCATATGATAATTGACTTTCTCTGATTGACTTATTTCTCTAAGCGTAATACCCTCTACTTCCACCTATGTCATTGCAAATGGGAAGATTTCATTTCTTTTGATGGGCAAGAGCCTATTTTAACTGATTATAATTTTGATTATAATTTTGAACTCAACATTTTAAATTAAATATTTAATTGATAACAAGTGACTTCCTGAGTTTTCATCTTTCTTAACAGTAGATTTCTGTGTCACATTGGTTGGCTTTAACAACATGATAATGCTGATAAAAATTAAATTAATTTTATTTATTATTTTCTGTCAGTTTAGCAAAGATTGATCACTTTATGTTTTATTAAACAAGTAATATATAATTTTTAAATCTATAAATACATCAATAACCTGAAATGCAAAACTTATGAGGTCAGATTCTTGAACCACAGAAATACCATTTTATGCAACAATCTTATATTTACTCAAAATTACCTTTATTACATTTGTCTCAAGATTTTCATTGCCACTGTAAGGGTCAGTCACAATTAGATCAAAGTTTTCTTTCATTCATAATATGCAGAATTTATCTAAGTAACATTTTGGAAATACTTTACAAATAGACCTCTATTAATTTCTTACTGTTTAATAAAGGCCCTTTTTCTTGCTGTTAGTAGAATTTACACATAAAATTAAGCATTGGTTAATGAACTTTCTTTAACAAAGAGAAAGATTGCCAAAAATTCTTCTCTACAAGCATTTCTCAATAAGAAGTCATCAGATTTACAGATCATAATATTTGACCATAAGTCCAGTGATAACCCAATGGCTCCGATTACTGAAATTTCTGGTGACTAGATTCTCAGAACTTTAGGGTCCTTCTACTAGTTATAATTAACAGACCTATTAGTTAGAATTAACAAATTAACAAACCTAGAATTAACAAGAATTAACAAGCCTAAAATTAACAAACCTATAACACAAAGCTCAAAGATTTTATTTAGAAATAAAAGTCTCTTATTTACATGGTGTCCACTGAAGCTTAACTCTGTGTGTGTTTGTGTTTGACAGAAAGAGAGAGAGAGAAAGAGAGGGAGAGACAAAGAAGAGAGGGATGCAGTTTGGGGGCATTAAGCCTAAACTACAAAACTGGAAAAGACACTGTATACCACTTGAGTCTATGAAACAATTAGAGAAATGATAGTATCTAAAACATTGTTTCTCAAATGCAGGTCTCAAACCATTCAGTGCATCCTTAAATGAATTTAGTGGGACATGACAAGTGTGTTTATGCAAATGAAATAGCACACTAGAATAAAACAGAAATGGCACAATGTGTCATATATATTATATAGGTAAGAATTTTCACTGGAAACATTTTTAGTAACACTTTTTTGGGTATTTTTGTGTACTATGTATTACTTCCCATAAATCATTGTAAAAATATTTCAGAACTATGTGTATTCTTTGGAAGTATACTCTCACATGCAAGAAAAGTTCCAGATGACCTCATTCAAATAGCAATTGAGTCTAGTCTAATAATTCTACTGGTAATTAATATTCTATTAAATATTAATGGAAATATTCTTAATATGTTGTTATATAACAAACTATTTCCTAGGATTGAAAGTAAATCTTTTTTTTTTTTTTTTTAAGGACTGACTGATTTATTTTGAGAGACAGAGAGGGAGAGAGCATGAGAGAGAGTGAACAGGAGGAGGGGCTGAAGGAAAATCTCAAGCAGACTCTGCACCAAGCACAGAGCCCAATGCAGAGTTCCATGCAGTGCTCAATCTCAGGACCTTGAGATCATGACCTGAGCCAAAATCAAGAATCAGACACTCAACTGAGCCATGCATGATCCACAAGACTGTAAGTAAACCTTAAGAACATAAGTTTTTAAAAGATCTACTTCATTATTTAACATTGTCATCTTGGATACTTTATTTCACTTTCTTGATCTCCAGTGAGGGAAGTGGATTGCTAATCCTAAAATACCATACAAAACTGATTTTCTAAGATGCTTTGTTTTGTAATATATTAATGCTTTTGGGGGCTATTGAATTTCAAAGTCCAATTCCTTCAAATTAGTTGCTTCTTCCAACAATAGCCTTACTTCCCCAGTTATACTATAACTAGGGCTGTTAGTTTAATACCTCACAGAATTCCAAAATGAACATAATTCATACTAACAGTTTTTTAAGACTTTTATAACAAGAAAAGTTTGTGAATGTGATAATTATGACATCCATGTCATTATTATTGTGGTTATTTTCAAGTCAGTCACTATATTTCAAAGTTAGATTTCATAAAATGACAAGTAATTTCAACATACTAGATTTATGTCTATTATTGAACAGTTTTTTTTTCTTTTGTCCCAATTTTATGCCATTTTTCCTTCTCATGTGAAATATTCAGATTTTTTAGAATTTTTCTGGAATAAGCTCATGAAGAAATCATTCTTTCATCCTTCTAATTGTTGCCTTGAGTTTACTTTATACAACCTTAATGTAATTAAAAACAACGTTAGGAACACAGAAATTTTGTGCCTTTTACACCCTCCTGCTTTTTGTGATATTGTTTAAATGCACTGGCCATATATAATGTGTACAACACTATTTATTTATTTTTATTTATTTCTTACAGTTGTCAAGACATAGCCACATCCACATAATTACTAGTTCCATTCCTGTTCAGCTATTTGCTATTTTATTTACCTTTTTTTTTTAAGATTTATTTATTCATTTTAGGGGGGAGGGCAGAGGAAGAGACTCTTCAGCAGATGCCCCACTGAGTGAGGAGCCCAATACAAGGGCTTACTCCTAGAAGCCTGAGATCATGACCTGAATTGAAATCAAGAGTTGGACGTAAAACCAATGGAGATACCCAGGTGCTCCTTCATTTGCTTTTGTATTTCTTCTTAAAATAAACTTCCTTCTCTCTGAGGAAAACCAAACCAAACCAAACAACTTCCTTTATTTGTTCTTATGTTAGCATGTTAGCAATGAAATCTTTCAAATTTTATTTCGTTTGAAATTACCTTCATTTCATCTTCACTTTTGAAGGACATTATCATCTGGTTTGCAATTCTACAGTTGCAGGTATTCTTATTTAGTACTTTATCTTATCTTCTGTATAATTTATATTATCTTCTATAAAAGCAGTTATTGTCTGCTTTTATATTTTGCTTTTTGTTAGGAAACCAGCCATCTTACTGTTGCTCTCTGGTCAATCTTTATATTTTCCCTTTGTCTTTTGTTTTTAGGAGTTTTCTATGAAATGTGCCTGGTTGGGATTCGTTTACATTTATTTTACTAGAGTTCATAATATTGTTTTTGTGTCTGTGGATTGTTGTCTCTCATCAGTTTTGACAAATTCTTAATCACGAGCTCTTCAAATATTGCTTCTGCTTTCTTATCTTCTAGAGCTCTAATTACATAGACTGTAGACATTTTTACGTGTTTTATGTGTTTCCTTGCTTTATCCTGTATTAATCTGCTGTTGTCTGCTAAGTCCAAACTCATCTTTTACCATCTATTCAGGGATTATTTATGTTACTGGTTTACACCAATTCTGAGCCATATGGCTCTCCAGGTGTCCCAACTGAGGGTCTAGGGATTTCACCAGGATCCTTTTTGCAACATAGTCCCTTATATTCAATTGTGCACTATAATAGTACATAAAGTTATCTCAGCCTTCCCTCTGTTTTCTGCTCATTTCTTAGGTTGCCATGTATAGTAGCGTAAAGTTGGGCAAGTGCCTAAAGCAGAAACAGATTATAACATTAATCACATTACTATCTCTACACAGATTATAACATTAATCACATTACTATCTCTACACTTCCCTTCTCTCTGGAATTTCCCCTTTTCTACAAGTCCTGACTGCTTTCATGGAATCAAACTACAGTATTTGTGTTTTATCTCCATTAGGTTGTCAAAACTCTGGTGGTTTCTCTGCTTCTTACTCACTGCCCTCTGATCATCTTCTCGGCTCGATGCTTGGCTTCCATTTAAAGTCATCCAATGATACAAGGGCAAAGGCAATACTGGTATGTCATGCTTAACCAACACTCATAGAAAATGTACCATTTTTCTCAAGGATCTTTGCTCTTCAAGCCCTGACTGCATCAGCAGATCTTAATGTAACTGCAAAGAGATTTTTTTTTTAAATCCATTTTTCTGTTTGTGACAGAAGCATCAATCTTCTACATGACATTTTGTCATATCCAGAAGGAAATTCCTGTAGTTTTAATTTGCATTTGTTGATTTCATATTGGGAAAAGTGTCATTTCATGGGCTATTTATTGCCCATTCATATTTCCATCTCGATGAATTTTCAGTTCACAACTTTCCACTACATTTTTGCAATTTTTCTTATGATTGGTAGAACTTGTTTATATATTTGGGGAAATAACATATTCTAAATTTTATGTGATCTGCATATTTTCTCCAAAATACAGGCAATTTTCTTCATCTTTTGAAGGTGTCTTTAGTTGAGTAGTTATTTTAAGATGTCAAATTTATCAGTCTTGGCACTTAATGATTTATTCATATCTTATCATAATTTATTAAGTAGGAGACTGAATTACTTAAGTTTTAGTCCTTCTTTTATCTCAAGTAAACATTAAGAGCTATAAATTTTCCTCAAATCATGATCTAGATGCATCAAAAGTTTTGAAGTGTTTTAGGTTTAACCATATAAAATTACCATTTTTGTAGATCAAAGTGGTTGAATGACATTATCATATATTTAAACCCAAATACTATAGACACTATCAGACATTTTTTCATTTGTTTGATTCATATATAATTTAATTGCAGTGAAATTCACCCCTTTTAGTGAATAGTTTGTGAGTTTAACAAAGGCACAGTTGTGTAACCATCAACTTAGAGTATCCATTATTACTCCAAAATTTGTATTCTATTCTTGCTTGTAGTTTAAACTCTCCCAAACCTTCAACCTCTGACAACCATTGACATGTTTTCTCTCCTTTTCATTTTGTCTTTAAAGAATGTCATAAAAATATAATCTTACATTGTGTAGTCTTTTGAGTCTGGCTTCCTTAACTTAGCATAATGCATTGGAAAGTCATCATGTTGTCCTGTAGCAATAATTGTATCTTTTTAAATTATTGAATAATATTCTATTATGTACATATATTACAGTATATTTATCATTCACCAGTTGAAAGACATTTGGATAGTTTCCAGTTTGGAGCGGTTATGAAAAAGCTGCTATAAACATTCACATTAGGGTTTAAATAAATATTTATTTTCTCTTCACTTGGGTAAATACCCACAAGTTATATTTCAGCATCATATGGTAAGTATATGATTAACTTTTAAAGAAAAGGCCAAACTGTTTTGTAAAATGGTTGTACAACTTTGCAGTTTAGTCACCAATGTAAGACAATTCCTATTGTTCCAAATCTTTTCCCACAACTGATATTATCAGCTTGCCTTTTTTTTTTCTCATTCTAATAGGTGTAAAGTGGTATCTTATTGTAGTATCAATTTGTACCTTTTCATGTACTTATTTATAATCTATATATTTTATTTGTTGGAGTGTCTTCTCAATTTTTTTGCTGTTTTTGTTAGGCTGTGTTTTCTTTTGAGTTTGGAAAGTTCTTTAATTTTTTATTTTTTGAAAGTTCTTTATATTATTCTACATACAAGTATTTTATCAGATATGTAGTTTGCAAATATTTCTCAGTCTCTGTTTTGTTACACTCTGTTAAGTTATTCTTGAAGAGCAAAAACTCTTAATTTTTGATGAAGTATGATTTATTTTTTTCCCTAGTAGATTATATTTGCTCTTGTATCTAATTAATCTTTACCAACCCAAGGTGACAAAGATTTTATTGCACAAAATCTGCCAGTGGTTTTATAGTTCTAGGGTTTAAGTTTTACTCTATGATCCATTTTGAATTAATTTTTGTGTATTGTTAGAGGTATGATGTTTTTGCATTTGGATTCCTCATTGTTCCAGTTCCAGTTGTTGCACAGATTATTCTTCCTTCATTGAGTAACAGTTACACTTCTTTGAATGTGAAAAAATCCATAAATATGTTAGTTTACTTCTGATTTTTCTTCTTTTCTGTTGATCTATTATCTATATCTTTACCAATATCACAATGCATTGATTACTATTGCTTTATTATAAGTTTCAGAACTAGGTTGTGTGAGTCCTCCATCATTGTTCTTTTTAAAAAATATTTTTGGTGGTGCCTGCATGGCTCCGTGGGTTAAAGCCTCTGCCTTCAGCTCAGGTCATGATCCCAGAGTTCTGGGATCGAGCCCCGCATCGGGCTCTCTGCTCAGCAGGAAGCTTGCTTCTTCCTCTCTCTCTCTGCCTGCCTCTCTGCCTACTTGTGATCTCTGTCTGTCAAATAAATAAATAAAATCTTTTAAAAAATAAATAAAAATAAAAAATAAAAATATTTTTGGAAGCCACCAATCACATCTTATCATTTTGCCTTCCACATCTGTTAATATGTCCTTTATAGTGTCTATCTCATTGTCTCTGTAAACTGGCTTAACAGTAATTTCTTTAGAGTTATTTTCCAATTCACAAGTTTTCTCTTCATGTGTATTCTGCTGATAACCTATTCTTTGCATTCTTAATCTATTCTTTGTATTCATGTATCTACTATTAGAAATTCTATTTACTCTTTCTAAAATCTTGGTAGTTGGGGTGCCTGGGTGGCTCAGTTGATTTTCAACCTTCAGCTTATGCTGTGATCCTGGGATTCTGGGATCAAGCCCTGAGTTGGTCTCCCTGATCAGAGGGGAGTCTGCTACTCCCTCTCCCATTGCCCCTTCCCCCACTCAGTCTCTCTCTCTTTCTCTTTCTCTCTCTCTTTTTCTCTCTCTCTCAAATAAATAAATAAAATCTTTAAAAAAATCTTGGTAATCATTTTGGAAAGTCAGTTGTTTTTCTGTTCCTTTTTCCTATTTCCTCATTTATTTCTTTATTATTACATCACATGTCTGAAATTTCAATACATTGGGTCAGTGTAAATCTGAATCTGAATCTGCTACTCAAGTGTCTTACTGATGACTCTTGTCCACAGTGTATTATTTTTTTTCCCTGTGCTTTTTATTCTGAATGTTAATTTGGACTTTATTTAGAAACTCTGTAAGAATTCTGTAAGAATATTTATCCAGGGATAATAGATTTTTGCTTTTTCCAGGTATTTAGTAAGATAGCAATCTATACCAATTCAACTTAACTATTGGCCAGCATTTGCTGTACCATACAAGAAATGTATATGTGAACCCTCAAGATGTGTGAGGTTGGGAATTTTGTTAGGAATTCTCAGAGAGGCGATTTGTTTCCTACTTGCATCTGAGACCATTATCAGACAAAATTCCTTCAAATAACCCTTTGCCAGCTGGTGGAATTTATACACACATACACACACATTTTTACGAAAAGCATATTTCTTCAAGTTCCTATATATTTTTACCGCTTTCATTTCAACATCTACCTCATGTGATAGAGCAAACAGCCCCCAGGGTACCTATAGTTTTAGTAGCACATCAATCCCTTTTATTTCTACTCCTTCTTAATCTGGCTACTAAGATTTATTTTTTAAGATTTTATTTGTTTATTTGAAAGACAGAGATCACAAGTAGTCAGAGAGGCGGGGGGGGGGCAGACTTCCCGCGGAGCAGATAGCCTGATGTGGGGCTCAGTCTCAGGACCCTGCCTGGGATCATGACCTGAGTTGAAGGCAGAGCCCTTAACCCACTGAGCCACTTAGGCACCCCTAAGATTTTGTTTTAATTTATTTCAAATTTAGCTATGAATTCAAAAGTGTGTTTATTATTAGTTTAATATATCCAGATTTCTTTAAAAGAGGGATTTATGTTCCCCATAGCATCCCCCTATTACTGCAGTAATTACTTGATTACAGGGAATATTAAACTGCCAACTCTTGTTGGATAAGAAAGCAGAGAAACCCAACTTTTATGAAAAGAAGAGGAGACAAAACTTACAAAGAAGAGGTATAAAAGGTATAGAGGAAAATCCACATGACATGAAAATTTCTAGTTCTTGTCTCTTTTCGAGTCTCTCACTATAGGTCTGATTTATGATTAAAGAACACAGCTTTGTGCCCTTATAATACTCCTTTTGCTTAGTTTAAGCAAGTGGTCTTCTGGTGCTTTCAAAGAAAATTCCTAATACCAGTTCTGAGCAGTCTTTTTCTGGTCCTGGAATCCAACTCCAGATGTTATCCACTGCATTCTAGATTTTGGTTTTTTGCCAGTTTTGTGGCTTGCCTCTCTTTCTTTAGAATGAATAAATGGTCTGGAGGAACTGAAACATTAGAATCTTAGTTCATTCACTTTCCATTTGTAAGAATATGTCATTCCACACAGCATTTCATTTATCCTCACCAATGGCTAAATATTGGACTCTGAACCACCTGCAAAATATTAAACTCAAGACATTCTGCACTCTGTCCACACCTAATCTCCTTTCAGATTTCTTACCCAATTATTTGCATTACAGCTGACTTTTTTTTTCTTTTCCTTTCTCCTCCTCTTCTTCCTCTCTTCTCTTACTTTTACTCTTCCGTGTCATCTTTGTTTTCATCTTCATCTTTGTCATCTTCTAAGTAGTGGGGCCTCCACTCCTTCTACTTCTCCACTTACTCTCTATCAACTAGAAGTCTCCCTTCATTTTCTCCCCTGAGGTTAAATCGAGCATCATTTAAACCACACTCTGGCCAAAATAATATAATTGTTCCACATTGGTTTCCTGCCTCACTTTTCTGACAAAGACACAACACTGGATCTATCTAAATGTCCATTTTCTGAGAGCCTACATCCAAGCTGCTGAACACTACTGGAATTACCATATCATATTGTTATCATTAATATTCATGATCTTTATACTAAGATGAATCCCCGCATGCTAACAGGAAATCCTTCTCTTATTTCTTTTTTGTGTCTTTCATTCATCTTCCAAAATGCCTGTTCTAAATGAGACACACTGTTCTCCAAATATGATCCCAATTGTCTTTGTTCTTCCCAAATACCTCACCTATACCTTTCCCTCTCCTCTGTACATTATAGAGGAAGAAGATATAGAGAAGAGAACCTCCTGCCAGCACACCTGCACTTATATCCATCCTAGTTATTCCATTTTAAAGTTTGAATTATTATTTCTCATCTTGTTCTATGTACTAATCCTGTCCACCTCAACAGATACCTTTTTTCAACCACTATCCCCTCTTATTAATCTTTTATTCTTTGTGTATACTTTCTATTGGTATTTAAATATACTCAAGTCTGTCATTTGTGAAAGAATAAATGAGAAGAATGACGCTATTTGAATTTATGTTTCCTTCTATTTTTTTCTTACTTTTCTCTCACGCAGGCAAAATTATTTTAAAAATTTATCAACAATAATATTCTCCATCTCTTCAACTATTGAGAATTCCTTAGCTTTCAACCCTCACCACTTCAACGAATTTGCCCTCATCAGGGTCACCAAGGACCTCCTTGTTAGTATGGATTGCTCTTAGTTTCATCTTCCTTTAACCATGTGTGTATTTCCCATTGCTAATTCTTCCTCTTTATTTAAATTCTGTTTCCTTGGTTTTTATGACAGCATATTCTGGCTTCCACTTCTCAAACTATTTTGCAGATTTCTCTTGTATCAGTCTATCACTCAAATGAGGATTTTATTTTTAACAATGTATCTAGGAGGTTTTATTTATTACCATAGCTTGAATTATTACCTCTTTTAAGATTTTATTTATTTATTTGACAGAAAGAGAGATCACAAGTAGGCAGAGCAGCAGGCAGAGAAAGAGGGGGAAGCAGGCTCCCTACCGAGCAGAGAGCCCAATGTGGGGCTCGATCCCAGGACCCTGAACTCACGACCTGAGCTGAAGGCAGAGGCTTTAACCCACTGAGCTACCCAGGTGCCCTTGAATTATCATTTCTATGATGATTTATCCCAGATATAATTCTGAGGTTTGGGATCTCAACTGGAACCTCATATCTATATCATCACCTCTTTTATACCACAGTTTGGGTGCCCAAACTTCATTCATCCAAAAAACATAATCATTATTACAACTTTCCTAAATCCTGATCAATCTTCTGTATTTAAAATAAGTCAGCCCATAGTCACACTATTAAAATTATCTTCATTTTTGTTTATTCTTCCTTGAATTTAAGGCCAGAGAATATTTTCTCTGTTATTTGGATCTATGCAGGGTAAACCAGCAAATAGTTAAACATGGTAAACCATGTTTCTTGGCTAATTCAGAAAGTTGCCACTGGAGCACATGAGTAGGGAATTTTACAATGATTTTTAAAAGACTGGATAATGTTTGAACATTGTTATTTATCCATTTGAAAACTGCCCTCAATTGTAATGCACTACTGCAAAGGGCATTTCCCATTTTTCTGCAGTTGGGTCTTTGAGTAAAATTTCCCCTTAATGTTGAACATGTTGAGTTCCTAACTCAAAAAGTTTTAATAATGGCAAGAATGAAGTCCTGCACCTCTCTAACTAAACAGTCTGGCTTAACAAAACATGCATTGAATGCCACATCAAATTGACACTTGTGTAAATCAGCTTTTACTCTTTATTATATAAAGGACTGATTTATATTTGGCCCTCACTCACTCAAATGCTAGAATAAAGAGAGAAATGAGTCTCCAGTATTTTGTCTATGTAGTACTTTCTGCTCCTTGGGGGTAATTCTCCATCCCCATTGTTCTCTGTGGCTTTGTTTTTGTCTTTTGGGGAACTTCCTCCCACTGAATTCCTTGACTAGATCCATAGGGGGTACTGGAGAGCAAAGCATGAGTGAGCCCTGAAACCCTTTCTCAATCTGTTTCCTTCCCATGAAGAATGTAATAGTTTAATATATTATTAATGTGGTACTACTAGTATATTAATATAAACATGTTATTATATTTAATAGACAATATTTAGTATATAATACAGAAAGCACACAAAACTACTATAAAACTTTTACTTTCTTTTTTATTTTCAGTTTCCCCCACCCCAGTTAGGAGTTACTAAAAGTATCATTTCCTACACCCCTGATAGATTTTTTTTCTCTTGTCATTTGTCTATAACCCTAGACTATCTCAACATAGACATCTGAAACAGTTGTCACAATATCATCTCTTTTGTCTTCATTATTCCTGTTTGCTCCCCAAGGAATATGGCTTAAATGATTTTGGTATCTTTGCATAAACCCCTTTTCTTGATGAAAATGATTGTGAGAAGTGTAAATAGTGGGAAAGGACTAAAAGAAAATCTAGGCCCAGAAATCTGTGTAAGTCAAATATGTTTTCTTATTTAAGGACACAGAAGAAGAAAAGCACATTTGAAATTAACTACACAGAGGTCAGCAATGTTCTCAAAACTATAAACTCTTGGAAGTGTCAAGAAGTTTATAGTTAGCCAATAGGTATACAGTGTAGGGAATAACAGCTGTGAAAATGAGGGTTACACTTGAACTTTTAGAACTATATCTACTTCTTTAGGCCAAGCCTTTTCAGACATAAAGCTAGGTGAATGCTCTATACATAGGCTGTTTGAATACACACTAGAGACCAACTTACTGGAACAGATATAGTACAATGTGCATTTATACAATGCAAAATATGTATATCAATATACAGTTTGGAGAATACTTAGACATAAACTCAATTTTGCCATCTGCCTCTCTCCCAGAAACATTCAGACTTATCCAAGAACATTTATGAGCTTAATGTAGAATAATTGAAGCTAAATAGCTTACCCAGATGCTTTCAGAAATCAGGTTAACATTTCCTTAGGTAGCTATGGTGCTCATTTAGCAGAAGGTTATTTGAAAGTAATTGCTTGGTCGTGGAATAACCACATTCAACTTTCTTTGTTATCCATTACCAAATTTCCATCCCCTCACCCCCAATAGAGATTGTATAAAATCAAAATGTATAAGTTCTCATTTCTTACTAACTAATTTAAGAAGAGTAGTAAGAGATAAGTAATAAGAGATGAGGTCCAATTGGTATCAGAGCCTGAAGAATATGAGAACATTTAGGCAATTGTTGGGAGAATGACATTTACTGAATGAAACTGAAAGCCAATTACAAGGGTTTTACAGAAGGGTAGCATGGTATGTGCAATTTTTTTTTTAAAGTAGCACATTGATCAATGTGTTGAAATAGGTGCTAATTTGACCTTATTTTTCTTCTCATTTGAAGAAGGTATATTATTTAATTAAATAATCAAGACAATGGCTTGGACCAAAGTTGTAGTCCTGGACATAGTGAAAGGTGGTAAGATTTGGATGTATTTTGATAGTAGAATCAACAGCAATTGTTGATGGATTAGATCCATGTTGTGAGGAAAACCAGAATCAGTAAAGACTACAACTGTTTTGTCTTAAGGAACTAGAATGATGAATTGCTGAGGGAGGCTGTAAAATAAGAATTGGGAAGGATGAGAATTTTGGATTTAGTCCTTTTGACTTTGAGGTATCTCAGCCGTTAAAGGGGTACTGTTAATTTAAAAATTATGCATATTGGTTTGAATTTCAGGAGTGAGATGTTGTCTGGAAATTTAGGAAATTTGAGTATTTAAAACCATGATATCAGATGAAATTACCAAAATAGTATGTATATATAAAGAAGATAGGAGAAGATAGGAGGTCTAAGAAGAGCAGAAAATTGAGGGGAGACGAAGAAAAGGATAAAATGAATTTTAGGAAATAAAGTTTGGTGTCTTAAAAGTTAACTGAAAAAAAATGCCAAGAGGAGTGGTAAATTGTTTAAAATGTCATTTATTGCTCAAAGAAAATGTGGATTGATAATCAAACACCGTATTTGGTAATGTTGAGTTACTGATGATTGTGACAAAAGCAGTTGCAGTGGAATAACATGGTGAAAACCTGACTAAAGTACATTCATGAAAAAAATGAGAGAAATGGAATTAGACATAGTTAAAAGAAAACTTTTTCAATATATTTCATTTCATAAAGAAATAGCGACAACACCTACATCTTTCATCTACATCAATTTATATGATGGCTTCTGTTGGAGCAATATGAAGATCATTTTCAGAGAAGAGGTTGAGGAAATAGGAATGTTACTTTTAATGGAACACACATTTCATAGGACATAGAGTAATGGTTTTATGTGTTGGAGTAAGTAGGAAATGGAACAAAACAAAGGTTAAGTGTTTTAGTATAAATGTTTTAGTATAATATGGTCACAAACAAAGGACAATATGGCCTTTCAGAGTTTCTTTTGTTTCTTGACAAATAAAGAAATACCTGATGAAATTAATACACACAGAAAAAGACAAAAACATATGAAATATGTTCCCTATGATTATATAACTAGTAAGTGGAGGATCCAGATTTTGAACATATTTTATTTGAAGAGTTATACTGTTAACTGTAGCACAATGCTACCAATATTTAAATGTGGGAGTTACTTCAGACTTCATATTTTTCTGTAAACAGACATTCATTGTTTACTTTCACAGTCCCTCTCTCTGCTTTTAACACTTTTTTTTCTGTAAGGTTAATCTGAATGGGTGTTTGATGTAAATTTACCTCGGAGACTGAGTTTACAGAGGTTCCTGTGTAATCTGGAATACAATACTGTGATAGATTCAGTTATTTCTCTGTTTTTATCTTCTCTGTGTTTTGCACAGGTGCTGAAGGGAAGGTCTGCCTTTCAACAAGGGAGAAGTCCCATTGTTCCAAGTTTTCTAGGACTGTGGTTCCTGCAGAAATCCAAGGTCCTTCAAAGAAACTGTTGTAATATTATCTAAGCCTCAGTGGGAAAGAGATTCCAGGTGTAGGGCTCATGTCAGCCTTGTGACTCACATTTATTTCTTTGTAGCCCTAGGACCTTCACATGGAGTTTGTGAGGTTTTACCATATCCTATCTACTCACTTCTTGGGATGCTGTTTGTCTCAGGATTAAGAATTTTTTTAGTTAAGCCTAAGTGCTTCCTTGTTCAAATCACTATCATTAGGCCTAGGAATTTCTGGAACTTTCTGGCTTATGAAAAATTCCTTTCCTAAATTTTCAGGAGAACTTGAAGTTTTTGACAAGTGGTATCTCCTTGTCCATTTCCCTCATAGTCTTGGAGTTGCATATATTATGTGAGCAGAGATGGGGGAATAGATGACAGTGATGAAGTTTTAGAATCTAGGTGAGGTTCGGTGGGGTGAGGTCCGGAGCCGATGACCAAGAAAAAATGCTTGAGACATCTTTAATGCAAAATGGTGGTTTATCAGAGCACAGGTGACAGGACCCATGGGCAGGAAGAGCTGCTGCTCTGGGGTTGTGAAGGGTGGCAGGTTAAGTACCTCAGAGTTAGGGGGAGGTAAGGAAAAGAGTGGTTTCAGTAGAACTTTCATATGCTAAAGAGGACCTACAAGATACCAGATACCAGAGGCCTTGCCATTGCCAGGGTCATTTTGCCCTCTAGCAAGGTATTAACATTAAGATGGGTGGGAGATTCCTAAAGAATGTCACATATGTGCCCCCCAGGAGTGGGGGTGGGGGAAGGTTGGAGGGTGTCAGCTTTTGCTTTGTCCTCAGCCAGCCTTCTGTTCCCTCATCAACAGTAAAGGAGATTTTCTTTTGAAAGGGGAATATAGTTTGGTTAACAAATTAAAAACAAACAAAAGAACAATCAAAGATGCAGTAGACTGATATTAATTTTAAGTCAGGAAGACTTTGGAAGAGGTCTATTTTATAGATATTTTGTTCTTTGACATTTTACCATTTGTTTGGGATGAGTTATAGCCAATAGGATGCCACTTGTCTATAATATTGCAAGCCTAGCTATGTATATCGGACACTTGCCCCTCAATTTCACTTGGTTATTACTAACACATTTATCACCATCTAAATTACAAGAGGCAATCTTAATGTAAAGAGCAATATACCCTTTATAGAACAACTTTTATACAATAATGATATTTCTTGTCATGACCAATTAGTGTTTATCTCATCCATCTCATTGTAGACTATAGGTCCTCAGATCTCTTCTACTTACAGAGAACATCTTCTGTCAGTATGATCTTCCCTAAGTTATGATGCATTACAGAATAAGTGAATTTGTTTGGCTACTGTTTCAAGTGACAAGTTCAATTAAGAATGTTTGTGCTTGTATGTCATATTTGCTAGTTAGTCTGTCTTTTATCAAACTAATTTCCCTTGTTAAATTTTATCAAAAGGAGGAAATTCATTTGGACCTTGCATAAGGCTATTACAAAGATAAACTTTATTTTTGTATTCTTTGCTTTACTAAACTAATGGCAGGAAACATTTAACAAATTTAGTATGATTACATAATTATAGACTGACAAAAATCATAATAGAAAAATAGATGAAATGTATTCTAATAACACCTCTGATACTATTCAGATAAAAATGTTTATTCATAGAAGGAATTAAATTATTTTTAAATATTCAGTTATAGAATAAAATATTGGTGAATCCAACTTTTTATGCAATTTTGTTTCTAAATTAATTTTCCATCTCATCTACTAAAGACATGATACATGAAAATAGTTCTAATTTCTGTGTGACCATGTTAAGCAGAGAGTGCATTTTCAGAGCTGGCTTCACTGATAATATTGTTCTAAGGTTAAGTTTATCTGCATCCCAGGAAGATGAAAAAGAAAATCCAGCATAAATGATGGTTCTCACTTTTCTTTGAATAAATGAGTCCTTAATCTAGTGAATATAATTAAACATTTTAATATTCTCCACCTTGTTCTCTTCTATATTTCTAGCCCAGAAGTGATGCTTGCTAGAAACACCTCTGAAAATTACATCAATTATAACCTTCTTTGAATTTGAATTAAAACTGTTATCTTGCTTTCTTTTATCCCTCTGGAAAGTTATACCAACATGTATTCTAATTTTCCTTGTATTCCTAGATAAAATTTATTTTTACCTAGCTATTTACCAGCAAGAACAATAAACCTGGGATGATAATACTAAAATTGAGTCATTTCATTACATGTAATTCTACATACTAGCAAACTTTGATAAATTATTGTGGACATTCCTAGAGTCAAGAATTTTTATACTTTAATTTTATTGTGTATTTGTTTTTCATCCCCTTAAAATTCCTTATTGTCAGTGTACAATACTGTCCTGTTTATTTGTATATGGTGAACCCAAACCCAAGTGAACAATAAAATATCTTGAATAAAAAAGCAATTTTTATCATTTCTTGAAATTTAAACCACAAAATCTGCCAATTAGAATTTCTTTGTATTACAAGAGGAAATACAAATCTATGTTTCTTTCAAAGTAAATCATGTTTAATATCTTTTTAGAAGATATATATGAATTTTTAAATAATTCCACCAAAACTTCTTGTGTTTTTGAGTTGTTTTTTTTTTTTTTTCAGGTGATCATCTTTTTCTAGACTGTGCATATAGAAGGTAGTTACTAATATTTTATAAAAGGAAAAAATTCACTAACCAAGCTCAAATACATGAGGACAGTAAAGAGAATTGGTTGAGATAAATGGAAAAGTTTGGAGTCCTACCAATAGAAAAACACACAGAAAACTGACAGAGCAAAAGTATTCTAAGCAATTTAAAGTTTTCCTGAGACCCTATAGTGTACAAGTTAGCAGCACTTTACTATATTTTACCAAAAATTCTCAGCAAGCTCACATGTGCTGAATTAAAAGTTTCTAAACTTTGTCACAATGACATGATTTACTTGGAGATCCTTATATGTAAACAATGTGAATTTTATTATCAGGGAACATCAAATACACACCCAACAGCATACTGTTAATTTTCAGGAAAGCAAGAATTCATAGGCCTGGTCAATTTATTCAATTTATTGAGAGTTTCAAAAAAAAAAAAATCGGGTACCCATGAAAAAAGCTTTTATAAATGCCCAGGCCTGCCTGATGGGAGATTTTTCAGGAGGGAGCTAGGTAAGGTGCTGAGTAGCCAGGGGCAGAATGTAACTCCAGTCAGCAGGATATTATCAAAATGTGACCCCTGCCAAATGGTGGTAAAAATACTCTCTCTGCACTTAATCCTTTTCCTTTATTCTTCTTTTCCTTGCCTTATCACCTGTGTGGTAAAGTCAAGTCTCCCGTATGTGCTTGGGACTGCTCAGGATACTTTACTATTAGAGATTGTTTAGGTCTGCCATGGACAAGGCTGCATAGCTCCTCTCTGTAGTCAAGCCCAGGTAGTCAACAGACTTTAGTGGCTTTCAAAATATCAACTCCTGAGTTTTCCTGGTTGTCAAATATATTTATACCAAATAAAACAGACAAACAAATAAGCAAACTTCCCTAAATAATAAGGACAGGCTGCGGAATGAGTGAACAAGGTCAAGGATGTTAGGTCCTCACCAAACACCATTCTTTAAAAATAGCCTACAGTCACTTAGGCATTATCTTAGTTTGGCTTGGGTTTCCCTAACAAAATATTCTAGACTTGGTGTCTTAAACAACAGAAATTCATTTTCTCACAGTTCTGAAGGCTGAAAATCTGAGATCAGGGTGCCTATCATGGTTGGCTTCTGGTGAGACCTCTCTTCCTGTCAGCCTTTGAGCTGTGTGCTCACATGGCCTTTACACTCCGGTGGGGAAAAGAAAGAGAAAAAGTTCTCTGGTTTCTGTTATAAGAGCAGTAACCCTATCAGATCAGAGTCCTACCTTTATGACATTATTTAACCTTAATTACTTTCTTAGATGGTCCATCTCCAAATATAGCCACAGTGGAGGTTAGGGCAGCCAATGAATTTGGGGGGGAACACAAATATCTTGTCCATTAAAGGCACTATTTTACCTGTGAAAGAATGAGAAAGGAAAGTATTTTAAAAATACCTTTTAAAATCCTACATCTCCTTAGGAGATGAAGCAGAAATACATCTAGAAGTAGTATGAGTACATGTTTTCAGCTGAATAAAGATGAGAAAAGGCTAAAGAGGGAGAAAACAGACAAATGGAAAAGAGAAAATCACTCCCAAGTAATTAGAAGATTGCCTTTAAAACTAAATATACACCTAAAGACAAAATAAAATCAGAACTGAAAGTTTTTAAGTGACTTAATCATCTGTCTTATATGAACAAGTTTTAATGAAGGATTTTTTTTAGCAACTGACTGAACTTTAGATTGAACTGTAAATTGCTGCTTCTACTTTGCCCACGCTGCTCAAAGTTTGAATTTCTGTTAAAGCTGCCAAAGAAAACCTGAACAGATCAAGCCAGCACTGTCATTTCACTGTGGCCACATTATGAGGAATTAGTCCTAATGAGAGATGACTTTGTGAAGGGGGCCACCCAGATGGATTAGGAGACAGCTCCTGAACACTCACCTTGAAAGGAAGCTTCATGCTGAGTTGTGTAAAATGTAGGATTTTTAAAAGCTAATATGGAATAGGATATAAAGTGTGAGAGTACAGAAGGTCCTTGACATTTACTGGTGGAAGATTGCATTTAATTCAAATGATAACAATTTATCATTGATGGAATTTCAGAAAGAAAAATAACTGGGCCCAGAAAATGAGCATATAAATAATCATAAAGAAAGTTAAGAACAAACTTCAGACAGAAATGACTGGACAAGGGGACCTTTGAGAATTATGTGAAGGTATGAATATAATGAATATTTTACTGATGATAAGAAAAGAAAGGGGAAAATTAAGATATGTGAAATTAAAAAAATAGAATTTAGAAAGTAACAGGTAGTTTAAGTTTAAATTTTAAGTTTAAATTTTAAAATGGGAAACTAATGTCAGTACTGATGATAAGGATAAAATTAGGCAATAAAGAGGTTTCAAGAAGAAAGATCAGGTGATACATGTGTTTTTCCACTGAATTTTGGGTACTCAAGGAATGATTTAGAAAACACATTTCACCAGCAAAGGAAAAAAGTTTTATTTGGGAGTTATTTGTACAAAAATCCTGTGACATTAATACTACTAACATAGATTTGTTTCTATTAATTTAGAAATCATTTGTAGTGTTATTGCACATTTTATTCATATTATTCTAGGTAGAATTATTTGATGGTTTATCCAGTTAGTATTTATTACTATAATGATAGGACCTACTAATATCTACAATAGGTCAATAGAAATTAAGACAGATGTTGCTTTATACTTACACTCTGAAATATTTCCCAAACTTTAATTTTTGGAGTAAAAACTTACTTTAGAATATTAATACAGAGTTATAGTATTAGCATGTGAAGATTATTGTAATAAAAATCCTTTGTATCTCCTTTATTTTTTAAATATTTCTTTATTTTAGAAAGAGAGAACACGTGCTTGTGGGGAAGGGGCAGTGGTGGGAAGGGGAGACTCCCCACTGAGCATGGAGAATCTTTCTTTTTTTTTTTAATATTCTATTTATCTATTTGAAAGAGTGAGAGATCATGAGCAGGAGGTAGGGACAAAAGGAGAAGCAGACTCCACACTGAGCAGGGAGCCTAACTCAGGGCTCAATCCTAGGACCCTGGGATCATGACCTGAGCTAAAGCAGATGCTTAACCGACCCAGCCACCCAGGCACCGAGATGGAGAATCTCAAGCAGAATCTCAAGCAGACTACACATGGAGCCCAGAGCCTGGAACCTGGTGGGGCCTGACTCTGGACCCTGATATCATGACTGGAGCAGAAATCAAGAGTCAGATATTTAATCAACTGAGCCATGGAGGCCTCCTGTCTCTACTTCCTTTAAAAGAGTAAATCACTTCTGTGTGTTAAGGCCCTCTTTTGAACATACTTGTACTGAGGTTCTATGATTGAAGGTCACAAGCCTACATCAGAGGATTGTAGTTTCATATCTCAAAATTAGATAGCATAAATATCCAATTTAGTTCTTTTCTTTTCTTTTTTTTTTTTTTTCAAAATTGTTTTGGCTATTCTAGAAATATTTTGCCCTTCTTTAAAAGTTTAGAATCAGTATGTCAGTTCTTACAGAAGTCTGCTGGGATTTTGGTTGAAACTGCATTTAGTTTCTAGATCAATTTGGAGGGAAATAAATTTTGATAATATTGAGTCATCTAATCCATGAATATAGTATATCTCTCAATTTATTTAGGTCTTCACATTTTCTCAGCAATGTTCTGTGATTTTCTATGTACAGGTCTTTTACATATATTTTTAAAATTAATAATAAAGTATTCCTTGTTTTCATTCATATTAAAAAAGGAAAATTTAAAATTTAAGTTTGAAATCTTTATTATTAATATATAGAATACATTCGGTTTTTATATATTGCCCTTATATTCTAGACCTTATTAAATTTTATGAATTTTAATAGCCCTATACCATTTCAAACAATATGTGAGCTGCTCATTTTCCTTTACAAAATGTAAAATCAGTTTTTGCTGGAGTCTAAATTGCTCATTCCACTTTTTGCTCTTTTCTTGATAATTAGGCTCTGCTGAGTCTCTTGGTCTAATATGCAAGTTATGCAAATCATAAGAAAGTTCACTTTAGAATTCTTCTGCTACTTTAGAAATTATTATATTCTTCCTAGCATACTATTTCCATCTACTTTCCTTAAAGTACAAAATTTCATGAGACACATATCTGCTGCTCATATACAGTGTGTAGACATGTTAATATCAATCTTTAAAGATCTTTTTAAAAAATTATTTATGTGTTTATTTATATTTTCATTTTTTATCTTTTTAAAAATTTTTATGTAGTTAACATACAGAGCAAAATTGGTTTCTGGAGTAGAATTCAGTGATTCATCACTTACATACAATACCTGGTGCTCAACATAACAAGTGCCCTCCTTAATACCCATTATGCATCTAGCCCATCCCCCCACCAATCTTCCTCCATCACCTTCAGTTTGTTTCTATCATAGAGAGTCTCTTCTGGCTTGTTTCCCTCTCTCTTTTTTTCCTTTCTCCCTTCCAATATGTTCATCTGTTTTCTTTCTTAAATTCCACATAAGAGTGGGATCATATGTATTTGTCTTTCTCTGACTGACTTATTTCACTTAGCATAATATACTCTAGCTCCATCCATGTCATTGCAAATGGCAAGAGTTCATTCTTTTTGATGGCTGAGTATTTCCATTATATATATATATATGCATGTATTTATATATACCAGATCTTCTTTATCCATTTATCAGTCAATACACATTTGGGCTCTCTCCATAGTTTGGCTACTGTTGATAATGCTGCTATAAACATTGGGGTGCATATATCCCATTGAATCTGTATTTTTGTATCCTTTGTGTAAATACCTAATAGCGTAATTGCTGGATTGTAAGGTAGTTCTATGTTTAACATTTTGAAGAACCTTTGTACTATTTTCCAGAGTGGCTGCATCAGTTTCTATTCCCACAAACAGTACAAGAGTTTTCCCCTTTCTCTACATCCTCACCAACACCTGTTGTTTCTTATTGTTAATTTTAGCTGTTCTGATTGGTGTGAGGTGGTATCTCATCTTGGTTTTCATTTGTATTTCTCTGATGATGAGTGATATTGAGCATCTTTTCATGTGTCTGTTATCTATCTGGATGTCTTTTTTGGAAAATTGTCTACTCATGTTTTCTGCCATTTCTTAATTGGATTATTTGTTTTTTAGGTATTGAGTTCTATAAGTTCTTTGTAGATTTTGGATACCAATGCTTTATCAGATATGTTGTTTGTAAATATCTTCTCCCATTCTGTAGGCTGCTTTTTAGTTTTGTTGGTTTCTTCCTTTGCTGTGCAGAAGATTTTTATCTTGATAAAGTCCCAATAGTTCATTTTTGCTTTTGTCTGGTGATGTGTCTAGTAAGGAATTGCTACTGGCAAGGTCAAAGAAGTTTCTGATTGTATTCTCCTTTAGGATTTTGATGGCTTCCTGTCTCACAGTAAGGTCTTTCATCCATTTTGAGTCTCTTATGTATGGTTTAAGTAAGTGGTCCAGTTTCATTCTGCATGTTGCTGTCCTGTTTTTCCAATACAATTTGCTGAAGACCGTCTTTTTTCCATTGTATATTCTTTCCTGCTTTGTAAAAGATTAGTTGACTATTAGTTGTCGGTCCATTCCTGGGTTCTCCATTCTGTTCCATTGATCTATGTGTCTGTTTTTGTGTCAGTAGCATACCGTCTTGATGGCTACAGCTTTGTAACATAGTTTGTAATCTAGAATTGTGATTCCTCCAGTTTTGTTTTTCTTTTTCAGAATTGCTTTAGCTATTTGGGACCATTTGTAATTCCATAAAGCAAAAGTTTCTCATAGTCTTAGCATTTCCCACTTCTTCAACCCTCTTCATACTAACTTCACAGAGCATGCATATGATGACATAAATATAAACTTCCCAGTGATATTGCTAACATTAGACAAATTGGTACCACACTTTAAGTGAAAAAAAAATGCATATTCTTCTAGAATATCATCTAAAAACTTTAAGTATATAAAATAAGTAATTTTTATAAGATTTCATGAAAACCTTTCTAGGCATTATTAAACATACAAAGCTTAAAAGAAGCCTACCTGGGGTGCCTGGGTGGCTCAGTGGGTTAAAGCCTCTGCCTTTGGCTCAGGTCATGATCCTAGGGTCCTGGAATCAAGTCCCACATTGGGCTCTCTGCTCAGCGGGGAGCCTGCTTCCTCCTCTCTCTCTCTCTGCCTGCCTTTCTGCCTACTTTTGATCTCTGTCTGTCAAATAAATAAATAAAGTCTTAAAAAAAAAGAAGCCTACTTGTGCTTAAGATAAAACAAATATAAAGCTTCTAGTGTATTCTAGAAGCAACATATTTTTCAATGATGTAAAACATATATTTTGAATATGAGCTGGATATGATTAAAAAGAATTATCGTTTATCTGAAAGAAATGTTTTTAATAGGGTCACCCTTTTATTTAGTAAGTTGCTATATAATTGAATGCCTGCTTATGAAATCATAACAATCCACTCCAATGGTATTTTAAAATAAGGAACTTGATCCATTGACAGACATGCCTTTCCTTGTCTTACCATAAAGTAGCATCAAACAAAATGAATACCAAAGTTGGCAAAATTCTCCTCATTGCCCCAAATACTCTGAAAAAGCAATGATAAGTTACTTTATAGTTTCAATATTTTCCCCCTTATGACAGTGTTCCCTTCTTCTCATTCTTTTTCATTTTCATTAAAAGACCCTTGCAACCCTTTTTGATGGCATGGAGCTAAAACATTTTTCCTGACACAGCATGGAGAAGGACATCTACCAACATTAGAAAAAAACTAATTAGCATAGAAATTCTGGCATTCATTAGAAATAACAAGCTATCCACTTACCACCAAGGAAGCATGGCGAATAACAACCAATAAGCAATATGCCAATCTCTTGGGCTTTTGGTTTTAAAATGTGTATATGATCCAGTTCTCACTAAGAGGACAAGCATATGTAAGAAAGAGTGCTGAAGTAAACTCTAGGAACATTTTTCCTTGTTAAATATCATCATTAAGAGACACTGTCTCATCTTTTCCTAGATGTGCATGTCTGGATGCAATATCTGAAAGTGTTACAATCTTGTTCTAGATCCAATGATGAAATCAAGAAGGCAAACAGTGGAGAGATGAAAAGAACTTGGATCCTTATTGATATTTCTCAGTCACTAAATCAAATAACTCTTAAAACCACTCTATCTCTGGATTTGATAATGTGTAAGATAAAAAAACATCTTTATAGTTTAAGACAACTTGAGTCAGAGTTATTGTTCCTGTGGCTGAAGCACAAGAATAAGTGGAAATCAAAACTAGACATTAAGGTAGGTTTTCAGACACACTGCTCACCAAGAATTTGTGTGGATCCATCTTTGACAATGGAGTAACCTTCAGAATGCCAAAGTGTCAATAAGGGAGCAGCAGATTATTTCCAGGTCCTACTCACTGGTATGGCACTTCCTACTACATAGTTGGGTCAAGCTCTCATTTATCAAGGGAATAAATACTTATCCAGGGAATAAATTATCATCCACAATTGCACAGAACAGTGGCAGTCAGGCACTGAGTGATTCGCTGGGTATTTAAACCTTATTTCTATTGTCATTTTATCAGATACATTTCATTAGCTCAAAAGTGAAATTGTTCTTCTCTCAGAGAAAACTTACAACTCCCAGTGTATAATACTATAGCTCATAGTGGTTGTCACACCATTTTAATGTGCTTTGGCTCCCTATCTCTAGGTTGCTTAAACTTCCAGACGAAAAACTATCAAACAAAAGAGAAAGCACAAACACTCCAGCATTAGGGGTAAAGTGGAGAAGAGAGACTCTTAGAAAAATAAAGCTACATTGAAATGTCTTCCTGCATGATTAGATAACTTGGCCAATTGATCAGAAAATCAGAAATGCATACCTCTTATCCATTTCATTCATGAGTTCCCTCCAGTATCTGTACTAGTTCAATTAGACAGTGGAGTAAGAATAAAGGCAGCATTACTGAACTACATAATACACACTAAGTGCATTAAGAAGCACTATTTAAAATTATTTCAAATAGCTTGGACACATTATACTTTTATGATGCACATGCAAATATGCCATTTTATTTTCCAAACCCATTTAATGAAAAATAGAACATGAAAATTTCTTCTTTTTTTGGGGGGGGATATTTAAATTTTATTTTTTCAGTTTTCCAAGATTCATTGTTTATGCATCACACCCAGTGAGAATATGAAAATTTCTAGTCAAATAATAATTATCTTTTTGAGTTGAGTGAGATAGAGGGAGAGAGAGGAGTTCATCACCAGATAAGATATCCCCCATATCCATCTCCAGGACATTCTCATGCTCCTAAGTAATACAAAAGTAGACATGGTTTTATAATGCATATATTTATTACTTTTTTAAAAATTTCCCTACCATGAACCATGACTCTATGACTTCCTCATATTTGAGCTCTAAATTTTTAAGGAACAAAGGAAAATAGTAATTGGGTACTTGCAAAATTTACCTAACTGACCATAGTTCATCCTGGTCTATCTGAAATAAGGAAGTGTGAATCTACCATTTGACTTTGCAGTGCAAGTAGAGAGAGCCTTTTCAAAAGAGTTTCAGAGAAACTTATAAATAACATATTGCCTATTAAGGAACACCATTAAATAACAACACCTCCATTCATTGGATGCTTGCTCACTCTGTGCCAAGAACACTGAGCAACTTAACAAGTATTATTCCAAGGAATTCTCAGAAAACAACATAACAACATAAGTATTATTTACAGATAAGGAAACAGGGGTTTAGAGCAACTTAGTAATCACTCACGGTCACACTGCTTATTAGTGTTGGAGCTGAGGTTTAAACTAAGTTTTCTGGAATTCCATCTTGTGTATTTAATCAATGAATACCTGCCCCTATCAATAATGGAAAATGGAAATTTAGAAATCTATTAAGCTAAATAAACAGTGAACCCTCATAAAAAGATACAATTGTTATTTTGGAACCTATTTGAACGAAGAATAGTTATATATATAAACATCTCCTACATATAGGAAGAAAGAATATATTTACATAAAAAACAAGAAGAGAATTACAAGTATATGTGGCTATAATTAGAGCTGTTATTCACAACAGGAAATATAAATCAAATCAAGTACTCAGGGAGAGAAGTAAGAAGTACTTTAAAATTATAATACATCATATCCAAATAGAATTTACTCCCAAAGCAGGATAGCTCAAGATAAAGAAAACAATTTATAAATATTATACATCACATCAAAGTAAAAATATAGGCAATAATTACAAAAAATATATGATTAAGTATGAAACATTTATAACTCTAATTTTAAAAATATATTTTAAGAAAGATATGTCCTTAACCTAGTAAAGATTACTATTTTAGCAACTTTAACGAACATACTCCTTGCCTTTTGAAGCTGGAAATACAGACTTTATAATATAATTCAACTGAGATAAATTCCGTATTGAAGAAATTTAGGGAAACATGCAGAGATAGCATAATCTAGTGTGATCTGATCAAGAAAGATGCTTGAAGCTTAAGGATGGATAAGAAAAGGCTATGTGAAAGGGGAAGAGGTGCACACTTCAGGCAGAGGGACCAGTACCTTCAAAGGGACCAGAGCAAGATAAGATTATGCTATATTCAAGGAACCAAAAGGTCCAGTGTGCTTGGGGATGGGGTGAGGGAGGGGTGGAGGAAGGAGAAAGCAGTATGAGAAAGGAGAATGTGGCAGAAGACTTAAGATCTATATCTTAAAGATATGGTCATTTGAAGTTTTGTTTTGTTTTGTTTTGTTTTGTTTTGTTTTGTTTTTTAAGAGAGAGAGAATGTGCATGAGCAGGGTGAGGGTCAAAGGAAGAGGGAGGGAGAGGGAGAGAAAGAATTCTAAGCAGGCTCCATACCCAGCATGGAGCCCAAAGCAAGGTTAGTCCCAGGACTTCCCCACAACCCCGAGATCATGATCCTGAGATCATGACCTGAGCCAAAATCAAGATTCTGATGATTAACCACCAAACCACCCTGGCATCCAAAGTCACTTGAAGTTTTTAATCAAGATCATTTTCATTCATTTGTTCTTTCTTCCAGTTACTCAATTATGATTCAGTTTCTACTATGGACCAGACTGTCCTACATATTGGGATATGGTAGGGAACATAACAAAGCTCTGTTCCCATTAAGTTCTTGTTGGGGGAAGATAATCTATAAATAAAATTACAATTAACATAAAAATAAGGAACTTATAAGTATTATTAACAGAAAGAAAACTGGAAAAAATCACAAATATGTGGAAGTCAAACCACACACTTTTGAACAACAAATGGGTCAATGTTAAACACTTTGAGATGAATGAATATGAAACATAACATGCCAAAATTGGTGGCAGTGAAAACAGTGTTCAGAGAGAAATTTATAACATAAATGCCTACATTTAAAAAGAAGATTTTGAACAAACTAATTGTACATTTTAAAGAATTAACTTATGAAGAGCGATTTAAACACACCGCTAGTAGAAGGAGGGTATAATAAAGATTAGAATAGAAACAAATCAAATAGAGAGTAGAATATTAGGCATTCACTTTCATCGACATAAAAAACAAAGGTGATTATAAACATGAGGGTAAAATTGTTGAGGTCTCTATATGAAGCAAATAAAATGGCATGATTTGGAACAAATTATGGAACTCAAGGAAAGATACTCCATTAAACCTGCAGCATTTTTGTTCCAGGGAATATGTATTGTGACAGTGAAATTATGAAGAAGGAAATAAAATTGTTAAAAACTCATTGACTCCACAGTAAACAATAATGATCATAACATAAATGTGAATTAATTTTCAGTTATTAGAATGGACCCATAGGCAGAAGATAATAGACATTGTTATATAAAATGAGATAGAAAGGGAAAAAATTAAAAGTGACAAACTAGACAATATAAAAATAAAGTTACAATTCTGAGAAGTAGGTAGCAGAATTGCTAGGAGGGAGGGAGAGATTAGGGAAAGGTAGACAAATTGACATAATTGTGTCATAGCATGGAGAGGCCAGAAAGCTCTACGCAGTTGAAGGAAAAGGAAATTGAACATATTGATATATAAGTATAACAATAGAAAAACAAATATATATATATATAAAATATTGTTACCAAGTAGGTCAAAAAGTGGTTTAAAGGGGCACCTGGGTGGCTCACTCGGTTAAGGTTCTGCCTTCAGCTCAGATCATGATCTTAGAGTCCTGGGATTGTGTCAGGCATCAGGCTTCCTGCTCAGAGGGGAGTCTGCTTCTTCCTCTGCCCTCACCCCACTTATACTCTCTTTCTCTCAAATAAATAAACAAAATCTTACAAAAAAAGAAAAGTGGTTTGAGGTAATAATTTCTTCGTAAGCTTAGAGTTCTATTTTTTACAACAGGGATTTAAAATCTAAAACTCAAAAGTAAAAAATAACAGTGAAATCATATTATTTAAGACCATGAAACTAAGCACGAAATCAAATCAAAGGGAACAACTTATTTTTATTGTTAATTTTTTGGTACCATTGAATTGTTTTTCAAAAAACATAAATTAAATTTATTTGTAAAATTAATTATAAGAGAAAAATAATTAAAGAATATTTCAGTAAGTAAAGAAAATATTATCTCAAGAGTGTGTCCAGATTATTGTTTAAATTCTCTAAAAGAACAGGTAGTCAGCAACTTCTCAATGTACTGAACAGGTAACCAGACAGTGCCCTGAAAGGGGAGAACTATATTATGTCAAAGGCTTGTAAGACTTATGGCTGTAATCAGGAAGTACAATAATTTCCATTCCTCACAGAGCAGACAATCAATCAGCCAGTGAGCCAGCCATCTTGGAGAAACCATCTTTCACTGTCATTTCATATTGTTTTTGGAGTCATAATCAATGCAGCACTTTATCAAATGAAACTAAGAGCAAATATTAAAACGAAAGAGACCATAAAATCATTATTTTCAGATGGCATGCTATCTACCTGAAAAAGGGAAAGGGATTAGAACTGATAAATTAGTTTAATAAAATAGTCAAAACCAATGCAAATATGCCAAATGCAAAGTACTCAGTTACATCAGCCACATCTAATTAATACACATAATGAAGGGAAAGATAGCACCTGACATAAACAAATAAATATATGAATCTGTAGGGGAAAAAAAACCAACTTTTGGAACAGTTGCCTCCTGAGCTTTCCCAGCATTTAGATCTGTTCGCTCCACTGTTCGTTGACATCAAAATCCAAATGCACTTTTCTCATGAGTTATTTTACTTACTCTCTCAGCTAACCACACCTTTTTTTTGAAGACCTCTTTTTTTTAAAATTTTGATTATCTAAATCTTCCAAAATTATCTTCCCACTTTACTGTCTGATCTTTCTCCATGTAGCTTCCTTCTCTTCCTGATCTTCTCTGTTTTAAATATTAAATTTCTTAGAGTTTGGTCCTCAGCACATTTTTCTGATCATTCTACAAACCCATCTCACGCCCTTCCATAGCAAGTTTCCACTTCATAGAGATGACTGACAAAATCCTGATATCAGCCTGTACTGCTTCCCTAATGTTAAGGGCAGCTCTACATTCCTCACATTCCAAATGCCACATTTCACACATGGAATTTATAATTTCCCCAACTTCAGGTATCAGTGCATGACTCCAGCATCAACCTACCAAGCAAGTCAGGATTCTGAGTGTGATATTTGATTCATCCTTTTCTTTTACTTCACTCATCTCAACTATCACACAAGCCTATAAATTGTTTTTTAAATGTACCTGGGATTTATCAATTCTTATCTTCATTTGTACAATTCTAGTTATATCTACCACCATTTTCGCATGGATTATTACCCTGGGCTCTGAACTGCTTTCCTCTGTCCTCCCTTCTGATTCCCTTTCATTCTTTTCTAGAAGCAACAAGGGCCACCATTTAATCTTTTTTTAAAAATTTAATTTAATTTTTTCAGTGTTCCAAGATTCATTGTTTATGCACCACACCCAGTTACTATTATTCCCCTACTTACAACATTTCAATTGTTCACCATCTCTCCTTAGAATACAGTCTGAACATAAAATAGCTGCTAAGATCATCTGGTTACTGGGTAATTTTTTGTTTTCTGTTTTTCTTTTGGGCATAACTCATTTCTCAACATACCTCATATAGTTAGCAATTCAACTACACTGAGTTTCTTCCAATCCCTTGAAACTGCTATTTTTCTTCTGGGTTTGGGCATGTTGTTTCCTATGTTTAGAATACTCTTCCCTGGGGCACCTGGGTGGCTCAGTGGGTTAAACCTCTGCCTTCAGCTCAGGTCATGATCTCAGGGTCCTGGGATCGAGCCCCGCATTGGGCTCTCTGCTTAGCGGGGAGCCTGCTTCCTCCTCTCTCTCTCTGCCTGCCTCTCTGCCTACTTGTGATCTCTGTCAGATAAATAAATAAAATCTTAAAAAAAAAAAAGAATACTCTTCCCTATATACCCTGCATTGACAATTACCCCTATTCATTCTGTAGGTCTCAGTTTAAGTCACGTCATTGGCTGTTAAACTGCACCTGATCTTCTTTCTATGTATTTCTGCAGCACACCCCACTGTCCTTTATCTATCATCTTTATTATCATTAGGTCTCCCATTAGGTTGTAACCTCTTACATGGCTAGAGGAATGCCCATTTTATTCATTCAACAAGTGCCACGTCAAACTTGGCAGTTGTTAAGCACTCAACCTTGCTTCCTACTTCATAGAGACATAATTCTCTCAATTTCTGAAGGCTTTACCTATAAAAATTTACATCTGCAGTAACCTTTCTCATTTTCTTCATTCTCAAAATACAGATCGTCCTGTTTGTTTTGCAGTCTAAGTCAACCATATGTGTTCTTTTTCTGATATGCTTCACACTGGATACTAGCTCTTCCCTCACCCTCAAGTATTTTAAACATTTCCCTTTTTAGTAGCTTCTATACTATAAACTGTTCAAATTCTCTTGCTTACTAAAAATATCTGCCCTTGAGCCTCTGTTGTCATTGAAGTACTGTTCTTTCTTTTCCTTCACAATCAAGACCTCTAACAAAGTTTCTAAAATTGCTGCCTCCACACTTTCTTACCTTCTACTTAGTTCTAGAGGAGAATAAATTTAGTAAAACAAGCATCAGCCATTCCCCCATTGATCAGAAACCATTTGATGGCTTTGCATTACCTCCAAGAAAATCAAATCATTTATAGTAGGACATAAAAACCATCCACATCTTATTACTGCCTCATTACTACCATCTTTTATCCATGGTTCTTTTAAGAAGCCAGAATTCCCAATGAGTCACTTGAATCAGAAATAAGTTCCTAGTGGCTTTATTGTTTCCTCCAATGTAGCCCCTGCACTGGGTTCAAGAATATCTTCCCAAAACTTGTTTCTACCCTGAACCTTGGAATGTGACCTTATTCAGAAATAGGGTCTTTGCAGATATAATATAGTTAAGTTGAGGTGCTACTTGATTAGGGTAAACCCTAATCCAAGACTAGTTTAGAAGGGACAAATTTGAACACAGAGACATAAACAGAGGTAACTTCCCCATTATGAAGGCATAAAAGAGAACGTCATGCAAAGACAGAGTTAGAGATTACATTGGATCTACAAACCAAGAAAGGCCAAAGATTGCAGGCAACTACCCAGTAGTTGGAAGAAGAAATGAAGATATTCCCCTAAAACATACAGAGATCGTATACTCCTGCTGATGCCTTGATTTCAAAATTCTAGCCTCCAGAACTATGAGAATCTAAGTTCGTGCTGTTCTAAACCCTGGGAAACCAATAAGCTAGAATCAGGGCAATATATCTTGATAGTTGTTGGTTAAACACAAGTCAAAATCTCACTAGGTGATCACATAAATTTAGGTTTTTTTAAGTATGTGGGATCTAGTTGTGCTATTTTCTCCATAGTATTAGAAAGTTTTCTCTATTTTTATATTATCTAAATCAAAGGACATTAAAAATTTACATTTGGAACTGCCCTTAGTCAAGGTTTAGCAGATTTATTTATTTATTTATTTATTTAGAGAGAGAGAGAGAATGTGAGAGAGAGAGTATGGGAGGGGGGAGCAGAGGGAAAGAAAGAAAGAATACTCAAGCAGACACCCCACTGAGCAAGGAGCTAAAAGAGTCAGACACTCAACTGACTGAGTCATCCAGGCACCCCGGGAAATGGTGTCTTAAACAACACCACAAGATAATCTCCATTGTTGCTGGTATTCTTTTTCAGTCACTCTTGGCAAGAAGTTTTCCTCATAATTTAGAAGTATTAACAAGGAGATGGCTAGATAGTGTGTTAAACAACTTCCTGAGTTAGGAGAGTCCATATTTGGCAAATCAGGGATGTACTTGTTTTGGTTGCTGCTGAACCTCAGGAACCAGTTGAGACTTAACACATTCATTTCACTTACATGGTCTATTGGGAAAGCCAATGGACTTGTTTAGCTTTAAGGAATGGCTATTTAATTTCTTTGCTGGTAGGTTTTCCTGTATCTGTCACTTTTGAATGAAAGCGTGTGCATTTTTACATGCATACACACACACACACACAAAAACATTGTAGCCAATCATTGTGTTGTATCTAAATCTGTAGAGATTATAAATTACTTTATTTGCATTCAGAAGGGAAGACAGAAAATTCCCAGTGAAATAAAAATGCTTAGTTTTGCTGGTTCAATAAAGCAGAAAAATGAGGCAAGACACTGATTTTCTTTTCTTTCACAATATTTGTACTTCTGAAGGTTAGTGGATTTTTGTGGGGAAAAAAAATCTCAGTGATATTTCAGTTTGGAGACTCAAAGCTAAAAAACATGAAAACTTGGTGAGAATGGGGAGACTACCTGACAGAGTAAAAAGGTCACCATTCATGCTTCATCCTCTTCTACAAACACAGAAACCTCTGGAGTGCACTTTAGGAAAATCCTGTCAGAAGAAACAGTGCCAGAAGCAACCCTTGATCAGAGCTATAACTGTAATCATAATAATTGCACTACTAAAACTAATGAAAAATTATATTGGAATTCATCCTTGAAATATTCATGGCAAAGTACCTATTCCTTCCATGCTGTTAGTCATTAGTCTCTGAAAAAGTACTGTGGGAGTAAATGTCAACTTAACTCCTTTTTCATTTAATGTATCTGCTAAGTCAATAGACAGAATTAAAAAAAACAAATTCAGACACAGCAATTACATAGATGGACAAATGAGAGAGAAAATAAGTCTGTCTGATGTAGTGATATTCTAAGGAACACATTAATCTAATGCAACTGTTACATTCCCCTGATGTTTTATTTAAAGAAGAAACTGCTTTATTGCTGTTGCCAATGAAGGGCAAGTATTGTTGGTATGCTGGACATCTTGAGCTCCCAAGTTTGCTTCCATTTTGAAACATACTCCTCCAGGGAACAGGTAATAAATCCTACCCTCCTCCTGGATCCCTGAAGAAGACAATGCTTCAGCTTATGCACAGTACATGTCAGTCCAGGCGTATTTGTGAGAAGATGATGACCTTACAGAAGCCAGTGTCTTCCAAATAACAGACATGTGGCAAAAATTAGCCTGACAACACTAAGATGAAGAATAAAAAAAAACAAAGGGTAAACAAAATCATTTCAGAATGGTTCATAGTGAGATGTACTTTGTCATTGAGTTTTGGTGTCAAAGAACTCTAAAGAAAATAAAGTTGGCAAAATAATTGATAGATTACATCTAGCACATTCCATGGTATATTGGAAATTTAACATGTTCAGATCGGGAACGTCACACATTATCATTAGCACCTATGGGAAGCTTGACACTGATTCTATCACCTGTATTTCTCCTTTTTCCAAAGACACAGCAGGTTTCTCTTTACATAAAAGTTGATTTGCTTTTTATCTCTCCTTTTCATTATTAGACTAAAATAGTTACTGACCAAGAAGTTGGAGAGATTTTTCGCTTCTTAAAGAAAGTTTAATTAGTGAAGTGGCCAGCATTTCTCATCAGAAGAGACAAATGTGGCAGCTTCCTTGCACCGGTCTAAATGGGTGAAATATCCACCAGTTATTTTTCAGAATATTCTTCTAAAAGATATTGAGTGTTATTTATCATTACAAACAATTATTCCCCTAGAAGTAAAATTAACTATTATTTGCTGATCCATTTGTATTCTATATTCCACTGTGTGTTTTGGAAACTCATATTCTTTTTTTCTACAAAATGCCTTTCATTTTCCATCTGATTTTTTTAAAATAGTCCATATACCTTGTATAATGTTCAAAAAATGAGATTTCCTAGTTACAGTGTGTGTTTCTGCACTTACCTCTTTGATCTTCTTCGACTAAGGGAAAGATCGACTACCAGAGCTGTAAACTACCTTTCTCACTGGCTTATCTCTTTTTTATTCCATTTGATACTGAAGCTCTAGGAAATGCACTACTCAGAAGCTCAACAACCAGCTCAGATTTCTTCATAATCCCCATTCTATACTACCATCTTATAGGACTTGTATTGAAGATCAATATGAGTTCTCAGCCTTATAGTTGTTTGATCCTCAATTATTTTATTTGGAAAAAATTAATATTGTCTATGTGTCAGGCATTGTGATAAGCCCCTTAGAAGAAAGACAAGTAAAAAATGTAGTAACTTTCTTAAGGCTATCCCAACATGGAAAGTATAAGAGTTATTCCTTCTAAAACTCAGCTGTCATTCCCATTCCGTGGTGCACAGATCTGGTTCAGAGCAGTCAGCCTCTGTATTTATTTTCCTGAGTGCTTTCTATTATAGCAAGATCACTCTCTACCTTGCCCAAAGTGAGCTAGACATGGAAGAGATGGTTTCTAGAAGCAGCACTCAATTAATGACTGGTAAGAATTAGTGTATTGATATTCTGGCTCCCTTTTCCTTTGGGTGGGATAATTCTGTGATTCCGGTTCACTTTCTCCCATAACTCCTCAGTTATGGCCAATTAATGTTTTATTCTCAATCTCTCTCTCTCTCTCTCTCTCTCTTTCTCTCACTCTCTATCTTACACACACACACACACACACACATACACACACACACACCCCACAGACACACCCATCCTCTTTACCCATTCACCTATCAATAGACACAAGAGTTGCTTCCATATCTTGGCTATTGTGAATAATACTGGAATAAACCCAGAGGGGCATATATCTTTTTGAATTAGTGTTTTCATTTTCTTTGGATAAATGTCCAGTAGTGGAATTACTGGATCATCTGGTAATTCTATCATTAATTTTTTGAGGAACTTCTATACTGTTTTCCACAGTAGTTGCACCAAATTACATTCCTGACAGAAGAGCACAAGTGTTCCTTTTGCTCCACATCCTCACCAACACTTGTTATGTCTTGTCTTTGATACTAGCCATTCTGACAGATGAGATATCTCATTGTGGTTTTGATTTTCATTTCCCTATTGATTAGTGATGTTCAGCATCTTTTCATGTGTCTGTTGGCCATCTGTATGTCTTCTTTGGAAATGAACCCTTCATAAAATTTGCTAATAAAAACATTTGAGTTGGAAAATTTCTTGGTTAGAAGTTTTGTTTAGTATAAATTTAATTTCATTCATAGTTACACACTTCTTATAAGTATTTCATCTGGGATGATTTTGAAGTTTGTGGTTTCTAAGGAATTGGGCAATTTCATTATCTTTCAGAATTTATGTGCATGGAGTTTGCAAAATTCCCTCATTCTATGTTTGATACCTGGGGAAACAAAGGTCTGTAGTGATATTACCTATTTTGTTCCTGATATTGGTAATTTATATCTTTTCCCATTCTTATATTATCAATTTGGATAGAAGTTTATAAATTTTATTGAACTCTTCAAAGAAAGAGATTTAAATTTCAATGTTTTTCTCTATTGCTTTATATTTTCAACTTCATATATTACTTTTTTATTATTTCCTTCAGTCTCTTGTGTTTTGTTCTTTTTTTCCTACTTTATTAACATAGAGTCTTAGATTATTGTTTGGAGAGTTTCTGCTATAAACACATTTTAATACAGTAAATTCTCCCTTTGATCAACTTAATAGCATCTTACAACTTCTGATGTCATATTTTCATGTTGTATCAATTAAAAAAGTATTTTAATTTCCCCATTGACCTGTATGTTATTTCCAAGTGTTTGATTTTCCTATTATGACTCATTGATTTCTAGTTTAACTCCATTACATCATAAAATATATTTTGTATGATTACAAATCTTTTGAATTTGTTAAGGTGTGTTTCATTACCCAGGATATTTTTTTTTAAAGATTTTATTTATTTATTTGGCAGACAGAGATCAGAAGTAGTCAGAGAGGCAGGCAGAGAGAGATGAGGAAGCAGGCTCCCTGCTGAGCAGAGAGCCCGATGTGGGGCTCCATCCCAGGATCCTGGGATCATGACCTGAGCCGAAGGCAGAGGCTTTAACCCACTGAGCCACCCAGGCACCCCATTACCCAGGATATTGTCTGTCTTTCAGAATGTGCCATATGCACTTGAAAGAATGGATACTATATTGTTAATAAATAGGAATACTCTATAAATGTCACCTATGCACTTGGTTGATTGTATTATTCAGGTCTTCTACAACTTTGCTGATTTTCTATTTATTACTGAGAGAAAGTCTTGACATCTCAAAATATAAGTCTGGATTTCTCTATTCCTCCTTTCAGTTTGTCAGTTTTTGCTTCAGTTATTTTGAAGCTCTATTTTTAGGAGTTGTGCTAGTTTCCATTGCTGCTATAATGTTTTACCAAGAACTTAGTGAATTAAAGCAACAGAATGATTCCCACAATTATGTAGATTGGGCTGGCTTGGCTGGTTTCTTTGATCCAGGTTTTACAGGGCCAAGTCAAGGTGTCAGCCAGCTGGGGTCTTATTGGACCCCAAAATTCCTCTGGAAAGAATCTACTTCCACATTCAATTATGTTGACAGAATTCAGTCTATCTAGCTGTTGAATGGTGGTCCCCATTTCCTCGCTGGCTGTCATGTTGGGAATCTCCTCAGGTCTGAGAGGCCCCCTTCCAGTTCTTGCACATGATCCCCCACATCTCAGGGCCTGCAATATCAGCTAAAATTCTTCTTGTGATTGGACTATCTATGACTGTATCTTCTGTCATATCTCTTGACTCTATTGAGAGAAACTTTTCTTTTTTTATGGGTTCATGTGATTAGATTGAATCAACCTGGATAATTCAGGATAATTCTCTATCTAAAGGTCCATAAATTTAATTGTATCTGCAAAATCCTTTTTGCCATGTAATGTAATATATTCACAGAATTGAAGAATTTGGGTATGACACCTTTGGGGAGAGGGACATTCTGCTTACCATGATTGCATATTGATGTATGGTAATTGCATCTTTGTGATAAATTGGCCTTTTAATCATTGGGCAAAATTCCTCTTCATTCCTTGTAATTTTTTCTCTGAAGACTACTTTGATAATAATTGAGCCTGTAGGGGTGCCTGGGTGGCTCAGTGGGTTAAGCCTCTGCCATTAGCTCATGTCATGATCTCAGGGTTCTGGGATTGAGCCCTGCATCAGGCTCTCTGCTCAGCAGGGGGTCTGCTTCTCCCTCTGTCTCTCTGCCTGCTTCTCTGTCTACTTGTGATCCCTCTCTGTCAAATAAATAAATACAATATTTTTTAAAGAATTAAAAAAAATAATTGAGCCTGTATTGCTTTCTTTTGATGGCTTATTTTTTTTTCCATTTTCCTACCTTTAAACTACCTATATCACATGAGGGAAGTGAGTTACCTACTGACAAAATGTAGCTGAACCATTGGTTTTTGTTCATTCTGTCAATATCTATTATTTAATTGTATGTTTAGACTGTTTATATTTGGTGCAGCTATCAATATACATTGATTTCGGTTTATTTAGATTTATTATTTGTTTTCCATTTGTTCCTTCTGCTTTTAATATTTCAGTATTCCATTTTAATTTATCTATGAATAATTAAAATATTTCAGCATTCCATTTTAATTTATCTACTATGTTTTTGATTATATCTTTTTGTATAGTTTTTGGCAGTGGCCACATGGCAGGAAGAGAGAGAGCAAAACAAAAGTAATGGGAATTGCTCTGCCACTGGGACCCATAGGTCATCCAATAAAAGAAGAAAGTTGCCTGCTTCAGAGTTTTAGGCTCCATGGATCACCAGTGCTGCTATAGTTAATGGCAATGCTGCTGTAGTGATGGTATGACCTATGGTCTGGGACATAAAAAAACAGAAAAGATAAAGAGAATTCCCTGGATTTCTGTGGGCATTGTTATTTCCATTTCCTTGATCCAGAAGTAGAGAGTTTCTTTGGCTTCTTTGGAGCTCTTTTGCCACTCTGGGGCCTATTTCTTGCTTTCAGGCTACCTTGTTTTCAGTCTAAGGAAGAATGGATGAAAAACTATAAACTCATGGCTAGTTTGGCAGTACTTCAAATTTTCCTCATCTTCTTCAATTCACTCACCATTGTTTACTTTTCAGTCTTCAAATAGTTGCTTCATGTATTTGGTCTAGGTTTTATTGTTGCCCTTACTAGGAGACACAGGTGAAGTCTACCTAGTTCATCCTGCCCTTAAATAAGAAGATACATTTTGCTATAATCAATGGCAAATATGTAGGAATTAGTCTAAAAGAGAAATTGTTGCTGGGTAGACTAGGGAGATCTCTGAGTCCTGAGGACTTTGCTCAGCCTATTGGCAGAGGCTCTTGGTGCTATCTCAAGAAAGAATGTCCAAAGAAGATGTATAGATGGCCAACACACACATGAAAGGATGCTAAATATCACTTGGCATCAGGGAAATACAAATGAAAACCACAATGAGATACCACTTCACACCAGTCAGAATAGGTAAAATTAACAAGTCAGGAAAAGACAGATGCTGGCGAGGATGTGGAGAAAGGGAAACTTTCCTACACTGTTCGTGGGAATGCAAGCTGGAGCAGCCACTCTTGAAAACAGTATGGAGGTTTCAAAAAGTTGAAAGTAGAGTACCCTATGACCCAGGAATTGCACTACTAGGGATTTACCCCAAAGATACAAATGTAGATCTGAAGGGGCACCTACACCCCAATGTTTATGGCAATAATGTCTACAATAGCTAAACTATGGAAAGAGCCCAGATGTTTCTTGAGACAGGAATGGATAAAGATGTGGGGTATATATGTATATGGAGCCCAGATGTTTCTTGAAAGATGAATGGATAAAGATGTGGGATACATATATAGATATAGATATACTTTATCTATCTTTCTATCTATCATCTATCTATCTATCATCTATCTATCTGTATAGGAATAGTATTCAACCATCCAAGGAAATGAAATCTTGCCATTTGCAACGATGTGAACGGAGAGGGTATTATGTTAAATGAAATAACTCAATCAGAGAAAGACAATTATATGATCTCACTGATATGTGGAATTTAAGAAACAAAACAGAGGATCATAGGGGAAGAGAGGGAAAAAAATCAAACAAGATGAAATCAGAGAGAGAAATAAACCAAAAGAGACTCTTAAGTATAGGAAACAAACAGGATTGCTGGAGGGGACCGGGAGGGAGGTGGGGTAACTGGATGATGGACATTAAGGAAGACATGTGATATAATGAGCACTGGGTATTATATAAAACTGATGAATCACTGATCTCTACTTCTGAAACCAATAATATATTATATGTTAATTAATTGAATTTAAATTTAAAAAAAGAATTCAAGGGCTTCAGAACAGACACAGTGATCAAGCTGTGGAAAGTTTATTAAAGTGAGAGTACATTCTTGAGATGTGAGAGTGGGCAAGATCAAGGGAGAGCTGCACCTGCAGTTTGGGTCTTTATCTATTATTGCTGTTGTTAACTGAGGAAGGAATATTTATTATTTGAGGAGGGGATTTCTTGTGAGCAGGACTTCATGCCTTTTCTCTCTTACTTCGTCAGGATTTTTGGTCTTCTTTCTCTTTGGCCTATCTGGTTCGATCTGGCTTCTTTTGGCTTTGTTTTGGAGTGCTACCAAGACAGGTCTCTAACTTTCTTGATAGGTAGCCATGACTCCCTCTCTTTGCTAGCCTCCAGGTATCGTGTTAAAACCCAGCCAACTGCCTATTCCAACAAAACTATGATATTGTTAACTTATTAATAAGACAACATGTAAGTATAAGTTTTTGTCCCTTTTAAAAATATATATTAATGAAACTAAAAATTATTAATTGTATTTTTGTTATTATATTTATATTATTTTAGAGTGTTTCTCTCTCTTTCTCTCTCTCTCTCTGTTTTACTGGTATGATTATGTATACAAATTTCAAGAAAATGTCATCCTTTTTCTTCTTTTCTGGCCATTAAAATTTATCTCATTTCATGATTATTAATGGAAATTATTTTGTCAAATAGAAGAGAGGAAGTTAACCAATAATAATGCTCCAGGTTTCAAATATATAAGGTCTTATTGTGCCTTAGGAACCAGCATTTCAAATATCTGGGAAGAATGACATGATATGACAATTCTTGGAACTGTAAGAAATTCAATGGCTAAGTGACAGACAGATCTGTAGTACAGATATTAAAGATATTGATTGGACATGTGTATTTATCTCTGCTTCTAAATTCAAGCAAATACATAGTAAAAGGACAAAATACCAATAATGATTAATAGGAGAGGGGGAAACAAAACAGAACAGAAAAAAAAAAAAATAAGGAAGAGCCCAAAATGACAGATTTAGGTTCAAAGAAAAAAGTGAAAAGTCTACACTAAACTGAATAAGTTTGTATTGGAAATTTAGGTTCAAGAAGTTAAAATTAATAGAATACACAATATGTTTGACTATCTTAAGAAAAGATTTATATTTATTTTAAAGAGATTGGAAATGAATTAATAATGGGAATTAAGAAAGCAAACAAAGGAAAAGTAAAATGATTAATTCCAAATAAAGCAAACAAACAAAATGATATAATAATATAAATACAGCCCACTAAGTGGTGTTTACAGAGAAATAATAATATGCTTCATGTATATTCATAACATGAAAAATTATAATATAACTACTGTGGTATAAAGAATGTGATCTTTGACAAACAATTTGTTTCCTCCTGGTTACACAAAGAGAGTAAATAGCACAGTCTTCCTGATTTTATGTGTGGCCAACAGGTTGTTTCTGACCAATGGACTACAGATAGAATAATGTATATCAATTCCAGGTCTGGCATTAAAATACCCCCAAATTTCCTCTACCTCCTTGTTTTTTTTCCTCACATGTGGCTGAATGAGGAGAATGTGATAAAGATCTTTGAAGGGGCATCCTAAGTTAGAACAGTTTGTATTCTTGAATATTTGATAAAAGGAAAACTTCCCAAGTATAACCAAAAATAACTATATCAGATTTTGATTTATAAATATATAAATAATAAGTAAATAAATAAATGCTGTATTATGTTACAGAGCTCTTTTATTTTTTGTTCTGTAATTTTTTTTTTAAGATTTTATTTATTTATTTGACAGAGATCACAAGTAGGCAGAGAGGCTGGCAGAAAGAGAGAGGAAGGGAAGCAGGCTCCCCTCTGAGCAGAGACCCCGATGCGGGGCTTGATCCCAGGACCCCTGAGATCCTGACCTGAGCCAAAGGCAGAGGCTTTAACCTACTGAGCCACCCAGGCGCCCCATGTAATTTTTTTGTATAAGAGCTAGTATTCTTTGGCATAACTAATACAGAAATTGGAACTAGAGTTTTACCATAAGCTTGTGGATGATAGCATGAGTCATTGCTCTGTGTTTAATAAACAAGATTTATTTTTGAGGTTTGGAAGTGTTCTACAGATCTGAGCTTTAAAACAAAGGAAAACTTAGAATAGCTTCAAAATCAGGGATCAAATTTATTTTCTCCTTCCCTTTGTCCCTCCTTCCACCCTCCCTTCTTCTCCTTCCTTCCTTCCTTTCCTTCCTTATCAGGTTCTTTAAAGAAAAGCAGAACCAATGAACCAATGAAAGATATATATATATATACACACACACACATATAGAGAGAGAGAAAGAGAGAGATATCTCTATATAATATAAAATAAGGAATTGGGTCATGTGATTATGAAGCCAGAAAGTCCAAAATCTACCGTATGAACTGGCAGGCTCAACACCCAGGAAAGCCAAAGGTATGTTTTCAGTCTGAAACGTTTACAAGACAATGTCTCTTGCTCAGAAAGGCCAGTCTTTTTGTTCTAATCAGGTGTTCATTTAATTAAATGAGGCCCAGCTACATTATAAAGGACAATCCACTTACTCAAAGTTTACCAATTTAAATGTTAATCTCATCCAAAAACAGAACTCCAAGTTAACACATGAAATTAACCATCACTAGACTTCTTTTTTTCTTTTTTTTTTAAATTTTTTTCCACCCACCCATTTTGTGACAGAAATCTTTTAAACTGGCTTATATGTTATTCTTCTGAAGAAGACATAGAGAGGAGGCAGAAGTTTTAGGAGAATGAGATATGATAGAATATCATTTGCCTACAGTTTTTTTTTTTAAGTTTTTTTTTTCTTTTCAGTGTAACAGTATTCATTGTTTTTGCACCACACCCAGTGCTCCATGCAATACTTGCCCTCCTTAATACCCACGACCTGGTTCCCCCAACCTCCCACCACCCCCCTTCAAAAACCTCAGGTTGTTTTTCAGAGTCCATAGTCTCTCATGGTTCACCTCCCCTTCCAATTTCCTTCAACTCCCTTCTCCTCTCCATCTCCCCATGTCCTCCATGCTATTTGTTATGCTCCACAAATAAGTGAAACCATATGATAATTGACTCTCTCTGCTTGACTTATTTCACTCAGCATAATCTCTTCCAGTCCCGTCTACGTTGCTACAAAAGTTGGGTATTCATCCTTTCTGATGGAGGCATAATACTCCATAGTGTGTATGGACCACATCTTCCTTATTGCCTACAGTTTTTACAAAGCACACAAGGAGATAAAATCTGGATCAGAAGGGGAGAAACCTCCTCTGAAGAAGGAGAGAATCCTGGTGCTCTCTACTTTCACTGTACTGCACTCCCCCCACCCTACCCTCAGGTTGGTTTTGAACATACCATCTTAAAAATGTAAAATACTGCAATTTTTCTCTTGAATCGTAACCACACATCTCACTTCCCTATTCATTCCTCCTTTTTTATCAGCAAGACTGCCAGCCCCTCATTCCTTCCAGCTCTTAGTCACAAAATTAAAAATAATAATGTCTACATTCTTTATAAAACTCCCAACTCCTTCTTGTTATGTCAACACTCTCGCTCATCTGCAACCCCCTCCAAATTCAGCCTCCTAAGTATTGTTGGATATATTCTTATAATTTTGTTAGTGGGATTCAATAAATGTCAAGCTGCTTAACTTCAAGGATTTCTGTTAATTTCAACAACATGTTTGTGTCTTGTTGAGTGCATGTAGTTTTGGGGGAGGAAGAATTTACTTAGCTTTTCAAAGGCCTTCTAGCTAGACTGCGAATTAAATTGACATGAGACTGAGGGAGAAAATCAAATTTAATGGTGTATGTATGAGCAATCCACAGGGACATGGAAATTCCAAAGACAGTGATGTAACGTGATACTTTTATGAGTTAAGGAGAGATGTAGGGGGTCTGAGGATACAACGGGGTGTGGAGGGGGCCAGACTATTAGAAAGAAGGTGAAAGATGTCTGGAAAACAAAGGTTTCCCTATTATGCAGGTAAATTTCCTAGGTAAAGAGGAACCTCTGTTAATAGCTCTCTTCCTGCTATAGGCAAGCAGTTGAAGGGGAGGTAAAGAACTTCTGAATCTGCTGGTTTTTGATTATTCTTAACTCAAAATTATGTTCATGCCAAAGTGGCCACTCTTGGGGTGGCCTGTCCTTGGCCCCTACGTAGTGAATTTCTGGGCACTAAGGTGATTTCGGTATGCAACTTTGTTTCCATGTATCTCTTTCTTCCTCTTAGGCAAACTCTAACTTACGCAAGACTGTATGAAAACTGCTGTAATATTATCAACGATTTTGTGACAGAGTCAGGAGTCTCCTCTGCCTCCATAGCTCTTTGTTTCTATAGGATTTCATTAGGTTTGCCACATTCTTCTTGAAAGAACCCCATCTTATGGTTTTGTTACTCATTTTTCTGTTTCCTTGAACTTCAAAGAGTAATCAAAATATCCCTGAAAGTTCAGTTTGTTCTCTCAAAGTCTACATTTTTTTAAATGAGATGTTCTCTTTTTGTACTCTCAGTTACAATGGAAATTGTGAGGAAAAGTTAATGCCTTTTTATCTTAACAAACACCTAGCAAGGCTTTAGAAGTGAATATTTTTCAAAAGATGTTATTTTCACTAGTTGGCTCAGGACATTTGGAATCACTTGGAAATAGTATAATAGCAAGCATTACTCAGTGGAAATGAAAGGACTGTATTGCTTTGATACCTAATGAAGAAAATATAACTGGTTGATTACCTAACACAGAAGTTGACATAGTTAGAGCTGGTGAATAGAGTTGCATGTGTGCAGCTGGGCCTGAAATTAAGGGGCTTGTAAACCACAGGTAGTGCTATTATTAGTATCAACAAAAAGACAAGCATTTTACTAAATGAAGGCTATATAAAACTTGCACAGCAAGAAGACCAACCATAATAATTGTCATACATATAAAGGCTTGTTATGAGGAATAGAATAATAAACAGCTTAAATCACAAAGTAAGGATTCAGACTCAAAATAATTAAAACTTTCTTCTCTCTGTAAAGGTCATTAAATACTGGGAAGAATTATTAGGAAATAAAAAAAACTGAGAAGGTTTTTAATAATAGGATTGGCATCAATCTATATGACATAAGCACAAGGGCAAGGGGTTCTTGAGAAATTTGTACTTGTATGTGCTAAGAGCCAGGATATTTACAATGAACTCATAAGCAACTGAGTCAGAGCACATAAGAAAATAAGAATAAGTGGAACAGATAGTGTGCATTATTAAAAGGAAAGATTTTCTTTTTTTTTCACTTTGTAGATATATGGAGAATGTATGAAAACTTCTATATAGATGTTTAAGGGAAATAAACATTTGCAAACCTCACCAAAGAAAACACAATTTCCTTGTAATATTCTTCAGTTCCTTTATTGGTGAATTTATGTCCTTTATTTGGATTTCATTTTTCACTGTTTTCTTAAATTATAACCAATTATCTAATTGGAAAGCTAATTGTGTGTGTGTGTGTGTGAGAGAGAGAGAGAGAGAGAGATGTAGGGATAATATTATCAATATCTTTTTAATTTAGCAATATTGTTTTCCACTGGGAAATATAAAAAGAGAGAAACTCACATCTCCATCTTTGCATTACAGAGAATCATGTCACAGAGAATCATGACCTAAAGGTGAAAACCGTGCTTATGTGGGCTCAAACCTTTGATCTATCCAACACACTAACAATATTATTTTTGACAGAGATCCAATGAATTTCAAATCTGGCTTCTATAAACCATTTATGGCTATAAGCAATCCTAACAGGTAGCCTTATTCCGTATTTATGAATCCTCTTGGGGCATTATTTCTTACTATATCTCCATTTTATCGGAATAGGAAAGAGGTAGAATACCAATTTCTTACAAAAATTTTTGTCTCTAGACATATGTAACCATATTAAAAAAAGAATCTGCTAGAAAAAATAAAACTCATTCACAATCAATTGCTCCTTTTGTATCAAGCAAATCCATTTGAGACTGCACTGATGGACATTTGTAAGATGGGGCTGCAAATGCGCTGGCTGAATATAGTTTAGTTTGAGTAAACCTTCTTAGAGAATACAAAGTGCTGAAAATCTAAGCAAGACAACGCTATGAATAAATTTTGGAGAGTTTTACAAGGAGGAAAACATTCCATTCTGAAGGACAACTTTTCTGTTTTGACATTACCTGAATTCAGTAACCTTCCAATAAGAGTTTGCTTTGAGGATAAAAAGTTTTGGCTAATGATATAATAGCTCTCATGGCTCAGTATTGAAGTTTGGGGAAAGAGGAAAGATATTATCAGGGCCTTCAGCAGTCAATGCTGGAGTCATTCCTTCATTTAATCACAGATCTGGTTCTAGAAGCCGATAGCAATGTGAAAGAGCCATGTCCTGATCAGAAAAGAAATTATTCCCTTGGTGAGAATTACTATAATAATCTCACTATTATTTTTACTGTTAAGGATGAAGGTTCAGTACAAAGGTTGCACCTTATAATATTGTGTCTGAGAGTAAGGTATGGCCTTCGATATCTTCCTTCCATCAAAATTGTCATTTTAGTTTTTTATGCTAATAATTATTGAAAAGCACATTGAGGAGTCATCATATGTAAAACTGTCCTATAGTTTGATAAGCAGAGCAAATCATGACTGAAAGGATTTCAAAAAATAAGAGGATTTTAAGAAAAATGAGCTAAGAAAAGGACTGAGTAATAATGAGGTAAAATATAGAGAATTTCAACAATGTTGTACTAAGAAAAGTATAGATTTACCCACACCAGTAATTTAATGGAAGATTTTTAAAATGCTGTAGTTTCTCCTAGGTGTATGAAGATTCACAATGAACGATTTTTGATATGACAGCAAAATATAACATGAATCACTCACAGTAGCTTAAATACCTGCATTATTGTGTTATTGCACTTATAACATTCTCATAATATTTACACCATTATAATCAACACTACTAAAAAATAATCTATCTTTCACCATGGATAGCTGTCATGGTTAATTTTATATTAATTTGTATAGGTTACTGTGACCAGTTGTTTAGTTTAAAAGCAGTCCACACACTTGGATTATAATTTATATATATATATATAATTTATAATTATAATTAATTTATAATTTATATTTATAATTTATAATTTAATTATAATTATAAAGTAATTTTGAAAATGTGGTTAATATTTCAAATCAGTAGTATTTGAGTAGAGCAGATTACCATCTCTAATGGGAGTGGGACTTATCAAATCAGTTAAAGGCCTTAAAAGAAAATGTGAGAGGATTCTGCATCTAGACTGCCTTTGGATTCAAGATTGCAGCATCAACTCTTCCTGGATCTCTAACTTGCCAGTCTGATATTGATTTTGGATTTACTAGTCCTCATAATTACATGAGCCCATTCCTTAAAATAAATATCCCCTATACATTTTCTCTTCTCTCTCTCTCTCTCTCTTTCTCTCTCTCTCTCTCTCACACACACACACACACACAGATATAAAGACACATATACATCCTATTAGTCCTGGAGAATCCTATTATAGGACCTCATTCATACTCACTGAGAACCTTCTAAAATTAAAATTGCCTTTTTTATTGCTATTCCTAATATTATGGCTACTTACTTGCTTTTATATATTTATTCAAAACTGTTAATTAAAAAATTAAGAGCTTTTAAAATATGAAATTCCTAGAAAGCTTTTCCTTATTCATTTATTCAAGAATTATTCATTGAAATTGAACTAACTGGAGACATTGTTCCAGCAGCAATAGACGTAGAGGCAAATAGACAAATTTCTGCTCTCCAGGACTTCCTATTGTTATATAGATAACTCAAGAACTCTTAAAAAGTTACTAAATTTTTAAACATAACTCATATTAAGTTTAATGTTAATAATTGCTTATACTGGAAGTTCCTATATAAAATTGAGCTGCTTGTAGTTTAAGCAGATTTATTTTATGCCAGTATTTAATGATTTGAAAGCTCTTACTTAATATTTAGCATGCATCTGGAAATTTGATATAGGAATTGTTTGATTAATTCCTTCATTCCTTAACTCATTCAAGTTACATATATCTTTTACACCTAAGAAGTATTTAGGACAACTTGAAGAGAGGCCCAACCATTGTAATTGCAATTTATGTAGTTAATAGTGTAAGACTCAAAAGAAATAACCAGACGCGGAGATAACAGTTTTTCCTTATTAAAATTAAACTTGGATTATAATTTTTCACAGGAAATCACTTATTTTAAGTGATTTTTATAAAGTACTTGCATTTCTAATTCACATTCTGGTTTCTAACTACTGCTACTGGCCCTAATTGAGGGCTTCATTATTTCTCATTAAGACTATACTAACAGGCTCTGAAGAGATCCGTTTTACCTCCAGGCTCTGCCATCTTAAATCCAGCTTATGCACTATATGAATATGTAATTGCCCTATTCAAAAATTTTCAGTGACTTCATTTCTCATTCAGAATATTCATCCAAGGAAGTTTCTAAAAGTCTGATTGTTTCTCAGGCTCAAAATTCTGAAGCATGAAAAAGCCAATCAAAGGATGAAATAAAATGACAGTATGACTTGATTACTGTTAACCTTGGATGTATAATCTAAAGAAAGAATGTATCAACAATAAGGCAGGTGGAGCTGTGGTAGGATACAAAAATCCAGCAGTATTCAGAGAAAGTTTTTTTTTGTTTCAGAAAATGTATCAGAAAGTAGTTAGGTGTTTTGTCAAAACTGTGAATGGTCTCAATTGTTACCTCATTTGTGTATATAGGTAAATGCATAGAGTATATGTAGATATGGAGACGGATATATATGAAACATGAGACCCTTGAGTCAAGGAAAAGTTCTGTCTTGATACAACCTGATCAATAGCCAGAGAAACATGGTTAGCCTCCATCCTCCACATCTAGACCTGCAAGGCATTGAGAGTTCATGAAAACTTTCTACATGAGTCGTGGGTTCACTCTGTAGAAGAGGGATGGGGTGGAGAACCACGGATTTTCTGTTTTTATATGGGAAAGAGGTAGGTGTTTCTCCCTTCTCTCCTGAAAAGATGGAATAAAACTTGGTTTTAAGCAGATGTGATGTAAATATCCTAGGTTCCTACTCTAACTCTTTGGAATGTAAATACATATCTCTAAGAGAGGTTAAGCCCCAAAGTCAAAGGAAGAACATGGCTCTGTCCTATTGACATGCAAATGTCTACAGGGATAGTGCTTCAATTTTCTTGGCACTGTGGGAGTTTTACGAGCTTAGTCTACGCTGTAACTGCTGGAGATCTCAGGTAAATAATGTGTTTTATCACACTTTTGCCTCAGTGCAATTAACTAGATAAACGACTAAAGTTCTAATTCTCAAGATGTGTGAGGAGAAAAATGCTTCTAGGAGAAAAGAAGGTAAACATGCCTTACATTCATGTTGTATACACTTCCATATCTAAGGTTTTTGTCAGGAACATTAAGATATCTCTACAATTGGTTTATTCTATTTCAGGACTAGAATAGTGCATTGGGCTTTGTCATGGTTCAGATAAAATATTAATTAAGGCATGATATCTCTCTGTGCCAAGAAAAGTTTGGTTATAATTTACTTTCTTCTAAGTCATAGGAAAAGTGAGCTTACTATGTTACATTAATGAATAAATAACCATTTTTTTACTGCACGATTTTCTTACTTGTCAGGTTAAGGCAGACCAATGAACATGGTCTTTTCTGGATACACCAGATTAAATCTAGCTTCTGGACCTACAAAACTACAAACTAAATTCCAGCCTTGGTTTTTCCTCTAAAATAATCTATCCTACAGTTTGACTGACTAATCTGCAGATTTCTCTAAGTAAAAACATGCACAGGTTTCTCCTTGAAATGGTCCAGACTTTTCAGAATGGATAGAATTTTTGGAATGGCCAAATTGGTCTTTCTGGCTCACATGACCTCTTTTGTATAATCTTAGTAAAATAGCTTCTAGAACTATATGGATAGCCAAGGACAGTCCTAGCCAAAATAGTTTTTAAATTTTTCATTCTAAGTATTTTGACTCCATCTGCAAGAAGGCCTCTCTCTTATCACAGCAGCCACTTGTCTAGTGCCCGGGTTTATGCTGTTATATTACTCAGGATTACCACTTTCCACTTCTAAGCCTATATTATCTGTAGAATTACCAACCCAAAGGTGTCTTACTCTATTTTCCTTCTTCTCAAATATTTTCCTGTGTCATGTCCCTATCAGTCTCCCTATCTCTGTAGAAATGTGATAAATGAACTCAAGGTTTTCTGGTAATAGACATTAACTTATTCATTGAAAGAACAAATGAGTATTTACCATAGGCAATGGGAAGCACAGGAGAATGCATATGGCTCCTAACCTTATGCATCTAACATAACAACCTAGGACGATGTATATTTGAACAGAAGGTTCTTCATCCTTAATTGGGGGACTATCAGGAGTATTATAAAGTAGGCATTATATACCTGTGTGTGTATGTGTTTGTGTGTACACATGCATACACATGCATAAGGGCTTTCATTTTCAGTGGAGGCCTTTCTGAAACAAACAAACAAACAAAATACCTTTATCTGGAGCCAAGGTGTTGCACATATAAACTAGGCATTGCACATACTACTAGACTTAGAATTTGGCCTATTTTTTTTAAGTATATTGCTTCTGAAATGTCTTGTTTTAAATGTAACTCTCTCAAAATGAGAGCCCATTATTAGAATCCATTTTTTTTTTATGTGTGTTCCATTCCTTCTTTCAACTTATCCATTACTGTCAGTGGTACTATATAGTGTTAGTTTTCTATGAGAGCAATTTTTTTAAATCATAAAAGATGAATGCTTAATAAATTAAAAAAGAAAATATCCACAAAGAATAAGAAGTGCTCATAAACAATCAGTAGTATTTCATATTTCATTATTTATCTTAATAAATATCAAAAGTCTGAATAAATTTTCCTTTTTCTTCACATTTTACCTAAATTGAACCCCTTGATAAGTTTGATTATATATGAATTGGTTGTATATGGTATGTGAAATGCTTTTGGATGGTGACACTGTGAAAATGTGAGTTATGAGGCTAATAAGGAATGTTAAAAAATTCTGTCAATATTACAATAAATGACACAGAAAAATAATTTGTATTAACTTTTTCTTAATAAAAAAACCCACTGGTATTGAAACTGGAGTTTTTTAATAAAGGATTGAACTGAGAGAATAGTATTCTGCAAGTTTTTTTTTTATTAAAATATAATGTATTATTTGCTTCAGGGGTACAGGTCTGTGAGTCATCAGTCTTATTCTGCAAGTTTTAACAAGGTACATATTGAAAACTCTGTTTGTGATTTTCAATTATTATTTTAGATACTATATTACTATTTTTCTACTCTAAATTAAAGATAATTAAATCTTTAATTCATATGCTTACTTTTCCCAGACCATCAAAATTATCCATAATAAAATACATTTTTAATATTTGCACAAAAATCTAAGAGCATCAGCATACAATATTTCATAATACTTGCCAATTAATATAGTGTTTCTTGAAACTAGTTTTTTGCTAAGCTGGATGATAAAAGTTTAGGAATATTGAATATTTTGCCAAAAAGATTCTGCTCCTCTCCTACTTGTGAAAGGAAAAGCAACTAATTAACACCTTTTACAAAGGTAATCTCTGCCACATCTAATAGATCCCCTTCAAACATGAGTTTTCATATTTTTATTAGATCCCTGAAATTTTTTCTCTCCTTAGTTAGAAAAGGAGTGGTCCCTTAATATAAACTTTGTCTTTTACTTACCTATTAAATAAAATAATAAACCAAATAATTGCCTAATTATTCAACATACATTTCCTCTCATATATACCTGATCAATATGAATTGAATTGTCTAGAAAACTACCCACAATAAACCTAGTTTTCCTTTCAGTAGAAATAGCACGCTGAAATTTGAAAATACTATTATCTAGACTTCACCCCTAGATAGTTTATTTTGAATATATAGATCTGAAATAAACCCTGTGTATGTGTGAGTGAGTGTGTGTGTGCATTATTACTACTCACTACAGCCAGGGTTGAATTAGAAATTGATGCATTTCACAAAAATATAGTTTTTTTTAAACCACTAAACCTTGATAACAGCAAACATCTTTTTCATAACATAAAAAGAATATTTTCACTGGTGATTGAGAATAAGTCGAAATAACCCTGAACGCTTCTAAGTTAACATTTACTGGGGAAATATGGACCTCATGCTTTGATCACACCTTAATATAATAGAACTTACACACACACACACACACATCCCAGAAAGTCCTTCAATCTGGAATGTATAGATATCCTATTAAACATCTAGATAAAAGAAATAGTAGAAACTGAAGTATAGGGTAACAACAACAAAAACAGCAATTATCAGAACTCATGGGGGCAATTTAAAGGGGGAGAAGAGGTCAATTCATTGTTCCAGACAGTAGTTTTATCAATAAAAATGAAACAACAAAAATAAATAGTTAAATCCCCTCCTCAGGGGCACCTGGGTGTCTCAGTGGGTTAAGTCTCTGCCTTCGGCTCAGGTCATGATCTCAAGGTCCTGGGATGGAGCTCCTCATGGGTTCTGCTCAGCAGGGAGCCTGCTTCCCCCTCTCTCTCTGCTAGCCTCTCTGCCCTTGTGATCTCTCTCTCTTTCTCTGTCAAATAAATAAATAAAAATCTTTTAAAAAAACAAATAAATCCCCTCCTTAAAAATTGTAAAAAGTAACAACCAAGGACATTTTTAAAAAGTGTAATGAAAGAAATAATAAATTAAAAAACCTTGATTAAGGAGGTAGATAATAGGAAACAGTAGAATAATAAAAATATTAGTTCATAAAAATAATAAAATAGACAAACCACTAGCTAACTTGAACAAGGGGAAAGTGTGCAAATATACAAAAGAAGAAATAAGGACATAACAATTAAAACAAAATTTTTTAAAAATCATAGGCTATTTTGATGACCTCTAATGAAAAAAATTTAAGTTAACAGAAATAGACAATTTCCAGGAAAAGCAAATAACTAAAGTTGACCTTATTTGAGTTATATACAAGAGAAATTTTTCATTTAAGAACTTTAGAAAAGAAAAAGAACTTCAAATGTATTCACAGAATATTTCCCTTTCATTCCTTCAATTCACTCACCATCCTTGACCCTCATATCGTTCAAGGAAGCAGTATATTAATGTCTCCCCTCACTTCTAGTTTTGGTGGTATTCTTGGGTCTGGCCCATGTTTCTACATGATCATACAAATATTCTTTTAATCCCAGCTCTAAGGAAATGATGTTATACAAACAGACTCGAAATACTAAACCACCATTTAAAGCATTTAAACACCATTTTGTCATGAATGTTTATATTTATTTCTATAATGCTATTAGTTTCTGATTATCCATATTTTAAGATTTTCAGTAATTAAAAATGTTTATCATGGAAAGTTCAAACACATAAAAAACAAACCTATTCACTCATCACCTTTCCATGAACATTAGCATTCTGTCATTTTATATCACCTGTACCTTTTCCCACTCCATAGAACTTTAGTTAATGATTGCTATCACTATGTTATATAATTATTTTGAGGTAAATATATATAAATATATGTGCATACATATGCATACATATATATATGCAAATCCCCTATATGTTATCAAATACACCATTTCTAGCTAATTTCTTATGTTCGATCCTGGAAAAAATATAGTAACCTTATTACTCAAAATGCCATAGCTGTTCAAAGCTTGATTGTGTTGAACAACATAGTTCTTTCCGCATATGTAATTTCCTAATACCATCTATTTAATGCTAGTTATACCAGTGTTCGTGATATTGCATTATGCATTGGGCTACTTGAGAATATTGGCTTCCAGTGATTCTCTCAAAAGTTATCACTGTGCTTCACTAACAATAAGCATGAATAGAAGTATTGCTCAGATCATGCAGAAAACACATAAATGATAATTCATTTTCTAAACATGTCAAATTTCCTATTCAGAATTTTATAGCATTAAGATAGAATGACACATTTTCCAACTGTGTTTTCTCTTGAACTCTCAAGATCATAATCAATGCATGCCTATTAATGTAATTCCCTTCAAAGCTGACTAAACCCCTGTCTTACACACGTTGCTATCAGTGAAAAAACAAGGGAAGGAGAAATGGGTTAAGCAAAAAAATAACAGTCTGATTTGTTCAAAGAGTATGTGTGCCTGTCCAGCATAGCTTAGAACTGACTGGAGAGAGGAGGGCCTCATCACATCAGAGCCAAGAGAAGATAGTAATCTGTCACTGCCAAACAACAGTTCTCTTGAAAGCTCTTAGATGAGAAAATCATGGCCATCCTCATGAAATGCCTGATATATAGCATAAAGCCTGTGAAAGGGTTAGGATAGCCAATTTGGGTGCCAGTGGCAAGGAGCACACAGGGTGAATGATCCCTGCCACCACCTTCACTGTCTTTAGATGGTATTGACTGGAGGAGACATTGTGGTCAGAAGACAGACAAGCAACATCTGACACATGGAGCCACACATAAGTCTTAAGGCCAAAGGATGCCAATAAACCTAGCATAGCCCAGAGCCTTCAATTTATCCTGTGCCCAACTTGTGGCAGAAAAATCCAAAATCAATGCCATTCTGACAATACAATCTGTGTGATCATTCAAAACAAACACCACAGCAACCAGTGAGGGGAATGTGCTCCTCAGAATTCCCTTCTGGAACTGTGTTCAGCTATAGATAGGCTTGGACAACTCATGACTCAAATCACCAAGTACTCTGGGATCACAAGCTGAACCCATGCATGGGTACACAGCTGGATAGAACAAACTGGGAAACAGAAAACATGGCTTAGAAAATCCTGGACCAGGCTCAGGGTACCATTGTCAGATGCCACTGCTAGCGCTACATCCCAAGTACTGGAAATGAAAATGGTACTGCTTTTCAGCCTCACTTTAGCAATGGCACTGTACCCAAGATTGTAGCAGTTGCTTGTTATACTCAGAATTATCTTGTTATATTTATCTTGTTATACTCAGAATTAACATCATGAGTTTCCTTCACAGGTGACCTCAGCAGCCTGGGTACATCTGTGCTCCAGCTTTGCAGAGTCCCTCCTGGAGGCTGTAGACTGGATGACTTGGTTCTCTTTCACTACTCCAACCCTAAGGTAGGTTACCTCTTTCCTGCAGTTTTCTTGAGGTGACCTCAGTTTTCCCTTCTTGATCAATAAATGCCCCAATACCTTCTATATGAAATTCCCTCTATTGAAATAACTAGGATGATTTCTGTTTCCTTGATTCATCTCTGACTGATACACTTATAAATAAGGGATTAAGAAACCATTTACTTATTGAAGAAACTTTCTAAAACTGTTCTTCATCAAACAAGTGTATGATCTATCAATTTACAGTTTAAATCAGAAAAACTGATTTGTTTAGAAAAGACCCAAACATCATGGTCCCATTGTACTAAGGTAAATTGGCTAATTTATATAGATTTGGAAAGCAATATGAGGTTGAGAAGAATTAATATGAAATAATTTAACATATAATGGACAATGATACCTTTAAATTAAATTCATTTCTGCAACAATTTATTGATCCCACTGCAGATATTAATTGACAAATAGGTTAAATATCATACAATATTTGTTGTTTTATTTTTATTACTCCATCATGATTAATTTATTTATAATTTATGGATCTTGATGCTTGACTATTATATTCTTGCACTTCCTTTTGTGTTCTCCAGGATTTTAAAAATAGTAGGATATAACCATTGAAAGATACAACCTCTAAAAATTCTAAAATGTGATAATCAGTGAAGTTGGACTTTAAACAGGAGCTTTTTCATATATGATCCAGCTAAGACCTATCTATATTTTATTTTCTGTTATATAACACACTTACAATAATGAAGTAGAATCAATGCTAATGGGATTAACTATGAACTGTGCCATATCTGTCAGTGATATACATCTATTTCAAGTACTGTACTATAGCATCAGTAAGTTTCCACAAAGAACACAAAGATACTCTTTTCCCCTAAGAGTTAGCTCAGTAATTAAAGTGGAGAAATTACATCCACAGTATTGACAAGTAACATAGAACATCTCCTCATTATGGTAAAGAATACGAAGATTTTTTATTATGTCTACTGCTATTTCTTGTAATAACTTTCAAATAAAAATCTATAGCTCTACTTATCAGATGAGAAATTTTATAGACAGTACATTATCTCACACTGCAGTAATCAAAATAATGATAAACTGTAAAGTTGCAAGCTGAAAAGGTCAAGTACATTGTCTTGGTTGGCAAATGACCCAGACCTGTAGGTGTGAATGGGAACATAAAACATATCCATTTGAGCATTTATCTTGTTCTTGACTGATGTCAGAGAACACAGAAATCTCAAAATCCATAGCCCAGTTTATGAGGACAGGAAAATACTAATACTTCACTTTCTGGTCCAAATATTTTTTGTTATTCCCAAAGAGTTGAGTAACTCTTTACAGGTAATCTCATCTAAATAGAAAAATCATATGTAAGTCTACATTTGTCCAATATTTAATCTATGCTGATACACTAAGTGTTAAATAATAGACAATTACTTGGTATCACTATAGATTAGAAAGAAAATACAGTTGAATTATTTTTAAATAGTTTTTCTCTAGTAAAACTAATTTTTCTTCTAGATATATATTTAAGCACAAGTCACTAAGAAAGTAAAAATTATTTATCTAAACCTCAATTTATCTTTCTAGAATTATCTATGATAAAGTTTATCCTGTTGCCAACTAACTCTATAACTGCAACTAAGGGCTTCTGAGGACTTCAAAATGCATCCGTAACAGTACTCTGTAAAATCCATGTCATATAACAAAATACACCCACCACATATAAAGAAGTACAGGCACTGAATATTTCAGTTTTATACTTCAATTATATATCCAGTCTAAATGTAACTTATCTTTTAAGCTTGGTCTACTCTACTAGGATGCTTTTAATATTCCTGAAATTAACAGAACAAATTTATTATTCATGACATAAACTATTTTTACTGACTAATCTCAAAGTGTTTCAAGAATAAAATACTTAAGCTTAACAGAAATGTATGGGAGGATCTATACTTTCCACAGAAGCAAACAAATACATAAAATCTCAAGAAGAGGGGCACCTGGGTGGCTCAGTTCATAAATGTCTGCCTTTGGCTCAGGCTCAGGTCATGATCCCAGGGTGCTGGAATCAAGGCCTGCCACTGGGCTCCCAGCTCAGTGCGGCATCTGCTCAGCCTCACCCTCTGACCCTCCCCCTGTCTTGCTGCTCTCAGATAAATAAATCTTTAAAAAATTCAAATGTCAAGAAGAGTCAAATATTTAATAAAAGACACCATGTTTATATCTATCACAGAAATAAGACAGTGTATTATTTATAGAACAATATTACTTTTAATTAATTTTACTATATAATTTTGTATTCACTTTATGTACAAATACTCTGTGGTACCGAAAATCAAATGCTTTATTTTGCAAAGTGATTCTGCCTTCCTTTTATATAGACTACTGAAGAAGCATCTTAGAAAGAAGAGGAAAAAAAAAATGCCAAAGGCCTCAACTACCAGGAAACCAGACTGGTGCTATAAGTTCTGCTGAAGCTGAACACTAAACTTTTGTTCAAATCACTGGAAATATGTATCTCAGTGGTCACAGGAATGTAAAGCTTATATAAACACATAGTAGCTTTTTGATTGATGATGGCATTTTTATAATCAGTTTCAGTTTGTTATGAGAAAAAAAATTATTTAACATACTAACAAAGAATTCTGTTATATACTTAAAAAATATTAACTACTTGAACTATAGTACAATGTATCTTCCTGTCTATTATCTTAGAAAATCCACTACCACTTTGTACTAAATAATTTAAATTAAAAAAGTCTGACATCCAGAAAGTTAAAAAATAATAAGGGAAACTGAAAATAGAAATTAAGGACTTAATGGACTGTTATAATTGCATAAATATATGTACTTTATTTATTTTTTTTTTAAAGATTTTATTTATTTGTCAGAGAGAGAGAGAGCACAGGCAGACAGTGTCAGAGGGAGAAGCAGGATCCTTGCAGAGCAAGGAGCCCAATGCGAGACTCTATCCCAAGATGCTGGGATCATGACCTGAGCCGAAGGCAGCCGCTTAACCAACTGAGCCACCCAGGCGTCCCTGTACTTTTTTTTTTTTTTAAGATTTTATTTATTTATTTGACAGAGAGAGATCACAAGTAGATGGAGAGGCAGGCAGAGAGAGAGTGAGAGAGGGAAGCAGGCTCCCTGCTGAGCAGAGAGCCCGATGCGGGACTCGATCCCAGGACCCTGAGATCATGACCTGAGCCGAAGGCAGCGGCTTAACCCACTGAGCCACCCAGGTGCCCCCTGTACTTTATTTTTAAGGTGAAATAAATATATCAGTTATTTTTTTAAAAGTCTATTCATATTTTTATTTTTCATCAACATTCAGTAACATAAACTGAATTTACCTGCTTACCTGAAACAACCAAAAATCAGAGACAATATATGCAAATTGTCTGCAAGTGCTCACATCCGGCAATAAAGGAGAGTGAACACCATGAGGTGGGAAACAAACAAGATGATCCCTATGATTATCTCAGCTTATATCTTTCAGAAAGTTTCCAGGTCTCAGTACAGGGAAAGCAAACCCACCAGGATTAAGACAGACTTCCTGAAGTGATTGAGCTGAGTAACTGGGAAGAATAAGGCACTACCTGTTTACAACACAGAGCACTGAGAAAGAGAATGATCCTGAAAGAAAGCTGTGGGGATGTGCAGAGAGCACCCTTGAATATTCAGCAGAGCACTGCTCAGTGCATGAGTGTGAGGAAATTACTTGAGGCCCAGAGGAAGATCCATCTGAAAGGACTAGAGCAAACAACTCCCAGTGTGCACAGGACCAGAAATAATACAACAGATTGGAACATATTCATTAGAGTCACCTAGTAGAACATTCAGAAAGGTCTTGCCTCAGTAGTGGGGAATAGTTATCCCTAGAAGACAAACTGCTATGAACACCCCTAACAAATCCTAAAAACATGGCTCAAAAGAAAATAAACTATTTTTAACCAAGTTAACCTTATCCCAGGACAAAACAGTATCTATAAGAATACAAAAAATATCAAGCAAACAAAAAGCTAAAATTAATAATGTCTGCTATCGAGCCAAAGATTACAGAGTATTCAAATGAGCAGAAAAATATAACACATAATGAGAAAAAAAAATAAACCAATAAAAACCAACCCAAAACTTGCACAGATGTGAGTATTTTACAGGCAAGTACCTTTGTTCCTAATTTGTAATGCAGAGTGCCTAAAATCTTTGGAATTTCCTGAAGTATATAAAATTATTATAAACTATAATCCGTATGTTCAAAAGTTAAGTAGAGACATAGAATATATGAATAAGACCTAAAATGAACTTTAGAGGTATGTGAGGAGAAAAATGCACTGTATGGTGCTAACAGCAAGTTTAGATATTGCAGAAGAAAAGATTAGTAAACTTGAAGCTATCGCAGTAGAAAATATTTAAGAAATATTTAAAATTAACTACAAAGAGAAAACAGTCAAAAAAGTACAAAAGCATCAGTGAACTGTGGGACAATTTCAAGCCTCCTATTTGTGCAATTAGGGTCCCTGTAGTAGAAGCAAGAATGGATTTCTTCTTAAAAACTGAAATAATGGCCAGAAAAATTCAAAGTTTTCTATGTTTGATAGATCCAAGAAGCTCAATGAACTCATAAATTCAAGAAACTCAAGTACAAGAAATATAAAGGAGACAGAACTAAAGCATACCATAGTAAAATTGCTCAAAACCATTGAAAAAGAGATAAATTTATAATATCTATACACAAAGCACAAAGAAATGTTATATACAGAGAAACAAAAATACAGATAACAACAAATTTCATGTCAGAAACCATGCAAGGGACGAGAGAATAGAATAACATCTTTAGAATATGAAAGATAAATTGTCCACAATAAATTCTATACTCAGTAAAAATATCTTCCCAAATATAAGCAGAATAAAACTTTTATCATACATCCCAAATGAAATAATTCATTGTCCTCATTGCCTCCACTACAAAAACTAAGGGCTGTCCTTCAGGCAGAAGAAACAGATACTTGATGGAAATTTGTATTTCTTAAAAGAATGAAGAACACTGAAATGGTAACTCAGTTAAATAGCAAGACAGAAGTGGGCAAAATCTTTGAATAGGACATTTCACTAAAGAAGATAACAGATAGGGATGGGGCACCTGGGTGGCTCCGACACCTTGAGCCTCTGACTCTTGGTTTCAGCTCATGATCTCATGGATTGTGAGATGGAGCCCTGTGTGGGGCTCTGCACTCAGCAAGGAGTCTGCTTGAAGATTCTCTCCCTCTGGTCTTCCCCCAACTCACTTGGCTCACACACTCTCTCATTAAGATGAATAAATAAATCTTTAAAAACAGAAATTATGTGGATGGTAGACAAGCACAAAAAGAATGTTCAGCATCATTAAAGTTTAAGGAAATGAACATTAAAACTAACACAAAATAACTGCTAGAATAGCTAAATAAAACAGACTGCCCATACAAAAGTGTTGACAAGGATGTAGGAATTAGAATTCTATTACACTGCTGTTAGCAATGTAAAGTTGCATACACTAAAAAAAAAAAATTAACACTTCATTAAAAATTTAAATATAAACTTACCATATGAACTAGCCATTTCTATATCTTGAGATTTAGCCAAGTGTGACATAATAAGAAATATATATTTGACCTTTGTTCCTAATTTTTTAATGCAGAGTGCCTAAAATCTTTGGAATTTCCTGAAGTCTAAGAGTGATAGAAACATCTCTTGTTCCAATGAGGCCTGCTCTTGGCAGACCTCTAAACAACTTTAGGATGGGCTGGACACAAGGAAGACCAAGCCTTGATCAGAAGCTTGGAACTTTCAGACCTACCTCCAACCTCTGGGGAAGAAAGGGTGGAGATGAAGCTAATCCCAAAAGCCAATGATCTAATCAATTGTGCCCACATGATGAAATCTCCATGACAACCTCTAAATAATGAAGTTTGGAGAGCTTAGTTTGTAATCACATATACATACTAGAAGGTTTTATATATATATACTAGAAGGTAGTGTACCCCAACTCATAGGGACAGAAACTTCACATTTAGGACTCATTCAGACCCTGTTCTTTGTACCTTTTCCATCTAGCTTTTCATTTGTATTCTTTACAATAAACCAATAAACAAGTAAAATGCCTTCCTAAATTCTGTGAGCCATCGAGCAAATTATTGAACCTAAGGAGGAAGAATGTCCAATGTATAAGGAAATACAATTGGCCTCAAATTTGTGACTGGCATCTGAAGTGGGAACAATCTTGACTGAGCACTTTAATGTCTGGGATCTGATACTAACACCAGGAAGATGGTGTCAGAATAGAATGGAACTATCAAATACCTAGTTAGTGTCAGAGTTGGAGAAGGGGCCTGGAAAAGATATTGTGTATTTTGTTCATGAGGAAAAAACCCATATCATAAAGCAAAAACACAAAATATACTTGTCATTCATGTTCAAAGAACAGTTACTTTTAACAGCCAAAAATCTGGAAACACTCAAATATCCTTCAACAGGCAAACTGAATAAGGATGTTATGGTATATCCATTGAGTAGAATATTGCTCAGTCATAAAAATTAATAATATGTTGATATATGAAACACCAGGGAAGAATATTAAAATAATTGTATCAAAAGAAAAAAAAAGAAGTACATACTGTATGGTCTGTTGATGTGAAATTTTATGAATGTAAAACTATAGTGAAACTTGGCAGTGGTTACTTAGAAAGCTGGGCAAAGACAGGGAAGAGGAAGAGGGGGATGGATTGAAATGGAATGAGGCAAGTTTGGGTGCTCGGTATGTTCACTATCTGCTTACAGTGATGGCATCAACACTGTATACATAAGTCAAAACCTCATATTTTATGTAGGGTAATTATCTTTATGCTTCATAAAGTGATGTGTTAAAGTAATATTCTACCTTTCTTCTTAGATGTCCAACAGTGCCAATTTTATTCCACATCTTATAATCATTTATAAGGCAGACCACAATAGGAGGAGTAATACATCAGTATCTAGTCAGATAACCCCAAGTTCCTATAACAAGTTTACATTAACTACAAACAAATCTCGTGAGGCCAGGTAGTCACGGCTAATGCCATTAGCTACTATTGATACAAGAAGTTACAATCAACCAGGGAGTGGATTATGGGGAGTACAGGAATAACAAAGACCAACTAAGAATTATGACCCTAACCACATTGTTCCCTTCTGTAGGGAGAGCGTGCGGGAAGTCACAGTAGGCGTAGGCGAGCTCATGACACTTAGCACAGACCCTTCCTCAGTGTACTCAACTTCCTGTCCTTAACCCTTTATCAAGGCATCGGACTTTAAAGGAGACACAAGTCCGGGCCTGGTTTGATCCAGGACTCCAACCATGCGTAGCCTCCAAAACCTTTCTTCTTATCTCTGTCCTTTCTTCTACTCTCCATTGTGCCTATGAATTCCAAGGAAGGCTAGGTAAGCCAAATAGTCTTTGCTGAGAAAGAAAAAAAAATTAAAGGGAAAAAGAAAAGCTTATCACTTCACAGTGTGTGTATGCCTAAAAGAATAATGGTGTACTCGCAATTTGTGTGTTGCTTGTGGTGTGCGTGCACCTGTTTTCATGGCTTTTTCTTAAACAAAGTTATGTTGAGTATATCAGCCCTCCTTTAAGGCCTTTAATAATTCAGTACATTATTAAAAGACCTGGCTAATTATGAATCATTTTCAGAAACATCTATTTAAAATCTTTGGTAAGCTTCATTTCTCTTAAAGGAAATGTGTTTTCAATGAAGAAAAAGGAAAATACAAGTATTTGCAAATACTTGTAATATGTATGGTGAAATTTAATGAAATTTTAGTATTACAAATTAGATTGTTTTAATTTAGATTATCATTTATTAGATTAATTATTGATATTAATTATTAATATTTACAATAAATAAATTTATTTATAATATTATTATTTATTAGATTATTTTATTTATTTAGTATTAAAATTAGAGTATTTTTCTTAAGATTTGAGACCTTCGTCTTAAAACAGTTCTGAGGAAAATGCATGGAGGGTCATGTGTGAGGCTTCAGGGCAGGTCAAGGAAGCAGAGCCCTTTTAAGATTTATCAGTAATTTATATTACTGATGATATATTACAGCATGATTCTATTCTTTACTGAGACAATTTTTTAATGATTTTAATGACTAGTGGAATATCCTAGGCTCCTCAGTTGTGGTAGCCTATAAGTAGGAACAAAAGAATCTGAACACAAAATATAAAGGTTATCTCAGATTATAACTACCTAGCAATCAATACATCCAGAATTAAATTACATGATCCAAGTCAACAATAACAACAACAACAACCACTCTTTTTTTGTAATAGATTTAAGTATGAAGTTCTCAGATCATTATAGAAAGGGTGGATAGAATATAAGTTTATCATTTCTTGTAACTTGCACAGAGCTCTATTGATTTATTTATATTGAAACTGTCACTCTATGAGGCAGAAAAACATAGAATCTGGAAATGTGACTAGCATACCTAATATAACCACTACAGGAAATAAAAATTATGTAATCCAGGAATTGTCTCTTTATCAATGTTGTGTTGTTTTTAAAATTAAACTAAAAAATGTGGAATATTCAGATGCATATCAAGATATGTAGAAAGACGGGGCGCCTGGGTGGCTCAGTGGGTTAAGCCGCTGCCTTCGGCTTGGGTCATGATCTCGGGTCCTGGGATCGAGTCCCACATCGGGCTCTCTGCTCAGCAGGAAGCCTGCTTCTCTCTCTCTCTCTGCCTGCCTCTCCATCTACTTGTGATCTCTCTCTGTCAAATAAATAAATAAAATCTTTAAAAAAAAAAAAAGATATGTAGAAAGACAAATAGAGAGAGAGAGATCTGTTTTCACAATTCTTTTTTTTTTTTTTTTTTAAAGATTTTATTTATTTTTTGACAGAGAGAGATCACAAGTAGACGGAGAGGAAGGCAGAGAGAGAGAGAGGGAAGCAGGCTTCTTGCTGAGCAGAGAGCCCGATGTGGGACTCGATCCCAGGACCCCGAGATCATGACCTGAGCCGAAGGCAGCGGCTTAACCCACTGAGCACCCAGGCGCCCCTGTTTTCACAATTCTAAGTACAATCTCCTACCAAGATTGCAGGGAATACAAGTAAGAGTGATGACTGCAGAAGAGGACGGTCTAAACTTAATTTTTAAAAAGATTTATTATTATTTGAGAGAGAGAGAGAATGAGCAGGAGTAGGGCAGAGAGCAGAGAGAGAGAATCTCAAGAAAACTCCTCGCTGAATGCGAGCCTGATGAGACCCTAAATCTCAGGACTCTGAGATCAGAACCTGAGCTGAAACTAAGAGTCAGACGCTTAACGACTGAGTCACCCAGGCAGCCCCCTTCTTTTTTCACTTTGCATAACAAGCTTATTTTTTTAAAGTCATGTAGACACTAAACACAGTAAACAATCCGATCTTCTCTTCCACCCCGTATAAATACACTTTTAATTTAATTTGCACCTATCAATTTTCTTTCCTATTTGTGTGTATATGTGTGAGTATGTTTCTACCTATTCTAGTTTTTTTCCTTCACTCTGTGTTCAATATAGGAGCGTCAACACTAATTAAATTAGTTTTAGCTACAACACTACATTACCCAATACTTGCTAATAATTTCTGGAAAGTCATTCAGGATCTATTAGGTTTGGAAAGCAGAAGTAATATTTACATGTGATGATTTACAAAGTGTGTGTGAGTGTGTGTGTGTGTGTGTGTGTGTGTAAATATAAAATTATTTCAAATGTATGCAAAAAGCAAGGGGACTAAACCAAATCCAAATTAAACAACCAAACAAGCAAAAACTAATTAAACTACTTATTCTTTAATTTTTATTCCTCATTCTGATAATGGAAATTACAGGTACAAGAAAAGTGAAGGTAGAAAGGAAGGGGTTTGCAGAGGGATTGAGATTGTTGGTCAATATTTCCAAGAATTGTTTCTCGTTGGGTACTAGGTCTCATATCATAGGATTTTTTTTTTTAAAGATTTGAAGATGAAATAAATTTGGAAAATGTGACCTACATACCTAGATACAATAAAGGCCTCTTAGGGGTTCACAATTCCTATTAGCATATCGAAGACTATGTAGTCCATTATAGAGAAACTTGCCTAAAATATCCAATCAGAATATACCATAGTTATTTAACTTTTAGAAGTATTTTAAAATCGTCTCTTGGCATTAAAGATCATAAACCGTTTTGGGAAATTCAGTCCTAGGTTAATCTCTGAAATTAAATTATTCTACTTTTTTTTTAAAACATTTTATTTATTTGTCAGAGAGAGAGAGAGCACAAGCAGGGGGAGAGGCAGGCAGAGGAGAAGCAGGTTCCCACCGAGTTAAGAGCCCGATGTGGGATTCGATTCCAGGAATGTGGGATAATAATCGGAGCTGAAGGGAGGACGCTTAACTGACTGAGCCACCCAGGCATCCCTAAGTTATTCCACTTCTACTATATGATTCAAATTGCTTTCCATTAGAAGAATGGATGTAATTCAGAAAAGGTGGAATCTTATATGTGCATGTTTGGAAAATTTAAGTTAATAGTAGTTGAAAAGGTGTTAAGGCGTACTTACTGATTTTAATTTTCCTGTAATTTTCAGATGCATGGCACTTGTGCTCATCAAGATGAGTTCCAGAGGGTCTAAAAAGGAGCATATTCTCTACACATTGCAAAATTATAATAACTCAAAAATTTGGTAAATTACTAGTAGTTTTGATACGTATATAAAACAAAAGCCAAATAAACTGCTTGCTATTTGACCATAAGAACCAAAGAAAGAACTTGTAGGTTTCAATACATTTGAAGCCTATCTGTGGTCTTTGGTCCATATTTTGAGATAGCTTCCAGAGTTCAACTTTAAACATTAGGCTAGATTAGATAATCATAATTATTGTTTAGAAATACCAAAGAATTCATCAAGTAATTGGACTAGTAATTAACTAGTCCTGCATTATGTAAGATATCTTTTATTATTAACAAAAAGGTGTGAATATTTATTAATGGTAAAGTGTCACACTTTATGAGTGACTTCTTTCACAAAAGGGGTCAAAGATAAATTATATTATGATATCACTCTTCCTTGCATTCTGATATATTGTCTTCAGTGAAACGAAATAAATGAAAGTAAAGATGTTATATCTTGAGTCAATGTAGTTTGAGCTCTATTATTAGACTTTGTAGTACAAGTAAACATATCCATCATGTGAGTTGTTGCAGGAAATAAAAAGTCCAGGACCTAGTAATTTAAGACATCCCTAACAGATGTAATTATGTGCATCACTCCAGTGAAAATCTTTTTATTTCCTTTGTGGTTCTGTAACATGGGAAATATTGAAAGCATTCTGTGGATTCCTTGCTCTATGGCCACCTCCTTCCATAGGGCTTTCTGTTCTGTAAAGTCAGAAAGCTAGAAGCTCTCATTCCCAGGCCTCTTCCTGCTATGGTTTTAGAACTGAATTTCATTCTACAACTGAAAATGGAATTCCATGTAAGATTTTGAGTTGAAAATCAATAAATGTTCTCACCTTGCCTACACCTGTTTTTCTACAGGCAAGTGAAGTCATGGAGAACCAAATGTCAAGAATATACTACAACTTTCTAAAGCCATCGCCAGATTACCAGGCAGCTTTGGGGAGGGCCATAGAGTTGAGACTTAAAGAAGCATGTTCAAGTCCCAGCAAGTCCTGTGGCCCCTGTGGTTCCTTGACTCCCACTTTACCACCACTTCTGGCAATTTCTTAAGCATCTCATTCTATCATTCCATTTCAGCTTTAAAATATCAAAGGTGGTTCTGCTTCTTGCACTGAATCAGGACTGACACAGTAGGGATGACATATAAACAAATGTGACAGAAAACGTTTTAAATCTTTCATATTAAGAAATCTGAATAAACAAAATTGTAAGTGAAAACTATTACAGCTTTGAAACAAGTTTCTTTGCCAATGCATATGGAATTACATGTGCATTTATTTTCTTAAAAGTTGTTGGAAAATTAAGGATGAATTTTTTATTTTCCCAAAAGTTGTTCATTTTTTAATTAATTTTGACAATCAAACTTTTTTTTATTTAGAAGAGAACAGAACTCTTATGTTTCTTATGTCTCCATCTTCATTACCAGTAAATAAACTTTTACCCTTTGAATAAGCTAAACTTTATATAATAAGTATTAAAATTGACTTTTTAAAGGAAGGATTTCATGTAATTTAGTAAAATGGCCTTTCTCCATTAGACTGGTGTTGAATAAAACTAGGATTACACTAATAAAATATAAGTTTACAATAAGCATAAAGTTTTAAGTTACGTTGCATGTTTGCCTCATTATGCATAGTTAGAGATGTAATCAATACTTCGAAAATATTTAAGTGAAAGTATGTTGTCTGCTTAACTTGATAAAAAGTATTTGAAGTATAACTTTCAAATTATAAAGAAAAATTTTGCAGCATTTAATACTTTAATAACATATGCCTACATATATGCTTATAAATGATATTTATATTATTAGTTTATATAACTCTTAATTTCCTTTAAATTACTGCTATTTTGTAGGGGAAGAAAAGAACACCTGGTGAGCTTAAATGCTTTGACAAACTAATTAGTCCAGAGGAAGAGTTAAGATTTCAGGCCAGATAATCAGAACTGTGAGTCATGCAGTGCTGCTATTACAATTATTTTCCGTGTATTTAGCACCTGGTATTTAGTAAATTTTAACTGCTGACAAATTATTAACAGATGAAATAAGTACAACATTCAGCAAGAAATTGAAAATACCTTACTATCTCAGCCCAGACTTAAGTTAAATTCTCACTGGATAAAATGTATTTTTAGAGGAATAAAAACTTAACCAAAAGAATATATATATATATAATATATATATATTATATAGAACTAAGGGTTGTTCCTTTGTCCCAAACTCCCTTTACGTTGACGAAAGTACATTTCCTGGAAAATTATATGTGATTTCAAATGAGAAAGCCAAAATCTAATCAGTTGTGCTATTACCTGAAAAACATTAAATTAATAAAAAAGGAATAGCTTCGAAGGAGGCTAAGAAATTAGTTAAGAGTTATTGCATCTTGACTTTGGCCTATGGAGAACTTGGCATACCAATAAATACAAGTATCCACTCTTGGTGGATTTATAGTGATGTTAGATACAAAAAAACTGGTAGAACTTGAGAAACCAGACTCTTTAAGATCATCTACCTCTCCTTTTTCTAATCCTATTTCTACCATGTAATTCTAATTTTCCTATCTATATGGAGTGGTGAAACTGGTTCCCTGAGTTCCTCTAGATCCACCATGCACCAAATGTGTAACTGGGAAATATTCAACTAATAGTGATTTAATTCCCTCATATATAAGTGAAACTAGTGGTAGCATTAATGTTTCCAGGATCATTGAATGGCTTAATATATGAAAAATCCTTAGAAGATGGTTTGGCATTAAAAAAAAGTGATTAAAAAGTGCTGTATAGCACTAATAGCAATTAACATACATTAAGTTTTCTCAATGGACCAGGTAATAAATTAGACTTTTTTATGTTTGGTTTCTTTCTTTCTTTCTTTCCTTTTTTTTTTTTTTTCTTTTTTTTTTTTTCTTTTTTCTTTTTTTTTCTTTCTTTCTTTCTTTCTTTCTTTCTTTTTCTTTCTTTCTTTCTTTCTTTCTTTTCTTTCTTTCTTTCTTTTCTTTTTCTTTTCTTTCTTTTCTTCTTTCTTTCTTTTTTAATATGCATGGCTTCTTAACCCCTTAACCTTACAACTCATTTAGAAGAAAGTAACTCATGATTAACTCGTGATTATAAATGTCATGTATAAGATAGTTTCTTTAGATGAGGAAAATGCACATAAAGAGGATCCCATTGATTATAGTGATTACTAATATTCCAAAATGTTTCATAGACATAAAATTTCTCATTTATAACTGTGATTCTAACATACTAGTCTCCTGTGAATTTGGTTACAATGATTCAATCCCTAAGAAACTAACACATTTTAAGAGATCAAAACGTTAAATTACTTCATGTACCTACAAGCTAAAGATTAAACTTTCAAAAGTGATGAATGACCTTACAAAGTACTGTCTTCTTATGGATTTTATTTGGCCTCAGATGATAGCTCCATTCTGCCACTTTACATTAGAGGACAATTTTTGTCTACACTTTTTATGGAGTAGTTATGAAATCTTAATTTGGATATTATAATTTATCCAATCTTATATTTAGAAGACAGAGCTGTACATTCTATTTTAATATCAAGTCTCCTGAGGTTATCTATGAAAAATTTTCATCAGCTATTTAATTCAATTTAACATTCTATGTTCAATTGTCATATTGTAATTATAAATAAATGGATCCAGAGATGGGGTAGGAATTTTTTTTCTTGGGTCTCACATTTACAGATGAAAGACTAGGATAATCTTCCTGGCCTTTTTCATCACGTTTCCTACTCTTCCCTAAGGGAGGGAGAATGACGTCTGAATAAATACGTGCTTGGAGGGTATGAAGAAAAGGAAATCGGTTCCTTCCTTTTTTTAAATCCTCTCTCTCATCATCATCATCATTAGTATTGCCATCCTCATTACTATCTTAACATGTCTGCCTTCAGATAGGGTATGTTCTACTCAGCTTTCATGTATGTGACAGGTTTAAGGGAGTGGGTTCTGCTCCCTGAGGAAGGGTGCAGGAAGACTACATTGTCTAGAGTACTACATAACTGGGTAGGTAAGTCTTTTCTTCTGGGATAAATTATTTGTGAGCTATTTTGGTCAAAGATCAGACATCATACTTATTAATCACTCTTTTAGGAATAAAGGTATTAGTGAATTATATATCAACCCCTTGATTAATTCTGACTTTTGGAAGAGGTACAATATTAGTCTTTTCCTAAAACTTTCAAAACATAGGACACTCACATGACTTTCATTGTGACCCCATACAGGTAGAGAAAAAGAAAAACAGGAGACTAGTTGTGAAGCCGAGCACTTTCTCTTTCCATATTTCTAGTCCACAGTGCTATTTCTGAGGTTACCTTCATTGCCTTAAGCCTCTTCCCATTTACTTGTGTTCTTACCTGTTTTCCCCTGGATATTTTGCCACGGGAGAGAGGATATGTATTCAGAAGCTATTTGCCTACAAATTAGTACTCACTCTCCATTCACGTAAAATACTTCACTAAAATACTATGGAGAATATTTTTAAAATAAAATCTAAATTATGCAAACAAAAATTGTTATGATTTGGTAGGAAACAAATATCAAAGTAACCACTCTGATACTATTTTAAGAGCAATCAGAGAGTACATATTTGTATTGATCTCTCAAGAGGCAGGAAATATAACATTATAGGTCATTTCTGCCTTTCATTTCTGTAAGTATTTGGGCTCATTAAATACATTACTAAGCTCTCTAGAGAGGTATACACAAGAATTAATTTGCCTAAAACCCCACTTCATTCCTTCACAAAAAAAGCATAAAAGGTTTTTCATCGTCTATATTTATTAGGGTTAATAACTTGGTTTCTAGGTAAAACTCTCCAATATAACCAGGAAATTAGAAGAAATAGGACAAAGAATAAAAGAAGTAGGAAGATGAAAATAGAATATTTTGAAGTACTATTGTGATAATGTCTTTTATATACAGTTGCATGCTGAAGGGTGAACTCCTCACCTAACTGATGCTAATTACTGCTATTTACTAATAACTAAAATATAGAAAATGCTTCCCAGGGGGCTTATCAAGGCAGGTTAAAAGGTTATTCACAAAATCCCTTTTGAGACCAAGATCACCTAAAGCCCAGAAAGGTCAAACAGCAGTGCATTTTCCTGGAAGAAATTCCCAAGAATTGAAATTCAGTATGGTACAAAGTTTCAACAGATCATTTTTACTCGTCATATTGGTAGCATTAATTAATATTAAAAGGGCCTAATATGGTTTTAACATATACCAAGATCCTAATGCATTTATTCATAGGAAGGAAGATTAGAAGCAAGGAAAGTAAAAAGGAAGGGGGGAAAATGACAATATTTCTTATTTTCTGGAGAAGAGATGTATAAGCAGCATTCCACTAGTGATATGGGCTTTATGATGATGGCTCAAGGTCTTTCTGTAAAATATTTGCATTTATGATATGTACATGGAGAATAGCATCATACTAAATTAAGATCGATAAATAGATAAATAGACCTCTAAAATGTTTAACAATAAATATTAACACAGGGACAGAAGAACAAAAATATCAAAGAATTTTCAGAATAATGAGGAATTCTCTGCTATAAACATGTTATCAATGACCTTAGACTTGAAAACTTAACACTAAATCTAACAGTCCAAACATAGATATGCATATGTTAATACTTTCCTCCCTTCCACTTTACCTTGTCTTTGTATTAGTAATAGCCGCAGTCAATTTTTCTTCTTCCCTCATTGGTATGTTTCTGCTGCAGCACATTAAATTGCTTAGCTATGATCAAGTCTGACTAGGTATGAGGTAAAATGGTGGTGGAACTTATTTAAAGTTCCAAACAAATTTTTTTTTTAAGATTTTATTTATTGACAGAGATCACAAGTAGGCAGAGAGGCAGGCAGAGGGGAAGGGGGAAGCAGGCTCCCTGCTGAGCAGAGATCCTGGGACACTGGGATCATGACCTGAGCCAAAGGCAGAGGCTTAACCCACTGAGCCACCCGGGCACCCCCAAAACAAATATTAAGATATAGAAAACATAGGCCTAATAGCCTAAAACAAAAAACTGCTATTTTGGCAGTCTGTGTGGACAAACAAAACAAAACAAAACAATCTCCTGTCTTTTTCTCTTTCTGGCTCATCTACAAGTATTTGATATTTATCTGCAAACTGTTTAAAAATTATAATTGCTCAAGATCAATAGTTGAAAACATCTGTGGTTCTTGGTGGCATGAAAGAGGTTTTTTTTGTTGTTGTTCTTTAAAAATACAATGTTAAATCCCTGGGAAAGAGCTATTCTTAGTTTTCTATTTATTTTTTTCACATTTAGTAATGAAATACATATAAAATATTAAAATAATGCTGTACATACTATTCATTCTTAGGCAAAGTATGCATTAATTAACATTTCTCCTTGTTCCTATGGCAACAGTTGTATTGAATAAACAGATTGGAGATATTTTATTTTTATACTAATTATAATTCAATATATCATATTACAGTAATTTCAGTTATAATAAGACAATTTTGCACTGGTATAAACTTAAGGGGGCAAAATGAACAATGCAGCAAAAGCAACTTCCTCTAATTTTCTGTGCTAATTACTGAAGTTGCATTTGATATAAAAAATTCAGTCAAGCTTTCTCGATTTTCCAAGCTTACACTTCTCAATTCTTCTCAATACAAGCCATTACTTCACTCACAATATACACTTTGTACTTTATAGCTCTTTCTTTCTTAACCTATCACATGATTTTTTAAATTTGTCTTCTTCAAAGCTACTGTCCCCTGCCTTCTGAAGACATCAGATCCTATCAATAAACTAAGTCCAAGGAAATATTTCTTATGCTAATCTTCATTAACACAGAGTCAATATCATCATGTAGGTTTATAGAGTTGCTTATGAATGAATATTCTAGAAAGATATTTGTGGGTATCATAATCTTATATAAAATATGCAAAAGTATCAGTTCAGTTCATATAAATAACCAAATATATCATTATTTTATATTTAACTTCCTTCAGAAGAGAGGACTGAGGTCAGCAACCTATTATTTTCTTTTCTCCTTCCCAAGAATTGCCCTGCATGTAAGAATAAACTACATACAGTCCTGTGATCATCTGAACAAATCATTTGAACAGGCTGATAGTCTTCCTATCATGAATGCACTCCACCATTTTTCAAACAAGTATTTCAGAATTTTAATGACACCAATGACCCACATAATTTATAAACTTATAAAAGATCTCAAATTCGCTTTCCAGAGCTTTTTCCACTAAAACTTCAGTACAGTATCATGTAAAATACATTCTTGATCTGTTAGAAACAATATTGAATCATATTGAGAAATAGTAGCTTGGCTACTAAAGAAAAAAGGGACATTCAGTGTCTTGTTGATTTAATTTTAATTAAGTTAAACACAACATAGACTTAAGTTTAAGGAATGTGAATTCTTCCCACAACTATCTGTGCGACCTTCAGGAAGTTATTTAAAAAGTATTTGGAAACATTTTCTGTATTCATAATATGAGAGGTTTGACCACCTGATTTCTAGAATATTTTTCAGATTTAAAATCTTGTGACTTTAGGGGCGCCTGGGTGGCTCAGTGGGTTAAGCCGCTGCCTTCAGCTCAGGTCATGATCTCAGGGTCCTGGGATCGAGCCCCGCATCGGGCTCTCTGCTCAGCAGGGAGCCTGCTTCCTCCTCTCTCTCTGCTTGCCTCTCTGCCTGCTTGTGATCTCTCTCTGTCAAATAAATAAATAAAATCTTTAAAAAAAAAAATCTTGTGACTTTATAAAAATTCAGCAAAAACATGATTCATACCTTATGTAATATTCTAAGTATTGAAAGAGTCAAAGGTATTAACTCAGGTATGATTTTCAAAATATTTTATATTGAAAAGAGCTATCTGACCTAAAGTTTCACAGATTTAATTTCACAGTTGAGGATCCCAAGTGGCTAATTTACTTTTTGGGGTGGAGTGAGGAAAAGATCATCAGAAGAGATCTTCCAACCTACATGCTTTGCTTCCTAGTAATTTTAAATTTGGGAATTGTTATCTAAATGTACCACGTACATTGTATAAATTTCCCACTTCACTTGATTTAGTCTATTATTTTAACCTTGATATTATCACTTCTATTTTAATCAAAGCTTCGTTATTTAAATCAGTAAACAGCAATGGCCTTAACCAATACAGCTAACAATATTTTCATAGTTAAGAACGAATGTGTAAAAGCTGAGAGGAGGGAAAATGTTATTGTATAAATTATCCTAATAATTTTATTTATGTTTGCTGCATTTTTCACATTCTAAAGTTTATTGCAAGCTGCCATTAATTGGTGGAAATTGGTTATATTTATCTGGTAATAGCTTAATGATTGTGGAACTTAATGAGCTCACATGAGATATGAATAGTATTAATTACAATTTTCAAATTTGAAAATTAGAACAAAAGCCCAAGAAGAAATAAGGAGTTTGCCAAACCAACCATTTAAAAAGGATACAAAAGTCTTATATTAATTTTCTATCCTCATGAGAGGTAATCTTCAAATGTAAATACAATGAAGGCAGGTTAGTCTGAACAGTCAAGAAGCTATCTCAAAATCTTCAAATACACTTATTTACACTCAGTCTATCAAGTAACTATGAGTATGTATGGTTAGAAATTAGTGGTAACAATCCTTCTTTCAGGGTAACCTAGAAATATTATAAAAGGTAAATTGGGTTGCTATTTTGGATCTACCTGCCATATAAACTTTAACAAAATAGTTTAACTTTCTGAATCTCTATTGCCCTATGCCTTTAAGGATGTCCATAATAAACTTCTACAAATTTCCAAAATATTCACCTTATAGTAATTTTTTCTTTTATATTATCAGAGAAGATGAAGAGAACCTAAATACTGAAAAGTAAAAAGTAAGTAAGTGAAAGAATAAATAAATAAATAAGATATTCTAGTACGTAGAAGAGAATCTGAATCAGTAAGACCTCACATTTAAAGGAAGGAAAAATAATCTGGATCATGAAGATATACAACAGGGAATGGTTTGGCTCACAGAGAAACCATCTGCAGGAAATAAAGGAAGCAATAAGAAGCAATAGAGGAATATTCTTCAAAAAGAAGAGAAAAGTAGCACTTGGATAAAGAGGTCAAGCTAGGAAAATGTATCAAGCAGAGAAAAAGGAAATTGCAAACTTTACATCTCTAGTGACAGACAAGAGAGATTTAAGAGTTCAGAGAAAGCAGGAAATGGAAGATCTGGCTTTATATGTTTAAGGCATGATGATAGTAGCTCTAAGGTATAATACTTGTTAGGCTCTTCAGTAATCTGCTTCTGTATTCTTTGTCAGAAGTAATCATAAGAGAGAAAATATTAGAACAAAATTGGGTTTCAGAAAACTGAAGCCCAATATTAGAAAGAAAAATGTAATAAAAGAATCTATACATCTTGGTCAAGAAAAATAATTTGCCCAAGGTCTAAGAAAACCTACAAATTCAATAACTATGACATGTTACTTTTCCGAGAAATCATGAAGGCAGGACAAAGACTGGATACAGGGAAATGACCTTCCTCTTTTTGAAACAGGGAAGATACATTCCACAATCCACTGGCCAGTGCTCATGACAGTAAATTAAAATTAAAAAAAGAACAAAAACTTCTGTTGTGAGTGTCTACAGTAGGAAGATGTGGGCAATAGATGTTGCATGGTTTCCCTAATATCAATGATAATAAACCATATTGCCATTACTTTATTGTCCAATACCTTTCATTGTTTATAAAATTGAAATTCAAAAGGGTTAGACATTTAACATATAGCACACAGTCTGTAAGTGGCAATTCCTGATCTAGAATCTAGTTCTCCTATCTCCAAGTCCCATGTTCTTTCCATGACGTACCATCTAACCTTGGAATGTTAAGTATGTAACACTGGAGATGCAAGGACGTTTTGTAATGTTTTAAAAAAAAAAAAATACATTGTAGACTATGAATCAGTGTGTATTGCTGTGTAACAAACCAGCACCAAAATTAATGCTTGACATTGATGAACATTTATTTATTTAGTGAGGCTTTGAACCTGCAATTTAGGTTGGGCTCAGCTGTTCAATTGCTCTGATCTCAGCTGAGGTTCCCTCTTAAATCTGTACTCATCAACAAAGTCAGGAAGTAGCTCTGTTTCCAGGTATTTGCTATATTTGGGAAAACAGCCGTGGACTAGGCAACTGGGCCATGTGTTCCTTGCCACACAGGTGGCTAAACAGGGCTTCTTCTCATCTCTGCTTGGAAGGGTGTCGAGAGAAGAGGAACCAATGACCTCTTAGGCTAAGCTCTGACTGGAGCTGCACAATGCCACTTCCCCTGAACTTTCTTAGCCAAAACAAGTCTGAAAATGAAAGCCAGCCTGTTTCGTTCACTTGCTCTTCATCTAGTGGGTGGAGGAGGGATTTCTGAAGTAGATTATTGCCAAACACATGGTACCTGAGACTGGACAAATGAGATTGGCAGCAGTGTATTAATCAGACATACTCACATCCCAGAGGAAGAGGAGACCACACAGTGGTTGTACTTGAGGACAGAGGGAACAAGCAGGGATTGTGGGAGGCAAGGGTTATCTGGCAGGCTGGCAGGGAGATGAAACCCATTAGGTTGAATCCTGGGCAGAACGCAGCTGGTCTGACTGACAGGGGAAGGAGCTGGGTGGATAGTCTTTTTCACTGGGAGGAAGGCATACCTGGTGAGGGCAGAGAAACTCTTGGTTCTGCCTTTGGGTCCTGTGAGGTGCAAAGATACCACAGGAGCCCTTAATACCGCATATTAATTTCAGGCCTAACATCACACACCTCAGACTGAAAAGGGAGAGAAATAACCTCCAGTTCTTTAGTGGCCGTGTACTCTGCTGATGAGCTAAACTGAAACCCTGTATTCTAGAATTCCCTTTCCTGCATTGTTCTGGGCAAATATTGGCCACTAGAGACATCTGCACAAGACTTGGGAGTAAAAGTGAAGCAGCAGCCCTGCTGTTTGGAATAGAAATGTAAGGGAGATGCTACTGAGATTTATGCATGTTGTCACAGACATGCTGGTCTGCTTTATTGAGCGACCTTGTGAGGCACAGCCAGTCCTGTGGTTCCTCCACTTTTCATGAATTTTTGTCAAGACTATGGAGGGTCTGAGATTTTACCCGACTTGTGATCTAACAAATTAGCCTGCCACAGTTTCATGGCTGCTGGCAGACAAACACAAAACTCCTGGGTCAGAACCAAAGGACTTTATTATTCACAGCACAACAGGCAGCATGAACTTCATATTTGTGCCGGTCCTCCTGTCTCCTGAAACCCACAGATGCAACAGAGAATTGCATAGGGGATACTTTATATCAAAGCTGAAAAATACCAAGCTGAGGACAGCCTAATCTTTTGGAGTGGTATGAGCAAACTTTTCCAACCTCTGTACCTGAGAAAAACAGTATCTTCACTCTATTGGTCAGCAAACAAATATACTCTTTTCCCTGGTAGGAGAGATTGTCTATCTTCAAAGCTGTTTGCTCTCCAAACATCCTTGATCCTTAGATCCCTAATTAAGGGAGCCAGCCTCTCCTGCAGGTTACCTATCTCACTGACATTGGGCACTGGAAGCAGGGAGGACAACTGTGTTCAGTTTGCACTTGTGGGTTCCAGTTAACTTTCATAGTTTCAAACTTTGTCTGATTCTCCCTCAATACAAGTCCATCTTTCTAATTGTCTGGCACCAGGGGTAGAAGCAACAGATATTCATACATTATTTAACCAGCTCCCATAGTTGTCTGGACCTGATTTTCTCAAATAAATCTCTTATTCCATATAAATCTTACTGTTCCCACTTCTTTCATTACATACAATGTCTTAATAGGAGAAACTACAAAGTTTCTTGCAAAGGTTGAGGAGTCATTGCAAAGGTTGAGGAGTATACCACAGATTATTAAGAAATTATTATTTTTGTAACTTTATATAGTGGTACTAGATCAATGGGTTTGTAAGGAGGCTGATTTCAACTCGATAAACGTGAAGCCTCCATAAACATAAAAGCCAGAGCCATCCAGATGAATATAACTGTCAGAATCTAGTGAGTTCCCTTAAACTTCAAAGTCTTCAGGTTTAATTTATTAGCATGTGTCAAGGATACTACAGAAAGGAATGAAACAATTGTGATGTCATATGTATCTCTCTAAATAACAAGTACCAAAAACAGATACCTGGGAGTCAGTATCAGTGAAATGGTAAATAAGCATCAGTTTAGGTCCAAGAAAGAAGGGAGAGATGGAAATGACGTCAGGTTCAACCCTATGGATCTAGGATGGGACTTTCTTAAAAACTAAGGTATTGCAGGTGTTGGCAAGAAAATGGAGTATTACAATATGAATCAGCAAAGCATGAAGGAAAAAATGACAGGACTTGGTAAAATAAAGTGAAGGAGGGCATGCCCTTAAGAGAACTTTTTTAAATAAAGATTTTAGTTTTAAGTAATCTCTATATCCAGCGTGGGACTCAAACTTACAACCAGGTGGGAGATCAAGAGTCACATTCTCTATTGACTGAGCTGGGCAGGCACCCTGAGAATATTATTTTAATGCAAGCAATTATAAAACAAGATTAACAACTACTCATAAATCTACACCAGAATATTTTCCCTGAGACATTTTATTATAAAAATACTAATATATTTGTTACATAATTTACATAAAAGGTTGTTATTCTGTTTTTATTGACACATCTATTTAATATATACCATTTTTGGTATATATGGTATATATACCATTATCTATAATATATACCATTTTGAAAACCTCAAATATCATTTTAGTGGCCATTATAGTGTCAGCCATAATATATCATGATTTAATTGAACATACTGATGGGTGATTTCATATTTTCTACTTCTTTAGTAATATAAAGTTAATACATTTATAAATACAAAATTATAAGTATGACATAAATATTAATATATTCAAATTTATACATATTTCCACTTATTTTCTTTAAAATTTTTATTTCTTTTATAAGTAACTCAACACCCAACATGGGGCTTGAAACCATCACCCTGAGACTAAGACCCATGTTCTCCCGACTGAGCCAGCCTTGTGTCCTTCCAATTATTACTTTTACTTGCTGTATTAAAGCATGTAAACTATTTAAGGACTCTTAATACCTATAATTAAATTGTTTTTTACATATATCATGCCTCTTTATCCTGTAAAAGGTTTATTATCTTACTATAAACTCCCGTATAATTAGTGTTTATATTAAATTTTAAACTTTGTTAATATGAAAGGGAAACATGGTGCCTTGAGTATTTCATTCCAATTTTTGATAATTCATGAGAATCACTTTTCATACATTTATAAAGTGCATGCCCATGATGCCTCTCTAATTATTTATTAGACCCCAGACATTTTCTTTTGAAATAGCACTAACTACTTATAAGCAAGAAGTTATTTGTTAACCTTTTGGGGAAAATATTTTCCCATCTTCATATTGGTCCTGTAGTTTTGCTGTCCTTATTTTTGTCAAATAGATACTTAAAATTTTCATGTAGATATGCCTGGTTAGCTCAGTGGTTAAGCATCTGCCTTTGATTCAGGTCATGATCCTAAGGTCCTGGGATCAAGTCCTGCTTTGGGCTCCCAGCTCAGTGGGGTACCTGCTTATTCCTCTGCCTGCTATTCTCCCTGTTTATGCTTCTCTCCCCCTGGTAAATAAATAATAAAATCTTTAAAAAAATAAAAATAAATAAAATTTTCGTGTAATCTAATCTATAAAATTTGCCTTCACTTTTTCTTGAAAAATTAAATGTGCACATATCATTTCAAAGATTTAGACCTTTTGTTCACTTTTTTCTTTTATTTGATACACTTGAAACATAGTTCAGAATTGAGATAATTGCCACTGTAAGATAAATATCACTTTAGACGTTCTCCTTCAATTGATGTATAATGCCAACTTTATCATGTAACCATTGCATGTCCTTAGTTCCATACTATGGTGACACATGTCTATTTTTCTGGTGCAAAGTATTGTCACCCTGGGTTATTTCAGACTACCAATGTGATGTTCCTGAAAAGAGAGTTGGTAAGATGTGCAGAATCAGCTCTTGAGGGCCTTTACCCAGAGGTTCCAGCATGTTCTGATTCCATGTCTGGGCTATATTTTCCTACAGAACAAACTGTCTGCTCTTTTATTCACATTGGCTTATAATTTGTTTTAATATCTGTGAAAACATTTAGCTATAATTAAACTTTTATCAAAATGGTCTAAGTATCCTATCATGTTTTTTAAAAGATTTATTTACTTGAGAGAGAGAGAGCATGAGCTTGAGAGAGGGGGAGGGGCAGAGGGAGAGAGATAGAGATTCTTAAGCAGACTCCCACCGAGCACAGAGCCTGACACAGGGCTCCATCTCAGGACCTTGAGATCACGACCTGAACTAAACATGACGTGAACTAAAACAAGAGTCATACCCTTAATCAACTGGGCCACCCGAGTGCCCCAGAGTACCTCATCATTTTTACAGAAAAGTTTTAATTATATTTACTAAAATCTGCATTGGTATTACATTTAATTTGTAAATTAACTTTGAGGAAATGACATATTTACAATAGTCAAAAACTTCCATCAAGAAAAAGTATGCTTTTCAAGTCTTAGTTTATATTTTGTAGAACGTTTTCTTGTTATTTTTTTCCTCTTGCATTTATTACTGTACTTATTTTAAGGTATATTTAAATTTCCATTAATGTACATTTACCTACTTATGTTACTGTGAAAGAATGGAAGTACTTTAATTTACATATATGTCTTCTAATTGACTTTTGCTAAATAATTTCTTTGCTATTAGTATTCTGTATTACTGAATCTGAGTACTACAGTGGGTTTGGTCCATGCTCTGAGTATTTCCAGGTAGACAGGATGATACAGTGGCTAAGAATCTAAGATCTACTACCACACAAACCGGATATAAATCCTGGCTTTATAATGTCCTGGCTGTGTACAAGAACCCATATTTAATTTCTTGTTTTATCAATTTTCTGCAGACCTACATCATTTCCCACAGTGTGAGTAAATCTGTAAGACAAATTCCTGTTAATGGACTGCTGGTCAAAAGGTATCTATAATTTAAAATGTTGATGGATATTTCTGGTTGCTCTCCATACATACATACCAATTTACACACCCCAAAGTAAATATAATAATTCTATTTCTTCAGAAATTGACCAATAAGAATCATTTTAGACTTTGTCTCTGATAGGTGAAAAACTATATAACTAGAGTTTCAACTTGCCTTTCTCATAAGAGAGGTTAAACATTTCATATGTTTAAAAGCTCTTTCTATATCCTTTTTATGAACTATCTCTTTTCCCCATTTCTCTATTTTTTTGTTTTTCTTTTTGCATTGGCTTATAAATTGTTATCTATAAAGAATTTTACATAATTACTGGATGAATGGAAAATATTTATAGTATCTAAAGGAATTTATAAATTATTTTGTTTTAATATTTATAATTATATATTGGTTCAATTTAAAATTAATTGTTTTTTTTAAGATGTGATCCAACTTTACTTTTTCACAATACGACTTCCAAGTTCTAGTACAATTTATTCAGGTATTCATATTTTGCCACTTATATAACACTTTTAATTTGCATTTGGAAATTTGGTAATATTTTCTCTTGGCATTCTATTGCTTGTTCAGTTTATACATTAACTAATACTAGAATATTAATTGAAAGTTGATTTAATATCTAACAGGTAAGTTCCTCCTTGTTGCTTTTTTAAAAAAAATTCTTTTGACCATATTTGTTAGTTTCTTATTTAGCTTAATATCAGTCTGACTAAACAATATCCTATATTCTATAGGCATTTTTCCCCCCTTGGGATTTTTTATAGGCTTAGGGAAAAGTGGAATCTTTATACTATGTGTCTTCCCAAAGGAAGGTACACTTGGCTATGATATTCTAATGCCTCTTTAAAAAAAAAAAAAGATTTATTTATTTGAGAGAGAGAGAGAGAGAAAGCAGTGAAGGGCAGAGGAAGAGGGAGAGAAGCAGACTCCCCACTGAGCACAGAGCCCTATGAGGGGCTCCATTCCAGGACCCTGAGATCATGACCTGAGCTAAAATTTAAACCCAGATGCTCAACCAACTGAGCCACCCAGGCACCCTTTTAATGTCTCTTATAAATACTTCATAGTTATTTTTATATAAATATTTCACCATTCTTAGCCTTAGCTATAGACATTTCATTTGTTGTTGCTATCATAAATGGGTCTCTTCTTTCATTATATATTTTCAATGATTTTTGTTTGTACATATAAAAATGATGGAATTTGTTAGTTTATCATTATGACTTATTTTTACTGTTTGTACTATTTTCCACTAGATCTCATATGGTGTTCCAAGTACATAGTCACATAAACTGAATAAAGTAATTTTCAACCTCTGTTCCAATGTTATACCTCTAATTCATTTTCTAATTTTTCCCCACTATGACTTCAGTGTTTGATAGTAAAATTAGCAGGCATAACTATCATTTTTAAAATTTAATGTGAGAGTTCCTATGAATTATTCCTTTTGCATGATGGCATCTAATGATTGAGCTATTTAGAATGATTATTTAGAATGCTATGAAAGCATATAATATCACTATGTTACAGTTTTGTTTACTGTCAAAAAATAATAGGTGTAGTATTTTATCAAAAGCATTTTTATCACTCATGGTAGTGATCTTTTTCTTGGGTATGTTGAATTATAGATTTCTAAATAACCAACCATCTTTTTAGTCCTATAATTCATTCTGATTGCTTTCTTGGATTTCTGTAACTTATTAACATTTTCTTTTCAGAATGAACTAATGGGCACTATAAGTTTACATGTTTGAAAATGTCTCATTAAAAAAATAAAATGTAGGGACGCCTGGGTGGCTCAGTTGGTTAAGCCGCTGCCTTTGGCTCAGGTCATGATCCCAGCGTCCTGGGATCGAGTCCCACATCAGGCTCCTTGTTCTGTGGGGAGCCTGCTTCTCCCTCTGCCTCTGCCTGCCACTCTGTCTGCCTGTGCTTGCTCTCTCTCTCTCTCTCTCTGACAAATAAATAAATAAAATCTTAAAAAAAATAAAATAAAATGTAAAAAATTATTAGGTCATATGTAAATTCACAAAAAAAATGTGCCATGGAGTTTCCTGTCACATTCTAGGTTTAAATATTGGTATGACAAAACTTAAGACAAAATCACATTCTCCCATAGTGATGATTTTATTTCATCCTTCAAATCATTTTAGTGTTTTCTAAAAATCTTCCATTTACTTTTTGTGTGATTTCACCAAGCTTACTTATTGTATCCTTGCTTGACTGACTCTATTTCTTTTCTCTTGAGTCCACTTTTATTGTTTTCATTATGTCTTTCATCTCTTAAGTGTTGTTTTTTCAATTTCTTTAACTTTTATTTTACCATTTAATCTCTTTTAAAAATTCACATACTTCCTTTATATCTCTCCTTAAGATTTCTCCTTTAACTTACTGGGTTTCATTTTGTCTGTCCTTTCTGCAAAATTATGGAGAATGACTTGTCTAATCTCAGCAGTTTCTTTTGGCAAGTCCCCTTGTGATATTGCTTATTTAGTTTTGCATATGTTTCTTTCCATTTTTCTTCAGTTTATATGGTGGTTTATATATGGTTATGATGGTTAACTTATAACTTATATTTATTTTTAAAAAATCAACTCAATAAGGGAAATGATGAAGAGAGATCTAAAGAAAACTTTCATTTTAATTTTATACTTTTGACATTACTTTCTCAAATATATCCTCCCCAGATGATTACTGCTCTTGAAGGAGTCTCTTCTTAGTTTCCAGGGATTAGCAAGTTACAGTGATTATTGAAGAAATTTAGTTGTGATGCTCTTCCAATCACTGCTGCTTCTCCTTCTTTTGCGCAGCTGCCCCGTAGCAATCTCTTTCATATAAAGGCAAGGCTATAAAAATACAAACTACAAAGTTGTGATTTCATCTTCAGGTCCACCCCTGTCTAACACAGTAATGTGTAGCAGTATCTCCATAGAGATAACTCCTTCACCATAGCACTTTTTTCATGGCATATCCTAGCCAGTAGATGTTCACTGCAAACAAAATTGGTAGATGGAGCCTTAAAGATGTAACAGCTACGAACCAGTCATAGAAAAATGTGTACCCACCCAAATTCTATTGAGTTACCTATATGTTGTCAACATCCTCTTCATATACATCCAGGTTCATATTACTGGATTATATTTCTTCATGGTTTATGGTTTGGAATTCCGATTTCCTTTGCTTTATTAATATAGACTCATTTTCTTTAAGTTTCAGAAATTTTCAAGGATAGTAGAGTATATTTGCCTTTAAACTGCCATTTATCAAAATGCCTGCAATGGGGTCCCTGGGTGGCTCAGTGGGTTAAAGCCTCGGCTCAGGTCATGATACTGGAGTCCTGGGATTGAGCCCCGCGTTGGGCTCTCTGCTCAGCAGGAGCCTGCTTCCTCCTCTCTCTGCCTGCCTCTCTGCCTATTTGTGATCTCTGTCTGTCAAATAAATAAAATCTTTAAAAATAAATATGCCTGCAATGATGTTGATGTCTCAGTGAATCTTTACTAGGTGTCTGATTATTTCAATATTTGTCTTGTATCTCTAGGTAGAAATCAGTGACAATGTATAAAGAGATTTTTTTTCCACTCAAAGTTAATGGAGCAAGTCTTTGGCAATTTTTGCTACTGTCTTAGAATATTGATAAAAAGGCGCATGGGGGCACCTGGGTGGCTCAGTTGATTGTTTCTGACTCCTATTTCAGCTCAAGTCATGATCTGAGGGTTCTAGGATCAAGCCCATTATGGAGCCCGATGTCAGGCTCTGTGCTTGTTAGGAGTCTGCTTCTCTTCCTTTCCCTCTGTCTTTCTCTCTTTCTCTTAGAGTAATTAATTAATTAATTTTAAAAAGAGGTGCATGTCCATTTTACATTCTATGACTAGATTTTAGAAGTTATAGTTATACTACTTATGTATTACTCAACTGCTATGAATAATTATTATATCTAATTCAAAGAGGCTGTCATTTGCCTCAAAAAACTGTTCTCTTAAAATCTTTTTACTCATTAAAGCCAAAGATAGTTTCTATTTTAAAAAAAAATTATGCTATGTTTTAATTGATACTGTTAGAGAGCTCTTTAAAATTAAAGAAAAATACATATTCCCACCCAGCAAAATTAAATATTATCAGAAGTGATAAGGTATAAAGAAATTAAATGCACTTATTTTTGTATTTAATCTTACCTTATTGTAATTAAATAGTTAAATTTAAACTCATTAAAAATTCCTGCAGCTATCTCCTATGTTTTTTAAAAAGCCTGAAAAATAGTTTGTTCCCAATTTAAAATCACTTTCATCTTTATCTCCAAGAGCAATGCAAATAAATGTTTTCCTTTAACTGTGTCTACCTTAAAATGTTCCTTAAAAATGCCAGTTTTACAGTTTATAGGAAGGGAAGCCACTTAAAGAATCCACTTTAAAACAAAATTTAATAAGACCCTTGTCACCACAGCAGGAAAAAGGAACAAACACTTAAGCAACCATGTTAAAAAGTAATTTATTTAAGCATTCATTTCCTTAGACATACAGGAAATGAAACGCAAACAAACTCACTAAATATAGGTTTTTAATCTAGTCCTCAGCAGTCTGTATATTAAGAAGAAAAAAGGTTATTATTACTTCAGTGAGTAGAACAGGAAAAGTAAACTTGTAAGTAAAGAAATGTGTAGAAATGATAACTTTTTAATATATTTCTTAACTTAAAATGTCATAAGATATAATATAGATAAATATTTTGTAATTCACCAGAACCTAATGTATAGCAAAGGCCCAAGGACTGGAGAAGAAATATTCAGAAGAAAGCTCATTCCTTCACTGAAGTTATAGTTTAGCAGTTCAATTACTGTGTTCAATTAAGCCATTTCTAAACTCTTACTACTTTATTTTCCACTAAATTTCTTATTTTTTGAAAGAGACTGCCACACAAGCACAGATAGTAATAAAAATAATCCTATGTCTTATTTCTAGAATTGGCAAAACAGTAAACAAAATAAACTTAGAAATTGGGTAGTAGACTATACTTCATCTATTTTCTTGAATTGAGTCTTTTAATACTCCCTGTTGAGGAATGAATACTTCCATATTCTTCCTTTCTATATTGTTATCCTTGGTTATTCAGTCAAAGTTATTGAGGCAGAGAAGTGAGGAATTAGTGCATTTTAACATCAACACAGATATCAATCATATTTTTTGAAGACTATTTGCAAATATATTATAGCACTGAGTAGATTCTCAGAATATATGTGTAAAAATATGCTCCGTGTTTATGTGTGCACATGGGTAATTTGACAAGCATGGATGTCAACTCTTGCATTTTGAAATACAATTTGAAGTAGACAATACCAATGCAACTCACCTCGAAGTAAAAGTTATTGATATTACTAGGTCTTAAGCAGCACTCTCAATAATATATGCTGCTTTCATCTTGAAAAAGTGGATTTAATAATTTATAAATACGCCATCAATGAACCATAAAATATAAGGTAAAGAAAACAGAGTTAAACTAAAAAGTATTTAGGGATTTATTAGAAAAAATACAAATAAAGAAAAACTTTTATTAAATATGATCATAACAGTATAAAGTATTCACTCACTATTTACTGGCAAATATCGTCCTTTTGATGCAAGACTTTCAAAACTGGTCTGAGAGCTGCAGGATGGAAATCTAAACTTGAATATTAAAAAAAGTAATCCAGGGCGCCTGGGTAGCTCAGTGGGTTAAGGCCTCTGCCTTCGGCTCAGGTCATGATCTCAGGGTCCTGGGATTGAGCCCCACATCCGGCTCTCTGCTCAGCCAGAGGCCTGCTTCCCTTCCTCTCTCTCTGCCTGCCTCTCTGCCTACTTGTGATCTCTGTCTGTCAAATAAATAAATAAAATTTTTAAAAGAACAATAATAATCCAGAGAACAAGATATATATGCTTCATGGTTATTCCCTGTTGAAGATTAGGGAAAATCATTTAGATTATACTCTACCAGTCCATAAAAAATGGATAGAATTTCAACAGGCAGAGGAGAATAAGTAAGTTATTCCAGACTGACAAAATAATAAGAGTGAAAAAAAATTGGGAAAATAAAAATAGGAGAATTACAAAAGATCCTGAAGGCTAAAGGGCCCCCAGTTCCGAATGTACAAAAAGCATTCTGAAGATTAGGGTTAAGACCAAAGCAGAGGTCTTAGAGTTGAGATGACTGAAACAGTTGTGAAGGTATTTACTAAGTACTGAAGGCAGAGTTTAATTTGGGAGTAAATAAAGTTTGTTTTCAGACATGTTTATATGAGGGATCCATGAGATTATATACTTGTAAATATCCAGAAATTAAATGAGCAATTATATTTACACCTGAAAAAGAACATCAGCTATTTGCTTTCTTTTTGTCATCACAAGTCTCTCTTTAAGATCAAACTTTTCTAAACTATGCTTAATCATATTTTAAAAACTAAATTTGACAGTAATGTTCATAAAAATGGTGTTTGTTGTAGGCTTTGTGAGCTGAAGAATCAGACAAACCACAGATCTATAATCCTTATGTGTTTAGAACAGATAGGTCTTAAGAAAAGCTAAAGTGAGGAAACCTGAAAATAGTCATCAGAAATGGAGGAGAATTGAGAGTGTATGTGAAGCGTAATTTGACAAGATAATACCTAACTGGGTGAAACCAATCCCTTCAATGGTGTGGATACACCAGGGAAAGAAGACAGAAATTGGAGATAAGAAGTCATTAATGCCCTGTCAGATAAAGCATGTGATGAAGAAGACAGGTGATAAGTTTACTCCATTTTTTCCATTAAGTTTGAAGTGAAAATAAATGGCAGTTCTTAGATGAAATTCATCAGAAGAAGGTAAGATCAGTAAGAGTGCTAATTAAGTCAGGGAAAAATACAAGGGAGAATCATTCAACAGCCATCTTACTTGGGCAGTACTTCAGAGACCAGGAAGTGTATTCCACCTCAACCACTTACTCCAATTGTGACACACTCTATACCATTGTCTCTCTGAACAGCTCAGTTTCTTAAATGTTACACTGAAACTCAGTCTATTCCCGAAAGAAGCTTATTTTTCTTCTTATTTTCACCCCTCTTTTTATCTCCAAGAAGGACATTTCTAATTCTCCTCCATATGTCAGACACTTTGAATCCTCATTTTTAACTCCAATTATCTAAACTATCCAGGCCAACACATCCGGCAAAATCTTTCCAATATTCTCCTCTCCATTTCACCATTTTCCTTAATTTCATCCATTTTGAAAGTATAGCTCTGGATTAAACCAACTCTTCGTTTTCACCCCTTCATGCAGACTCCTGGAGAAAGTGGTATGATAGCCAATTTTACCTTGATGAAGAAATCAAAGCTCCCTAGTCAACCTCAAAGCTGTCTCATAATGGTTTCTCAGTTTCCAAATCCCACTTTCCTCCATTTTACAGCAACCAGTTGAATCCATATCAATTTCTTCAACATACTCTCTTGAATGCTTGTCTCACTCTAATTACTGCCTTATCATTCAGATCCTCTTTTAGCCAAATTTTTAAATTTCCTTCGAATTTTCTTTTCCTCACTTATTAGTTAATCCTCACACAATGCTTGATGGTTTTTTTTCTTCATGAAAGTATTGAAACTGTTTTTCACAGATGTATTAACTCATTTTGGATATTAAATCAAGAAGATGATGTTAATCTTTTATTACACTTAATTTTTTCAGCAACTTTTAACACTGTCCACTATGGCTTCCTTAATATTGCCTCCAGTGGTGATAGACTCTTTAAGATTGTCTCTTTCCCCTATTGCCACTATTTTTTTACAAACTACTTTGTATGCTTCTTTCCTTCTGATTATGTCATAGGTGACATTATTTCTCAGTCTGTTTTAGACCCCTTGATTTTTCTCTCATGTTGGGTTATCCTTTCCACATTTTCCACCATGGCTTTAATAAATACCTATAAAAAATTACACCCAATCTGTTTCCTCACCAGTTCTCTCTCTCTCCTGAGACCCAGATTTAGATTGCTAGGCTGATATTTCCACTTGAATTGTCATAGTCTTCAATACTGAATTTTTTGTTTTGACCCTAACACCAGCTCTCATTCTGAATTGCCAATCTCTGTGAAAGAGGCCTAACTTTTTATACAGTTGGTCATGCAAAACAAAAGCTTTTATATGACTTAAAAAATAAATACCTAAATTCTGCCACTCCTTCATAGTATGCTTCACTAAATCGTGTCAGTTCTTAGTACTAATCTTATAAACCCATCCATCTTTCTTTATCACCATTGGCACCAACCTTGATATATCTCACCTATATTTCTGAAATACAAAACAAAATGATAAATAGATACCTTTTTCACAAATATATCTGTCCCCAAGTTTTCCTTTCTCAACCTACTCCCCACCCCCCGACTAAAGTCAAGAAATTATTCTAGACCATAAATTCACTTTGCTGGTTTTCAGAATCACCTCACTTTCTTTTAGGATAATGTGCAAGAGCCTCATTTAGTCTGCAAGTCCCTTCATGATATGGCCCCTGCTTATCTACCTAGAATCATTCTTGCCAAGTCTCACACCGTAAAGTGAAATACGTTCAATTTTCACTCCTCTGAATGTGTAAAGTAAGTTTTAACCTCTGACTGTCCCTCACTTATAACACTCTTCCTTTTGTTCCTTAGTCTATAACTCTAATATCCTTCAGGTTTCGGTTGCTGTTTATTACTAGAAAATTCCTCAACCACTAGTGGCAGATAACCCTCTTCTGAGATTCACAGTGCTGAAAACCAGTGTGCTGTGATTTCCTTTTTAGTTATCTCTGTCTTTTATGAAACTCAAAGCTACATGAGGGCCAAAAACATTTCTATTTGCCACTGTATACAAAGAAATGATGTCAAGCCCCATAAGTGGCTCTAAAGGAATTTATTAAATCAAAAGACTCACTCATAAAAGAAAAAAAAAGGAATGCAGATGAAGCAAATATGCAAAGAAGCTTGAGAGGATGGGGAGGGAACAAATCACCCATATAGATTATAATTTCTCCAACAATCCTAATGAATACCTCATGTTCCCATAGGCAACTGAGACTCATTGGACCGTGATTTTCAACTGGAATCAGAGGGCCCATTGGAATTTGTGGGTGAGGTCATGCAGTTCTGCTCTTCTATAACAGTTGTTTTCAATTGAACACACTTTGCTACTTAGCAGCCCTTTGGCAATATCTGGTGATGACATTTTTGGCTGCCATAAATTTGGAGAGTGGGGTGGAGGGAGGTGGCCACTGGCATCAGTGGATAGAGTCCAGAGTTGCAGCAAAACATCCAACAATACAAAGGGACGCCCCCACCACAAAGATTCCTCTAGCCCAAAATGTCAATAGTTCTGAGGTTATTTGGTATAAAGTTTAATATTATGTGCTGCATCTGATAAAATCAGGAGGACCTCAAATGGCCTAACCATGAGTTATTTCCCCCTCAGACCTTGTGGGTAAGATCTCCTAGCCCAACAATTTCTCTTGTCATATGGATCAGTTGTGATTCTTGGTTACCAATTAGTAGCATGTTTAAATTCCTGCCAGCCTGCAGAACTATCCAAACACGCTAACCATATTCTTCTGCAGGAACCAGGAAACACACTGGCCTCTTGATATTACAAAGCTTGCCTCCCACAACCTGTGGTTGTTAATTCTGTTTCCATGTGTAGCTCTACATGGGGTTCTCCTCCTCAAGGCTGTGAGTGTATGTGACTAATAAACTGCCACTGATCTCACCTGTCCAGTGTTTGGGTGTTATGTGTTCTGCCAGCCTCATGACCTTATGTGGAAATTCTTCTCTCACCCGTGGATTAAAGAGCTGGAGATCAAAGTGGATTGAGGACACCCTATTCTATGGAGCAGGCCTCCATGTCCTTCCAAGAATTTCAAGATTCTCTTGATCTTCTAGATTTTTCTGGAAAGGACAAGAGACAGTGTTTTATCAAGGCTTCAATGTGAAATAAATAAAAGTTTCAGAGCTCTTTCTTGGCCCAGAATAGATTTCTTCACAGTTAAGTGTTTAGGATAATTTTACCTGTCTTCTTGGATTTTATTTCCTCAGTGTAGGTGAGAACTAATTAAGGTAATAAGACCAAATGGATTAGCTTTCTGAAAGGAGTATTCCTTATTTAGTCTGCCTTCTGTGGGATTTAGAATCTTGGTTGCAGATTTCAGATGATATCCACTCTCGGTCCAGACATTCTTTCATAGACCTGGCATGGCATCCTGGCATAAATGGCCTGCAGTCATGTTGGATTATACACAGCATCTGGTTGCCACCAAAAATGTAGATGCAATCCTAAGAAATCTTTTCATGGCATGTGGTGTTTACTGACACTATTATAAAGTAATGGAGTAGAGGATTTATAGTAAGCAACGCTCAGCAAAAACTTAGAGTAATATTGACAGCATCGATTTTCTAGGTTATTGTGAGAATTAGGAAGATAGAGTAGTATTGGAAAATGGTGGGAATACACTAAAATACTTACTGTGTTAAAAGTTACAATTTAGAAGCACTTATGATTACACAGTATTTTACTAGCAAATAACTTTTCACTTTTTAATGTTTTCCAAATTAAGTTTTATAGAACACATATTTCTGAAATGTTCATGATGTTTTGTTATAAAAATTGTTATAAATTTAGTGTGGGAAATGCTAACTAAACCCTTGGTCTCTTCCTTGAGTTCCATCATGAACAGAAAAAATATTTTCAATGTTACTTAATCTGAGATTTCTCATGCTAATTTGATTAGAAAATTTCTTTTTGCAAACTAACTTCTAATATTATATGTGTTGCATGGAATAAACTGTGGGAAATGTCATTTTAGTTCACTTTGGAATTTTATTGGTGTATATGTTTATATCATATTTATAGATATGTGTGTGTTTAGGTAAGGTTTTTATCTGTGTAAAAATTTTTAAAGAAACTAATATAATCAGAGAAACATACATGTAAAATATTTAGAAAATATTTATCTATATACTTATTTAATTGGTATCACAAGTGCATTCTACAAAGAATAAGAGTTTGCTTAAAAATAATATATTTAAAATAATAAAATTATAGTTACAGATTTAGTATCAGAAAGCAAAGTATTTTATTTATATTTGTTTATATTATTTATTTTGCTTATTTATTAAGCATTATAACACAATGATATAATAAATAAGCATACTTACACAATTTTGAATAGAATCTCATTATTCTGCGCAAATTTGGGTAAGTAGAGCTGTTTCTGTCTTTTAAAACTGTAGAAAACTATAATTACTCAATTTCCAATGTTAGTTTTCTTATGTTTCTTTCATCATTTCAATAAATATTATTTTATATCCTGATTTTTGTGTGCATAATTGTTTATCTCATGTGTATACCATGACTGCAGCTTGTATTGAGTTTTCTCTGGCTTCTGCTTTGAACAATAATGATATTATAGCTTATTCTGCATGAACTTAATATTGGCTTTTCATCAATATTTAGAATAGAATTTGCATGTCAACACTACAGTGAGAGTCAGAGTTAATTTAGAATGTTTTAAGAGATTGTATAATAGCTCAGCAAGTTAAAACTAAGATACTTTGGTCATCTTGCCTCTTAATGATATGAAATTGCTTTTAGACAGTATAGAGGTATTTTTCTCTTGCTAGATAAGACAGAAAAAAGAGAGAGTAATGCTCAGAGATGCAGGTAGGAGGTCATGGAGAAAACTTAAATTGAGCTGAAGTGTGGGTGTTTTGTTTTTTCCTTGAGCTTATTGATATTTTTATGAATATTTTATAAATATGTAAATGTATCATTTTTCCTAGAAAAAAGGAACTTCCTTTAACAATCTTCATTTAAGTCAAACTTTACATTGGTTTTTATCTTCGTTCAAGTTATCTTTTCTGAAAAAGTTTGGCCTGACCACATCATCTAAAAGATCATAAGTTCTTCACCCCATCATTCCCTATGTTCTTATTTTCCCTTAAAATTTCACTTTCTTAATCAGTGATGTGACATAAAAACATTTATATTATATTATATTATATTGTATTGTATTATATTGTATTATTCATCCATGTCTCCAACTAGAATCTAATCCTAGAGGGCAAATAATTTTTTCTTGTTAACATATGAATTCCAGTTCTTAAAATAAGATCTCTTATATGGAACAATTGGAGACACAGAAATAATCACACCTTAGCACAGCCCCATTCAAAAACTGATTGCTTATAGGAAGAAACAGAAGCAAATTCTTCTTCCTCTGGAGAACTGATAGGAAAACCTCCACCTCTAGGACACAAGCAAAGATCTACAACTCCTGGAGGACAGGTAAAAGCAAAAACCCTCTACACATGGATGGATGGGCAGGAATCTTGCTGTGACTAGCAATATTGTACTAATAAAAATATTGCAGTCGGTGAGACAGGGAAGAAGTGGTAAACAACACTGTTCCTCCCAAGAGCCACAAAGAATACAAGTGAGAGTTTGGCTCCCTCAGTAGAAGGGTAAGAATTCTGATAAAAGCCCACCCCCAAGCCAATGCTACCTGTCTGTAAGATATTTAAGCTGAAACAAGAAAATAGAGACTTTTTTCTACATTGCATAAGGAAAAACCTTCTCAGTGTTACAGGTATATAAGGAATGCCAAGAGAGGAGTCTGGGGAAAAAACCCTTCATACTCCACACCCTATTCTAAGCACAAGGTAAAAGCAAGTCACCACTAAAAAAATTTCCTATAGTCAAAAGAAAATTATTATAACAAAAACCCAAACCCAGCTCAAGTCTTGACTAGTTTGGCTGAATTCCACATAACAAAGGCTTTAGAGAAGATTCATGTTCATGTCAGAGTGTAATATTTATCTTAGTCTCTATTGTTCTTCACAAAGTTTCTGATATTCAATTAAATAATAATCTGAGACACAAAAGAGTAAGGAAAAAACCCAACCCATTATTAAGAAGTTAAGCAATCAATAGACTCAGAGATGATCCACAGGCCTGATCTATAAAACAGGGACTTGAAAATAGCTGTGTTCAGTTTGTTATTGGTAGACAACATACATAAAGAGATAGACAATTTGAGCAGAAAGATAATAAGTACAGGAAAAGTCAAATGAAAATGCTAGAAATTAAAAAAAAAAACAGTATCAGAAATAAGAGATTCCTTTGATGGGTTAATCAGTAATTTAGACATAGGCAAGGTAAGAATATGTGAAATTTAAGAGAACTCAATGAAAATTGACTGAAATAGAAAAGGATAAAAAAGTTTACGTATGTTTGGGAACCAGAGCAAATCTCCCAAGTACTGTATAGCAATATGAGTCAGCACACACATGAAGTGGTATTTTCGGAAAGAAAAAAGGGAAGAGAATAAGCAGAAGAAATGTTTAGGGATGCCTGAGTGGCTCAGTGGGTGAAGCCTCTGCCTTTGGCTCAGGTGATCATCTCAGGGTCTTGGGACTGAGCCCTGCATCAGGCTCTCTGCTCAGTGGGGAGCCTGCTTCCCCACACCCCCGCCCCCCCAACCTGTCTCTGCCTACTGGTGATCTCTGTCAAATAGATAAATAATTTTTTTAAATGTTTAGAAAAATAGTGGCCTAAAATTTTCCAAAATTAATGAAATACAACAAAGCAGAGATACAGAAGTTCAGAAAATCCCAACAGGAAAATACAGAAGGCAACAAACACACACAGGCACACATAAACACATTTATGATCAACTGCGGAAAACCAAAGGTAAGGAGTCAATTTTGAAGGCAGCTGGGAGTCAAGGCAGTTGGAGGTGGGTAGGCAAGATTTAAAAAATGCAAGATTTTCAGGGGAACAAATATAATAGTCATACTAGATCAGTTGTTAGAAACAATGTAAGCCAGAAGACAATGAAGTGACACCTTTAAAGTTAAAAAAAAATGACAGAATTCTATTCCTACTGACATTATCTTGTAAAAAATGATCACTAGAAGACTTTTTCTTACAAGGTAGTGAGAGAATTTATTGTCAACAGACATGCACTGCAAAAGTATTACAGGAAATGCTTCTGACTAAGACATCAGATGGAATTCTCGATTTCTAAGATAAAGATCAACAGAATTTATAAAAATGAATGCAAAAGTAAAAGAAATTTTCTTAATTTACAGATGTCAAAATGATCATAATTTACATATGTATAGTTTATTGTAGGTTAATTATACCTTAAATAAAACTGTTTAAAGCTGAATGACAGGGGCACCTGGGTGTCTCAGTCGGTGGTGTCTGCCTTCAGCTCAGATCATGATCCCAGGCATTAAAAAAAAAAATTAAAAAAATAGAATAAAGCTGAATAATTATATTCATAGTGTCCACAAATAATAAGAATGTATTGTGGAGTTTATAACATATATAGAAGTGAAAAGTAAGACAATAATAACACAAAGATGGAAGGCAATAAACAAAAGTAAAGGCTTTAAGATTCGTACAGTCTAAGTAAAATGCAGTAATGCCTTTTGAATTTGAATATGAAGGTAGAGTATGACCAGTTAAATAAGTATGTTAAATGCAAGAGCAAACACAAATTTAAAAAAGTTTAAGTTACATGCCAATAATGGGGATAAGTGATAAAATATGTGCAAACCCAACACTCAATTTATCTTAAACAAAGTGGAAAGAATTAAAATAAAAGGAAAAAAAAAGATGAATAGATAAAATTAGCAAGATGGTAGGCTTAAATCCAACAAAATCAATAATTACATCAAATGATAGTCAAATTACACTAGATAAAGTAATATACTAAAAACAGTCATTGTCAAATTGGATCCCAGAAAAAAAGAAAAAAGCCCAATTGTACACATCCTCAAATTATAAAATACATGTATTTTAAAAATAAAATGATAAATATATCATGTGAAACTACCCATTAAAATATATAACTTTAAGTAGAGAATTTATTATGTATAAGTTATATCTTGAAAAAACCCTACTGGTGTTTATGTCTCAATATTATACCAAAACAAATAAAAATATCTTACAATTATCTAAAAAGAGTCACATAAACATTTGATGAAATTGAACAATTATTCATATTAAAAACTCCCACCAAGGGACCTTTACTTTTTTGGTTAAGGGCACCGACAGCTAACATCAAATTTTTAGTGAAATATTGAGCACTTTGTTATATTGAACACAGATTTACCAATCTGACCACTTCTATTAGATATTCTACTGCAACTCTTAGCCAATGCAATAATGAAAAAGAAGACTAATATGTGGAGGAATGAAATAAATTATTCACATATGAAATAATGCCTTTCATAGAAAATATTAAATTATCTCCCAAACAACTAGTAGATATAATTAACTTAGCAAAGTTGCAGAATACTAGACCAATGTAAGACAAATCACTTGTATTTCTAGCAAAAAAATGTTAAAAATTAAAAATTTAAAAGAATATAATTTATAATTACATCCAAATCAGGAATAGTAATGAAATTAACAAAAATATTCACAATGCTTATCTACTGGAAAGTATACTACATTATTGAGAAACATTTTAAAAGGCCTAAATAAATAAAAACTATAACATGTTCATGGACTAGAAAACTCAATATTTTCATATTTCCATTATTTCCAAATTTTTCTACAAATTCAAGACAATCTCAACAAAATTCCAGCAGTCTATTTCATCGGAATTGACAAAGCAATCTAAAATTTATATAAAATGCCAAGAACTGAGAAGAACCAATTTTTAAGATAAAAATTAAAGAATGGCTTTAAGGTCTTAATGCCATCTAATTTCAAGAATCACCATAAACTACAGTGGTCAAGATCTTGTTGCCTAATAATAAACATAAAGATCTTTGGATCAAATAGAGTCTACAAACAGACTCAGAAGACAATTCAAAGGGAAAACTGTCATTTTTTTCAGCAAATGGTGCTGAACCAACTGTAATGAACTTGTTAAAAAATAAATGAATAAATGAAAAGAAAACCTAAACCCTTAATTACACCATTCATAAAAGTAATTCAAAATGAACCTCTCACTAGTCAAATTTTCATGAGAGGGCACAAAACATACTACTATAAAAACTTGAATGATTGGAGTTATCATAATTAAAACTTGTATAGTCCAGGGACACCTGGGTGACAGTTGGTTAAGTGTCACAACTCCTGGTTACAGTTCATGCTTGTGAGCTCGTGGTCATAAGATCCAGCCCCATGATTCCTCTGCACTCAGTGCAGAGTTTGCTTGGGATTCTCATCTCCTCTCCCTCTACGCATCTGCTTGTCTTGTGCTCTCTCTAAAAAAATAATAAATAAATCTTTTAAAATTCTATTATAAGAACTTGTATTGTAGAAAAGATACCTTTTAAAAGACGAAAAGTCACATCACAGACTGAGAAAAAATATTTGTAACATGTATTTCTGACAAAGATAATATATATATAACTAACTCTTATAGATCAGTGATAATAATGTAAACATCCAATACTTAATAGGCAAAAAATCCCATTTCACAAATAAATATATACAAATGATCAGTAGGCACATGAAGACATAGCAGTATCATTGGGCAATGATCACTAGACACTAGAGAATGCAAATTAAAACCATAGAGAGAGGCACCTGGGGGGTTCTGTTGGTTATGGCCCCTGTCTTCAGCTCAGGTTATGATGTGAGGGTCCTAGGACCGAGCCCTGGTATGGGGCTTTCTGTCCAGTGGGGAGTCTGGCTTCTCCCACTGCTCCTCCCCACACTCATGCTCTCTCTCTCTCTCTTTCTCTCTCTCAAATAAATAAAATCCTAAAAATTAAAGCAAAATGAAAAAACACTGAGATACTACTGTATACCACCAGAATAGTAAATATATACTATTGGCAGCTCTTTCTGCCCACAGCTACTGTCCCCGTGCTTTAATAAAAACACCTTTCTGTTTCAAACAAAACAAAACAATATTTACTATTAAAAAAAATGAATGTTTACTCTTAATATTAAAATATAAAATATTTGCTGAAGAGGTTGAATAGTTGGAATTCTCACACATTGTATATAACAGTGTAATTTTATGATGGTTTTGGAAATTTCTTATAGAAGTAAACACATACTTATCATATGGTGTTACTCTTAGGCAAATAGTGAATGGAAATATATGTTCCCAAAGGACTAATATACAAATATGAGTAGAAAATTTATTTAGAAAATCTAGAAGCCAAAAATAATTAACATGTGAAAAGATAAACATATTATGGCATATTTATATACTGGACTACTTCTCGTCAATAAAAATTGACAAACCTCTCGTACAGTTTCCAGGTAAGTGAACAAAAGAAGCCAGACACAAAAGAGGTGATACTATGTTATTCCATTTATGTCAAGTTCTAGAAACAGGCGAAAAGATAATGTGGTGAGAGAAATCAGATCAGTAATTGTCTGCAGCATGGGGTGGGGGGTTCCAGATTGACTTACTGCAAAGACAGAAGGAAAATGTCAGGGAAGAAGAAAATATTCATAAATTGATTGGCACTATTGCCAAAAATCATTTTGACCATATACATAGGGCTCATTTCTAGCTTTCTATTCTCTTCTGTTTTGTCCTGTATGGCATTCTTTATGGCCAATACCACACTGTTTAGATGACTGTAGCTTTGTAAAATTCAGGAAATGAGACATGCAAATGCAAATTTGGTTTTTCTATTTTTACAGTTGTTTTTGTCTATCTGAATCCCTTGAGATTCTATATGAATTTTAGAATGGATTTTTCAAGTTATAACAAAAAAAATTTTGTAGGATTTTAAAAGGGACTGAATTAAAATGTAGATCACTTTGTACAGTATTGTTATCTTAGCAATGTAAGTCTTCCAATCCATGAAGACTTCCAATCCATGAATGGAGTAATGTGGCAGCTTTCCTTTTATTTATATCTTTAATTTCTTTTGGCAATGTTTAATAGTCGTCAGTGTACAGTCTTTAACCTACTTGCTTAATTTAATCCCTAAGTATTTTATTCTTTTTGAAGCTATTGAAAATGGTATTATTTTCTTAATTTCTTTTTGGATTGTTCATTGGATTATTTTATAATGACCAAATTTACAATTCAATATTATTAAAATGACATAAAAATGAAAATCTTGTCATTCACAACAACGTGGATGGACCTAGAGAGCATTATGGTAACTGAAATAAGTCAGAGAGAAAAAGACAAATACCATCTGATCTTACTTACATGTAGACTTAAAGGAATTTTTAAACAAGCTCATAGATACGAGAGAGCAAAGCCAGTGGTCCCAGAAACAGGATTGGGGGTTGGTGAAATGAGAAAAAAAGTCCAAATGCACAAACTTCCAGTTATAAATAATAAGTCCTGGGGATATAATAAAGAACATGGTGACTACAGTTTAGTATACTGCATTGCATAGTTGAAAATTGTTAAGAGAATAACTCTTAAAAGTTCTCATCACAAGAAAAACATATTTCATTGGGCACCTGGTATCATAGTCAGTTGAGTGTCTGATTCTTGGTTTGGTCCAGATGGTGGTCTGGGGATTGTGAGATGAGACCCCACACCACAGCTCTGAGTTCAGTTTGGAGTCTGCTTGACAGAGTCCTGCTTGAGGCTCTCTCTTTTCTCCCTCGTGCCGCACCTCTAACATAAGTAAAATAAGTAAATAAATAGTAAAATAAGTAAAAGAATAAGTATTTAAAATAAGTAAATAAGTAAAATATTTTAAAATAAGTAAAAAATAAATATTTAAAATAAAATAAAATAAAAATAAAAATAGAAATAGGAAAAAATAGAACAGTAATATTGAGAAAATGTATATATCCACCTCAGTAGTTAACAGATAAAATTGAAAATAAGAAAGAGAAAGAGAATCATCACAGTGATTGGATATAATCCACCATTAGTTTTGTAGATAAGTTTCAGGTAAATACCATTGTTGACAGAGGTGTGTAATTGCAACAGAGACCATATGGCCTACAAGACCTAACATATTTCATCTCCAGCTCTTTACAGAAAAGATTCTTCAACCCCTGATAAACAGAATCAAACTGCTTTTCTAAAGAAACAATGCCTTAAAAAAAATTAGAGAATTCCTCATCTCACATTCAAAGAAGTCATATTGTTGGCTGTTCATATCTCATAAAATAGCAGTTTTGTTATCATTAGGATTCAAACTCAGAGGCACTTTCTGCTTAATCTCCAGAAATGGCTCACAAGACTCTCCAAGCTGCAGAGTCTATGAACTGGTATATTCTGAGTTGAGAACTTACCTTGCAAATATTTTTTATGTCAATAAGAAAAAAAGAGGAGAAAGGATATTTTGGGGGCAACTTGCAATGTATGCTAATTTCCATATCACATTACACTCATCAAATCCCATGGACCATGGAGTAGTGCAAAAATTCATTGTACTATAAAATTAAAAGTAAAATCTCAAAATCAAAATGTGTAGAATGTTTTCTTTGATGCTAATGCCATGAAAGAAGAAATAAATAATATTGGCCCAACTAAAAAAAACAACAAATATTTGTAAATTAAAAAAAACAAAACAAAAAAGCCCAGTCTCTTAAATTAAACTTGGGTCAGAGAGAATGATGACATTATATTTCATGGCCAATTAAGAGGAAAATAAAATGATAATAACATATTTCAAATATGGCATTCAGTTATATGCAGAAAAAAAAAAGCTGTTAATGCTTTATTGTTAACATCAAAGAATGTATATAACACAAACTGTAAAAGAAAACAATCAAGTCTGATCAGGCAAAAGTTTACAAAATGAATGAAGGAAATAGAAAAATTAATATAGGGAATATAAAAAAAATGTTGATTTAGAAAACATACAAACAAGATAATATAAATACAATAAAAAGTTCAGTGGGTGTGTGGCTGTCCTTCTCATTTTTTTTTTTTAAGATTTATTTATTTATTTGACAGAGAGAGGTCACAAGCAGGCAGAGAGGCAGGCAGAGAGACAGGAGGAAGCAGGCTCCCTGCTGAGCAGAGAGCCCGATGCGGGACTCGATCCCAGGACTCCGAGATCATGACCTGAGCCGAAGGCAGCGGCTTAACCCACTGAGCCACCCAGGCGCCCCCTTCTCATGTTTTGATGAACACCCAAGCTGATTTTTCAGCCAGTGTGAACCAGCACAGCCTACCAATTGCTCATAGCCAGCATCTGCTCTGACTGCTGTCTGAACTGTGGGGGTGACTTGAATATTATGAGTATCACTGATGGGAATACACAAATGCTAATGAGGCTTAATGTGAGACATTTATTGTTAACATTAAGAGGACCTAATTGTCAAAATAACTGAATTGAATAGGAATCTCATTTCTTTCATCTGACCACAACCCACATATCTTCAGGAAGCTGAAGGGCAGGGGTTTAATCTTTAAGTGAATTGGTTTAGAAGACTTTCTCCTTGCCTGTCTACGGTTCCCCTCCTTCCTTACCTTTTTTCCTCCCTTTTTGCTTTGTCTTCCTTCCTTCCTTCCTTCTTCCTTCCTTCTTCCTCCTTCCTTCTTCCTTCCTTTTCCTTCTTCTTCCTTCCTTCCTTCCTTCTTCCTTCCTTTTTCCTTCTTTCTTCTTTCCTTTCTTCTTTCTGTGACTCTCATGATAGTCACTTGTTTGGAATATAAAGTTATATTACTTGCATATTTGGTTCATGCATGCTAAACATTGAGATATTGTTAATGAACTTTAAATATTACTGAGGTTGCTAAAATTCATCAGAAGAATAAATGTATTGGGATCATGCTGTATATCATTTGCTATCAAAAAATACTTAAAGGCTTTTGATGGATTCCTTTCTCACATTGAGATCCTTCATTCATTTTGAGTCTATTTCATGTGTGGTGTAAGGAAATGATCCAATTTCATTTTTCTGCATGTGGCTGTCCATTTTCCCAACACATTTGTTGAAGAGGCTGTCTTTTTTCCATTGGACATTTTTCCTGCTTTGTCGAAGATGAGTTGACCATAGAGTTGAGGGTCTATTTCTGGGCTCTCTATTCTGTTCCATTGATCTATGTGTCGTTTTTGTGCCAGTAACATGCTGTCTTGATGATGACAGCTTTGTAATAGAGCTTGAAGTCCGGAATTGTGATGCCACCAACTTTGGCTTTCTTTTTCAATATTCCTTTGGCTATTCGAGGTCTTTCTGGTTCCATTAAATTTTAGGATTCTTTGTTCCATTTCTTTGAAAAAAATGGATGGTACTTTGATAGGAATTGCATTAAATGTGTAGATTGCTTTAGGTAGAATAGACATTTTCACAATATTATTCTCCCAATCCAGGAGCATGGAACATTTTTCCATTTCTTTGTGTCTTCCTCAATTTCTTTCATGAGTTCTTTATAGTTTTCTGTGTATAGAGTCTTAGTCTCTTTGGTTAGGTTTATTCTAGGTATCTTATAGTTTGGGTGCAATTGTAAATGGGATGGACACCTTAATTTCTCTTTCTTCTGTCTTGTGTTGGTGTAGAGAAATGCAACTGATTTCTGTGCATTGATTTTATGTCCTGACACTTTACTGAATTCCTGTACAAGTTCTAGCAGTTTTGGAGTGGAGTTTTTGGGTTTTCCACATATTATCATATCATGTGCAAAGAGTGATAGTTTGACTTCTTCTTTGCCAATTTGGATGCCTTTAATTTCTTTTGTTGTCTGATTGCTGAGGCTAGGACTTCTAGTACTATGTTGAAATAGCAGTGGTGATAACGGACATCCCTGCCGTGTTCCTGACCTTAGCGGAAAAGCTTTCAGTTTTTCTCCATTGAGAATGATATTTGCGGTGGGTTTTTCATAGATGGCTTTGATAATATTGAGGTATGTGCCGTCTATCCCTACACCTTGAAGAGTTTTGATCAGGAAGGGATGCTGTACTTTGTCAAATGCTTTTTCAGCATCTATGGAGAGTATCATATGGTTCTGTTCTTTCTTTCTTTAATGTGTTGTATCACATTGATTGATTTGTGGATGTTGAACCAACCTTGCAGCCCTGGAATAAATCCCATTGGTCGTGGTGAATAATCCTTTTAATGTACTGTTGAATCCTATTGGCTAGTATTTTGGCGAGAATTTTTGCATCTGTGTTCATCAAGGATATTGTTCTGTAGTTCTCTTTTTTGATGGGATCCTTGTCTGGTTTTGGGATCAGGTGATGCTGGCCTCATAAAATGAGTTTGGAAGTTTTCCTTCTATTTCTATTTTTGGAACAGTTTCAGGAGAATAGGAATTAGTTCTTCTTTAAATGTTTGGTAGAATTCCCCCGGGAAGCCATCTGGCCCTGGGTTTTTGTTTGTTTGGAGATTTTGATGACTGTTTCAATCTCCTTACTGGTTATGGGTCTGTTCAGGCTTTCTATTTCTTCCTGGTTCAGTTGTGGTAGTTTATGTCTCTAGGAATACATCCATTTCTTCCAGATTGTCAAATTTGTTGGTGTAGAGTTGCTCATAGTATGTTCTTATAATTGTCTGTATTTCTTTGGTGTTCGTTGTGATCTCTCCTCTTTCATTCATGATTTTATTTATTTGGGTCCTTTCTCTTTTCTTTTTGATAAGTCTGGCCAGGGGTTTATCAATCTTATTAATTCTTCAAAGAACCAGCTCCTAGTTTCGTTGATTTGTTCTATTGTTTTTTGGTTTCTATTTCATTGATTTCTGCTCTGATCTTTATGATTTCTCTTCTCATGCTGGGTTTAGGGTTTCTTTCTTGTTCTTTCTCCAGCTCTTTAGTTGTAGGGTTAGGTTGTGTACCTGAGACCTTTCTTGTTTCTTGAGAAAGGCTTGTACCGCTATATATTTTCCTCTCAGGACTGCCTTTGTTGTGTCCCACAGATTTTGAACCATTGTGTTTTCATTATCATTTGTTTCCATAAATTTTTTCAATTCTTCTTTAATTTCCTGGTTGACCCATTCATTCTTTAGAAGGATGCTGTTTAGTCTCCATGTATTTGGGTTCTTTCCAAATTTCCTCTTGTGATTGAGTTCTAGCTTTAGAGCATTGTGGTCTGAAAATATGCAGGGAATGATCCCAATCTTTTGATACCAGTTGAGACTTGATTTGGGACCAAGAATGTGATCTATTCTGGAGAATGTTCCATGTGCACTAGAGAAGAATGTGTATTCTGTTGCTTTGGGATGAAATGTTCTGAATATATCTGTGATGTCCACCTGGTCCAGTGTGTCATTTAAGGCCTTTATTTCCTTGTTGATCTTTTGCTTGGATGATCTGTCCATTTCAGTGAGGGGAGTGTTAAAATCCCCTGCTATTATTGTATTATTGTCGATGTTTCTTTGATTTTGTTATTAATTGGTTCATATAGTTGGCTGCTCCCACGTTAGGGGCATAGATATTTAAAATTGTTAGATCTTCTTGTTGGACAGTTTCTTTGAGTATGATATAGTGTCCTCCTCCTCTCTTATTATAGTCTTTGGCTTAAAATCTAATTGTTCTGATATAATGATTGCCACTCCTGCTTTCTCCTGATGTCCATTAGCATGGTAAATTGTTTTCCACCCCCCCTTTAAACCTGGAGGTGTCTTCGGGTTTAAGATGAGTTTCTTGTAGGCAACATATAGATGGGTTTTGTTTTTTTATCCATTCTGATACCCTGTGTCTTTTGATTGGGGCATTTAGCCCATTAACATTCAGGGTAAGGGCGCCTGGGTGGCTCAGTGGGTTAAGCCACTGCCTTCGGCTCAGGTCATGATCTCAGGGTCCTGGGATCGAGTCCCGCATCGGGCTCTCTGCTCAGCAGGGAGCCTGCTTCCCTCTCTCTCTCTCTCTCTCTGCCTGCCTCTCCATCTACTTGTGATCTCTCTGTGAAATAAATAAATAAAATCTTTAAAAAAAAAAACATTCAGGGTAAGTATTGAGAGATATGAATTTAGTGCCATTGTATTGCCTGTAAGGTGACTGTTATTGTATATTGTCTCTGTTTCTTTCTGATCTACTACTTTGAGGGTCTCTCTTTGCTTAGAGGACCCCTTTCAATATTTCCTGTAGAGCTGGTTTGGTATTTGCAAATTCTTTCAGTTTTTGTTTGTCCTGGAAGCTTTTAATCTCTCCTTCTATTTTCAATGATAGCCTAGCTGTATATAGTATTCTTGGCTGCATGTTTTTCTCATTTAGTACTCTGAATATATCATGCCAGCTCTTTCTGGCCTGCCAGGTCTCTGTGGATAAGTCTGCTGCCAATCTAATATTTTACCATTGTACGTTACAGACTTCTTTTCCCGGGTTGCTTTCAGGATCTTTTCTTTGTCACTAAGACTTGTAAATTTTACGATTAGGTGACAGGGTGTGGACCTATCTTATTGATTTTGAGGGGGGTTCTCTGAACCTCCTGGATTTTGATGCTTGTTCCCTTTGCCATATTGGGGAAATTCTCTCCAATATTCTCTCCAATACCTTCTGCTCCCCTCTCTGTTTCCTCTTCTTCTGGAATCCCAATTATTCTAATGTTGTTTCGTCTTATGGTGTCACTTATCTCTTGAATTCTCCCCTCGTGGTCCAGTAGCTGTTGTCCCTCTTTTGCTCAGCTTCTTTATTCTCTGTCATTTGGTCTTCTATAAGCTAATTCTTTCTTCTGCCTCATTTATCCTAGCAGTGAGAGCCTCCATTTTTGATTGCACCTCATTAATAGCTTTTTTGATTTCAACTTGGTTAGATTTTAGTTCTTTTATTTCTCCAGAAAGGGCTTTTATATCTCCCGAGAGGGTTGCTTTAATATCTTCCATGCCTTTTTCAAGCCCGGCTAGAACCTTGAGAATCGTCATTCGAACTCTATATCTGACATATTACCAATGTCTGTATTGATTAGGTCCCTAGCCTTTGGTACTGCCTCTTGTTCTTTTTTTTGTTGTGAATTTTTCCGCCTTGTCATTTGTCCAGATAAGAGTATATGAAGGAGTAAGTAAAATACTAAAAGGGTGGCAACAACCCCAGGAAAATATGCTTTAGCCAAATCAGAAGGATCCCAAATCGTGAGGGGGGAGAAAGGGGATAAAAAGTGGTTCAGAAAGAAAAAAAAAAAAACTATTAAAAAAGAAAGCCGATAAAAAATATAAAAGGAAAAAATATATATATTAGATAAACTATTTAAAAAACGTTAAAAAAGAAAACGTAAAAGTTAAAAATATTTAGCAGAAGAAGAGAAAAAAAATTGAAAAAGAAAAAAAAATTAAATTAACTGCAAGGCTAAAGAATCATGGGGAGAAAGCCATGAGTTCCGTGCTTTGCTTTCTTCTCCTCTGGAATTCCGCCGCTCTCCTTGGTATTGAAACTGCACTCCTTGGTAGGTGAACTTGGTCCTGGCTGGGTTTCTTGTTGATCTTCTGGGGGAGGGGCCTGTTAGTGATTCTCAAGTGTCTTTGCCCCAGGCGGAGTTGCACTGCCCTTACCCGGGGCTGGGCTGAGTAATCCGTTGGTTTGCTGGGTTTGCTTTCGGGAGCTTTTGTTTCCTGAGCACTTTCCGTTGAGTTGTTGAGTTCCGGAGGGCAGGAATGAAGATGGCGGCCTCCCGGTCTCCGTCCCGGAGGAGCCGAGAGCCCGGGGCCCCACTCCTCAGTGTGCCCTCAGAGAACAGCGCCCAATTACTCCCGTCACCCTGGCCTCCGGCCGCGCTCCGAGTTGACCGAGCCTGCGACCGGTTCAAGGTAACCCGAGCTTAGAGCTTACTCCTCGGCTCTGTCTATGTAGCCGGCTTCCCTGTTCTAATTCCGGTAAGCTCTGCGACACTCAGACACCCCCGATCCTTCTGTGACCCTGTGGGACCTGAGGCCACGCTGACCCCGCTTGGGCTTCACCCCAGTTAAGCCTCTGGAGCGAAGTCCCTCAGCGGAACAGACTTTTAAAAGTCCCGATTTTGTGCTCCGTTGCTCCACCGTTCGCCGGGAGCCGGCCCCTCCCCCTGTGGTCTATCTTCCCATCGCTTTGGATTCACCTCTCCGCCAGTCCTACCTTTCAGAAGGTGGTTGATTTTCTGTTTCTAGAGTTGATGTTCTTCTTCTCTTCAATCTCCCGTTGGATTTGTAGATGTTTGCAATCTTTAGATAAGCTATTTAGCTGATCTCCCGCTACCTGACGTAGTCTCAGCCTGCTACTTCTCCGCCATCTTGACTCCTCCCCCATTTTGTTATCTTTTAAAAAATTCAACTCCTGTTTGCATTGACCGGTTCCATTTTTAAAAAATTTCTTTATCATATATTTCTACTCTAATCTTTAGTATTTCCTTCCTTTTCAAGGGTTTGGGTTTTATTTATTTATTTTTTTCTAACTCCTTTAGGTGCGAGTTTAGATTTTTTATTTGAGATTTCCTTACTTCTTGAGGTAGGTCTATATTGTTAGAAAGTTCTCTCTTAGAACTACTCTTGCTGCATCTCAAAGATTTTAGAGAGTTGTGTTTTGATTTTCATTTCTTTGTCATTTTTTACTCCTTCTTTGATTTCTTGCTTGATCCATTTATTGCTTAGTAGTATATTATTTAACCTCCATGTATTTGTGGTCTTTCCAGATTTTTACTCTGGTTGCCTTCTACTTTTGTAGTATTGTGTTCAGAAAAGATGCATGGTATGACTTTGATCTTTTTGAATTTGTTGAGACATCTTTTGTGGCCTAATATGTGATGTATTCTGGAGAATGTTCCATGTGCATTTGCAAAGAATGTGTAGGGACACCTGGGTGGCTCAGTCGCTTAAGTGTCTGCCTTTGGCTCAGGTCATGATCCTAGAGTCCTGGGATTGAATCTTGCATTGGGCTCCTTGCTCAGCAAGAGCATCCCTTCTCCCTCACCTTCCTCTCTCACTACTTGTGCTCTCTCTCTCTCTGACAAATAAATAAAATCTTTTTTTTAATATTTTATTTATTTATTTGACAGACAGAGATCACAAGTAGGCAGAGAGGCAGGCACAGAGAGAGAGAGAGAGAGAGGAGGAAGCAGGCTCCCTGCCGAGCAGAGAGCCTGATGTGGGGCTCAATCCCAGAACCCTGGGATCATGACCTGAGCCGAAGGCAGAGGCTTTAACCCACTGAGCCACCCAGGTGCCCCTAAATAAAATCTTTTAAAAAAGAAAAGAATAGAATGTGTATTCTGCTACTTTAGAATGGAATGTTCTGAATATCTGCTAAATCCATCTGGTTCAGTGTGTCATTCAAAACCACTATTTCCTTACTGATTTTCTTTTTGGATGATCAAATACATTCTAAAAAAATGATATACCATGATCAAGTGGGATTTATTCCTGGCATGCAATGGGGGGTCATAATTCTCAAAACAATCAACACGATACATCACATCAATAAGATAAAGGATAAGAACCACATGATCATTTTAATAGATTCAGAAAAAGCATTCAACAAAGTACAAAATCCATTCATGATAAAAAACAAAACAAAACAAAACAAAACAAACCCTCTGCAAATAGGTCTAGAGGGAACCTACTCCACATAATAAAGGCCATAAGTGAAAAACCAACAGTCAACATCATACTCAATGGTGAAAAACTGAGAGCTTTTCCTCTAAGGTGAGAAATAGGACAAGGCCATCCACTCTCACCACTGTTAACCAACATGGTACTAGAAGTCCTAGCCACAGCAATTAGACAACATAAGAAACAAAAGACATCCAAATTGATAAGGAAGAAATAAAACTCTATTTGCAGATGACATGACACTATACATAGAAAACCCAAAGACTCCACCAAAAACCTACTAGAATTGATAAATGAATTCAGTAAAGTCACAGAATACAAAAATCAATATTCAGAAATCCATTGAGTTCCTCAGCACAAATAATAAAGCAGAAAAAGTGAAATTAAGAAAATAATTCCATTTACAATTGCACCAATAGAATATATAGGTATAAACTTAACTAAAGAGGTGAAAGACTTGTGATCTGAAAACTATAAGAATTCAATGAAAGAAATTCAACAATACAAAAAAATGGAAAGACAGTTCATGCTCATGGGTTGGAAGAAAAAACATTGTTAAATACCTATATTACCTAGAACAGTCTACAGATTTAATGCAATCTGTATTAAATCACTATCAAAATTCCAACAGCATTTTCCACAGAACTAGAACAAACAATCCTAAAATTTGTATGAAACTGCAAAAGACCTTGAATAGCCAAAGCAATCTTCAAGAAAAACAAAATTGGAGCTATCACTACAGATTTCAAGTTATATTACAAAATGGTAGTAATTAAAACTATATGGTTCTGGTATAAAAATAAACAGATTAAGATATAGATAGAAAACCTAGAAATAAACCTCAAATTACATGGTCAATTAATCTTCAACAAAGAAGAAATGAATATACAATGGGAAAAAGTCTCTTCAACAAATTGTATTGGGAAAACTGGACAGCTACATGCAAAAGAATGAAACTAGACCACTTTCTTTTACCATATTCCAAAAAACTCAAAATGGATTAAAAACCTATATGTAAGGCCTGAAACTATAAAAATCCTAGAAGAGAACATAAGCAGTAATTTCTCTGACAGTGCCATAGCAATATTTTTCTGGATATGTCTCCTGAGGCAAGGGAAATAAAAGCAAAATAAAATATCAGGACTTATCAAAGTAAAAAGTTTCTGCACAGCCAAGGAATTAATCAACAAAACTGAAAGGCAAACTACTGAGTGGGAGAAGATATTTGCAAATAACTTATCTGATGAAGGATTAGCATCCAAACTATGTAAAGAGCCATTACAACTCAATACCCCCAAAACAAATAATCTAACTTTAAAGTGGCCAAAAGACATGAAGAAACATTTCTCCAAAGAAGAAAAACAGATGGCCAACAGATGTTCAAAATCACTGATCATCAGGGAAATACAAATCAAAACTACAATAAGATATCACCTCACACCTGTCAAAATGGCTTAAATAAAGAACACAAGAAAGAGCAAATGTTGGCTAGGATGTGGAGAAAAAGGAACTCTTTTGAACTGCTGATGGGAAGGCAAACTGGTGCAGCCACTGTCAAAGACAGTATAAAGGCTTCTCAAAAGACGAGAAATACAACTACCATATCATCCAGTAATCACACTACTGGGCATTTATCCAAAAAATACAAAAATACTAATTCAAAAGGATAGATGCACTCCTATGTTTGCTACATTATTTACAATAGCCAAACTATGGAAGCAGTCCAAGTGTCCATTCATAGATGAATGGATAAAGAAGAAATGGTATATATATGCAATGGGGTATTGTTCGCCAAAAAAAAAAAAAAAAAGGAAAGAAAAGAAATTTTGCCATTTGCAGCAACACAGACAGAGCTAGAGGGTATAAGTTAAGCAAAATAAGCTGGTCAGAGAAAGACAAATACCATACGCTGTTACTCATATGTAGAATTTAAGAAAGAAAACAAACAACTGAAGGAAAAAAAAGAGAGAGAAAGAAAGAGAGAGAGACAAACCAAGGAACAGACTCTTAACTATAGAGAAAAAACAGATGGTTACCAGAGAGGAGGTAGATGGGAAGATGGGTGAAATAGAGGATGGGTATTAAGAAGTATATTTATCATGATGGAAAAAATAATAAAATAAAATTAAAATAAAATATATTATCCTAGCCTAATTTTATTAATGGATACATTAAACCTAGGAATATACTCAAAAGGTCTTGCATTTTCTTTTTCTTTTTTTTTTAAGATTTTATTTTTTATTTGACAGAAATCACAAGTAGGCAGAGAGGCAGGCAGAGAGAGTGGAGGAAGCAGCCTCCCCGCCAAGCAGAGAGCCTGATGCGGGGCTCAATCCCAGGACACTGGGATAATGACCTGAGCCAAAGACAGAGGCTTTAACCCACTGAGCCACCCAGGTGCCCCCAAGGTCTTGCATTTTCTATGCACTGGACAAGTTAATTATTAGAGAAAGTGTATGTACCTTAGAGGTTTGTGGGAATTTATTCTAAAACAATCAGGCTTTGATTAACTTTTTATGTGAGAAGAAAGGAAGAAGAAGGAAAATAGATCAACTTTCTTTTTTTTTTTTTAATTTTTTATTTTTTCCAGTGTTCCAAGATTCATTGCTTGAATCACACGCAGTGCTCCATGCAATATGTGCCCTCCTTAATACCCACCACCAGGCTCACCCAACCCCCCATCCCCCTCCCCTCCAAAACCCTCAGTTTGTTTCTCAGAGTCCACAATCTCTCATGCTTTGTCTCCCCTCTGATTTCCCCCAATTCACTTTCCCTTTCCTTCTCCTAATGTCCTTCATGTTATTCCTTATGCTCCACAAGTAAGTGAAACCATATGATAATTGACTCTCTCTGCTTGACTTATTTCACTTAGCATAATCACCTTTCTTTTCAACTATTTCATCATTTGTTTGTTCATGTGTCCCATCTCTAGGATCAATTCAGTTAACATATTTTATTGAAACTTAAACTTTATTAGATTTTTGAAGTTGTTAGTATAATATTCTTTTTTATATTTTATATCTCCACCATTATAGCGACATTTTATCCCTAATGCTTTTAAAAAGTACCTTATTTATTCATTTAAAAAAGAGAGAGAGAAAGCATGTACACAAGTGCATGGGGCGGGGGCAGGGGAGAGGAAAGCGAGATGGACTAAGTCCAGGTGGGGTTTGATCTCACCACCATGAGATCATGACCTGAGCCTAAATCAAGAGACTGACTGAACCACCCAGGTGTTTGTGTTCCTAATACTTTTTGTCTGTTTTCTTGATCAGAGTTTCAAATATCTGTCTCTTCCCTTCTACCCTACTTGCTTCACTGTTCTTCCTTTCTCTTTCTGGAGGTGTGCGTGAGGAGGCAGGGTCGTTTTCCAAAAATTTAATTGTTGGTTTTAGCTATTACGTTGATTGGTTTTTATTCAAGTAACTGTTTTATATTGTTCATAGTGAAGTGCTGTGATGGCCTTCTTTTTCTCCCCACTGCCTTGATTAGATTCATGAATAGCAAGCGTTCAGTTGATATCTAAGAGTCTAAGAAATAATGTAGTTGTTAAAACTTAGCTTCAGAAGTAGGACTGCCTAATCTCATTTTAAACCTATTTTAAAATATACTATAAAATATTTCAGATATACAAAAAGGCATACAGGTTATATAATACTCATTTACCAACCACAGAGCTCAAGAAATCAATATTGCTCACATCATTGAATACTCTGATGGCACTTGTGTCAACGGCATTAACTCTTCCATACATTTGTTGTACTCATGCATTTCTAAACCATAGACTGTAATTTTGCATATTTTTACACTATACATGACTGGTATCCTACCACATGTACCCTTTAGAAACTTACAAGATTCTCATCAATATATTAGTTCATTCCTTTTCACCCTTTTATACTTATGCTTTACAATTATCACATTTTCCTTTTTCTTTTAATATTTGAGTTATTTTCAAATGTATAGTATTATAAGCTATGATGCTATAATTATTGTATAAGTAATATAATGTACTTAAGCAAGATATTCATTAAGGTACACACCTTTGAATTCAAAGGTTATAGCATGTGCACATATTCAGTTTCATAAAATAATATCAAGTGGGGTTTTCAAAGCACTCTGTACCAATTTTCACTCCTATTTGTAGCATTTGATAGTTGCCACTGTCCAAACACCTAACAATAAATCTTTCTGAATGGATGCAGGTAGTTTCACCATCAACATCTTTGCCATAGACATTTTTGTTGCAAACATTTTGTCTGTGAAATTTTTAACCACATAACTAATTGGCTGTAAGGCTATTTTGTTATAAAAATAAAATCACTAAAAATAAAAGACAGACCTTAAAAAGGACATAATAAACATAAAAAAATTAATAAAATTAATTAGTAATTTCTTCCTTCCTTAAAAGAGGTATCAGTTTTCCACATACTAGGATGTTATTTGTAACCAAGCTTTGTATTCCATTTTGAAAGCCCACTACACTGTTGGTATATTGTCACATGTCCACTATTTTCTAATATAGTATAGCATGCAATTTAACTTTATACTTTCTCATTTCTCATTTCATGCATCCAGTAAGTTTTACCACTGTATTTTCTGTCAAGTCAATATATGTAATTGTTATCATCTACTATTTTAAGATCACCATGCCTACTCATCACCGTATAGATCATTATGAAGACTAACAAAGATTTATATAGATCATTTTAAGGACTAGCTAAGACTCATATAAAAATGGGAACTTTGTCAATGGAAAAAGGAAACAAAACTGCAAAACTGTCTACCAGTTATTTTTTTTTGTAAAAATTACCAAATGGTCAATTAGTTATACAGTGAAATATGCTTGCAGTGAAAATTTTTGCACAAGAGATGTCTATGGCAGAAATAGTCAGAGAAAGACAAATACAATATAGTTTCACTCATATATGGAATTTAAGAAACAGAACAAATGAGCAAAGAGGAAAAAGAGAGAGAGAAGGCAAACCAAGAAACAGATTCTTAACTAAAATGAACAAATTGATGGTTACCAGAGGAGAGGGTGAGAGGATGGTTAAATAGGAGATGGGGATGGAGGAGGGCACTTGTGATGAATACCAGGTAATTCATGGAAGTGTTGAATTACTATATTGTACACCTGAAACTAATATTACACTGTATGTTAACCAGATGGAATTTAAATAAAACTTTAAAAAAAAAGATGTCTGTGGCAAAGATGCTCACAGGAAAATATTGGTTACATTTCTGAACACCTGCACAATAAGACCTCAAAATATTTGCCAATTTAATGGGCATAACTATCTCACTATGATTTTAATATGGATTTTTTTATTATTAAGGAGACTATTTTATATATACTTGTCAGTCATGTTTGCTCTTCAAGGTAATACTTGTTCACATATTTTATTTATTTTCTATTTAATTTTCTTTATGGTTGACATAGAAAGTTATACAGACTCTATAAGATTATGCTTATGTTTTCAAATATTTTCTCCCTGCTCTTGGTTTATCTTGCAACTTTCTTTATGGCGACATTAGATAAATGGTTCTTAATTTTAGGCATTTTATAAAGATTTATTTATTTATTTGAGAGAGAGGGAGAAGGAGAGAGTAGGGTGAGGGGCAGAGGAAGAGGAAGAGAGAGAAGGAGACTCCCCGCTGAGTGCAGACCCAGAGAGGCAGGGCTCAATTTCATGATCCTGAGATTATGACCTGATCTGAAATCAAGAGTTGGAGGTTTAACTGACTGAGCCACCCAGACACCCCGCAGTGCTTAATTTTAATGTCATTTGCTTTGTTATTTGCCCTGAGTGTGAAGAGCTCCTTCTTTACCCCTAAGACCTAAAGATATTTGTTACATTATCTTCTAAATATTTGTAGGTGTCATCTTTTAAATTGAATTTCTTAATCTGTCTATACTAGGTTTTTATGTATGGTCTCAAGAAAGGATAAAATTATGTTTTCTTTCATATGGATAACTAATTTTTCCCGTACAGCCTGTTATATAACTCAACATTTGACAGTTCATCAAGAATTTCAATTCTGATGTGTGTGTGTACTTTTTCATAATTTTTTTCCATTGTATTTATTCACCCCTGGTGCTTTCTTAACTACAACAGCTTTTCAATATAGATGATAGTTATGAGAAACCAAACAATGTGAATTTTTAATATTGAGATATAATTAACATATAACATTGAGTAAACTGATGATGATTGATGTGTTAATCTGATGTATTTATATATTTTAATGTGATTAGCACCCGTAGCTTTAGCTAAACTTCTGCTGCATCACATAATTGTCATTTCTCTTTTGTAGTGAGAACATTTAAGACCTAGTCTCTTAGCAATTTTGATGGTATCTGAAAGTAGAATGTTCTATGAAATCTTTCATAACTCGAAGTGGCATAAAGAAGGCAATTACCATTAATGTATATAGAAAAAATTTAGAGCATTCCCAGATCAATCATCCCTTCGGCTTTTCTGATACCTTAAGACCCATCTTGCTAATAGATGCATAAAATAAGTCAACATAAGCACACATGCTCCCAGACACAATTCAAAGCTCTGGCAGATTGATGCTAAGATACTGAGCATGGTTCCTGGGGAAGGAACTTGGCAGTGACACCCTCACAGAGTGAGGGGGCCTCTGTAACAACTCACTACAAAAGAAATGCTGAATGCTATTTGTACTTTTTGTTTGTTTGTTTGTTGTTTGTTTGCAAAGGTAAAAATCTTTGGATTTCTTTCAGTTAGCCAAAACAAGAACGAACATAGGCTTTTCATAAAAGCAAAGTGACATAACATGGGCTTTCAAAAACTGGGAGATGCCTCTCTAAGATGTTTTATCCTATTATGTTTCTAATCTCTGTAATAGTGTTACCACATTTTTATTTTTGATATTAGCAACTTGTGTTTTTGTTCTTCTTCTTAGTTTTTTAGGGATTTATTGACTGTGTTAAACCTTTAAGGTTCTAATTGAATTGAAAAAAATTAAATTTTGGCTTTAATGTGTTCCTTACTGTCCATTTGTTTTCTATTTCATTGATTTCTGCTTTTATCTTTACTATTCACTTCCAACTGCTTTCTTCAGGTTTAATTTTCTTTTCTAGCATCTTGAGATGAAAATTTATATCATTAATTTTCAGATTTTTTTATTTTATATAGTAATTTAAGGCTAAGTAAAGCTAACCAATATTTTGGCAACATCCTGCAAGTTTTGATACATTTTCCTTATCCTAGAGTAAATAATATTTTCTGTTTTCCACTATTATTTTTCTTTGAACCATGTATTATTTAGAATTATAATTGCTTAATTTCCAAGCAGTTGACCTTCTAGTTTTCTTCTGGTTATTGATTTCTAAATTCTTTCCTCTCTGGAATGATAACAGACTCTTAATGATTTTAGTGCTCTAAAAGTGCTCCTGAGGCTTTCTTTATAAACCAGGACATCATCAATATGCATATCCAACTCTTAGAAAAGTCCAGATATGCTCATTTGGTCAAATATGTTAGTTGTATTTTTAGACCTTCTATGATATTTCTGGGTTCTTGGCTTTTGTTTTGTTTTTTGTTTTTGCCAGCTGCTTCTTTCAGAATTATAAAATGTCAGTATAATTTCTAACTATAATACTAGACTTGCTCTTTTCTCTTCTAGTTCTGTCAAACTTACCAAGATGGATACCATTTCTAATTTCCTGAAATGAATACTTGACAACTAGTTTTTTTGCCAGCCATACTTCTTCTAATATTTAAGTCTAAATTTTATCATAAGCAGATTTGGATGCACCCATCACATAGTTTTGTGTTATGTTTATCATTCAACACAATTCATTTTGTAGTTTCTAGGGTGCAATGTTCGACTCATATGTTATAATAACATTGTATGATTGGCAAATACTTTTGGATTTCCTAGTTGTCATATTGTTATTCTTGCTTTATTTTAGTGTATTCAGAGATCATACTGTGTATTATTTCAACTCTTTGAACTTTACTTAAGCTTGCTTATATCTGGCCAGTGTGTAGTTAATTTTGATAAATAATCCTATGTGTACTTGTTTAGAACTAAATTCTTCAGGTAGTGGATATATTTAAATGTACGTATATCTATATCCATCTATCTATCATCTATCTATCTATCCATCCATCCATCTACCTAGATATAGATACTTACATCTATATAGATCTGTATATCTGTATTCTATATACCTACAAGCTTACTTATATATACATAAACACATTTGATTTTGCCAATTACTATACTTAAAGCATTTATTGATTTTTATTTTTGTTTTGTTTTGAGAGAGTTGGACTTTTTGGTCTGTGTGCTTGATTTCTATTTGTCCTTAATTTTGAGCTTTTTAAAGGATCATCTAAAGTTTTCTACTGTGAAAATGAAATAGCTATTTCTCCTTTAAAATCTGCCTTTTTTTTTTGATCTATTTTGAATCTATTCCATGCCTTCTGGGGGATTCACTATATGATCTATGAAATTTCTATGGTAAGATATGCTTAAAAGTCTATTTTGTCAGATATTTGTATAGTTACTTTCAGCTTCTCTTGGTTAGTGTTTTTAAAGTGTATCTTCTTACATCCTTTTATTTTCAACATTTCTTTATACTTACATTTAAGTGATGCTAATTATTATAAACAGCAAATGCGTAAGTTGCATTTTTCCATTCCAACAATCATTTCTTTTCTTTTTCTTTTTTAAAGATTTTATTTATTTACTTATTTATCAGAGACGGAGAGTGCACAAGTAGTGGGGAGCAGCAGACAGAGGGAGAAGCAGGCTTCCCGCTGAGCAAGGAGCCTGATGTGGGACTGCATACCAGGACCCTGGGATCATGACCTGAGCCAAAGGCTCAACTGACTGAGTCACCCAGGTGTCCCCATTTCTATTTTGAATCAGAGGGTTTAGTCTCTTTAAATTTACTTTAAGAACTCACATTTGTTTCAAGTTTATCTTCTACTAGATATGTCCCTTATTTTTCCTTTTTCTTTTCTTCTTTTTTTTTCAAAATTTATTTTTTTTATTTTCAGTGTTCCAAAATTCATTGTTTATGCACCACATCCAGTGCTCCATGCAATACGTGCCCTCCACAATACCCATCACCAGGCTCACCCCACCCCTCACTATCCCCCCTCCAAAACCCCCAGTTTGTCTCTCAGAGTCCACAGTCTCTCATGGTTTGTTTCCCCCTCTGATTTCCTCCAACTCACTTCTCCTCTCCATCTCCTAATGTCTTCCGTATTGTTTCTTATGCTCTACAAGTAAGTAAAACCATATGATAATTGACTCTCTCTGGTTGACTTATTTCACTCAGCATAATCTCTTCCAGTCCCATCCATGTTGAGACAAAAGTTGGGTATTCATCCTTTCTGATGGAGGCGTAATACTCCATTACATATATGGACCACATCTTCTTTATCCCTTTGTCTGTTGAAGGGCATCTTGGTTCTTTCCACAGTTTGGTGACTGTGGCCATTGCTGCTATGAACACTGGGGTACAGGTGTCCTACTTTTCACTACATCTGTATCTTTGGGTTAAATACCCAGTAGTGCAATTGCAGGGTCTTTGGGTAGCTCTATTTTTAATTTCTTCAGGACCTCCACACTGTTTTCCAAAGTGGCTGCACCAGCTTGCATTCCCACCAACAGTGTAAGAGGGTTCCCCTTTCTCCACATCCTGTCCAACACTTGTTTACTGTCTTGTTGATTTTGGCCATTCTAACTGGTGTAAGGTGGTATCTCAATGTGGTTTTGATTTGAATCTCCCTGACGGCTAATGATGATAAACATATTTTCATGTGTCTGTTAGCCATTTGTATGTCTTCTTTGGAGAAGTGCTTGTTCATGTCTTCTGCCCATTTTTTGACATGATTATCTGTTCTGTGTGTGTTGAGTTTGAGGAGTTCTTTACAGATTTTGGATATCAGCCCTTTGTCTGTAGTGTCATTTACAAATATCTGCTCCCATTCCATGGGTTGCCTCTCTGTTTTGTTGACTGTTTCCTTTGCTGTGTGGAAGCTTTTCATCTTGATGAAGTCCCAAAAGTTCATTTTTGCTTTTGTTTCCTTTGCTTTTGGAGACTTATCTTGAAAGAAGTTGCTGTGACCGATGTCGAAGAGGTTACTGCCTATGTTCTCCTATAGGATTTTGATAGATTCCTGCCTCACGTTGAGGTCTTTTATCCATTTCGAGTTTATCTTTGTGTATGGTGTAAGAGAATGGTCGAGTTTCATTCTTCTACACTTAGTGTCCAATTTTCCTAGCACCATTTATTGAAGAGACTGTCTTTTTTCCACTGGATATTTTTTCCTGCTTTGTTGAAGATTATTTGACCATAGAGTTGAGAGTGCATATCTGGCTCTCTACTCTGTTCCACTGGTCTATATGTCGTTTTTGTGCCAGTACCATGTTGTCTTGGTGATCACAGCTTTACCCTGATCCACAAACCAGGGAAAGATCTCACCAATAAGGAGAATTTCAGACCAATATTCCTGATGAATATGGATGCCAAGATACTCAACAAGATCCTAGCTAATAGGATCCAACAGTACATTAAAAATATTATCCACCTTGACCAGGTGGGATTTATCCATGGGATGCAAGTGTGGTTCATCATACACAAATCAATGTGATACAACAAATCAATAAGAGAAATACAAGATGGTCCTCTCAATTGATGCAGAAAAAGCATTTGACAAGATACAGAATCTGTTCCTGATTAAAACAATTTAAAGTACAGGGATAGAGGGAACATTCCTCAACTTCATAAAATCTATCTGTGAAAAATGCACAGTGAATATCATCCTCAATGGGGAAAAGCTGACAGCCTTCCCTTTGAGATCAGAACATGACAAGGAGGGGCACCTGGGTGGCTCAGTGGGTTAAGCCTCTGCCTTAGCTCAGTTCATGATCTCAGGGTCCTGGGATGGAGTCCCACATCGGGCTCTCTGCTCCTCAGGGAGCCTGTTTCCTCCTCTCTCTCTCTCTCTGCTTGCCTCTCTGTCCACTTGTGATCTCTCTCTGTCAAATAAATAAAATCTTAAAAAAAAAAAAAAAAGAACATGACAAGGAGGTCCTTTTCACCACTGTTGTTCAACCTAGTACTAGAAGTCCTAGCAACAGCAATCAGACAACAAAGAGAAATAAAAGGCATTCAAATTGGCAATGAAGAAATCAAACTCTTTCTCTTTGCAGATGACATGATACTTTATATGGAAAACCCAAAAGACTCCACCCCCAAACTACTAGAACTCATACAGCAATTTGCCTAGAGCCATCTATACTTTCAGTGCCATCCCAATCAAAATTCTGCTGACATTTTTCAAAGAGCTGGAACAAACAATCCTAAAATTTGTATAGAACCAGAAGAGACCCTGAATTGGTAAAAAAATGTTGAAAAAGAAAAACAAAATTGGGGGCATCATGTTGCCTGATTTCAACCTTTTCTTCTTTTTTTAATTCTTTGTTTTTCATCCTGTTTGCCTTTTAAATTTATTTATTTATTTATTTACTTATTTATTTATTTCATCATTAATTTTTTCTAGCAAGAGTGCACGAGCAGAGGGGTGGGGAGGAGCAGAGGGAAAGAAGAGAAACCCAAGCAGGCCCCATGTTCAAAGCAGGGCTTGATCCTACAACCCTGAGATCATGACCTGAGCAGAAATCAAGAGTCAGACACTTGACCACCCAAGTGCTCTAAATTTTATATTTTTATTTAAATTTTAATTTGTTAACATACGGTGCAATATTGATTTCTGGAGTAGAATTCAGTGATTCGTCACTTATATGCAACACCCTGTGCTCAACACATCACCTTAACAAACATCACCCATCTAGCCCATCCTCCACCCACGTCCCTACATCAACCCTGTTTGCTCTCTATTGTTAAGAGTCTCTTATGGCTTGTTTCTCTCTCTCTCTCTCTCTTTTTTTTTCTTTCCCCTTTCCCCTGTGTGCATCTGTTTGCTGTCTTAAATTCCACATTTGAGAGAGATCACATGGTATTTGTTTTTTTCTGACTTATTTCATTTAGTATAATACACTCTAATCCCATCCATGTCATTGTAAATGGCAAAATTTTTTTTTGATGGCTGAGTAATATCCCACTGTATATATATACACCATATCTTCTTTATCCATTCATCAGGCAATGTACATTTAGGTTCTTTCCATAGTCTGGTTATTGTTGATAATGCTGCTATAAATCAAAGAATGCATGTATCTGTATTTGACTCTGTATTTTTGTATCCTTTGGGTAAATACCTAGTACTGCAATTTCTGGGTGGTAGGGTAGTCTATTTTTAACTCTTTGAGAAATTTCCAAATTCTTCTCCAGAGTGGCTACAGCAATTTGCCTTCCCACTTTTGTTTGCTTTTGGATTTAAAAAGTATAATTTTGCCTGTCTTTTTTCTCCCTATTAAATTGTTACTTATAGATTTTTTAAAATTTTTGAGAGTTATCCTAGAAATTATATTATGGATCCTCAATTTATTATAGTTTAATACAAATTATTACTTTCATCATTTCCAAAATACCAGATTTGCAGCTTGCTGCAAAGCAAAAGCTGAACACTATTTTTGCCTTTTTTTTTTTTTCAAAAGCCAAAATCTTTTTGAGATTATTTCTTTCATTTGGCCCAAACAGGTACTAATGTAGGTCTTATATAAAATTGACTCTAAATTGAACTCTGATCGATGCTTTCTCTGTTGAATTCAATAGTTTATATATTTCATAAAAGCTTTCATTACCAAAGTGACTGCTAAAACCATTCCTCTAAAAATACTTGTCCATATTTTTGTACTTCTTATGTTTTAGATAAAAATTTTGTTTACAAAAAATTTTTGTTAATAAATTCTTAGCTAATTATTTTATCCCCAAGTGTTTAAAAGCATGTCATGAGTATATTTAGGAAACAAAAATAATTACTTTCCCAAAACATTAACATCTTGTCCTTGATCCAGCTACCTGATTAAGAATGAAGTTAATATCACTCTTTCAATCAGAGGGTCAAGTATATATTTTTAGATCATTAAAATGTTTTTTAAGAGCATATATTTCATTGTCTGCTTACTTTTTACTTTCTGATTCAAAATAGTTTGGAGACAACTACTATACCCTAATATGTGTATTTATTATGGAAGCCTGTCTAACATAGTAATTCTAAGGGAACAAGGATTCAGGAATTGGATATTTTTTATTTCATTATTTTGTTGTGATTGTTATACCTATGCTCAAGTCAAACCATTTATCAATTAAAAATTATTTTTCTTCAAAATGTTCATAATTTGATCAAATATATGTATATATAATAATAACCTTACACAATAAGGTCTCCACTTTTCTTTCCAAAGATATTCAGTGTTTACTCTTGCTTCCAGTTACTTAGTAATAACATGCATATTTGACTCTCTGACACTTTTAAATTGATTTCACTTACTCTGTATTACAAAATGGTAAGTTGTCATTGGAGCATAATTTTTTAGAAAATACAGAACAAAGGTTTATTATAACAGGTAGGGATACAGGTCTGTGTCATGCCAACAGTTCTAATACCAACAACTAGATAAACTGGGGTAAAATATTTTTATAGGCATCAGAGAACTAGAAAACAACTCAGTCTAGACAGTCTAAAATACCAGAATGGAGACAAACATTTGGAGGTTGGGCAGCCATTTCCCCAACAGGGCCCCAGAAATGGTTTATTTTGGTAAGTTCATGACAGGAGGCACTTTGCATGCAATGGGGTACTTTTGATTGAGTTCAGTTTGCCAAATATATTGTTTCTTGATCTAGGTGCCTATTACAAGCTTGCTTTCCATTTTTGAAGATTCACTGAACTCTACACTACTGTGTTTGCATTTTTTGTATGCATTTTATACTTCAATTAAATAATTTTAAAAGTAAATGAAGAATAACATCAAAATACACAAACTAGAAATTTTGTAATTTTATGATATCTGGGAACTCGCTGAGTTGAGAAATGGAACAAGGCATAATTTAATGGTGTTTGTAAATAACATTTGATTGAGTATAATTGTGACATGATTTGAATGCATTCATGAGTGTCACTGTTTAATTTTCTGTAATCAAAATTCTTAAAAATACTGTTTGCACAGTGACAAGTTCAATGACTTACAAAGCTAGTTCCTTGACCCTTTTTAGATTTACTGATGAATCTAACAGTATAGCTTGTTTAATCCAGCTGACCAGCACTTCTCACTAAGCATGTGACATTACACAAAGAGTAATCTGCCCTTTTCTCTCTGACACTGCTCTAGATTTAATATGACTATATTTCTGTCTAGACAGATTTCCTATTTCTTAATGGCACATTGTGATTTCCTTACTAGCCTTTCACCACACAATACAAGATTGCAAACAATCATATGGAGATATTAGATTTATTTCTGCACTTTGTGCATATTTCAAAAGAAAAATTTAAACATTTCAAAGACTGTAATTACATAGAAGAGATGGGATATAACAGAAAAGAAGGAAGAAGGAAACTCAGGAGTTATTATGAAGCCAAGAGAGTATGAGAGGTGCACATAGTGTGTCTGATACATCTGGCTTCTAGAATAATTCTTGGGATATAGTAGGGATTCAATAAATGTGTTTTGAAAGGAAGGAATAGATTTTTTAAATTGCAAAAATTTTTGGTAAATCTTTGAGTAAAATTAAACCACACAAAAACTTAACCTATGTATCCCATGTCTTTGAGAGAGTCTTGGCACATCATTGTATTCCCCATAATGTATATCCTAAACTAAGAAGCCCAGACATAAAGACATAATTAGGAATATATTCTAAGTTTAAGACTCAATGGTATGTTGTTTAACACACCATTCTCTGTAAAGTAAAAACTACCTATATGTCAACAAATGATGTTTAATTAAATTCACCCATTAAAATACATGCACTCTAGTGAATTATGTAGGAATTTATTTCAGGGAAGTGAACTTTTAGCTTTTTTATATATATAGTTATACCATCTAGAAGCACTGCAACACAGTAAATGAAAGCTTAGGGTTTCTTTTTAAAATCAGATAATACAATTAAGCATTTATAATGATATCTGAAACAAAGTAAGTGGACTGTAAGTATTGGTATTCCTATTATATGTGTTTTATATTTTTTTATAAACATGTACTGGTGTTATTTTAGGAAAATGAAATACCTCATTATAATAAAAAATACTTTAGCAGATTTTCATGGCCATGGAAGTCCTTTTGATATGATGTTTAGTGAAGCTGTATATGAGAAAATCATTCAGTAAATGATTTAACTGCATACAAAATGTTGAAGTAGACTAAAAAAAGAGAATGTTAATATTTATCTGAGTTTTATTGAATTATAGACTCTGTTTCTTTTTTTCTCCCTCTTTTTTCTATATTTTACCAAGAACTGCCACATTAAGAATTTAATAATAAAAAACGTGGATAATCAGTACATACCCTTTTTGGGGAAATGTCAATATAAAGCAGATTATGACCAGGATACACTTGTGACAATTAAGTGTGAAGGTAGCTCTCATATTTCATCATCTAGGCTCAAATTTTATCTTTATCATTTTTTAGATGTTTGATTCTTATCTTTTCATGTCCTTTTAAGGCTAAGGCCTGAAATTTTCAACATGAGGGAACTTTTTGTAAACTAATAATCTTCAACCTAATAAAATAAATGAGCTCTCCAATTAGGATAAGTAGAAGAAAAATATTTTAGGTGGTATAATCTACAGACCAACTTATTTTTCCATACTTATCTTAATTTACAAAGTTCAGGTTCCTGATACAAAGTTCTATTTTCTTAGAAATTCATTCTTTTCTTCTCACAGCAACCTGAAAATAGCCCATGCCAGGATACCTCCCTTCCCTTAAACCCAGGCAAAAAATCTTTAGAGGCGCAGGAGGTCTAACCAGGCCCAAATTCTCAATCAGGGCCATGAAGGCCATTGACAAAGGCCTAGCTGATTTAGTTAAAACAAAGTGGAAATAAACCCTCCACGTTCTTGTCCTTCATGACTCACGAAATCATTAAAAAACAATATTTAATTGAATCCTTTTCTATGTCAGACAGTCTCTGACAAGGGCAATTGCAAATTAATTACCAATACAACTAATTAAAATAATCTAAAAGGAATATTCATACCAAGAAACTGAAGTAGGGGTGACCTCACACCATAAAAATTGTCATGCAATCCTATAAGGAAGATAGATGCGGAGAAACATATCAAGCAGGACAATAAAAAATGGGGCAAGAAGTCAAACCAGGAACCTCTTTGCCTGAATCCTCCTGTGCAATCCTGTGGAAAACTCAGAACCACATTAAATCTTAGTAAAATCAAGCTAGGTCCAACATGGAATATAACCTTTACCTCTTTTGGAAGCTCACAGCATATGTGGTTTGCATGCTATGTAACTTCCACCTGGAGGGGATCATCACTCATTCTGAGTTGTAGCTGACCAGCCATGGTACCTGGAGTGAGGCTGCATCCTTCAGATAGTGCTGGAAAAAAAAAAAAAAATAGCTTCCCTACCCAGCTGGAGAAACCATGGGTCACAGTGGGCCTGATAGGCAACTTAGTGTCAACTTCTTATTGATGGGTTCATACAAGTAAGTGGACTATGGAGGTTTCTACTTTCCTTTCACCTCTTCTGCTTTCCCTGTTTGTTTTTGAACATTTTAACATTTACCTAATTTGGGGTGTTTAATTTCTACTTAAAGAAAAGCTGGAGAAGAGAGAATATAAAACAGATAAAACCTGTAACTGTTTATTTTTACATCTACTGAAAATACTGATGAAATAGGTTGACAAAAATTATCAAAACAACACATTTAGATGACCTGTGGATTTTCTTTATCTACAGCATTCCTTCCTCCCAGTAGTGTAGATAATTAAAATATTTATCTCTGCTGCTCCCTCCTACCATCACCATTTTCCCCTCCATGAGCTGTCTTTTTAAGAGTAGGAGAATATCTTCTGTCCACATTTTGTGTGGACAGACACAGATGCTCTCATAACCTCAATTAAAGCAAGTAGGAAAGGCAATGATGAAAGAACCAGGTCAAAGAGTCATGTTGTGTTTACACAACTTCAAGGATTTGAAGGATGCCTAATGATTTTTAAGGTTTTTACATATTTATATATAAAAGTATAAGCATACAAAAATCACATGAGAATCAGTTGTGTATTTAATAACCACAAAATATGTTAAGGTTTTGGGCCTCTTAGCTAAAAAAATAAAGATAATCATTAATAGTACTATTTTTGGTATTAAATGTTTATTTGGAAAAGTTAATTATCCCCAGGCTAGTCTTCTGAAAGGATTTGACCAGTCCATTAAGTTCACTCCAGTGCTGCCATACAAGCCCTCTTTGGTGAATTGTAGTGTGGGTTTATTCTGGGAAGCATGTGTGACAGCATTAACAAGAAGTGTTAGAAACAATGAAACTACAATCAAAGGTTAAAAAGCCTTTATTCCAAGAACATTATTCATGTTCATTTTGGAACTCTTGTTAGTAAGAGAAATAGGCAGAAATGTCCTTGTAATGAATCCATGTATGTGTGCTAAAAACTCAACACAGAGATTTTGTGAATAACAGCAAGCTTTGATTTGGTGTCTACTATCAAGGTGCAAGGGGAGAAAATGACATTTGCAAGAAAATCTGTCTAAACTAATTCTGACTTAATCAGGCCCTGAATGTGTTAATTCAACCCTTCGTCTTCATTTACATTCTAATGAACTGTGGCAATAACTGAAATATTTAAGGACTAATGTAACTGTGAGTGAGTAATTGAAAGTTTCAGTCAGGAGAAAAGTTCATTAGGTTTTAGGTTATTGAATAATGTCAGCTTCACAGAATACACAGATCCATAATTAGCACAGTATTCATATTTCACTTGTGTGCCCACTTACTTTTGCTTTAGATCAGAGGTCATAGAAGAGAGGAATGTCTCAAAGTGAAGAAAATATACCTGGCAAAAAAATATTTTCAAACAACAGGGGCGCCTGGGTGGCTCAGTGGGTTAAAGCCGCTGCCTTCAGCTCAGGTCATGATCCCAGGGTCCTGGGGTCGAGCCCCGCATCGGGCTCTCTGCTCAGCGGGGAGCCTGCTTCCCTTCCTCTCTCTCTCTGCCTGCCTCTCTGCCTACTTGTGATCTCTGTCTGTCAAATAAATAAATAAAATCTTTTTAAAAAAAATATTTTCAAACAACAGAAGCAAGTTCTAAAGACTTTTTAGGAGATTTAAATCTTATTTGAGGGCAGAAGATAAGCAAAAAAAAAAGAAAAAAAAAGCAGTAATGAAGAAAATTAACAATGTAAAATAGATCGTTAGGAGAATCATTTCTTTCTCCCAGGAAAAAAACAGACATTTCTTAATGAAATAAAACCTTCATTTTGCATCATGTCTTTCCTACCTTTTTCTGATTTTGGTTTGAAAGTTTTGTATTGAAATTGACACCCTCTTTGGTTGTTTAGTTAGTCACATATCTTATCCATAAAGATGTTGTGATTTGTGCACCAAGAAATAGCTGCTATGCTTGTGAAACAGTTTCCTTTTTTTTTATATTTTCCTAAATAGACATTGCACATCCCTTGCTATGATAAGAAATAACATAAGTATACACAGCATATACAACACTAAGGGTAGGCTACTCTACTAATAAAAAGGATTCCAAGGTCACTTAGGATAATTCAGTAATTTAGAAAATAAATACACATTTGTCTACCTCTGCTAGAATTAATTACCAGTAATACTTATAACAAATGAGCAGAACTAGAACTTCCATCTTACTTGCTTTTACTCTGGACAAACTAATGAATTAACTCCACATTAAATCACCTAAGGTTATAAGCCACAGGAACTTCAAAGATCCATAACACTCTGTGAACCAGAGTGTGCTTTGCTTTGGATATACTTTTTATTTGAGGTAGTGTCAATTTATCACATTAAATGGACTAAGTCTGAAATCAGGACAGAGGCCAAAGCAGAAGACCTACATCATTAGTTGTAGGGTAAAATGGCATACAACACTTTAATAATCTTTTTAAGTATCCCAATAACTGACCACGGAATTCAATTGATGTTTTTTTTTTTTAAGATTTTATTTATTTATTTGACAGACAAACATCACAAATAGGCAGAGAGGTAGGCAGAGAGGCAGGCAGAGAGAGAAGATGAAGCAGGCTCCCTGCCAAGCAGAGAGCCCGATGTGGGGCTCGATCCCAGGACCCCGGGATCATGACCTGAGCTGAAGGCAGAGGCTTTAACCCACTGAGCCACCCAGGTACCCTCAACTGAGTTTTTTTTTTTTTTAAAGATTTTATTTATTTATTTGACAGACAGAGATCACAAGTAGACAGAGAGGCAGGCAGAGAGAGAGAGGGAAGCAGGCTCCCTGCTGAGCAGAGAGCCGATGCGGGACTCGATCCCAGGACCCTGAGATCATGACCTGAGCCGAAGGCAGCAGCTTAACCCACTGAGCCACCCAGGCGCCCCCCCTCAACTGAGTTTTAAATGACTAATTCTTTTGTAACTGTTTCCTGTAATGCAGTGCTCTTCAACTGACTGCACTTCAGGGTTTAGGACAGTGACTTTTGTTTAATTAACTGGAGTTAGACTCAAGAAACAGTGTTTTTACCAAGTCTCCAGGTAATTCAAAAAACCATTATATCAACAATTTGCCTTTAAAAAATGTTGGCCTAAGCATTTAGAGTTTGGTGCCCAAAAAGAAAAGCAACAACTGCTTCTGTTCACCTGCTTACTTACTCCTCTTTTCCATGTTTTATAGAAGGCTAAAAATAAGATTTCTATAATTCAGTATTGATATACCACTCTACAAAAGGATGGTATTCACATAGGTAATTGATGCCAGAGTGTTCTGGATAAGATTCTTTTGAAACTTCATAAAGATTAGAGAAGCCCATTAATACATGAACATCCTCATCATTGTATGTTTGACTGCATGATTCTAAAGTAGCATAAGCCCACTTGATCTGTTTGATGGTTTCCAACAAAAGACTAGCTCTTGTAAAAATATCAGTAATGGGCAAATGTTGATGTAAAGCCAGAATATGATTTTGTTTAATTTGTAAGTCTTAGTATAAACTTCCATGGTCACAGTTAGGGAGGTCTTCAAACATTTTCTACATACATAATTCAACATGATTGGGTAATCATCATGTAAATATATACATGCAAGTTTGCAATTACTGAAAATAGATTTCATGTAAGTTCACAAATGAGTTTTCCATAATCGAGAGAATATTTCTGCAAAATAGTCTTCTAAAAGTAAAGTCATGGGCTTAGTAAAGCAGTGTTTAAGGGAAATTTATAGCACTAAATGCACATTTTGGAGAAGAAAACTCTAAAATGAATAATCTGAGTTTCTGCTTTAGGAAACTAGGAAGAGTAAACTAAATCCATAGTAACCAAAGAAAAATAATAATAAAATTTAAAGCAGAAATCAATGAAACTGAAAACAGAACATCAATAGATAAAATCAACAAAACCAAAGTTGATCCCTTGAAAAAACAATATAATCAATCAAATTGTATGGCCCATATAACTAAGAATAAAAAAAAAGAGCGGATATAAATCACTAATATCAGAAATGAAAGAGAAAACATCACTACAGATCCCATGGCCATCAAAAGGATAATAAAGGAATGCTATAAACAATTTTATGACCACAAAGTCAATAACCAAAATGAAATGGACCAATTCCTTGAAAAATGCAATCTGCCAAAATTTATACAAGAAGAAATAAACAATCTGAATAGGTCTTTATCTGTTAAAGAAATTTAATCAATAAACAGTAACCTTCCAAAACAGAAAGCATCAAGCCCAAATGGATTCACTGTATCCAGTGTCTACCAAACATTTAGAGAAAACATTACACCAACTCTCTACAGTCTCTTTACAGAGCACAGAAGCAGAGGGAATCCTTCTTAATTCATTCCATGAGGTATTACCCTACTACCAAAATCAGACTAACACATTACAAGAAAAGAAAATTACAAATCAATATCTCTCAAGAACATAGATGCAAAAATACTTAACAAAATATGAGAAAATCATATAAAAATGTCAAAAAGAATTATGCACCATAACTAAGTGGGATTTATTCCAAGTATGCAAGGCTGGTTCAAAATTCAGAAATCATTTAT